>NC_053454.1:13609867-14317942 GCF_015227805.2 Hirundo rustica | reverse complement strand
CCTCTCCTCTCTCTCCCTCCTCTCCTCTCCTCTCCTCTCTCTTCCATTGGTTCACAAATACAAAAGTCCAGAGAAATTCCCTAAAACTTGAAAAGAAAATGTGCTTGCCCAGCTCTAGTGTGATGCTTATGACATACAAGGTCTTTATGTTTGGTTTCTTTCCTTTGATGTGAATGAACTTGCCTGGAGTAAAGTGATTAGTCATTACTTGAATGGTTCCATCTTGGTGGTGTTGGTGAGTAAGTGGAGCTACCCAAATTTTTTTTTTTTTTAAGGTATTTACCTTAATGCTTGTAGCATTAAAAATGATGGAACTGGGACTTTTTTATTCTTTTTTGTACCTCATATAACTTCATCTATTCAATGTAGTAACTTGCGATGGGACAAGGAATCTATTTGTTTCCATTTAGAGGAGCCAGGAAATATCTAAAAGTATTTTCAAGTACCACAGTTTTTTTAACAAAAGCAGCTTGAGTGTAATGTTTGAGGTACTGGGTAATAAAACCTGAATCAATATTCATTGCTACTCTTATTTGATTTTGCAATCCAAGCACCAGAATAAAAACAAACAAACAAAAAATCCCCAACAAAAACAAAGTAAACCAACAACAACCATCAAACAAAACCACTGGCCTTTTACTTGCACAATACAAATTGTGCAGTTGAGTTCTCCACAATATATTATACTTGCAGATTTCAAAGGAGGAAAAACAATAACTTTAATTAATATATTAAAGGGGAGTAATATTTCCATATTACTTTTTAAAGATATTTTCAACCTCCCAAAATTTTAACTGAGGTAATTAATTTGGAATTTTAGTGTACCATGACAATGGCACACCTTTTGTGTCCATTACACTAACAGCAAAGCAGACTGTAGACTGGTGGGCATTTCATACAAGTACATGGAGAAATTCTGATGCGATGGAGAGCACCTCTCTCTAGGATTTGTTCACAATGTCTGAGGAAAAGGTGTGTTCCCATCAGTAAATCCAGAATGAGAACTACTTCTAAAAAGCATTGGGAATAATCTAATCTCAGGAAAATCTCAAGGATATTGTAATATGGAAATGTCTGCATCAAACATGAAATAAATCTGTGTTGGACTTTGTGATGCACCAAGCAGTGTTTGCTGTTGATTGCCAAAAACTCTCAGATCCTGCAGTATCTCTACTTTGTGGAAACAAAGGTTTTGCACCGGGCAGAATTATGTGAAACATAAAATCGACCAGTTCATCAGAACAATTTGTTTCCCTAACCAAGTGCTAAAAGGAGAAACTTTAATGGAAAGTGGGACTTCTCAAGGAAATCCTGCTGGGTATTCTAAAGTCTATGCTTTAATGAGCAGACGAGTAAGTTACCTTGGAGAGGGAAGCTAGTCTAGTAAAGAAGGCACAAAGGTGATAATTAAACAAGAAATCAATGTTAAGTATGGAAAAGAGGGGCATAACTGAGAATGAAAATTGAATCGACACAATGTAAATGACTTTTTGGAGAAGATAAAGGTAATAAGGAATTATTACTGGCCAGTAGAGCTTAAGACAATAAGACGACATTACCGGATGTATTAGGAACAAAAGAACAACTAAATCAAGTATAGATTTAAGTCTTTCAGAAACAAACCAGAAAAGAACCAATGGCTGGAAATCAAAGCTTGAAAAATTCAATCACTCTAAAGATGTAGTGAGGGTAATTACACAGAAATAATTTCCCAGTGTACGTAGGTGGTAAGTTTGTCATTGCTAGGAATTTAATCCAATTGGAAATACTTAAATCTGAGTCTGCTAACAGGCTTGGCAGCATCTCTCTGGATGGTAGTGGAGGTCAAGTGTTCTGTGCAATCTTTACATCTGTGAATTTGTATTTTTGTTTTGTCACTCCCTTTTTTTATAAACTGTTAAAGAGAACAGAGAGCTCTCATTGCCCACAACATGTTCACACACTCAGCTCTGCTTTAAGATAATGAATAAAAAACCTCAGTCTTACGCTTCAGGGCTTCAGCTGGCTCCTTGCAGAAGGCGAGAGGCTGATTCTCTAGGTTAATTCTGGATGTTTTAATTTCATTTTTCTCTGAAGCCTGAGGGGCAGACATGGCTGGTTTTAAAACCTTGGAGAGACTGGGTTGCTTCTCTGCAGGGAAGTCCTGCTATCTTCCATCTGGCTGGGGGATCAGACAGTTTCAGAGTAGCAAGGACTCTGAGCTCTTTTTTCTTTCCTATTTGTTATGACATCTAGGCATATCTGAGATCATAATTATGATCATTTGGTCATATCTGATATAAAAAACTCAATGTCATTACTGGGGCCTGGGGTAGAGGCATCAGAGTCTGTTTTGGAATTCTTATTAGCTTAATTTCTTCAAGGCAGATTTTTGTTTTGTTTGTTTTGACCTTTTTTTTTTTTTTTTTTTTTTTTTTTTAAAAAAAACATAACCACACACGGGTTGTCTGTTCTGGTTTAAATCCTGAATTATAGCTTATTCTTGCTGCAGTAAGAGTTATAGATTACAAATACTGTTATTTTTTTTCAAAAAGGGCTGCTCCCAGTTGGGATGCTTGATGGAGTTGCAGAGCTGCCATGCAGGCTTCCCAAGTGCTGCTTTGCTGGCTGTTTGCAGCAGCTAACAAAGGGTGTGTTGTGCTTGCAGCAGTGTTGCTTCCAAGTCTGGCTTTCCTTCTGCAGCACTGCTTTTGTTTAAAAAACCTCCTCCAAAGCAAAAATAAGAAACTTTACTAACATTGCACTATCAGAGAGGGAGGATACAATAGGTTTGCTTATTGTTATGGTTCTGTTGAATTGCAAAGGGCAGTGGGTAGAAAGGGGATGTCAAGAGATACTGGAAGCCAAGCTACTTATCATCATCTCCTAAGAGGCAAACAGGTCTGCCAGGGTTCTTCCTGGTGACTGTGCTGGCAGGTGTCTCTGCTCTTAGACTGCTCTGTTATGTGCATGTGAATGTACTCATGTGCTTCAAAAAGATCCTCCTTTCCGTTCAGGAAGCTGTCAACAGGCACCTATTATCCTGCAAAGCTGTGAAAAGAGACATGATGTTTCATCAGCATCAGCGTGTTTTCTTCTTAAGCATGTGAAGAAAAGGCAGCTTCCCTCTGGTATGAGCCCTTATGTATTCTTTTTGTGTACCCAGTTGAGGGACACCTTTTCAGGTGCTACTTGTTTTAGGCAAGTGGAACTGGCACTTGCTTAGGTAAATAAACATATTGGCTTATTACTTGAGTCACCTTACCTGTGATAAACCATCTATTCTGTGATTTATCATGTCATTTTGCATCACATATAACATTAGATTCTGATATATATATGTTTAACTGTGGGCTTATCCTGTACCCATTATCTCCCAGATGGCGGAGTACCTATCTATAGCTCTTCACGTCTCAGTAGGGGTTTGTACATAGGAGCTGCAAGCAAAGGTCAGTCCAGCTAGAAAACTGGAGATAGTTGGATTGACAGAAATGAAGGGAAAACCCAACAGATCAAGATCACTCCCTGAATGGCAGAACTAAAGAGAACTGGTTTCTCTTGCTTTGTCTCTGGGGTGCAAGACATTTTTCATCGTCCCACTGAAGTGCCCTCTTCCATGGTACTTTCCAACTTATGTGTCCTCACAGTGAGATGTCTCTAACCCTAGCTTCTCTTCATTCCATGGCTTTTAGCTGCTGTTGCTTGGCCTAACAACTGGGAATGACCCAGCAGATGCTGTTCTGGAGGTGCATGCATGCAAGGTGGCCAGTCTGTATGTGTCCAGCATGGTCACATGCTGCTACCAGATGAACTTAATCGACTGCTCCTCATCTTTGCTGGCAGCAAAATTAATGACACTGGGAGCTGCCTTCCGTGATGTGCTAAATTTTGCACAGATCTGTTGTAAGATTTTCCTACTTAAAAAATGACTACACTGTTCAGTTCACTTGAAGCTGAACAAACATGACAGAGAGACGGTGTGATGCACGCAAGCTTCATTTTCTCATGAAGCCAAGCTAAAAAAAAAACCCCAACAAATCTGCCTAGGAAAATTTTCAGCCGACATTGGAGAAGCTTGCCATTAATTATCAAAATGAAGAAGCAGAGTGTGCTAACACAGCTTTGATTCAAACTATCGGAATCAATTTCTCAAAAAATAGATGTGCTGAAAATAATCCAGAAAACACATTAGACTTGTACACTGCCTGGTATCCCTATTTAGTTTCTGCATCTGGCCTTGTTATAACAGCTTCCAACCCTAAAAATCACCTTGCTTTCCCCAAACTCTAGAGTATAACAGATTTTAGAAGGACCATTTTCTTCTTTAGGTGTCAGAGAACCTTTGTCTTTTAAGGTTGTTTATTCGAAGTAAATTGAACTAGGTCAGCCTGAGTTATGGTGATGTTCTTCAGAGTGCCAGTGTTCCTGGAGCATCTCTGGAGGACTGCTGCTCTGCAAGGTGTCTGCCACCATCCTGTCCTCTTGGCCATTGTTGCTCACAGAACTTTTGCGCTGTGACAAACATATCTATGCAGGTTTTGGAGAGCAGATTTGGATTCCTTGATGCAAAAATATGTAGGTGCTAAATATGCATTTATTGTACCACTGTTTCTATTGCTGTAAAGTCAGTATTTTAAAGGCTTTAAAGTTTCTGGAAATGGATTTTTGATTTATTCTGATAACAGCTTTCTAGTGTTTATTCACTTGCTATCTATATTCTGAAGGCCAGTCAGGAACTACAGCTCTTACAAACCATCCCGTGTATTTTGCATTAATCCATGCCTTCCTGCACATCACTTGGTTGTTGTAAATGCAGTTTTTATAATTAATACAGAATGTGGTTCTTCTGCCCTGTGACTTGAAAACCTTAAAAGACAGCATTCAATCATAGTTTATGCATCTGGTAGTGTGGGCTGGGCTTTTAAAAGAACCCAGAAGAATTAGGCATTCAAATTTCATTAAAATACTGTGGAAGTGAAGCATATAAGCTCTACTAAAAAGCTCAGCCATTATCTATAGCTCCTGGGTTTTTTTCTCCAATTTAATTTGTGCATAAGCCTGCTTTGGGTTGATTTTGCTTAACTTTCCTTCTCCTTGGTGCTGAGGAACAGCCCTGCCTTAGAGCTTGAGCATGATGCGGCTGTCTGAGCTCTTCCACTTTGAACTGCAGCTTCATGTACCCACACAGGTACTGATTTTATAATAAAAATCTCATTTTCCTAACCATACAAATGAATGTAAGTATATGATCAATAAAACTGTTGATATAAATAGTTTGGTGAATATGATGTTGAAAATTATTTACCCATATATACATGTCTGTCTAATTATCCATCTGTTTAGTACATCCTGGAAATTATTTGTACTTTTACACTCTCTCAGAGTTTCAGGGAGACTGAAAGCTGAATTAAAATCAGTGCAGAAGATAAAATTGTACTACAAAATGTAAAAGAATTGGATATGTTGTTCTTAAATACAATGCAGCATGACTAAGTATTACATGTAATATTCTGTTGTGTCTAAGAGAACACAGAAGTTTCCTTTACATGCAAGAATCAGGAAAATAAAAAATTATAAATATGATGAAGAGGAAGATGAGAGATCAATAGGATACACAGTTGGGTGAAGAAGAGTAAGGAGGGAGTGAAGTTTGTTCTGCAGTCAGAAGGGATTTCTGCAGCAGTACAGAACATGCAGAATTGCTGCAGGAAGGAGTTAATCACTGTGACAGCAATGCACAGCCCCTATTTGTTGCAAAAGAGAATTAATGGTTTTCCTGCCTGGTGCTGAAAATAGAAGTCAAATTTAAGTTGTTTCTTGAAGGCAGATATAATTAGATTGTGAAACTTGTGGCTTTTGGGTCTAAATAATAGGACAAGAATGACAGCCCTAAATCAGAACAGAGTGCAGTCTCTTAACTGTTTCTTAGGAATGAGAATAGGACAGTGATACATTTCCCATTTTCCAGCTGTGCAAAATGTACACTCTATTTAAACTGTAGTTAAGGTGCAGCATATATTTATTATTCCTTGCTGAACCCTTTCTCTACAGATTGTTCCAATTATTTATTAAACCCATTTATATTTTTTTTAGCCACAACATTCTTGTAACAATAGACTATACTGTGTGGCTGTGAATTGTATGGAAAAATATTTGTTTGCTTAAAACTGTGATACTTGGTGCTTAAGTTTTATAGTAAGATGGATAATGAGCAAAGGTTTCTTACTTACTAGGTATGTTAGATTCACTTTTACATACAATTATTTCTTCTTTTTCATCTCCTTTTGAAGTTGAAAAGTACTTTCATCTACCCTCATACAGTTACAACAGTATACTGCTATTCATCCAGCAGTATGTTGTCTAGCATACACCATTCCTCCTTCTATAAAACCTTTGGACATGGATCATTCAGAATTAGGTGAAGTGTTTGGAATCTGGATGCAGTCTAGGTTTATACAACGGGGTAATATTTTGTCTTTTCATTCTTACATAATGATTTTTAATTCAATTTATATTTTCTGTCTGCCGCTGAGCACTGGACAGATGTTTTCAGAGAATTCTCAACAAGGAGTCTAAGATTCTTGCTGAAGTGATACTAAATTATTTGTTTGTTTGCTATTTGTCCCTGTGTATGTACAGTTAGGCTTTCCCCCATGTGTATTACTTTGCCTGTATCAATATTAAATAACGTCTACATTTTTTGTTGCTGAATCGCTCATTGTTCAGTATAATGACTCCTTTTGAGATATTGGCTGTTTTGAGTAATTTGTATCATCAGCAAACTTTACCATCTCATTATTAATTCCCTTTTCCAGATCATCTATGAATATATTGAAGAGAGCAAGTTCTAGTGCAGATGTCTGATCACTTCTCTCCCATGGTGAAAACAATTTATTACTATGCTCCAACACATCATTTATCTACTAAAGAATTTTCATCCTTCTGATAATTTTGTTTCTTTAAGAGCCTTTAGAGAGAGGACTTGTCAAAACATTTGACTTCTGGAAATTCAAGAACACTACAGCAACTGGCATTCCAAAGCTGGCTGACGTCTTTAAAGAACTAGTAATATCATCATTTTAATCAACTAACAGTAAATTGAAACTCCCAAATTTAGTAAGATTTCTCTGTTTGCAAATATTACATTATTTTTATCCTAAGACTATCTCAAATACTTTTACTATTCCTACTAAGGTTTCTAGCAGTTAGTGACAATTTCTGCAGAAAAGTTATTTACTGTGCTGCCAGAAACTCCAGAGCGAGGTGCAGCTTTTCACTGACCCTGAGTGGAGCATGGTTTCTTTGCGATAGGAGTCATTTATTTATTTTCTGTAAATGAAACATCCCTGAAGCAACAGGGAGGGAATGAAAGTTACATTTTATCACAGTAGCATTTGCAGAAAGGTGAACTGTGAGAGACCCTATTTATAATGAAGCTTCGGCCAACCATAAGTTCCTGAAAACCTTACCTGCAGGTGCTTAATTTTTTTTAAATTATAAAATGGATATCTGAGCTTTATGAACTTATGATTAAACTTTTAAAATAAATTAAAGGTGAGAGGATTAGATGTGGAATTGAAAATGAACTGTGGTATCTTTTGCCTCTAGCTCAGCATTTTGAGGGCAATCCAAATGAGATGTGACAAAGTGCAGCGCACTCTTTTTTTCTTGCTGACCTATGTGAAAGTGGAGTTTGGTCTCTGCCAAGTTCTTTGTGTGTGAATAGCCACATCACTATCCCTGCCACTGTAATTAGCACTCTTAGCCCTTTATTGGAATTTAAAATAAATAGGCCATGATTTAGATATCACAGAGACTAAATTATCACCTTAAATGATCCACCCAGACTAGAAGAACAGTCAGCTTCTCCCAGCTCTCTCTTTTTTCCACTGTTTGACAGAAGTTACAAAGGTAAGTTTTAAGTCCAGCTCCCATGTTGTATCCTATTTGAAATTTAAAGTATAAAATCCTGTGGAACAACAGTTCCTGAGTGTGAATTGAATGAAACTGTTTTAGTCTGTTATGGGCCTTGACTACTCTTGGGTGGTTCCTTCCTGATGGGAAGAACTTTGCAGAGTTCCTAATGATGTCCAGAGGTGCTCCTACGTCTTCAAACTCCAATCTTAACTTCAGATGTCTTAAGAGAATAAAGTTAATCTATGTTGGCCTTTGCTTATCATCACCCTGATGCTGTTTCTGCCACCTATTCACTGTTAGACTGCCAGAAAATCTTTAAATCTGTAGGTACAACCAAGTTCTCTCTCCTAGTTTTCCCACACTTATATAAGACATCATGAAGTAGTAGATGCCCTGGAAGGGAAATGGGAAGTGGTTTTAAAAGAAGCATTGCATGCAGCTTAGTGTTGACCTGAATGCAATCTACAGCTGGCAGTGACCATCCTACCCCTTTCTCTTTGCTTGACTTAAACCCCAGCTGCTTCTTCTCTTTTCCCCAAAGCACCTAGTGGGTTTTCTGTTGCTTCCTCCATCTGAACTTCATCTCTGCTCCATGTAGAGAAGAGGAAGACTTAGCAGCTGGAAAAGGCACGGTCCTTTGACCACAGTGCTTGCCAGTGGTTGCTGTGTGAACAGAGGGCTGGTAATCCTTATCCTGCTGCCATTCAGAGGCACAAATGATGTACAGCGCACGCAATGCTTCTGAACAAAGTATGATGGCACCGAAATCTGTCATTGCTCTTCTGGGGCAGTGATCATTATCCAAATGGTCTCTACATTGTGGTAATGGGAAAAATATTGATGGCCTCAATGTCTATTGCATTGGGTTATTTCAAAAGCCATTAGCAGTGGCACTAGCCAATGACAGGTGATATGCTACTGCACTGCTTTAAAAGTCCTACATATTATGTCAGCAATGTGCCAGTATTCAGCCTTCAAACAGATGCATGCCCTCAAACCATACAAACACTAGCTATTATTCTGGAAGAAAAGAGCAGCAGTGTAAATGTGCTTTTCCCCATATTTTCAGCAAATTGTGGACTATTTTAATTTTTTATTCAAAATAAATTTGGACTTAGTTTTAGAGCAACAAAAACATGCTGGGTCTTCTAATGCAGGCAAAATTTTAAGCTGTCAATGTGCAATTCTTGAAACAACGAGAATTTCAGCAATCAAATATGAGGCAACTCTTGTTTCCCACACTAGGTCAGCGTTTTCTTGTAGAGTTAGTTCGTGTCGTCATAGTGTGCTCCATGGAGGTGACTCATTTGTGTATTTTGGAGTTCAGACAAAGCCTATTAGCTGACTTTTCTCTGTTACCTTCCACATGTTTTTTCTGCATTTGTAACAGCACAGTCTGCCTGCTATCTGTAAATGAAACAGCTTCTCATCTGTACTTGCTTTACACACAAAGAGACTTCTAAGTGTATCAGGCTATGGCTGAGAAAACTAGATTACATGCTACCTTGAAATTATCACAGAGGGATCTAAAAATGATCTTGCATAATTTACAGATAGGAGTGTTTTTCTCTGCTGGTCCAACTATTTGAGTACTGCTTCAGCTTGTAAAGTTGGATATAATTACACAGGGCTGAAGATCCCTAATAATGCAGTAGTTTTTCATCTGTATAGAAGTAACTATGCCAGAATGGCTGTGTTCATATCTGCATTACTGCAATACACGATACCAGATGTACCATTTTAACTACCTTAGTATTGTTAAAATGGGCAGTTTAACATTTATGTGTGTATAAAGCCTTTAAGCAGGGAAATGCTCAATCTGTTCTCCATTTTGGAAAAGTATCTATTACCTTAGGAAGACTGTAGTCACCTTGACAACATGAAGCTTTGCTCAAACTCTATCATTTCAATTCTCTCTACGTAGTCAGACATGAAATTGAGTTACAGTGGCTTAATGGGTTACCACATGTCAGTGGAGACGAATTTGTGTGCAGTCCAGTAGCCCATTGCCAACACAAGGCAGAAATCATTAGATCAAACAACTCCATTTCACAGAGGTTTTAAAGATTTTTTTTTCTCATATATGCTTGTAGTCTTAAGAATGAACACACAATCTATTACTATGCTCAGCTGAATACTAAGGCATTATTAAGCAGTAGTAAGTTGATCTTGTAAGTGAACTACAAATTAGAATTTTGAAATAACTTAAGTAGATCAATTTTAAATTAGTGAATGGGAGCTGCAAACGTATATAAGAAATTAATCTGTCTTGTATGCTGATAAAATAAAACCTGTAGTGATTGCATTTAGTTCACTTGTATACTGATAACTGGGTATTTTCAGAGGTAGCTTAGAATCCATTATTTCCATTTGAAATATTTACAGGTGTGTTTAGGCAGCTTTCTCCCATTTATCCGTAGAATTTCATGTTTATGCTTGTTTCAAGAAAATTACATGATCTTTTGGACTTCAGACAATTTTACCTTCATAATGAATCTTCTTTTCTGTTTTTTCAACCTGTCACAGATTTGCTGACACATAAAGAAACGCCTTTGGAGAGCCAAACCACAACAGTATGGAACAAACAGCTACGTTTGGGTTTCATTCTTAACAAAACCATGCTTTTTGTTTTGTAAGTTTTACTAAAAAAGATAAAATAATTACTATACTTAAATTAATGGCTCAATGGATATCTCATCTCTTGATTACAATTACGCTTATGGCAGGAATATTACCATCAAATGTAATCCCTGAAAATGTTGTGGGAACTTGAAGAAACCAAGATGTAACTACACATTGTCTGGTAATGCCTGTAGGGTAATGTGTGGAAGAAAAAGAGAGTTCTGCTCTTTCAGAATTAAAAAAAGATTGTGGTCATATTAAAGTTTACATTAGTTTCATCTTAGCTGACACTAAAGACCATAATTATTTGCAAGAAAAATTTGAATGTAAATATTGTCAGCATTTTTTCACACTTTTTCATTGTGAAACAGAAACCATTGAGTGTAATGAGAAGGAAGTTAAGAAACTCCCTCTCAGGATACTGTGAGTTTCTTACATATTGCCACACCCTGTCAGTAAAAAACAGATCTCTTAATTGCAGCTAATCTGGATTGCTTGAAATACTGTACTACAAGCACCCAGCCAAATTCTGTTTAACAGCAGTGCTTACAGTTGCTTCTTGTGTCAAAAACTACTGAGTTCATAATTTTATCACCACCTTCTTTAGCTTGCTAACAGATTCTCGCTCTCATTTTTGAGGGCTGTTGGTTTAGGTTGTTGTTGTTGTTTTGTTTGTTTGTTTTGTTTTGTTTGTTTGGTATTTTTGGTGCTGTAAGAAAAAGAGAGGAGAAAAAAGAGAAATAACAGTTCCAAACACTGAGCTATTATCCATAAAGTTGATTTATGATGGCTTATGAAATTTACCTGTACTTCAGTCCTTGAGGAGAACTGCACTTAGGGAGTAAGAATACTTCCATAATTATGCTCATCAGTCTCTTTTTTGGTATCATTTTTGAGCCATGTGTAAAAGCACAAATGTTCTTTTCAAGTAAGGTGGACCTTGAGACTGATTTCTCATTGACCTTTAAATAATATGTCTGTAGTAGCTTACTTCTGATTTACCTGGATTGGATTAGGTTTGGCAAGGTGGAGATGGGCTGCTTTCCTAAAAATCTGGCTCCCAAGAAGTTAATTTTCCAAAACTGTAAAAAAGTTTTATCAAGTTGTCTTTTTAATCTTAATCTTTGTGCAGCATTAAATTGTATGCTTCATTCCTTACTCTAAATTTTATTCCATGGAAATTACGTTGCTTTTTGTAACTGTGCTGTGAATGAAGCAAGCCTTAGAACTATTCTTTTCTATTTTGATTTTTTTTGTGTGTGTTCCTATTTATAGATCAGGATGGGCCCAACTGCCCACCTTTTGATAAGTAAAGAAAAAAACAGTTAATTCTATGATAAGACCTGTCAGAGTCAGTCTAAGGGAACATGTTATTTTTAGTCCTACTTACTTTTTGGATAAAAGCTTAAAGGGAAGAAGATCAACATAAAACTGAAATTAAGCCCTTGAAAATGCCTATTCTGCTGTGTAATTCATAAATTAATGGATCATGAAAAGACCTTTAAAGAATGCTATCCATCAGAAATACTACCTTTGTATGTGCAGTGCCTGTATCCCAGAAACCCTTGTGTTGAATTTGCCTTACTAGGAGCCTGCAATCCTTTTGAAAAAGGATGAAAGAATCATAAAATAAGTTTATGTTGTTCAGTCACCAAATGTTATAAATGACTAACACAATATAAGCAAACCAGTAAATCTAATCTTTTGCAACATGTATATTTAACAGTCATAAAATCTACTTTTGGGGATGTTGATATTAGACTCTTGTTTTAGATGCTGCTTGCCATATATCCAAATTACTTAGACCTCTGAATAAAGCTAATTTTTCTTTCTAGAAACAAACATATAATTTCCAAGGTGACAAGAAATCTCCCACAGAAATTGTAGAATAATAGGATCTAGTAAATGCTTGCTATTCAAAATAAGTTTACCACCACAGCATCTGAAAACCTTATCATGAAGGTAATAAACAAAGCATGACTTACCATCTGTCTTTTTTTTTTTTTTTTTTTTTTAATTATCCACTCAACAGAGAAAGAAATGTGCATATTAGAATAATGTGGGATTGTTTTGCTGATTTGTTTCCTATAATGACATATAGTGTGATATGCAAATGTGTGTGTGAGTGAAGAAATAGGCTTTGCATTGGAGATAAAAGGGGGTTAAGCACTTTCCTAATTTTTATTAGATCTTCAGGAATGGTTCTCAGGGAAGCCCTAAAACTGTTCACCCCACAGTCAGTTTTAATTTCATTGTGAAGGCTTCATGTGTGATTGTTGACCATGGTGGTCTCTCTGGAAATTTATCAGTCTTGGTCTTCAGCCATGAAATGACACACAGAGCAAGACTTGAAACATTCATCATTCTGTAGGGAGCTGGACTAGCAATCCAGAAACCAAAGGGTTTGCTTATGATGGCTGTTCGTGCAGACAAGGTGATCAGGAGTGCCCCTGGCATGCTGAACTTGCTGAAGGGATGCAAGGTCTCTTGCCCAGGGTATGTCTGGTAGCTGGGTCAAGGAGAGAGCTGACATGAATAATCACAGTCAGTTTATTGGCCTGGCAGGGAGCCTTGGGTACTGCCAGAGTCAGGAGAGAGCCTCATCCATAGATGTTGCTGTGCAAGAGCTTCCTAGCTCTGAGGAATGCAGGAATGCTCCTGGAGCACAGACTGAGCTGGCCAATGACTCCAGCATAGACTTTTTGTTTGCTTATGTGTCATCTCATCTAGAAATTGCACTGACTGGAAAAAAGTAAGAGAGAGTTTTGTTTTAATAAGACCAAACTTGTAAACTCAAAACAAAGGCTTTAAAAATACACACGTGACATTCAGCTGCTTCTATGTGGCCTTTTTTTTCAGAATTCATTTTTGACAGTTTTTTTTCCCTTTTGATTGATACATATAGAATACTATGAGATTGCAACATGGCAGTTCTCTTATCAAACTGCAAATGGGATCAAAACCAGGGAAAGAAACAGATGCTGCAGTGATTTCCATGCACAGATGCAGCCCTTCTTCCCTCTGCACCCCAATCACGACTGGTATGTTTGAACAACGAGGGCAAGGTTGGGGCTCTGTGGTGCTTGTAGCAGGATTGCTTCTGGCCTGACTGCTTCTCACAAGGCCGCCTCCTACCCTGCTGCTGTTCAGTAGAAAATGGCTCTATGTTTTGGCACTAACTAGTTTGATCTCTATTGCCCTGCCTTGCCAGCAGCTGATTACAGAAACTGCTTTTCCCTCTCTATATAAAGTATGTTCAACTACAGGTTTTTGATGTGAAATGTGCCACAGTTTTGAAGCTTAAACGTCCTTTACCAACCCCAAAATAATATGAGTTAGATAATTGCCAGGACAAAGTTTGATTATTTTCTGTTATAATGCATCCTAGGAGATGAGCCATGGTATGCACTCCATTTGAAAATGGGGTGGGTTTACTTTATTAGCTTAAAATTTGCTATATAATATGGAAACTAGGAATTGTGGGCACCTTGTTCTAAAAACTGTGTTTTTATGGAACAGGTGCAGAGAACACCAGATTGCTGCATTTGGGTTGTGCATAAATCCAAATAGATAAAACCCAAGTGATCCATTAATTATGTTTAGATTTAAAGATATCATAACTTTGTACTAGTTAGGCGTATCTTGCACCAAGGTAAGTTTTAAAATAGAAAATCATGTATGCATGCATATTCTTCAACAAGATTTCTAGCTTGCAATTATTGCCTAACACATTTAATACTTCTATGCCCTTCAGCTCTGTAATACTGTCTCATGGAAAGCAAAAGATTAATTCTCTTACTTTATCCCAAAAGGCAAAGATCATTTTTGTCATTCCTTAGTTAGACACTTGCATATATAATAGAAAAAAGTAATTTACTTTTCTGCCTATTCTAGATAATGTCACATAGAGCTTAAGACACACTCACAAATCTGGAATCTCTGTCAAAATACTTTACAAGTAATTTCCTACCTTGTGTAAAACCTTCCCACAGCCACACAAGGAATTAGCTCATGAAATCTCCAACAGCCGTATGGTAGGTCATTTCAAGTTGAAAAATAATGCAGTAAACTTTCACTTCACTGAAACACAGATTTATTTCCACAAGTAAAGTCAGGATCTTCTGAAAGAAGCTTTTAGAGGGCATAGTGTTGGTATTACTTAGACCTCAGAGCTGTGTGACTCTGTGAAGTCCCTCTCCAAAATCTAAAGATGAACATATTTTTGTTATGTAGAAACTGATTATTCACTTTCAACATAGCCTTTTCTTTCTGCCACGTGGCATATACCACTATGCCAATCCTTGAAATTCTTGAAATGGGAGGAATAGGCAATAGTGCTGACACTTCCCATCCATCCCACCAGCTAGCAGTGCTGTTCATATTTACTACCACATATGGGTGTTATAGCAGAATAATTTTTATATGTACAGAGCTGCAGGGTGCTGTATCTCTGAGACGTTATATCCCAGCTTTCTTCCTAGCAATGCTTTTGCACCTTCAGTACAAAGCTGGAACTTGAATATAAAGTTAGAGGTTTATTTTACCTGTTGAGTGTCTGTACTATATACACACTGAAGCAATTCTGACAAAATACAAAATTACTAAAGCTTCTGTCAAAATCCAAAGGGGAAATGAATATTTGAGGTTTTACACATCTGAGCTTCTCCTGCTTCCCAGTTTTTGGTGCTTAGTTTGCTTGGAAGGGTCAGAAAATTCAAAACCTAAAATCCATGGGGCTATTGCATCTGCTCAGCACTGGAAATTTCAAAACAACAACTCATCTCAAAACAAGCTTTCATCCTGAGAGAAAACAGCTGAGAACCTTTTATGAGTTTAAATGTACTCTTGCATTGTAATTTGGAGAATAGCTGAAGTGACACAGGAGAACAGGAGGCACATACTAAGCAGAGAAGAGCTGTACAGATTATGCATGTTATATGTGCTGGAGTGTTGATGGAATTTTATGAGCCCACCACAGAGGCAGTGATCAGCTGCGTGGACCAGGAGCCATCTAAGAACAAATAAGGTCACTGAAGCAAATGAAAGTCAAGAAGTTTCTCACATTTACCCACTTAACCAATCTAAGTAAACTCCTAGCACCAAAACAGTTGGTGAAAATATTACAGCAGCAGGTTTCAGGTTGACTTGCTAAAGACATCTCTGGCAAACAAGGTAGTTGCAGAAGTCATTTAATGTATCTCTACACGTTGGTTTTCAAACAGAAGTGTACAAGACTCTTGGGGTGGGGCAGTTATGAGAGATTGTGCCCTGGGAAGAGTCTCACCAGAACAAGATTTTAGCCTGACAATATGGACAGGAGTGTTGTCCTTATTCCTTACCCCTATACAGCAAGCCATGTGTCTCCTCTTTCAAGTGACAGACAGGTGTCCAGAAGGCAGATCTCACTCTGTGAAAAAGATGGGAGGTGTTTGCTTCACTAATTTGTCTGGCTATCAAGCTCAGTTATTACCGACCACTGGGTCCCAAAGCAAGGAGTGAATGCATGCTTTGCCATGGGTTAATGGTCTTCATGCCAAACTCTCTCCCATGATGCGCTATTAAAAGTGCAAATCATGAAGCAGTCAGAGCAGGGACCACACCATGTACTAGAACAGTGACAGTTCACACTTCATAATTAAACTGACAGCAAGATTAAATAAGGGCTTCTTTTATAAAATGAAAATAAAGAGTACAGGATGGTAAGAGGTAATCTGCCTTTTAATAGAAATAAGATCTGAAACATGAATTCTTGTGTTTGTACTGGATAAGATCCTATTCAATGCTGATGATGTAATATGTGAATGTTGGATGGAAATATAAGATGAATTACATTTATTATATGCCATGCTGTGTAATGATTATCAAAATATCTTTTCTTTGTCATGATATAAAAACATATCTTATTGTGTCAGGGAAAATATGGAAAAATAATTTTTTTGAACACTAGGTGTGTGCATATATATTATCTTACAATGCTTACCGCTTATGAGGATATAGAAAACAAACTGTTTATTCTCAAGAGAAGTTTAAAGTGTTAATTATTTTGAATGTTCTTTAAAAAAATTGGTACTTCCAAAGAACTTAACTTAGAAAATTAGGAGTTTCTAAAACAGCCAATAATTCTTTTTGGGCTTTGTTTTAGCTAGTTGTGCATACTTAAATGAGACTAAAATTTGCCCTAAAATTATTAAAACTCTGTGTTTTGAATGATAATTAATTTCTAATAGGCCCTATAAATCACAGTATTTACATTCCTGATCCAAAAGACAACAAAGAAGTCACAGAGACAAAATATTGTCCTTATCGGTAGATATATGCTGTAATATAGAAACATAGAAAATGTTCTTTCCCTTACTCTTGTAGTTCTCATGCTTTGTTTTTCTAACTCAGAGTGCTTCAGATCAGGATCTCAGTATCTGATTGTGGAACAGCTCGGTGAAGAGAGATTGTGAGCAATACTTCCTACACTATCTGAGAGCCTGTGGGGAAGAACACTCATTTGGATAATGAGATAAGATCACCATCAGGTCTTAAATAGGAATCTCCAACATTCAAATCTTTACCATCACATTCCTTGCTATTAAATTGTTGTGGTCTGTTTGGTGTTTTCCTGAATATATTAAATCTTTTCATCCTCAAGAACTAGTGTAATCTTGATGATTTTTATAACATTTCCAGATTTCTTTAAAAAAAACCTCCAAACCAACTGGATTAAATCTAGGCTAGTTCAGAAATGTATCACACATTGCCATCGTAAAGAAATTTGATTAACAGTACCTATACATGCGTCCTTTGTTTGCCATCATAATTCTGTTATCTAATTAAAAACTATGCTTCTCAAAGAATGAAATAAGTTTTAAAAATATGTAAAAATCAAAAAAAAAAAAAGTTCTTTTAGTCTGTTTACTGTTGTTCTTGACCATGCAACTGTATCACATATTTAACTTTCATATACGTGATAGCTTGAAATGTACTTTTTTTTAATGAAAGTTGTGATTTTCTTCTATTTCTTTGTCTCAAGGAATTGTGGCTCCAAAATAGCATGATGACTCATTAAAATATTGAGACAGTGATATTGTTCAAACAGAGTGGCATAAAAGGATGCATAGATGTCTCTTATGTTACACTGTCATGATGTCATTATTGGAAAATTCTTCAGTGATTCAAACAAGTACTTCTTAATAAGAGCCAGTTTTTATATTTTTGAAAATAGGTATTTTATTGCAGAAATTGAAGTTTTGACTGTGTTGTAAATTTTGGTATCACTAATTCAATATAGATAAATATAAGTGATACCCATGAAAAAAAGCAATCTTAACTCTCCTTGTAGAGTGATGGGCTCTGAATTAAACGTTACCACTTAGGAATGAGATCTCAGAATTTTAATGAATAGTTCTTATGAAACCACCAATTTAATGCTCAGCAGCAATAAAAATGTAAATTGAATGTTAGGAATTATTAGAAAAGAAATAGAGAACAAAAGAAACTGCATAAATCCCTACAGAGTTCATGTCCCCCCTTCTTAAAAAATGTGTCGTGGAGAGCTGGAAAAAAGTCAGAGAAAGGAAGCAAGAAAAGTATGGAAATGCCTTCACATGAAGAGTGACTTATAGGTCTTCTAAGTTTTAAAGAAAATAATATGGAGACTACTAGCTCCTTACCTCTTTCCATCAAGATCTAGGTGTCTGTGAGCCCAGCATGTAAGCAGTTCAAAGCTACCTTATGTTCTTCCTTATGTGGTACATACTTAGGCGTGCAATTTGTTGCTGTGTGTTATGTGTGCTGTGAGCTAGCAGAGGCAAAAAATCTGCACACAAAATCCATGGGAAAAGATCCCATTGTGAAAAACTAAACACAAAGACATTAGTGGTAGCACAGGAGATCCCAAACACATCTTCTGGGAAAGCCATCACTGTGTGTTTTCATCAAACACTGTGTGTTTCTAGGCATCTGCTGTTGATTACTCTCAGACTGGCTCTTGGGCCAGGTAGACCTTTGGTCTGAGTAGGACCATTCCTACAATGTGTAGCAGCATCAGAAGAATTTGTCAGTGGAGGAGCTGGCCTGATTAGGTAATTTTAGTGAGAGCAGATGGTACTTCTTGAATCTAAAGAGTTTGTGTCTGTAGGATAAGCTTATGTATCCAGATGTCAGTGCCTGATACGAACAAAATCTCAAGAACTCAGGATGAATGCAGGATGAAAGGAAGAATCTGTGCTTCTCAGGACTAGTGCTGTAGGCTGGCTGAACAGAAAACAGACTGGAGGCACGGGCAAGAAAATGACATGAATAAACCTCTCTGAAATAGATAACTGCTGGCTTCAAACTCTCTTGTAGCCTGTGGTGACTGCACGTGGTTTTAACTCCCTGCTCCTAACTTGATAATCATGGGCTTTGAAAGAGTGCATAAAGAGTAATGTCTATGCTGCAGTGACTTGCTATGAAATGTAAACAAATGGTACCTTTTGCTTGCCATCTGATAAGGCTGATGCAGATTGATGCTTGTTTCTCACACCATCCTCTTTAGGTGGGTGAGAAAGGCCAAGAGCATGGAACACAGCCATACAGCAGAGCCTCAAGGCCAGTTAATGTGCCTGAGTGTGCTATTTATCAATGTAGGTATAACCAGAGTGCCTTTTTAGTGTCTTTTTAGTGTCCTTTTACCTGACTGACAAGAGCAGGAAAAAGTGTAAGTATAGACTCTTATTCTGCAGAAAAGCAAAAACTGTGATTCTGGTTTATATTAGAGCAGCTTGAAAACTGCTCTGCCCTGGCAGCCCTCTAGACTTTATGTCCAAACTTCGATCACATGTGTTCAAGCTTATATCACATATAACTACACAAAAACTTGCTCACTTGAATAAACGCTTGGGCTGCTGGACACAATTATATCAGGATTTGCCTAAGTTCAGCATTTATGTTCCTCAGTTAATTTTTGCTTTTCTCAAATTTAAACAAAACCTTGAAATTTCAAAATTTACTGAGAAGTAACATTTGGGAATTGCTTTACATGAAGGCATCAAAAGAACTCTTTATCAAAGACTTCAATGAAATCAAACCAGTTTGTTTTTCTTTTATTATTTCAACTTTCAAGTGATAACATATTTGAAACATAGTATATAGTGATTTAAGTGATGAGGTCCAACTGAAATTATGTAACCTTTTAGAAGTAAAACCAAATAATTTTCTTTAATTTTTTTGATGAACTCAATACATTTCTACAGATCATTGAGTCAGCACTTGCTAATGAAAAGCAGTTCTTCTGGAACTGCTTCAAACAGTCCTTGCAGGATATAAGACTTTTAAAATTCCAGACTGTAGATAAAAGCCCTCCTCCTCCTCCTCCTCCTCCTCAAAAAAAAAAAAAAAAAAAAAAAAAAAAAAAAAAAAAAAAAAAAAAAAGCCTTTTACTCTAAAAAGCAAAATTACTCAAACTAAACAAATGTTTATGTTTTGTGCCTGCATGTCACACATGAGTGCCTGTGAATATAGTCTAACACATTTGACAGTTCTGCTGGTCTGATTTAGTACTTAATTCTGCTTTTTTTTATCCCCCCAATTTTTGCACAATATCTGCTTTCATCCTTACTTATTAATACTGGCAAGAGTCTGTGTTATATTCCATCCCATACAGCAATGCTCATAGGAGCGTTTTGAAGTTAAAACAATATTCCAGCATCAATTTTATACTCTACTGTATTATAATAAATCTTTCCTCTTTGTTTTTAAATGCTATTTTGAAAACCACAGATACTCAGGCTTCATACCTTGCTCACCAAAGGAACAAAGACTCAACACTGCTTGGCTCTAAGTGTCAATCAGGACATAACAAGTAAAACAGCAGTCAACACATTGGCAGATGAGTAACACCGAGTGGTTACTAAGCAGTGCCGAATGCTGTTTGTCCTAGTCTACCTCAGCAGCTTAATGTGTTTACTTATTCATCTGCATCTGTTAGGGTGTAGCCAATGTCAGTAATGGGTAATTTTCCCAGTAGAGGCAAGGTTTTGGGGCTCGTCTTACAAAACCATCCAGACCTGGAGGATATTAAACTGTGATTAAACTAATTGATTTCAATAGGTGCTAATCATGCAGGCTCTGGCAGTGCACAGTGATGAAAAACTTCAGTGTGTCATGCCCCTTGGACGACAAATGTGTATCACACTTCCCCCAAATTCTCCTATCAAGATGAGATTTTTTTTCCTATCTCAGTTTGGATATGTGTTTGGTTTTCCTATAGTTGTACCTCATGCTGAGTGGATTCACTTTACCAGTCTCAGTTTCTTACTTGGGAATAGCGTGCGGGTAAGTCAGGTTCTCATCAGTGTAAGGAGATGTTACAATTTAACGCCTATTACAGGATCTGATTAAGCAAATGGAAATGACTTAACAAGTTGTCCCACATGTCTGCCTAAATACTTACTCCGGTGGTAGCATTTACTGTGCCCTGACTGGTAGATCTGGCTGTGCAGGTGGCACTTTGCTCTTTCATGCTTGGTCTTTCATTGGGGTGGAACTGAGTGCAGAGAGACTCCACTACTACCTTTTTTGGGCCACCAGCAAGGAGCGGGTGAGCAGAGGATGTGAAAAGCAGCACCATGGTAAGGAGCCAGGAATCCCAGCAGCCTGTAAAGGACGGGACTTAGGGAGTGGGGCAGGACAGAAACCAAGCCCACTTTCTCCATGCACTGCCAGTGCTCTCCTGCTCCATGTTCTCACCCTGGCATGTTTTTTTACCTCTGAAACACATTGTGAGCATCCCTGGGACCATCTTATGTGCCTTCCTCCCTTCCCATCTTCTGTGGAAACAAACTACTGGCAGCTTGTCAGCCTGGGTCCTGTATCTTATATGTTGACTGTAACTTTTTTTTTAAATGACTTAGCATGAGTTGGGGCTTGCATCTCTTGGGGGGGGGGGGGGGGAAGAGGGTCCCCAGTCATACTATATCTTGGGAAAATTCTCAAGAGCATAATGTAGCATTCCCTCTAATTTGGAATAGCCTTTATTTCACCACAGCTTTCATTTCAGTCTGTGCTGCCAGATGAAGGATGCAATAAGCCTGATTAAATTTCCATGATTTATATATCTTCAGCACATTGAGTCCATAATTAAGACAATGGGGGACAGAGGCCCCAGCTGTGATGTGCAAACAGAGACCTTCATGTGTCAGACAAGAGAGGGATGTGTGAGAGAACACAAGTTAAGACTGATACAGTATTGATCAGTGTACTGGGTGTCAGTCTGTGTATATTAGTATCTTTTTACATCTTTTGGAGCCATGTCAGAAGAAAGAAAAAAGATTAAGGTGAGTTCTCCAGTAACTTAAATGATATTAATTTACTGAATTACAGAGAGAGGTTAAGTAAGAGTCACTTGGGAGAAATCTGATTGAAATATAGGTGCCTGTGGTGGAGGCTGGTGTTGTGAATCTGGAAAAAGAGTGGGGCCATGGCTAGGACCTGCAGGTACCTCTGTGGAAAACTGGAGGAGGAATCAGGAAATCCTCCCACTGACTGACTTAGGGAAGAGGAAAGAGGAAATGACCAAGTCAGGTAAATGAGGGCAGGGTTGCATAATGAACAAGAAAGCTAATTGGGTTGAATGCAGCTGACAGATCACAGAGGGTGGGGAAATAGCAATGCTCAGTTTTGGCTGAACACAGTTCTGGGGAGAACAATTTGGAAGGGATGAGAGCAGGAAGCTCATCTACATATGACAGATGTGTACCAGGTTGCAAGTAAAATACTCGAATAGCAGTAAGGTGAATTTGTATACAATGCACTATAACTTCAGGATAAGCAAAAGAAATAATGTTGGAATATACAGGTTTATGTATGGCTACTTTGTAAACTTGTTTTCTGATTTTGTTGTTCTAGGTACCTCTCTGACAGCAACTGAAGTATCAAAGCAGCATCGAGTGACTCTGTCCCGTTCCCACAGTAACAGGCATCTTATTTTCTACCCCTGCTTGTTGTGGGTGGCCATGGCTTTCACGTCAGAAATCCCTTGCTCCTGGTCTCTGTTAGCAGTTTTAGCAGTGAGACAGACAAGTGATCCTATTCCTGACAGATAGTGGGACCCGCATAATTGGAAATAAATGAAAAAACAGACAGGGATATAAAAATTAAGTAGCTTTAAGATGAATATTTATTTTCAGCAGTTGAGGAGGAGCTCAGAGTGACCAGATAGCATCTGCTGAGAAATAGGAGGATTTTCTCTGCATTTTAGGAAGGGGAAAATCTACAAAGCAAAAGTGAACTGTTGTGCACCCCAGTTCACAATACAGTGGTGAGAAAAAAGCCATACTGTGTTTTCTCTCACACATCTTGGGATTCAAATGGACAGGTAATTTGGCAGTAAGAGACTCCATGGCTGGTGTCAAGCACAGCTGCTTTGTCATCTTTTGGGGGTGAATAAGCCAGTTGCATTCTGTGTGCCTGGCAGGCTTCTCCTGAAGGGTTCAGGGCAGGTGTAACCTTCCCCACATCCAGGCTCATGACACCAGGTGAGCTATGCAGCCATAAAGGTGCAGTGAGTGGCAGCTATCCTAGGTGTCAGGACATCCTCAGAAGGAAATGGGAATCAATCACAGTGTTGTTGCAAGGTACAGGCCACACAATTAATTCCTCCTGTGGTATAGATGCCTTTCATGCTGATGCAGCTGAGATGTCCCCAGTGCATCTGTGTTGACAGCAGCATCCTAGATTAGCCCAATTGATCTGGGCTTTTCTATTCCGGGGTATTTCTCCCTTTTGCACCAGGCAGGCTGGTAACAGGAGCTGGGAACACCTCTGCTATTGGTGTCCTGTCCTCCTGGCCTGCCTCTGCCCCAGCTAGACAAGTGGGTGAGAACAGCTTTTAGGATGCTGACAGGCCAAGCACCTTTGTGTAGGGCTTTCAGAGGTGCTGCTGGAAACAAGATGATGCAGGGCATGAAAGGGCAGCAGAAACCTCTCTGCCATCTCCCTGCGGCCAGGCCATGCAGCAGCTGAGGTGTTAGTGGGGACGATGGCAGTGGCAGAGAGTTCATGGCCGTTTTCTCTTCCTGTTGAGTAAAGCACGGTAAGAGCAATGAGCTCCCTCCCCAGCTCTCTGCTGCGAGCAGCACAGACACCCTTCCTGCAGCCCGTTCATTACCATCTCCTTACCTCCACACCTGTTTGATATTACATATTCAGTTTGGAAATACCGTCCTTTTTGTCCCCTTTTGCACCATCTGTTGACACAGTCCCGCGCGTGTGTCTGGGTAAGATCCAGCTGGCACACGCAGGAGGTGAACGCATTCACGTCTCCTGAAATTGCTGATTCAGGGAGGGGAGGCGGGGGACACGCACACGCTCCAGAGCCCCGCGCCCCGAGAGCGCCGCAGCTGAGGGGCCTGTCATCGCCCTGTGCCATAGTGCCAGGCGTTATCGATGCACAGCCATCCTTTCACCCGCGCTGCCCTCCCCGCGCCCCCGACGTGCCTGCTGCAATCGGGGAACAATGGCAGAGGCAGAGTGCCCGGCACAAAGACAACAGCTGCACTCCCGGGTCGGGCTCGGCGGCCTCCCCGCACAATGGCCGTGTGTAACCCCATCCCGCCGCCCGCCTCGGAATAATTTATTTATAGATGCAATATCTCTTTCACTGGCCTATTTAAGAATGTCTTCTCATAAATGCATGGAAATTGAAATTATTCTCTGCTTTTCCCCAAAAAGATTAAGGTATCTGTTCCTTATAGATAAATAGCGCAGTTTTGGAGGGGAAAAGGGAGAAAAGCCGTTGGAATACATGCAATAAGGGATGAGGAGAAGTTGATTAATTGTGAAGTGTGCACTTTTTAAAATTAAATATTTTTCATTATTAGTGTCTTTGCAATAATAGGCATGTGTTTAAAAATAGGAAAGAAATATTGAAGTCAGGAAAAAAACCAAAACCCTCCGAGGCGATGAATGCTAGTCTTTCCTCTGCGAGGGATGACTGGTTGCCTCTTTGGTAATAAAACCTCTTTCACCCTCACAGACTGTAAGCATGAGCATCTGCTTAGGACAGAGAATATTCTACCATCCAGGAGACAATGAATCATCTCTCACATGAAAATATGGTTGGTTCAGCACACTGCTTGCTTCTCTTAAATACTGCATGTGCAGCCTATGCATCATCTAAATGTGTAGTGTAACACAAGATCAGAAATGGGGACAGTCTCAGATCGCTAAAAAGAACTAAAACCAGTAAAAAGTTTCAATACCCTCCATATTTTAATAATATCTCTTTAATGAATTTTTCTGTTATTTTCACTACAATCAAGTTTCATTTTATTTGTCTAAATCCTGATCTGTGAATGCAAACAAGTAGTAGCTTGGTGACAGCACTTTCCTGTGTTAAAGGAGTTGCTTTAAGGATCAAGAAATTGGAGCGCTTCATCCATCCACATTTGGTGTGTGTGTGAACAAATCTGTGTAAAGAAAATGTGACAAGACAGTCTCCAAATACGAAAAAGCCCTGGTGCTGCTAAACGCTCTCCAGACACCTCCATCAGATTTAAAAGCCAACCTAAGGCTCCTCATGATATGAAACACACTTTATTGGTCCCTCTGGAAGGATTTTTTTTTTTTTTTTTTTTCCATGAAAAACACCATATATAACATTATCACTGGTTCTGTATAAAGTGTATTGGAAAAAAATGCATGGCCTCTTTATATCATCCTCTCTTCCATCCCCTGCAGTCCACAGGAAAAGCCCCATGACTGGCAGCTGTTTGACTGCCCTATTATCTGAGCCTGCGTCCAGTCTGGCTAATTACAGTCACTGATTACTAAACACTGAGCAGCACTGTCACCTGCCTTAGCCTGACAGGATTATACCATCTGTGCCACATGGCCAGGGTATGGAAAGCTGGTGAAAGGTCAGAAAAAGGGCCAAATAACCCTTAATGGGAGGTAAATGTATGTTTACAGACGTGACAGCTGACTGTCATTAGAGTATATGTACGTATTCACAGCTGAAGATACTTCTCAAGGAGAATAAGGGGCATACAAAGTGTGGCTTTGTCAGACAGTTGGGGTTTTTTCTGCCCCCAAAATAGGTGTTATTCACTGGGAAGAGGATAAATACACTTCTATAAGACACAATGAAGTAACACAGGACCAAATGTTTTCCCTCCTTACCTCCCCAGACCTTGTCTGCCCAGCAGCAGCAGTTTAGAAAGCCCAGTCTAGTGAAGCTGGTGCGAGCCTTTGTGCAGGTAAACTGTCTGCTTTATAGGAGCTCTTTGGATCTACTTGGTTTGTGTTTACAGAGGCACTAAAATTAACTGTATTGGGTAATGAAGACTGGGCTACTCTCAGGGAGCAGTGCAGGAGCCTTAAGCAGAGGGTCCCCCCTCTCCAGTACCCTGCTCCAGTGCATATCTTGCCTCCTCCTACCTGCAGTACCTGCAGGAACATTGCTCCTTCCTGTGCCTCTTCTCTCACCAATGCCTACATGCTTGTACCTGCCCTCTGCTCTGCCCAAACCTCTCTTATGGCTGTTGCTTCTCTTCTCCTACATGCTAGAAAGTCTTCTCTCTTTTCCCAATCACACATGACAATGCACACTTTTCACAGGAATCTTCATGTATTACCTCTTCCTGTTTTATGCCTCCGTGAATTTAGGTTATAACACTCCAAAGGGTATTTTGCAACTTTTTCTCTGTATCTGGGCTGAGCCCTCCTGAGGTCAGAGCCTCATAGTGTTTATTCACTGCCATGTTGGATCATTCCAGCTCAAATCTGATCCCTCCGACACCTTGGAGGTTATCTAAGTTATCCTGAAATCATCATAATTTGTTGGCTTGGAAATATTTTCTTGCCTACACCAGTCTCTGGAGCATTTTGCAGGCAATGTACACCCAAGAGCATCCATAAAATGGCCTAAATCTGACAGTATATGCCTCTGGGTCCCCTCAGCTTGTCCAGGGCTATTATCTGTGGAGATGATGGTGACACAAAGTCTGACACGGTCTCACGGTTGCCGGTCTTCTGTTATCAGCTGCTCAGTGAGTTCCACCATCACCTGCTGTGGCCACTCCCCCTGGTTTGGGTTGTGGTCTGGAGGGTAGGGAGCATCCTCCTCCTTGCTGTATTCTGCTTGAAATATGCAGAATTTTTAGCCAGAAAAATAAGCAGTCTATGCAACTGGAAGTGATTTATTTCAGCTAAGTCATGGTGTCACATGCTGACTACCTTGCTTTTATTCTCCTTGGATTTCTTGCCCAGACATTCTCTTTTGCTGTCAAATGTGTATTATGTTTCTCCAGTTGTGTTCAATTTGTCTGGTCATTATTTACCAGGTATTTTAGTATGTGATTCTAAGATAGATGTTTGACTGAAAAAAAAAAAAAAAAGACTACTAATGGCCCTGCATACATCAATTCACACCTTAAAGAAAAACACATGAATCCCCAAAAGGTGCATATATGTCATAACTGAAGCAGTCTTACATTTAATAGAGTGTAATCTTCTCAGAAATCAAAATATAATTTATTTCATGTCAAATAGGTGACCAGCATTTGACAGCCACTGAGTACAGGAATTTTTCAAAAGGTATCAAATCAAGGTGTCTAATGCTGTGAGTTTCCATGGCAGACCTGTGTGGTTTTCTACTAATAGTTGCTCTGGTTTTTGTTTGTTTGGGTTTTTGTTTGTTCATTTGTTTTTCTGATGAGTTTTTAAAAATTCATCTCAGGAGCAGACACATTCAAAAAGCAACTTTGTATACATCTGTGCGTACCTGCATACCTTCACTAGTCTTCCAGTGCAGTCAGACACTGACGTTTTGTGGGAGCATCACCATCCAGGCTGGGATTGGGATACTGGAGCAGAGGTATGCAGTGATGATCCAGAGCACTGGGAGGAGAGCAGCAAGATGAAATTCAGTGGTACAAAATGCATACATTTTTTCAACCAGTGCTGAGGCTTTCTGTTGGAAAGTGAAAAGGAGTACAATTCGGATGTGCTGGTAGACTTCTGTTGCTGGGGTGCTACAGATGTGCTGTAGCTGTGGAAATCCCATGTTGATTCTGAGACACACCAGTTTGAAGGCAGGTAGAGAAATACTTTTAACCCATTTGGTTACCAGCAGTTACCCTTTTTCCTCTTGGCCCTCTGGGTGAATACAGGCAGGCCTGGTGCTGCCTACAAGCCTGGTCAGCCATGCCCAGAGCAGATAAGTGCAAGCTGAAGCAGGTATGGAAAGCACTTCCTTGCATGAACAGGGGACCTGGCAGCTTAATTTGAGAGAGACAGCTTAGGAGTGTAGCTCATTTAGCTCCTCAAGACGAGGAGAGAAAAAGATGTGATTGCTCACTCTAAATCTATCAGCAGAGGCAAATGCCAGAGAGGGAGAGGAACTATTTAAGGTGAAGGACAATGTTGGCCTAAGAACAAATGAGTGCAATCTGGCTATGAATAAATTTGGGCTGAAAATTAGAAAAGGGTTTCTAACTATCAGAGGAGTGAGTTCTCAGCTTTTTAATAGGAATTCAAGAACCAAATTCCTATTCAGTCCAATTTGATAAGATTATTAAAAAGCTGCCTGTGATAGGAAGGAACCAGTCTATGGCTTAGAAGGTCTCATCCATCTCTAAGCACTGATGGATCCAGGTTGACTCAACTGGAATTATATTAAGAATGTTCAAAAGTCAGGACTCAAATTGTCAAGAGCACGTTAAAATTTTTTGATTCTTTGGACTGTAATGTCTCCTCTGTATTTCTCTGGCTTGTCTATGCACCTGTGAAACACAGAGGATAATTCCAGCCCTCCTCCCCATTTAATCACACTGGGGTATTATGAAAACACCCTCACTGTGGTATTATGAAAATATACTATTTACTGTTTGTGTAGCACTCAGGAGTGCTGTGAGGATGAGTACCAAAGGAAAAAAAGCTGTGCTGAAATGAATAATTTTGGCTGCACAGCTAGGTTTGAATTACATCTAGTAAATCATGCCTAGGGCAACATACTGAGTGAGAAGAAAATAAAATATTGAATAGTTGCTCATTAAGTGAACACCAGCTACTCCGTGAACTGAATGAGGCAGGGTCCCATGGAAAATAAAGTATGTGATTTTGTAATTGAAGATTAGGAGAGGGCTGAATTAAGATAGCACAAGCCTTTCCTTATTCCTTTCTAGCATCTAGGATCTGGACAACCAGGGGGTCAGGCCCAGCCAGCGTGTGTTAATGAAAGGCAGGTCTTGCTGGAGCAGCCTGATCTCCTTCTGTGACCAGGGGCCCTGCGCAGACACTGCAGTGATGGAGTGAGTCCAGAGAAGGGCAGTGAAGGGTCTGGAGCACAATTCCTATGAGGAGTAGCTGAGGCATTTGGGGTTGTTTAACCTTGGGAAAAGGAGGCTCGAGGTGGGGCCTTATTGCTCTCTACAGCTACCTGAGAGGAAGCTGTAGTGAGACTGTGGTTGACTTCTCCTCTCAGGTAAAAAGTGATAGGTCCTCAAGATGAACAACAGGAGCATCTGATTAGATATTTGGGGAAATGTCTTCACTTAAAGGGTTGTCAAGCATTGGAACAGACTGCCCAGGGAAGTGGTGGAGTCACCATCCCTGGAATTATTTGAAAGAGATGTAGCTGTGGTGCTCAGGGACATGGTTTAATGGAGGACTTGGCAGTGTTGGGTTAACAGTTGGACTTGAGAATCTCAGAGGTTGTTTTCAACCTCAAAAATTCTATGAATCTAGGAATAGCCACCCACCCTCCTATCTCACCAGCCTGCATGCAGGGAGATGCTCTGGAGTGAGTGCACTGTGTGAATACCCCCCACAGTACTCTGCCCTTGGCACAGGCAGCTGGAGAAGAACGGGAGGGTTGCACCAGCTCACCCACAATCAGCTTCTCAGAGCCAGGGAGAGAATAGTGTTCTGTCTTGTGGAGAAATTGGAAATTCATTTAATCCCAGCTTGGAACTCATCCCGTCTAGAAATTCTGCGTAGATGCAAGTTGGAGGAGTGATTAAAATCTTGACTGTTGAGCCGAGAAGATTGGGTAGCCCAGGCAAACTGCCTTTGCTGTGAATTTTGGGGTGTAGCTGGCTTAGAATGTGAAGCTCAGGCTTTGGATGTCATGTCAGGACTACCAGACAGCCTGCCAAGGGGGAATGGGTACAGACCCAAGAACCCATGTCCATTTCAAACCTTGCACTTTCCTTAAAAGCAAGAGTTTGGAACAAAGGTAGAAGATATCAATGAGGGAGCAACCATTCTGTCATTATTTTTCAAGCTAGTTGCAGCACAGCGGGTCATACATGAAATAAATGTCAACAGACCATCATGGATAAGGTGAGCTGTGGCTGTGTCAGGAAGAGCTGCCACTGCATAGGTTGCTGGCAGTAGCTCTCCCCTGGGCGCACAAACACTGATATCGATGTGTATGGCTTCATTCGAGTTGGAGTGGCTGGTATGCCACCATCAAATGCTGAAACAAAATCTTGCTATTTTTAAAATAGCTTTGATATAAAGGTCAAACTACTAACATGTGTAGTGAGTTTGAGCCCCTCTGTTTCTTGGCGCCTGACGTCTCCCTCAGCTGAGGACTCACCTCTTCTTCAGATGGAGGTGCTCACCTCTTCCTGGACACGGATTTTTCAAAGTGGGCACTAACAAAGCAAGCAAAACCTCGGCCAGTTCTGAAAATCAAATTCCTCAAAAGTTATTCAAGAAGCATTTATTTCTCAGCCTTGGGAAACACTATTATTAATAGGCTCACCCAGAATACTTGGCTGTATATTTTCTGTGTGAATTGATGCAAAGGAGTCTGGTGTGACTGTACATACTATACAAAGGCAGACACACCCCATATTTAAAATATTCCTGGTTCACTGTAGTCTACCATATTTTCATGTTTGTTTTTCATAGTATGTGTGTTTGTAATTATGCACTGATGGCACATTCTTACTAACTGAAAATATTATCAAAAATACAGAGCTATCTCTAGATGCAGGCCTTGTTTGTGACAGCAATGTTTGCTATTGAATCACAAGCCACAGAAAGCAGTGATTTGCACAGGAACATCTAATGCATAAGAAGTGTGCTGAACGCCACTTCTGCACAGGAAGAGGGAAGGAAGAAAAACATATTCATCTCAGTAGTGGTTAAACGATAGTGCAAACCAGTAATTATGTGTAAATTATGACCTTGCCCCCTTACAGGCAGCTCCTCAGTAAACATGACTGCTTTTAATTTCCATGCCCTCAGCAATAAAAGTCACTGTTTTCAGACTAAGTTCAGGTTTTTTCTTCAGATTTTTTCAATGAAAATATGTGGTTTTGTAATTTAAAACCTTAAATGAAATGTTGGGCATTATAATTGAAATATAAAACTGGTGGTAAAATATTAGCTTTTTAAAATTTCACTCTCTTCCTTTAAGCTTTTCTATCATTAAAAGTCATTAATTGCAAGTTTAAAATTCAGAGACTTTTAAATGTACATATTTTCTTTTGACATTCTGTAATGTTTCCAAAGCTGAAGAAATGTTGAAAAGTTGTAGAAAATAATGTGATGAAAGAAATGGATGCTTTTCATGTAATGTACATGGAAATAAAAGAAAAAATGCAGGAAGAACATGGGAGAAAAATGGGAAAGATGCACACAAAATCACTTTTTAAAAAACACAGGTTAAGAGTACATGTTAAAAAGTAATGGAGAATCTCACCAAACTGGAAGTGACTTAATTAATGGAAAATATTTCAATTTTTTAATATTTCCAATTTTTCTATTTCTTTAAACAATTAGAGAAAAATAAGAACTGAACCCCAGAGCTTACATATGCATGATAATGCATTTCAGTGTGACAAACTGTAGCTGCACACAATTATGTGCTATCAGTTACTGAAGTGGAATTCATTATTTCCTACCTTAAGCTGTCCTATAAATTTGCTCTGCACTGTTAAGCAGATACCAAGTTCTGCCTAGAGATAGAAACACTGCTTAATGAGCAAAGGAGATCTTAATAGCTAAGTTTTTTGTTGCTTCTATTAAACTCGAGAAACATTTTGAAGAAAAGAAAGAAGAAATTCTTCCATGAACAGTCACGTTGCATTTTGTCAGCATATCCCCTCTCCTGTTCTTGCAAAGCGCAGAGACAGGGTTGTGGTTTCAGTTCCGTGGCATGGGTATTCCCTGGCAGAGCATATTTTGATGCAGAATTGCCTACAGCTAATCTCCTTGCACTGGACAAGCCTAAGGGTCATCATGGTGCCTCTTGGGTAACCCAGGTGCCTCAGTGGCTTTACCTGGCATCACGCTCTCCTGAGGTTTCTAGTGTCACATCCGCTGATGGCTGGAGAAGTTTCTGCCCAGCCCACTATGTTAATTCTTCCTAGGAAACTTCTCTGGGATCTCTCTGTGGGCTTGGCACGTGCCACGGCAGCACAGGGATGTGCCAGAGGATGCATGGACACATTCCCATGGGGCTAGTCCCTGTCCACGCCGGTGATGACTGCGGGTCAGTGTATTGCAACCCCCTGTCAACATGAGCCTACAGCTCCACCACAGCAGGGTTGGAGGCTGTTGTGGGTAGATGGGATTTAAATAATTGGCAGGGGCAGGAATGAAACCTGATTTAGCCTGATTAAAGAGGAATCCTAATTCAACTCTCTACATGTGAAATGCTGCTCGCTGCTGTTTTGTCTGCTAAAATGAGAAATGGGATTACTCCTATGACCTACCTGAAGTTCAGACACTTTTTCCCACTAAGACACACCTTTAAATGCTTTGCAAATATCAGCAAACTCAGTTTCACCACGGGAGTTTCTGCTGGCAGGCAGACTGCATGTTCAATTTTTGGATGAGGAAATAAGGCAGGATTGGTGGCTGGCTCCAGGCCATGTCCCCGTGTCTGCGTGGCACTGGGGAGCATTGTAGAAAGACATCTAGGCTAGCACGGATTTGTCTCAGAATGGGGCTCCACCCTGGATAATTAGTCTGCTGCTAGGGAGCAAGGTCTGTCCAGCAGGGCAGAGAGCTCTGCTAAGGCAGTCCTACCTCCAGATGCTTCATGTGGGAACCCATGGCAGGTCTGCAAAATACTTCTCCAGCTCCAAGGACTTCATGAAGAATGAAGTGTGTTTTGTGGCTCGAGGACAGCATTTATGGGAACAAGTCTCTTGCAGCTGTACTCAGAGCTGAGAGCTCAGAACTCTTTATTTTTGTTTTCTTTTAATTTATTTATTCAATATTTGCTTATTTATAATTGAGCAACAACAACAAAAAACAAAGAGATTAAATAAAAGGATCCAATCCCTAAAAATATGCAACTGTAGTTCATGACAGTGTGGTTCCAACAGGGAAGTCAGGAACTTGCTGTGACTCAGTGGCTGATTGTAAACTAAAACATAGGGAGGGAGTGCCTGACTCAGCAGATGCCAGAGCCTTCAAAGGGATTAGAGCTGTTGCCAGGGAGCTCCACCCTTTTTTTTCTCTTTAAATATGTCTTAAGTTTCTTATTCTTGCATTACATTATATATAAAAAGCATGTATGCTATTGAACTGGCGCATCCAGAGTAGGGAGCACTTAAAGCCAGACTTTCTCAGAGGATTACATTTGATTTGATCTGCGTATGCACACCATTTCATCACTGCAGAATCTCTTCCCTAGAATTACGATCCCCCACCCCCAGATTTATAAACACAGTAAATGCAAACATTTCAAAAGGGGTAATCAAAAAAAAAAAAAAAAAAAAAAAAAAAAAAAAAAAGTGCCAACCAAAGTCTTCATCAAAAAAAAAAAATGTTTGCAAGCTGAGCCCACCTGCGAACCCCTTGGACTCCAGCTTCAAGTCCCCTGGCTCCAGAGCTGCTGTATCACTGTGGTTCCTTTGGGAAATTGCTCTTGGGAGCCTTCTCCATTGCAAGATGAATTGCTTTCTAGGGGGCTAAGACAGTTCTCCATGACAGGTACCAAACCATTTCATAACTTCTGCCTCTGTGTAACCTTTTAAACTGAAAAGATAAAAATGCAGGGAGTCTGACTATGCTTAAAAAGTTTTGCTGGCATGGCAGTAGTATAATTACAACAGTAAAATCCCTACTGTGAGTTCAGTCCTACCATCAAAAGGCCTTTTTGTTGTTATAATGTAATCTGTTCAGTGAAGTGGTTTAATTCCTACCAGCAAAACAACTTTTTTTGCTGGTATAAGCTGTTTCTCTGCACAGGGTGTTGGCTGTGGCAGGGCCAGTGCTGTACCTTCATCAAGTGCTGATGTGCCCAGAGGTTGGGCTACCATTTTCCACCTCCCAGGGCTGAGGCACTTGACGCTCAAAAGGGATTAGAATGTGTGTGATGAGTGTAGGGTTAAAAGGGAATTTCAATCCACCTTTCAGTCTGGCTCCTTTGCATAAGCCCTTTGTATTTTTAAATCTGTGTCTTTACTTGGAAGATTTGTTGGCCAGGGCTGAGCTGGTTGGTTGTCTGCATAACCCAACATCATTTCTGACACTGAAGGCATTTTTGGACTGATACTGAGAAAAACAATGATTTTTTTTCACAGGACTGTGAACTAACCCCTCAGGTTTAATGTTCTCTGCTCTCAGCCCATCACTTTTGTAGAATTTTTTTTTTTAAATCTAGCTGTGACTTTCCATATACATAGATATACTGAATGTCATCTACCAGGTTGTGGTGACTTGATGACAGCTGATGAAAGGTGCCACCAGAGAAATGCTGATGCTCAAGTGGGGTTTACACTGTCTCCACCCCTCAGTCCTTCCCTGCTCTTTTTTGTGGGGGACAGTGCACAGGTTTTCACTTGGCAGATCAGGAATGGGATTTTAAATGCTCTTGTCATCACCCTGTCCTTCCCAGGGCTGGGAACTGGGGCTGAGTGGTTCACAGGGCAGCGATGGATCAGTCCATGGATACATCTCTCTGATCCCATCCCTTACTCCATAAGGAAAGGCACAGCCATACAGGATTTAAAGCTTTTTCATAAATATATGTGACATGTTTGTTTTTACCCACATTTCATTAGTATTTATTTTAGTTTAACTTCAATATTCTGTGGGATTGATACCAGAAATAATAAAATGCAGAAATAAGCATTAGCCAGCACTACCATTGACTATTTTGGGGTTTTTTTAGTACTTGAGAAACAAATGCTTCAACCTGTTTTGTCAAACCTCCTGGCCCTCCCATGGCAGATCACTGAAGCCATTTTCAGGGTATTGCATGCCAAAAAAAGCAGGGACAATCTGGAAGGAACAGGTGTATTGGCTTCCGTTGCTGCTTGGAGGAGTAAATGCCTAATTTGCTGCTCCCACAAAGGAGGTAAACATTTAGCTCACAGAAAGTTTCCTTCCCTCTGAGAAAGTCCCACTGGTGTCGACCTAAATAAATTCCAGAAGTCAATCTTTTTTTTAATAAAAGGTTTCCTTCCCTCTGTGGCACACTATTTTGCATTGCAACTGCTTGTAAAGAGAAATGGTTTTTTTTCAAACAGGCTGGTCGTTTTACTCTCTAGGGTGGTTTTGGCTGGAAGGAGCTGCGCTGAGGTGCAGCAGTTTGGGCTGACCTTCTTGCTGATGGTGTGCTTTGCTGTTCTCATCAGGTGCTTTCCAGGAGATATGCTTCAGTCCAAGCTCTTCTCAGGATAAAGGAAGATAAAAAAGAGTAGAAAGTAAATTTTGCTGCTGCTGAAAAATGAGTATTTGAAGAGGGATCTTTTGAGACTCTGGAAGTTACAACACTTTGGAAACCTAACAGTCTTGGTGGAGATTTATGCAAGGCTAGTGTGTAAATCTGCTTGTGCTCCATGTATGAGTCCAGAGAGTCCACTCTGCCTACCTCTTGTCCCCTCTCCAGGAACTTCAGACTCTCAGAGTGGGAGCAGCTTCTTAGGAAGACTGAAGAAGAGCAGGATTTGGATCTGGGGATGTGGACACTACGTCAGAACAAAACCAACAAAAAGAGCACTATCAGTAAATTGCTCTTTTGCTTTGCTTGTTGTAGGCAACAAACTTGACCATCTTCATCCTGGTAACTCTTTGTCTTAGATTTCTTAAACTCCAAAAAACTTCATTCATACTTTTAAAATAACATGGTATCTCAGAGTTAACTACCTTCATGTCTTCAAATATATTCTTTTTTGTTTCTCTTCAGATTATGAGATTATTTCTTTGCGTTGAAAATAGGGCCAAAAGTCTACAAGGCTGTACCTTAGCAGAAGCTGTCAAAATCAGAGTTCTCATGAAACCTGACTTGCAGCAGTTGGGGGTTTTTTGGTTGGTTTTTTTTTTTGTTTTTGTTTTTTTTTTTTTTAATCTGATTACTAGCTCTTGTCTATTCTCCACAGCCTATATTTAATTCTTTAGAGTGTATCTGCAACAATTGAGACTTTCTGAGGTTTGCATTCAATTTGCAAATTGTACATCTGTAGCTGAAAAATAAGCTCTGTATTTCTGTGGTAAAATGAGGTTTGCCAAGCCCCTTCAGAAGCGACAGCAGTTTTGTGGTTTGTTTCAGTTAACATGGGCTGCAGGCAGCACATGAACCTTTTGGTGCCCTCACTGTGTGCACAGCTGCCTTTCCTAGATGAGTGGCGAGGTGCAAGGGTTTTGGGGGTTTTTTTGGTGGTTTTTTTTTGTTTGTTTGTTTGTTTTAATAACACCTGCAGAACAGTGAAGAACTCTCTGGTTTCTAGTTTTGTCCACACAGTTGTAAAACAACTCTGCCAATACCATCCTTCAGGACATCTGTGAATGACTGTGTTTTCCACCTGCTGTTCAAGTTGCTCGGCTTTAGAGCTCTGTGTTCTGTTGTTCAGACGCTTAAAAGGTATTTATTATGTCTGCTGGACTCTTTTCACAAGCTTGTTGTTTAGACAGTTGAATTATGGATGGTGGTTTTTTTGTACTCCAGGATCTCAAAAGTGTTCTTGTATTTGTCTCATCTGTGTTGGAGAAGGTATGTTACAGATGGCTGGATCATTGATATGGTCAGTCTGTGCACTTTTTTTTTTTTTTCCTCCAAGAGGTAATATTTCTTTTAAATTACCTTTTTCTAGTTTTACCCTAGCATTGTCCAATGCTGCTTAGATTCTCTTAGCTCACCTCTCTGCCTGAAATCATGCATCTCCTTACACTGTCCAAATTTCTGTCATTTTCAAGTGAACTACTTGTTTGCCAAGTAAGAGTTTGTGGAGACAGGGTCTCCCCGAGGGAGTGTTGAACATGTGCAATTGTCAGTAGGGTTTCTGAGGAGCACCTGCCAAAGCCCTGCTCTGCTACATGAGACAGACCAGTGCCTGCACCACACCTCTCTCCAGGGTGGTGTTCTCTCTGGTTGGGGTGGATTTATTTCTTAAAAATTTATACATTTCCTACAAAGCAGGTATTCCCTTTCTCTTGCAGTGACACCAAATTAAAGCTTGTTTCTTTTCTCTTGCCTTCATCTATTTAGCACCTACTCCTGCTTTGGCCTGGAAGAAAGAGAAGTCATCCAAGGGTAAATTGCTGTCTGACTGCTTTTCCATTTCTGTTGAGAACTGAAGTCGTTGTCCTGGGAAGATACTTTTGATCTCCTTCTCATCAGTTCTTCACTGAAATTATTCCCTCTCATTTTTATACCACTGATGTTTCCTTTTCCTTTAAAAAATGGTTAATCTGTATCTTTATCTGGATTTTCTTTTACTGAGGATCAACTACTCTCTATTATAGAATATTCTTCTAATATTTCTGTAATTTCCCTTAAAATGTTTGAGGGTTTTTTTTTTTTTTTTTCATTTCAATATTAAATGGCACAAAGCTATGATCTAGCACCAGAGAAAATTCACTAGAAACATTGCAGTTTCTCTGTTTCTGTGTAACTTTTAAAACTATCAGAGCTTTACGTGTGAGAAAGTCCTTTCTCACTTATTCATGTGAACATGGGTTTGATTTCCCTCTTGCTTCTTATGTGACACAATGCTAAACATCTCAGAGACATTCAGGATTTTTTTTTTCAGAGGTGGAGGCTCTATCAACAAAATTTCCAATTTTTTGGAAGTTATCGATATTGTCTGCTACTATCTGTTTTCCATAAACCTGTTGTTTGTTATTACCTCTACTATTACCCTTCAACTCAGATCTTTTATCTGCTCTTCTGTGGTGCTCCTGGGGTTTCTGTCACAGCAGCAGGATGGCCCATTTGTTCTTGCAGTCACTGGGGCAGCATCAGTTCTCTGCCAGGTAGCTGCAACTTAATGACTGCTGTACTGAAAACCAATATTAAAGGTCTGATGACCTTCTCCACCAGCTTTTAACACTTTGAGACTACAAGTCAGCTGGACCAGTTAATTTCCATATGCTTAACCTTTTGTACCTTGATCTCACTTCTTGAGTATTTCTGCCTCTGCTGTTAACCTTTCTACAGTTCTTAACAGTTTACTGATATGTATTTGTTGCACTCAGCTTTCAGCCCTTTAAAATCATTATCCATATTTATAAGGTTGTTTTATCTCTTTTTTTAAGCAAGTTGACATGTTAATCACACTGTTTTGTTCATTGGATTGTTTATTATATATATAGAGAGAGTGTATATATCTATATATATTTATATGTAATCTAATCTATATATGTAATCTATTTATTATGGGTTTTTTTTCCATCTCTTTTCTTGAATATTTCCCAGCTATAATTGATTTTTTTTTTTTTTTTTTAAATTTAAATTTCCTCTTCCAGGTGATTTTGTGCATAACAATTCCCAGCTTTGTGAACCTGGAACTTCTAAAGACCTAAGCATATAATTCTGTTTGCACATAATTACATCTGTTAAATGGCCTAAGCAACAGCCAATTTCTATTCTCTGATCAGTTTTTCTGTGGCAGACTGAGATGTAAGGCAAAATTCCTTTCATGTGGATACAATTTGTTCTGAGCATGACAAGTGACATATAAAATGTCTTCAGGACACTTTGGTGTTGGGCGCAGTAGACACCCAGCACATTTCACTCTGCAGTCTATGGGTGCAGATTTTTGTAGTGTCATGGTTTCACCCCAGCCAGCAGCCGAGCCCCACACAGCCACTTGCTCACTGCCTTGCCAAGGGGATCTGGGAAAAAATCAGAAGGGGAAAAGCTGGAAAACTTGTGGGTTAAGATAAAGACAGTTCAATAGGGAAAGCAAAAGCCACATACACAAATAAAAGAAAAACAAGGAATTAGTTCGCTGGTCTCTATGGGCAGGCAGGTGTTCAGCCATCCCCAGGGCCGCATCACACATGGTAATGACTTGGGAAGACAAACACCGTCACTCGAAATGTCCCCACTTCCTACTTCTTATTCCCGGTCTTATACACTGACCATGATGTCCCATGGTCTGGAATATCTTTTTGGTCATTTTGCGTCACCTGTCCTGGCTGTGTCTCCTCCCACCCTCCCCTGCACCCCCAGCTTCCTCACCAGTGTCACAGTGCAAAAGCAGAAAAGGCCTTGGCTCTGTGTAAGCTCTGCCCAGCAATAATGAAGACATCTCTATATTATCAACCCTGTGTTCAGCACAAATCCACACGCAGCCCCACAGCAGCCACTGTAAGGTAAGCTAACTCTAAACCCGGCACATACAGCTGGGGAGATGCCTGAAAAAAGGCTGCACGCTGTTGTGGTCACCCAGGCTGGACTGTTTGTGCTTGTGCAGTTGGGACACTCAAGGCATCTGCTTCTCAGCTGTCTGTGATCTAGGAATGGAGAATGAGAGAGCACCACTTTCTGAAATTTGTGCTCACTGAAACCTTCCTAAATTGGAGGTTAAGCAAGATTTTCAAGTTCTTACTATAAGGATTTAGTTATCTGGTTTCAACAAGATAAGCTAGAGTGAATTTGGGTGCCTATGGGTGTCTCAGTCCCTTTTGTCTGTGGCCAATGCTCATATGACTGGTGCAGGGGCTACTGAACTCTTCTCCAGGTGTCAAAGTGATGTACTTCATTTTGTTCCAAACACCTTTATCTTGAGCTGAAAATATTCTTTTACTCCTCCTTCAGTTTCCTCCTTTGTGTTAACATCGTGTTCTTCGGTCTAGTCAGTGAGGAACCTGGAAAGTCACTTCTAGTGAGATAGTGGAAGGGGTGGCCTGAACTCTGCCAATTGTTCTTTCTGTTCAAGGTGAGATTCAACAAACCCAGTTACATTTCACTCTCTATGTACCTCCTGATTTCTTCAGCAAAAATCAGGAATTGTCCTGTGGATGATAGCCAGCATGCTTACATATCTTCAATTTAACTTCAGAACTGATTATTTTTTGTATAAATTTAAAACAGCAGGTTTGTGCAGGAAAAGAAAGTGACTATATAATTAAAATTTGTATGAAGCACTCAAGGACACTGAATTAAGGTGACACAGGCAACATCTGTCCCAGTACATTATGTTTTTTGAATGCTGGATATATAATGTGCTTACATTGATTTGTGTATGCATAACATATATATTAAGGGGTTTGAAATCTTTCAATTTTATATATCCTCATAAAATTTCATACTGAAGTATGCACCTTTTTGGCTTAAATATTTCCAAGACACTCTCATAGACCCCTTGGATAAAACAAACAAACAAACAAACAAACAAACAAACACAACAACAAAAGAGTATGTGGAGTGTACAAACTACCAGACAGAAAAACATGACATAAAATAAGGGTTAATGCAGTTATGGTATTCAGTTATATTCTGGAAAACAGATATAATATTTTTTCCTAAAAATTCTAGATTCTTCTAATCTTGTTCAGTTTCTCTTTTTTGCAGCTGAACTCACAAGTTAAGCATACTTTATCTCTGTTTGCCAATGGAGCATCCTTTGCCAGCTGAGTCACAGCTGGAGATATGGTCTCTGCTACAGCTGAACTTTGTTGATAAGTTCCTATTTTTTAAACTGGACTGGGGATAAGTGGGGAAGAAGTGAGTAGACCCCCAGGGCACTCTTGCTTCTGCTTGAGATGTAACTGTCCCGTGGCCATGAAGCCGAAGCCTTGGCAGAGCTTCCCTATGCAGTTCAATCACGGTAATTCAGCCTGGAGCTAAAGATTGTATTAGTCACAGTACATCCTTGTTGGCAGAAAGGGAAGGGGGAAAAGCAAGCATATTCCATCACTAAAACCAGCTAATAATAGCCTGAGCTTAGCTGGAAGCAGCAAGAAGGTGGGAGAGGTGACACAGGACAGTTGAAACGGTTTGAAACAGGCGTGTGGCTGCTGCTGGTGGAGCCAAAGGCTTGAATTTCTGCCATCATGCATGGGGGAGGCAGCAACAAAGTGATTAATTTCTCCTTGGCAGGTGATTAATTCTCTGTGGCTTCCAAGAGAGGCTGCCAAAGTTGGACAGAAACCTGCTAAAGGTGCTCAAATACTCCTAACATGGAAACTGGATGAGATGACAGAAGTTTGCTTCTAAAAAATGAAGCCTTTACAAAGCACTTGTGGGATAGGCAGAGATGATGGATGGCTGTGAGCAGGGGAGCATGGTAATAATGTGCCCTTTAAAGGAGAGCCAGGAACTCTTGAATTTTAATCTGAAGGCTGACACCAACTCTTCCCCAGATCCTGGGCAAGGTGAAGTCCACTGCTGTTGAAACTATAGGGAGTTCTTGCATTCATTTCAGCCAGGCCTTTTTGTCACTTTTCTTGAGGAAGGAGTAATACTGACTGCAGGGAGGAAAGGTGTCTGGGAATAAATTAACTACCTTTTACAGTGATACATACATCATTATCACTGCCAAACAATCTCTTGCACATAAACTTAAAGTTAACATTAAGTTTTATTTAAAAATAATAAAATAATAACAATCCAAATCACTAGCTGGTATCATGTGTTGAAAGGCTCTGCATGGCCAAATGTTTCTGTACTTATGTCCCATTACATTTCAGTTTGCCTTCCACAGTTGCTGGGCTTATAACTTGCCAGAAAACTCCCCAGTACATCATAATCAAAAAGTAAATATTTAATACCTTTTGCCCTGCACTCAATGTGAGCAGAGATCCAGTTCCAATACCTGCACCAGTATTAGAAATTTGGGTTTTACATGTTGACCTGGGAGCAGAGCTGCAGAGGAGAATGATGGAGAGAGCTGGGGTGAGGGAATGGTTAACTCTCTGCTGGATGTTGGCTGGGTTTCTGGGGTTTTTTTATGCACACAGGGCAAGGCTCCATTTCTGGCAGGAGGGAACTGCTGATCACATCCCTGGCTAACAGGGCCCAGAAGTGCCTTGTCACTGCCACGGGGTCATGGGCTTTTCTTGTGACTTGTGCTCATTCATGTTGCTGGAAAATAAAGCCATTCACCATGAATTCAGGAAGCAATGCTAGTTTCAAATAAGCACACATTAAATAATAGTTTCCTTGTTTTGGAAGGTATTAGGATAGGTGTATTTTTTTCCACACACAGCTTGTTTAAGAAGGGACCAAGATGAATAAGTAAGATATCTCATAGCATGTGAGAGTTAAAAAGTTTCTGTATGTACAAAACAGCGATTTTTTTTTTTTTTTTAAAGTTTCTCTTTAATTTTTGTATTTAGTGTGCTCTAGAGTGATAACCACAGGACTGGACTTGACTCACAACACAAATGCCATGAAACAGCAAACCTCTAACATAGCCCCTGGTATGACTGGCCATCTGGCTGTGTTTGGGAAGGGTCAGGCTGCTAAGAGGTGTGCACCGCAGAGCAACAGGGCACTGTGTTACACATACAGTTGGGCACTGACAGCAACGAGAGAAGGGTTTGGGTTGGCTATATTTCACAAATATTAAGTATAATTTGAGAAAATCACAAAGCTAATTATCATTGAAAGATGCAACTGTGAAATGTTTCAGTGAAAGAAGCTTTTTAGAAATTTTTAGAAATTATCATTCATTTTATTTTCACACAACTTATCCTAGGATTTATGTTAGACACAATCACAAATAATCAAGAAAGATTATTCTTTGTAGATAATACGCAGTTGTTTAGGATAGAGGAAAACAGAACTTAAATAAAGTACCCTTAGTTTTAAGTGTATAATGAGGAGGTCTCTTTCAGTAATTTCAATTTAGACAAAAAAAACCCCAAAAACCCCTTGGAAATATTGCAGATAATTTTCAGATACATGTCATATTGGTATTCAAAAAAATTATAAAGGTAAGTAGCACCTTATATATGATGAGAAAAACAATAAAGAAATATAATAATATCCCTATTTAAATTCACAAACCCTTGTCATATACTAGTTCTGGTTGGTCCAACTCAAGAAAAGATACAGAAAAATCAAGAAAAAATCCAAACCAGACAAACAAAAAACCCAACTTGAAACAAAAACTGTAAGATATTCACGGTAGTTTGGCACTCTTTGGCTTGGAAAAGATGAAGTACCGTGAATGGAATAATACATTGTTTTATAAAACCTTAGAGATATTAGAGAGAAATTTATGCAGATTGCATGCTGTTCTCTTAGTTTAACAGATTCAGAGGCACCCACAGAAATTATTAAATAGAATGCAGTATAAACAGAAAGAAAATCTGTTCCACACTGTATGTAATTATGTAGAATCAATTGTTACTGAATGACATGGAGATGAAGAATATAAATGGTCTCAAAGGTATTAAATGAGAAAAGAAAGGTCAGTCTCTCTGTATTAAAATAAACACATTGCATCCCTCAGGTGTTGAAGAGGAAGTCACAGATGGCTGGACCAGGTGAAAATGGAGAGTCCTTGTGCTCAGTGTGTCCTCTGCAAGCATCAGCAGCCACTGCAGGGGACAGGGGCCAGCCAGTACAGTGCACAGGACCTTCCAGCTTGCCCATTTTGGGACCTGCCACTTCCACATTTCTGTATCTAAGTTTTCATTTTGGAAACTTAAGTTTGCTTACTGATTTGATAAAATCAGATCAGGATGAATTAGAATTTCCTGTGGGACAAACCATCCTAATTCTGTGTAATTCTTATGTCTGAGACATGAATCAGTCTAGCTTGCATGGATGAGAGAGGCAGACTATGTTGAAAAGAAATATGTGCTTTCTTAGGGAAGAAGTTTGTCTTTAGAAGTAAATAATTTTCTTCTCAGAAGTCAGACAAGGTAATGTATAATATTTCTGTCCCTACGTGATGTTATTCCTCACCTGAATACAAGCTGCAGGCAGTAATTTGACACCTAAATGTGTGTCTAGCTATAAAGGCCTAAGCGATAAGCAGACCTTGGCAATGCAGAATCCCAGAATTACAGAATAAGCTGAGTTGGCAGGGACCCACAAGGATCATAGGAGGCCAACTCCTGGCCCTGGACAGCACCATCCCCAGGAGCCACACCTTATGTCCCAGAGCATTGTCCAAACACTTCTTGAACTCACCAGGTTTGGTACTGTGACCATTGCCCAGGTGTGTCTGGTTCTGTCCCCGCTCCAGGCGGGAGATGACCTCTGGCTAGCTCGGGTCAGCACAGCCACAGAAGTTCCCAGTCCAGGGGGCACGCAGGCTGTTACCTGCTGGCTCGGCTTCTCAGCTGGACCAAGTAGTACCTTGACAGCAGCGGCAGTAAGAAGAAAAGGCTGGCTCTCAGCTTTGCAGGTTAAAGATGTTTATTCAGGCCGGGCTGCGGGAAGCCTGCAGCTGGTCCAAACCACAGGCCAGAGAGGCCAGAGACCGGAGCTGAAGAGCTGAGGAGCTGAGAGAGTCTCTCTGCCACCTTATAAGCGGGGGAGAGGTTCCAGGGAGGATACAACAGCACAACAAATCAGGGGATTCAGGGGTAACAAGGTGTGCCCACCCCCAAGCCTTGGACCACTAAAATCCAGAGCTAAAGGAATTCCCCCCAGGGGACCTATCACCTGAAGCCCTCTCCCTGAGATTTCGCAACCTGGGAGGGCTCCTCAAAGTGATAGACAGGCTGCCCCAGAGAGGGGGGTTGGGGCAGAGGGGATGTTACAAGTCAGGTGAGGAGTGGGAGGACTGACTCAAAACACCTGATTTATACAGACAACACAAAAGGGATACAGAATTGGGGATACAGTGAAATGAACCATAACATAAACTTCTTATAAAAACCTAATAAAACAGTTCTGCACCACCACACCCAGGGGAACCTATTCCAGTATCCATCCACCTCTTGGTAAAGAACCTTTTTCTAATATCCAACCTAAACCTCCCCTGACACAGCTTCAGGCCATTCCCTCAGGTCCTGTCACTGTCGCCACAGGGAAGAGAGCGGTGCCTGCTCCTCCTCTTCCCCTCACGAGGAAGTTGTGACTGCAATGAGATCTCTCATTCTTCTCTTCCCCAGGCTGAACAGACCAAGTGACCTCAGCCACTCCTCACATGTCTTCCTCTCAAGGCCCTTCACCATCTTTGTTAAATATATTCAGCTTCAAAGGAGTAGAACAAAACTTTGAATTCTCCCCCTACTTTATTTTGTGCATATAACATAGTATGCTCTGTGGGTGCATCCCAGAAACAGCCCGCAGGCAGCTGCAGCAGAGGGCAGCTGTGGCTTGACCCCCAATAGCTGTGTCTGCTTTGGAGCAGCACCTCCTGGGTGGACACAGAGCACGGCCGCTGCATGAGCTGGGCCACTTGTGTGCGTAAGAAATGGTCCCCAGCTTCTCCAGCAGCCTAACTGGGTCAGTGAGGAGTGTGATTGTTTGCTTGAATAACTAGCCTTGAGAATAGGCACGACATCTTTCCTGGGAAACAAGCTAGCAGACTAATAATAACTTTATTCTGGTAAAGCGAAGGCCAGAAGAGATGACCTGTACCTTGTTGGTCTTAAAAATCCTGTATGTGGATAAAGTCCAGCAATTTATAACTCTGGAAATGGCTGTAGTTTTCCTACCAGTATTTCAATTCACTTCCTAGTATTGGTGTTGCAACAGAGGTGCTAGAGAAATTGAGGCACATAAGGCATCATGAACTCCTCTCTACTATGACACAGACAGGAAGCCAGGAGCATCGCAGGGTAAACCAAGGGGCGTCTTCAGATGGTTAACTTAAAAAAACCCACCCAAAACCCAGACATCCACACCCACACTGTTATTCAAAAACCAGAATATCATCAGGAAGCAGTGAGTCACCATGTGGCCATTGCTTTTTTTTGTTAAGATGTTTCCCTTAATGTAAAACCTAGGCTTCCTCTCCCCTTTAGATGAAGTACCTGGTATCACTAGGTAAGCAAAAGCCTTTTTGTGGTTATTAGCAATAGTACTGTGCATAACAGTAAGGAGGAAAATGATCTGTGATGGATGAGCATCCAAAGGATTGGGGACTGGATCCTTAGCCTGTAAGAACTGGGGAGCTTGTAAGAACAGCAAATCTGTGCAGTGGTTTGGCTATGTGATACTGTGAACGCCCAGTGTGATGCTGGAGGTGGGGAGCAGTGCCCCAGCCCCTCATCTCCAGCCCCTCCTCATCTCGTGCCAGTGGAGGTGCTTGAGCAGAGGGCTGAGCTGAGCTGTGTGGGTGTAGGGATCTGCAACAACAGGTGTGTTTGGATGAGAAGGCTTAGAAGGGCCAAAACAAGTTGCCCAACATATTTTTAATAGATTATTGCCAAAACGAAATGACAGAGAATGAGGCTTATTGCCCCAAGAAGGTCATGGAAGTTGTTTGTATTTTAAAACATCTAGTTAGTGTATGTTGTGGCATTACTATTAAAGTAACACATTCAGCCTAATAAAATACATCTAATTATATGACGTGAGCCTCATCTGATGACTTTTGCCAATTATATCTGACAAGGATATTTTAAATGAGAGGCCATGTATTACAGCAATTTCAGGAGATGAACACAACAGCATATGGTTTCAAAAATAAAATATCCACTATGTTATTTGCTGTGATTAAGTACCAACTAATGCAATTGTAAAGTAGGAAAGCAAGTCTTTCTGGTTTGTGAATTATGCCAGTGCTGAGTCATTGCTGATTTTTAAAAAGTTTTATTATGAATGAAGGGCTGGGTCAATGCCAAATTCCATGTTCCTGGCTGCTTCTTTTGTTCCCTGGCAAATTATTCAAATCCCTGGAATAAAGTATCTTAAAATGAAAACTCCAAAAGTTGCAGAAGAAATATCTTAAAAATTTGAAACCACTAGCACAATGAGTGGTCCTGTGGACCTGAATAGAAGATGGTACCAAAAATGAAGAATATGACATACACTGTCATATGACAAAACTCTGTCACTAAGGGAAAAAAAAAAATAAATAAAGCAAGCTATTAACACATTCTGCTGCAGAACAGACATGTAGCCTCAAATGAGCATGCCTGGGCAGAGGATGGAAAGAATGCAAAGGCATCCTCCATTCCCTCTGGAGGTATCAGAGGGACAAGAAGTGAGTAGAGATTAGAGGGCTATTCTTGGTGCCTCCTGTTGCTGTTCAGACAGACACTAAGCAAAAGGGGTACAAAAATCACAGAACACAGTAAGAGAGAGAACACAGGAGAAAGGAAAAGCAGCACACTTTATCTGATGATGCTGTTCAATCTAAACATGCACACAGGCTTTTGGACCTCGAGGGATTGTCTGCAGAGCTGGCCTGGAAGAGCATTCTCCCTCATATCTGTGCTCAGGCCAAATGTGCCCAGCACAGCAGAGAAAGCTGTAGAATGCCAAAAACACGTGGCTGTGAGGAAGTAGGGTGCTGGATTGTGATTTCCCTGGGCCAGGCAGCCACACATACACAGGTCCCTGACACAGTAGAAAGTTTCTCTCCTTGCTCTGCTAAAAGCAAGGTGATCCCAGCAGGATGAGTTTTGTCTGGAAGCTGCTGTGGTCCCTCCCTGCCAGGTAGAACCCAAGTTTAACATCAGGTTTTGCTTATTTTCAGGGCAGACAGGCAGTACCAGGGCAGTGATGAAGGAAGCATCGAGGGAGAGAATTCAGGCAAGCTCTCTGCTGCTGGATCTTGGCTGGGTGGCGGCAGGGCTGGCAACATGGGTGGCAGCAACAAACTCATAAGTGAGCTAAAATTTTTGCAGGTCTGAATCCCAGTGCATGCTGTGACTTTGCTGGGACGGCAAGTAAGGTGTTTGGCTTCTTTCCAGTGAGTCCTGTTCCCAAGGCACTTCCAGAGTCTTCCTTTTCCTATGTGCAGGAGAGTGGCAAAGAATACCCACACTTGTCTTTCACTGGGAGACTATCACATTAGTGACACCAATATCATAGAGATAAGAGAAACTTGCATTTAAATCCCTTCCTTGTGGGCTGGCACTCAAACTTGCTTGTGTCTCTCCCAGGAAAGCCTAATTACTCCACCTCAGGGTGTTTTGGAACAAATGTTCTCAAAATAATTCATGTTTTTCATCTTTGGCTGACTATTTGTTTTCTTAAGTTGCCCCTACCCTCAGCTGAATGTGGAGCCACTTATAACCTAGCTAAACCACTTTTGCTTTGCCTCAGTAGATATGTAATTGTTTCAAGAGAAGAGGAGCAATTTTAAGAGGAGGGATAGAGCAAGTCCTCCAAAACCCACTGCACACTTTCAGGACTAGACTGCTATGCGGAATGTTAGAAACTGGGTTAAAAGGCTTTTGCAAAAAAAATTGCTATTTTACCTCTCACACGAAGATATTAATCACAAGAATATAGGATTGAAAACAATGTGGGGGAGGAGGAAGTGTCATATTCTTGCTGTATTTTGTGGGAAAAACCCAAGCTGTCTTGGGTGTTGAATACAAAAGAATATGTGTGATCAAGAGCACTGTTAGCAGAAGATGATATCCTTCAGCGTGGAATCACCTAGATTCTCTTAAGCACCTAAATTTTGCATCTTTCCTTGTCTGAGATAATCTGGGTGGCTCCCTATCAGCCATGCAAACTAGAGGATGCCTCTAAAGACAAGTGCAGACAGACATATGTTCTGCCTGTGGCCTGAGCTGGCCAGATGAGAGCCAGCTGTGATCCTGCAGCTGTAAATGTGACATCAGTACGTTGCTGTGCTTGAATCAATACATCCTGATGAAAGGCAGGGCATATTTGCTCAGGCACAACACCGTTAAACACTTCTGGACCACACCTGCCTCTTGTCCATGCCAGCCAGAGGAGCCCATGCCCACTTGTATAAGCCTGGTATAAATTAGAGCTAAAATCTCCACTTGCTCTAAGGAGTCTGGGTGCCAAAATGTTAGGCACTGTAGTGTTTTGTGTTGTACTTTTGCATGTTTAACTTCTGACTGACCAGGAGAACCAGGTCTGAGAGCCGGTCTAGAAACTGCATCAGGCAGAACGTGGAAAGTCTCCTACTGTGGATGCTGTGGTCTGGGGTTGCTAGCAATGTGGATGTGTCAGAGGGGAGCCTGACTCCCTTCTGAATAAACACTCCAATACATAAACCTGTATTACAAATTTTGTTCAAATTTATCTTTTATTATCAAGTATGTTGTTTCCAGGAGCAAGTGTTCTGACTCAGAGTTTATTCCATATCAGCTCCTACAAGTTTAGTTCACTAACATCAATTCAGGTGATAAATATTGAAACATAAACATTCCCCGAAGAAGTTGCAGAATCCTTCTTCTAAGACACAGATACAAAATGAGAGCCATATTTAGCACTGGGGAAAAATGATTTCCGTTTGTTCATTAGTGAGTGTAAAGGAATTTGGTTTTTGGAAGGTAGCAGACTGTAGTTCTCCACACTTTTTGGTTATTCTCAACTTCGTTTTTTAATTTCTTCAGATGCTGGTATTGTACTGTGTAGTGTGGGAAAGATTCAGGTTAAAGACACAAAAAATATAAGAGAGAAAAGTTCTAAGCATCTTGAATTTTGCATTGTGCATTTTTGTCTGAGATACTGGAATACATAACCATAATTACCAAAGTCTTCTAACTAGTGCATGTACATGTGATTTAAAAATGCAAGCAACCCCATCAAAGGGCCTCTAGCTTTTTGATTCTCTGAGAAATGAATAATATTCAGCACATTTTTTGGAAACCGCATTTAAGTCAACCCTGAAAGTGGGGCTGGACATTTAATATTCAAAGAATTTTAACAACTTCAGCATGAAGTAGGAAAAAAATAGAGTTGCATTTAGGATCCTGGTGTCTGCCAAAATAATACCCTCATGTTTTTCATCTTCAGAGCACTTTGCATAGAGTGAACGGATGTGTTTAGGTGCATTAGCCTTGAGCTGTAAGCTTGGTGGTGCTTAAGGCCTATTTGCATTCACTGAAATGTAGAGCTGCTTCCAGATTTGGCAGCCTCATGTGGCCCGGTGTAGCCCTAAGGTGCGGCCCACAGCCTGAATCAGGCTCAGGGAAGGTTTGGCCCTGCTGCTGGATGCCCAGGATAGCCATGCCAGCAGGGGCAGCAGCAGCAGTTGGGAGCAGGGGGAGCTCACCCAGCCAGCGCACAGCTGCGCTGGGTCCGTGCTGGGGGAGCCTCCTAAGATCCAGTCCTGGATGCTCTGGCTGGAATGCTTGACCTCGCATTGCAGTTTCCACACACTCTTGTTTCACTCAGTGAACAGCTGGGATTTTTGGTATTTGGACACTTTTCTGATGTCACCAAAAATATTATGGCTGTTAATCTACCATCTTCGCAGCTTTGCTGTGAGTTTTGGGTGTTATAATTCCCATTTTGCTGCTCCGAAACTAAGCACAATCTCGCTGAAAGTACCTTCTGTTGTTTATTGTATTTTCTGAGGCATGGAGACCACAGAATTAATTCCAGGGGTTTTCACCCACAGCCAGGAGCATTCCTCCTCACTGCTGTGTATCCACTCCGTAGCCATTGGTGACTGTCCATCCATGTCTGACCTCTGGAGGACTAGGAGGGTGACATGAGTTACCAACCATTCTCATGCAACTTGGCCTGAAAACACCGTCTACTATCAGAAGGGGTCCTTCTGGCACAGGCTCAGAGAGTCCTATGTCTAGGTGACATTTCTTTTCAGGCAAATAAAGTATTTTTCTTCCATCTCTAATTTGTATTTTCTTTTCATGGTTTTTGTGGCAAATGTGGAAAGACTGCCATTGGCAACACTTGAATTCATTGCATAACCCAGCTCTTTCCAGGTGCACCAATTGAAGCGCCAATTGTATTTGAAGTAAAACAGCATATGAGTGACTAGATTTAACACTGCATTTCCTTTCTTTGGAGACTTTGACTTGCCAGTCTCAGCACCTCTGTTGTGCATTAATTTATAAATGTACTGGTGGATTAAGTAGAGGATATTTGGGGAGAGATGTGGATGTGTTTATATTCCTGAAACTAACAGCCCAAGCAGTACATGATGTATGTAGGCAAGTACCCTCTTTTTAGAGGGGAAGAAAAGGGTATAGGTTGTTAGAGTGACTGGAAGCCAATAGCTGCTTTCTCAGTTGTGCTTGACTTGTGTTTTCAGTACAAAAGGACCTACAGGCAGTTCCCTGGTCCTGGAAGAGCAAGGTATCCAAAGCTTCTCCGTTGCTTGCCACAGAGCAGAGGTTTTGCTGCCAGTGAACCTTCCTCTGTGGAGGGAGGCTGGGATACCATTACAGCAGCTGTCCCACTTTTTAAACCAGACGACTTTGTCTTCTTCTGGTGGGAATCCTCATCTGGGTTGTGAAGTTTAATTAATTGTTGGATTTGGCCCAAAAGCTTTTGTGTCAGAGAACCACATTTTGATCATTAGAGCACATTTATGCAAATGGGAATAGTGAGAAATTCTTTTTATTGTCTTTTTCTGTGTTAACAAAAGAAAATGGAAAAGGGAGGTAATCTTTTCTTCTTCTATTGTGTGGCCTTGCTCTATTGAACTTAATGACTATTCTTATGTGCTGCTCAGTAGGAGCAGAGTCAGCACTGACTGCCTCTCACTAGAATAACACTGTCTGAGTGGATTTCCTCAGCTTGCTGTGCTTCGTCTCCTCGGTGTGACCCCTGCAAGCTGCTTGTGGCATGGGAAAGAAAAAAGTGAAAATAATGGGAAAATAATAACTGTCCTGCATGCAATAGGAAGGAGTATCATGGATTGCTGGGCTCTGGTGCCAATGGTGTGGCTTTAGGACCTGGTCTCTTCCCCAAGGCTGTGCAGAAGATGTGGAGAGGTTTAGATCCCTCTGTGGGTATGGATTCCCTGCTCCCTGTGGGTAGGGATTCCTACCATGCACAGCCCTGAGCAGGCAAGCAAACCTCTGCTCAGCTTGGAACTTCAGGTCTGCTTTATATTTTTTGTTCACAAACATCAAACACCTGGATCCTGGTTTAGTTCCACCATAAGGTCACCTGTGGACCTGGAGCTGCAGAAGCATCTGGTGGCCCTTGAGCTGAGGAGGAGCAGGTACATGACAGCTGCTTGGGGAAGGAATGAGCAAGCTCCATGACACAGTGGCTTTAGAGGTTTTCCAGCAAACACCTCCAACCACGAGGCAAATCTGGTCTGCTTCTGCTCAGAGACACAAGTGTCTCAAACTGTATGACCCCTGGAGGGCATGGAGCAAAGTTGAGAGGCTGGAGTGAGTCAGAGGTCTGAGACCTTCCCTCACTGCCTCTCTCTTGACCTCATCCCTCTTTGTCAGGGATTACATCCCAAGGACTGCCCGGATCCTTTGATCCTCTCTCAAAGTCTCTTTTGAGACTATCTCAAAAACTGGCCTCCAGCACCTTTGGAACATCTGGCTGTATCTGCAAATCTAGGTGGCAAACTAAGTAGAGTTTCAACAGGTTTGGCTTTTTTTTCCCTTTTTTTCCCTTTTTTAATTCTTTTTTTAATTATTGTTTTTATTTTTAAAGCAATTTTAGCTATTTTTAAAAGACTTAGATAATATTATACTTCAAGCAGTGCTTCTCTGATTTATCTGTATACACTGTAAGCGCAGAGAGGGTTTAAAGTGCCCGTTATCCACATTAGCTCTTCTTGTCTTTCATCTGCATCAGGAGGGCTTTGTTGCTGTGGTTTTCCTTCATTTTCTAGACAGAGCTGGATGTTGAAGAGGTGAGACTTTATCCAAATAGAGCAGTGATGTTTGGACAGTTCAGATCACCATCATAAAACAGAGAAGGAATGAGGCTGAAAAGCAGACATTTTAGCCAGAAAAATCCATGTATTTAGAATCCTGAGGCTAGTTCGTGCTAGTTAAAGCTCAGAGATGATGCTTTAGGGACTAGTGATTTTTATTTTTCATTTTTTCATAGAAGATGTAAAACTAAGCTGCGGCTGTGCTTAATGACAGAGGACATAAAACTACAACTCTGATATGTCCTAGCATGAGGGGAGTATGTACACTGACCACGAGAAACAGCTGGGTAGGCTTAATGCAGATTAGCTGGTACCTGGTGTCAAGGTACTGCTGTCAAACAACCGACTTCTCTGCATTAGCTCAGCCCTTAGGATAGGTTTGTGCCGTTCCTGTTAATCCCTGGCAGATGTTTCGAGGATGGCACAGCCGGTGCCTGGCTGCAGCAGTGTGACCTTGCACGGAGAGGAGCCGGTGTCGCCCGGGATGGCGGCTCTGCCGTGAGGATGGGCGAGCCTGAGATGTAAACGAGGGCCACACGCACATCCCGAGCACAGAGAGTCCTGACAAATAGTGGTAACCTTTAAGGGGAGCTGTGTAAATGATCCTTGTCAATACTACCATTAGATTAGTGAGGGACACTGACTACTCCAGGGCCATGAACTACATTACAGTCATTTAATAGAGCTCATTGGTAGTAAACTGACTCAGTGATTTGTTTTTCATCAGCTCTGCTGGCTTACCGTTGAGCCTCTTCTGTTCAAATGGCATGTGAAATCTCTGGTGTTAGCTGGCACCTATGGGGTTCTTTTGCAGAAGTTCACATAGAGTCAGCCAGATTGGTAACAGCTACCCAGGTGCCTGTGAATTGTAAGTAATGCTGGCAAGAGTTTAGGAATTCTCCTGTCAGCTTTCAGCTGCGTTGTGTGTTTGGGCAGAAAGGGTACCTGTCTGATTTTTCCCGGTCCTGTTGTTTGCACATGTGTGTATGCGTCTGTGGTTTATATCTTCAGAATCTGTCCCCTGGCAGCTGCTGTGGCAGTGCCAAGGGTCAGGGCCTGGGGAGTTCAGCCTGGATGGAGGGATGGTAGGTGATGGAAAACCACTGGCTGTCCTCTTTGGCTTTTCCACATACACACAAGCCAACGGCTTCAAGCAATTGCCATTTTTAGTCAATCTTTGGTTTATATATTTGAAGGCACTAGAGAAAAGATGATTGTATACTCACCCTCTGAAGAAGCTTTTAGCTTAAAAAAAATTGAGTTTAAAAGCCTGTCCATTACCTGACTCCTAATCCATACTCCTAGAATCAGGGTAGTGGAGTTATTCCTTGTTTCGCAAAAGTAGTTGTGTGACAAGGTATGGATACCGTGCAGGTGTTCAGTGGCTTTGCTCTCCCACCACTCACCCAGGGCTCAGGGCAGCCTGGCCAGCAGCGTGGCTGGGAGCATGGAGCTCCTTGATGGCAGCCCTGCTTGCAGGTTGTTCAGTGACCTCCACCAGCTCCCTTAGCCTTGTGTCTCCACCTTTCCCTTATCATTCAGAGGGGTTGTGAAGACAGGTTTATGCTTAGAATGATCATGAGCTCAGTTAAAAACCACCTGAGTATGATTATTGGCTGCAGCAATATTGTACTTGGCAGCAGGGTGGCCTCTAACAATTATATCTCCAAGGATCCTGCAGACACATAAATGCCTCCAATTCTCCCACAGGGAAAGAGGACTGTGAGCTGGCCTGTGCCATAGCATTTTGTCACTGGAGGCTGGGTTGTAGATGTTTGCATCTCTCCAAGAAGAAAACCTACTGGTGAGCTTGAGTACTGCTCTCCACCCGGGCAGCAGAGCCCTTCGGGGCAGGAGAGCACTGAAACAAATCCCTGCGGACGCAGCATTGCTCCTGTCAGCCGCAGTGGTGGTTCAGCTGACTGCTCACCCAGTGCTGTGTGTTCAGTGCACCCCATCACCTGCCTGTGCTGGGGGATGCACTGAGAGCATCCAGGCTGCCATGAGCTGCAGGGAGCCAAAGCGCTGCAGCTCTTCTGGCAGGGGTTTTTAAGGCTCAGACTGCACTTCTAGTGACACGGCTCATTTCACTCACAGAGGTGGTGTTACTTTGTCACCTTGCTTCTAGCGGATATAGATCAGCTCTTTTATGCCCTAAAGAAAATATAGCCATATCCCAGGGTTGAGTGATGACCCTGCTGAAAAACTGGATGGAAAAATTGGTTTCGTTGCAATATTATTATATTTTTTTTCTTATTCATAGTGCATTTTTTTTTAATTTCACTTGTGGTTTGTTCAAGCCTTTCAGAATTGTGTGGATGTCTCAGAAGGATTTTATAGAGAAATGTTTCATTTTGAAGTGTCACAGAAAAGATTTGAAAATTTTAGGAATTTCTAGGGCTCAGTTTGAAATCCAATTTACTTGAAATAACAATGAACAGCAGATTTAGGTTGGAAAACATCACGAAGATTTTGCTTCAGAGTTATGGGATGAGAATAAAGGACAAAAAGCATAAAGAAAGAAGGATAAAGAATTCCTTTCCTCACAACATGCAGCAATAAGAAATGAGAAAGTTCTTCTGACAAGTATGAGTAATCTCATGCTTTCGGAGGGATTTTTATCTTCTGGAAAGCCAATGTTTTAGGCAAGTAAAGTTTACCCAAACACTGTCCTGATTTGCATAGCTGATTAGGAAGCATCAGCCTACTTGATAGCAAAGACTGTGATTGTCAGCCCTGAACTGCCTATGCTGCAGTGTGGTACTGCTTTTACAGGTTCAGTGACTCTTGTGGGTCCCTGTAGTCTGGCTGGAGTGGTGGCTGCTCACTGCCTGGGAGGTTGAGGGAAACAGGGGTCTGGTGTGGGGTGGGAGATGCTTTTGAAGGGTATGTCCCTGCCTGGAGAGCCAGAGGATGGTCCCAGTAACATCTGCCCACAGCTCTGGCTCCATGTTGAGCCATAGCCTGGGCTGTTGCCTGTCCCTGGGGCAGGGAAACACTGGGCACACACAGATGAGGTAGTAGTGTGCTTCTGAGGAACTGGTTTCTTGGCCCTGGGTGACAAGGAAGTGTACTCAGCACATCACCCACATCTGGTGAGCAGTCACCCTTGTTTCCTGTACCCTTTCTGTTCCCTTGCCACTCTGTTTGTTTTGATAGGAAATCTCTTTGGGAGCAAAGATTCTATTGATTTCATTTGTCTTCTCACCACAGTAATCTGGAGAACATGGACTCATGTGAAAATAAAGAGTGAGGTGACCAATTTGCTGAGTCCCTAATGCAGGGAATCAGATGGAAATTGGTTGTTAGCCATTGTACATCACAGAGCAGAGGTGTCACTCACAGTGAAACTCATCCTAATAAGTGAGCTGGCAGCTCTTGTTCCCCACACAATTTCTGCATCAAGAGTGAATTGCAGTAATCCCATGTTAGGGTGACACAGGTGTACATTCATTTCCAAAACTGCCAGTCCCTCTGGACTCCTTGTTTTTAATTATTTTTTCCCCACTGATGTCAGTACAGCAGCAGATTTAAATGCTGGTACTGCGCTGATTAAAATTGGATTCCCAAAATAACTTTGTCCTTTGGTATCATTCTGTGGGATGCTTTTGTTTGTTTTTGAATTGCTAAATTTTCAAAGTGAAATCTGAAGCAGAAATTGGATAGGAAAGTTTCCAAATAACTTCGCCACAAGTATGCACTGCCTGTCCTTGGACAGTCTATTTTAAATGAAAATAGGTGCAACCAGTAGTAAGAGAAACCATTTATTCAAAAGGGGGTTGCTGAAGGAGCTGGCTGGTGTCTCCTATTTCTTTCCATCTCTTAATATGTAAATCTGTATTACCTATATAGCCTTTTTGTGAACCTTTCTGTGCACCAGCTCTGGTAAGTTGTCTACAGTGGCACTGGTAGTGATTAGTGACTAATTTGCTTTTGGTGAAAATCTCATGTTATCCTGTGAATATAAAAGACAACTTGTTTGCTGGACTCACCTATCAATTCATTGCACATTCCTTGTGTTCCCCTGGTGTTTGCCTCCTCCTGGGTGCACCCAGCCTTGCTTACAGCCTCCTCTTCTCACTCATCTTACACCTCTGGACTCTTTATTTCTTTTTTTGCTTCCTCCTTCTTTTGAGCTACAAAGCAGTAGGCAAGGCCCATACTCTGGGTAGCACCTAATAATGATTTCCATGCAGTCCTCTTAAATGGTTCTAAAGCTGCTGTTTGATCCTCTCAAACGACCATGGAGAAGAAAAAGAGCTGATTCCTGTAGGACATCCCCAAATCCTGCTTGTTCAACTCCACTTCTGATCTAGGTATTCTATTTCTTGACTATTTCAGCTAATTCAGCTTTTTTCCTCAGTAGGGAGAGCAAAAAGGTGATACTTGTAACTTGTGGTGCAGCTGCCCTGGGTCCTCTCTGTGGAGTTCCTTACCACTGAAATGAGCCCTTCATGGCACTGGGTCTAAAGTCTGCGTGACTGCTAACCAATGTTTCTCTTTATGACTGATTTTAGACCTATTTCCCTGGCTCACTGTCTTACTTGCATGTTGCATACCCCTGGAAGCAAAGATTCTTGCATCTTTTAGATCAGAAGACCTCTGTCAAATTTTTTTTTAATGTGTTATCATCATGTTTTTATTTGAAATGAGTGAAAGGAGTGGTACCATGCTGTGGATCAACCATAGGTTTGACAGAGTTTCACAGAGAATTTTTGACTATGATTTGGGAAAATTGGCAAAAAGCATTAAATAGAGCTGAATGAACTCTTTGCACTTTTGGCAGCACCATTTCTTCTTTCTGGCATGATCAGAAGCTGCCATCTGTTCTGTCTGATGCTGTTTTCTGCCAGAAACCTTGGATTCTTACCTCTGGCTGGATGTGCTCTTTACGTTCAAAGTCCAAAGAACAGGCTGACCTAGAGGCTTTCAGTTCAATCAAATTAACTTATTTCAGGGAAGGAGCAGAAAAACCCTAAACTTGGATTTTTAAAAAGTCCATGAGAATTTTTCTCCATAATTCTTTCTCTTCCTTCTGAAAAATTCTATTTCCCTTCTATTTACAATTGAAAAATGTTAAGGAAGAAGGAGAAACATCTGAATAACAAAAAGAGGTAGTTTTTAGCCTTTTTTTTTTTTTGGGGGGGGGGGGGGGAGTGGGAAAGAGATACTGTAAAACCTACCTGAAGTTTCTGCCATGATTGCTTATATTTTTATATTTTTGAAAAGTTCAATTTTTCAGTGAGAAATTTGTGACTCCCCTTCTTTTTCACAAGTACTACTGAGAGCTATATTCAGAAAATGTTTCATGTATCCACAAGATAAAAATCCCCATATTTGTCAGCAATAAACATAGCCCATGAAGGCACCATGGATGTCTGATAGCTCTTTATAAATTAGAGGCCAGGACTCGCCTGTGGCTATGCCAGTCTAACAGCACAAATCCTACTCTCTCCATCATGAGAGGAGAGTTTATAAGAGACAGTACAGAGGAAAGGAGGCACCCATGTTTCCCATTTGCACATTAGCTAACATAAAGCTGCAAAATATGGAATAACTTTAGAAGAAAATGCCAAGATTTATCAAAGAGAGACGATACTGATATATCAGCTCAGGAGACATTTATATTTGCATCTTCTGAGTGAGGACTGTTTTACAAAGGGCTAATGGGTTTTTCTGACCAGCAGACTCACTGCTATGAGAAAAAGAGAACCCCTGGCATGACAGTTTGCATGACGAGGGTGACTTCTGGGGGATGGTTTTTCCTAGGATTGATTTTATTTGCATGTGAGCTTTAAAAGATGGAATTAGTGGGATTTACCCAAGTGCTCAGTTATTTAAACTCTGAGTGGGTTGTATTCATCTTCATATCCTTCAGCCACTTTGGAAATCTGACCTTGAAACATCCAATATATCCTTGTAGGCACATTTCAGGAGCCCAGAGGAGGATGAGAGGTGGGTAAGGAGAAGCCACAACGGTGTGGGGCTCCTGCTGGTATGAAGCGACCACATCAATGATGCTAGTGAGGCTCATCTAGTGTGTCTGCAAGTGTGCCTTCAAATCTATGTCAGAGGACAAGTGAGATTGATGACTCTTTTTTGTTACAAAGTAGGAGAATACCTGCTCTAAGCATTGTATTCCAAATGATTTCTCGGACCACTAGTATTAATTACTTTTATGGCTGCTCCTGCAGATCAACCAGGCAGAGTTCCAGGATGGTGTATCCCAACACCAGCATGTAGTTGGAGGATTACACACAAAATTATCCTCAGTGCTACTGCAGTAGTGTGCAGGTTGTGGGGGCATGAAATTTGCATTTGTGGTGAAACACACCTGAGATAGCCTTAGTGGGAACATGGACCTCAGCACTGCCTTCATTGTGAAGAAATATGGTATAAATCGTTACCACATAAGGTTGAAAAAAGATATTGTCCAGAGCATGCCAGTTCCCTGATCTTCTGGCACTCACTTCACAATGAGGTAAATGTATGTGCATTTATTATAATTATTATTAACTATTATTACTATTGCTATTATTATTATTTATGTACCTGTGCTCTAAAATGACCCCATTGTCCTACGTGAGCCTTAGAATGAAGAGACAGAATGAATTACCTTCTAATATTAGTATGCAATGGAAATTTTCAGTTTCTTTTCATTGTTTTACGTGTTTATTTTTTTTAATGCTGTGAAATTAAATGCAAGAATTTTGTAGCACAGCAATAAGGAAAAAAATTAATTGAGCAAAAGTCAGTAAATGCAGAATTATGGTTCCCCCAGCAACTGTAATGAAGGCAGAGAACGCATATATACGCTGGTGTTGGAGTTAATGCTGCACACTGCCTGGAATACAAATCCTAACTGTGTTCGAGGGGCTGAATGATGATTACTGCGAGAACCATAACTTTACATTTCCTGACTTTTTGCAATTAAAATCTCAACCTGGATGATGCATTAGCATAGGCTTTGCGTTTAATTTGCTATTTTCTTTAGAATGTATGAGTATGTTGATTGTGTTTGAACATTTCTTAGCTTTTAATATCATTTATTCTTTTGTAAGGGAAAAATCAGAGAAAAAAAACATTTACCACATTAGCTCCCTTCTTCTCACTGTTGGGGGTGGGCTGGAGGAGAGAGGGAGGGAGGAAAAGAACAAAAGCCTTAGTGCAAGCAGTGCAATTAATTGCATTTTTAGCTCTAAGAGACATTTGCTGACAAATGTAAATGTCTATCACTGCTTTTATGTTAATATTTGTTCAGACTGGCCAATCCATACAGGAATGGATCTCCTCCAGATCTTTAACCCATACATAGTTGGACTAAACCTCATTTACCTTACCACGACCTTGGAGTGCCAGAAGCAAGTCTGACAAGATTTTTGGTGGCCCCAAACTCACATTTTCATTAGCCCATGATGTTAAAGTCCAGAACTCAGGTCTGCAGTCCTTCTGACTGCATGAAGCCCCAGTGACTTGAAAAGCTCAAACTTGTGAACCTTTGAAAGTATGTCTGCACTGTAGGATCTCACCAGATTCTTTCTGTGTCCTTTCTGTATCTCCTCATTTAGCCATTGGGGAATTTAATGGATTTAAGGGGGTTTCTTGCCCTAGCTAGCTGATATGCTGTGGGGTATGGCCAAAATCCCCGTGCTTTCAGAGGGAATGGTATTCCTCTGCACGATGGAAGATCAGACTGAAATCCACTGGTACTAATGGGATTATAATGTTTTTCTTTCATTTTTGTCTGTCTGGAAGGAAAGTCAACGTCTTTCACGGCCTGCCTGATCCCTGGAAGCCTTTTATGCAGAGCCCAGGGACCAAACCAGCCAAATCTGTCCCTTGAGCTTGTCCCACACACCAGCTCTGTAAAGAAGTTCATGCTCTTCACCATCGCCCTGGCCAGGAGCAGTCACTTGTTCTGGACTGATTTATAGCCTTTGGGCCTAATAAAGATCAGGAAGCAAGGAAGGATCAATGCAGCTGGCTCTGTTTATGCTGTGAGTTTTATTTTTTTGTTTTATTTGTCCTTAATGTGTTGATGCTTACATAATTTTGTTTGACCTTTGCTTTTGTTCTTTTGCACTTTAACCTTTCGTAGTGGCTCGTTTTTTTGCTTTGTGCTCAACCATTTCTTGATGGTGACTTAAGTCTCTTTCCTTTGTTCTGAGCCTTGAGCTTTTATATCCCACTCCCCACAGAGCCATCAGATTTCTTTCAACCTAAAGGCCCTCTGCTACTAAAGGTAAATCAGCCTTGTCTAAGCTCATTCACTTGAGCCCACCAAAGACAGATTCCCCTCCCTTTCTGTCCATCCTCACATGAGCTCATGTCCATGTAAAGATATCAGGCATCAAAGTTCAAAGAGAAAACAACTTGGCACACATTTCCCAGATGCTGTCAGACTGATGCTGTTGCTTAGGCTCTGAAAGAATTAAATTATGTGAGTACTCATGTTGCCATCAGAGGCCTGATGACTTCCAAGAACAAACACCGGTATCTTTAAACATACCTAGTATTTCTGAAAATCACAGAGTTCTACTTTATTATTTAATTTACCAAAAATCCAGAAAAATGTGAAAGCCTACTACTGTTAATCAACGCTGATGTTTAGGATGGATATGTACCAAAACATGCGGATCCCACATATTTCTATTAGAATTTACTGAATTCTGGAAAAAGAGATGTGACCTAGAGAAATATGGCTTAAAGCACTAGAAGGAATGACTTCCATAACAGTAGTGTTTATTCTTTTTATAGGTAAAATTTTTATGTTTTATTTTGACATGGTGGATATGGAAAAACTTCTCATGTCATTCCTAGGACAAATAGGAGACAGACAGAACTAATTTTGTTGAAACGTTTACTATGTCCCATTGGCAAACCGTGTTTTTTGTCAAACTCTTTTGTTCCTAACATGCACAAGTGACATTTCATCACATTTTTTGTCAACAGAATGTAATTTTATTCCAATCATTCTGTCAACAAAAAGAAATACCATAAAATCACTTTGCTCACAAACATAAATTATATGCTCATTTTGTCTGTAGAAGAAATGAAAAAATCAAAACTTTTTCTGTGGAGACAATGAAGACTAATAGCATCTGTTCTGTGGACAAAATATTTGTGTTACAGGCAACAATTTGTGATTTTTAAGCTGGCTGGTGGGCAGAGCATGCATGAAATTCAAGGTGAAGCAAAGAAGAAATGTTTGTGTTTATTCCAGCCTTTACTCAGGACATTGCGATGAAATCAATGGACTTTGAAACAGGACTTTAAAGGCCCAGGTGTGATGCAGGGCACTGTATACACAGAAAGCACAGAACCCATGAGAGTAGCTATGCCTTTTTGGACAAGTGGCTGGGATATCATGGAAGATACTGGAGGTCATTCACATGGCATGAGGCAGAGTATTTAGACGGCAGAATGGACTCCCAAGTTTGCTCTTTCATTTTACTGTCTGATGTCCTGATGTTTTCTTTTATTTCTTTCCTAAATAACTGTTTTTTTTCACAGCATAGGCAATGCATGAGAGTCAAGAGATATCCTTTTAAAGTGTATTTTTACAGTAGGACCATTGCTCAAGAGCCTACATACTCCAGCACAACATGAGAAAAAACTCTGTGTATTTAGTGATTGCCAGCTGCTTTCCGTTTCCCCCATTACAACACATGAACTGCCTCTTCTTTTGTCTTCATCTTTCAGCCCAATAGTCTAAATATGGCAAAATAGACATTGCAAATAATTGTTGGATTTTGAGTGTTTAGCTCACAACTACATGTGCTTTCTGATGACTGATTGAAGGCACCTGTGCAGAATACCAATTTCGCTCTGATGTGTTTGGGGAATGAGCATTCATTTTAGCTACTAGCTTTTCAAGAAAATTGGTACCCAATCAGGGTATCAACAAAAATAATTCTGTAGGATTGACTTCGCACACCACAAATGTTCACTAGTGAATAACCAGCATAAACAAAGGATAAGAAATACTTCATCAATTAAAGATGACTGTGTGGATAATTTTTGTCCAATTACAAGCAACTTGCACAGATTTTTTCCTTTTGTTAAACTAATTGCAAATGGAGAATAAGGTTCAAAACCTGTACTGGACAGGGATTTGTGTTCATTGAGTTCATTCGTCAGCTCTGGCACTGAGCTGCTGGATAACTTTAAGGAAATTGTTTCATTTTCCTGTGTGCAAATGTCTCACCTATAAAAAAGAGGTAGTGGTTTATGTTTCTCTAATGCTTAATACTTGTGTGAGGAATGCTGCAGAAAAAAAGCATGTTTGCAATTGAATAAATTACCATCTCCTTTTCCATTTTTCACGCTCCAACAACATTTTCTTCCTTCTCTGTACACTTGGGCAACTACTTAAAGCTGATGGGGCTTTCACCAACTGGTCTCAAAGAGTGGTTCCTCTCTTCTTTCTTGTGACCAAGTGTCCTAGGTTACAATATGAGATGTGCCCAAAGTATATATTCTATCACCATCTACATGAGCTGTTGAAACTAGGCTGGGCAGTGTTTCCCTCGCCCCCTGCCTCTAGACCATCTTCTGTTAATGGCCCATCAATGCCCTGCTGCATGACTCATAGATAACTCCCTCCAGGAGCTATCTCTGTTTAATGGGCAATCAAGGACCCATTGCAAGACTGATACAATGATATCAGCCCATTGTGAGATGCTCCACCCAGGGGGAGGAGCCAAGCATTCCCACCTGGATATAATCTGGGATTTGGGACAGCACAGGCAGCCTTACCCATTGGACACCCAGAGGACAAGAGCTATCAGACCTTTCTGCAGGAACACTGCTTCAACAAGACCACTTCATCTGGACTGCTGCCACCACAGTGTCAGGTTGTATTCTGACCTGTCAGTGATCTTTTGTACTATTGCGTGTGTTTTATTCTATCTTACTATTTTTTCTCTCCTATTAAATTGTTTTTTCTGACTTGGAGTCTCTTGCTGGTTTTGCCTTCAAGCCAACACACCAAGATACAGCTGTTCTGCTCCAAAACCTGTTCCTACTTGACTGCAGATGGTTTTTTACCTGGCCCTCCCAATTTCTCACTATTTTTCCTTGAAGTGATCCAAAACACTGCTGCCAAATCCTTACCTATGTTCTCCCTGTGACACAGCTGACAGACTTATATCTGAATATCACCTCCCAGCCTCCTTGAGTTTTCTGATCTCCATCTCTCCTTGGCTCAACTGAGCAGCAATGCCAAATGTGCTGCCAGCATGGCTTATTGGTTGGCCTATGTCCAGCACTTTCCTTTCCCTCTGACTTCTCCTATCCTGAGCCTCCACCTCCCTTCTTGGCTACCTCCAGCCTCCATGGCTGGTACCCTGGGATGTCTTTGCGCTTAGCTGCTTTCTCTGATGTCTCTTTGGCCTCTGACAATATTTGGGGTTCAGCTTTGAAAATACTGCATATTCCAGTAACTTTCTAGTAATCCTGCTTCTGGGGTCATATTGATTTCCAGGGAAATTGATGGGCCATTATATATATATATATATATATATATATATATATATATATATATATTTTAATCGAGTGATATGTTACAAAGGAGAAGAAAACTGTTCTTCACTGTGTGGAGTTTTCTGTGCTAGAGCAGTTGGTCCTTCATCATAGCACCCAGTGACTTGTGTAATTCTGAATGCATAAGCACAAATGTTTATAGGAGTTTAATACTTAAGTAAGGAGTTTAAAAAGTGTGGGAGGAAGAGGCGAACAAGTAATCTCTGAATACTCCACATTGCGGTAAAAAGCAGCTTGTTGAGACATGGGGAGTTTTGCAAATTCTTGGGGTTCTCTCAGCAATTGCAAACTATTTGAATCTTTTTTGCAAAACAAAATTTTTAAAAGATTGAAAAAGCTAACTCCTAGCATTTTGTCATTGGAAAGTTGTTACAGTTATGTATTAACACCAGAAAAAGGCTTTAAGTTAACAATAAGTAAAATGGTACAGTAACTAGATTCAAGAATACAGACTCACAGTTCATTTTTATGTGTCCAATAAGATTATTTTCATGCTGCTTCTGAAACTGACCCAGAATAGTATGGTATGTCAGTTCATGGGTTTTTATCACTGAGAATGGTGTTTTAAAGTACAAATATACATTTAGTCTTAAGCTATGATACATTATCTCCCTTCAGAAGTCAACTGGAAGTCAGAGAAGAGATGAATTAATAATTACAAATGCTTCATAACTGCATATCAAGTCCAGTAGCCTTGCATTAATTGAAAATCCAAGCCCTCATGAGATCAATGGGAATTTTCTGTTGACCTTGGCAGGGAAGTAAGCTCTTACACACTTTGAAGGTAAACTTGCTCAGATTGTTGTTGGTTGCAGTTCCTTACCTTGCAACATGAACGTCCTTGAAGCAGAAGAGTGATCGGGTTTTACAGCCCCTCAGCCCTCTGGGTCTGTGTTTTCCACCCTTTCTGCTTCCCTCTGCAGTAAAGCTGTGCACTTTTCAGCCTTTAACCCTTATTTCCACATGATCTCTCTCATTTTTGCAGTAATTGGTTCACCTCAGGCTCAACTCACTCAATCAGGGTGCTGTGAGCTGGCCAGAGGGTCTCACAAAGGTGCTGGATAACCACCCCCAGGACTATGACCCTCTGTCCATCTTCTGGCATCCTTCAGAGTCAAAGAAGGCGGGGACTGTGTGATCAGCATGCAAAGTTCATTAAAAAGTTAGCAAACAGCTTCTAAACATCAAAGAATGGAAAATGGCAGCTCTGGCAACTCCTTGAAGCTCTACCAAAGCAATGGGAAAGCTTGATGAATGCTCTCAGCTGCAGTAGGGGCAGCATCCCCCAGGGGAATATCAGACAACTGAGAAAGGGCACACTGACTCCTAGGCTGAAGGATGGTGGCAGAAGACATCTGTGGTGGTGGTGTGAGCAAGGACACTGAAACCTCTCTGCATTGAGTATCACATCTGGCTCACCTGGGGCCATAACTTGGGGATTTGTTTGCAGTTGGAGAAAAGGTGACAGCAGGTGACACAGCTGCTCTAGAGAAGAATGGCAACAGCAGCCCAAAACTTGGGAAATATATCTGCACTTTTGATGTCCTTCTTGAGGTAATTACAGGAAAGATTTTGTTGTTACAATCAAGAAAATGAAGGCTACTCTGTATGACAAACTGTCCTTTAACATCATCTGTGGAGGAAGCCATGAGTTTCCCTCAGACCATTCTCTTCAGTCTCTGATCAAAGATGGAAGTCAAACAGAAGACAAAATTAAGCGTGCAATTTCCAATTCATTCTCACTAGGTTTGTGCTGATGGCTTAAAAAAAAAACCAACACCAAAAAACAAAACAAACAAACAAACACCTCCCCCCCCCAAAAAAAAAAAAAAAGAAAAAAAATCAAAGCTGGGATTACAGGCTTAGCGATGGGAGTGCATATTTCAGCACATACTGGGCTCTTTGTTGTTCTGTCACACTGGCAGAATGAGACTATTAATGTATTGTCCCAGGCAGGCTGCATTATAAAGCCCAGTGGCTAAGTTAAATGAAAAAGACCACTAAGAAAAGCAGTGTGCAGCTTCCTACTGCTCCCTTTTTCTTGCAGAACTGTCTAGATATGAGGCAAGGGAGAGGCAGTGGATAAAGTTGTAAGAACATTTCATAAAGGAGAAACTCTTGATAGTCAATAAGGTTCCTTGGCAAAGATTTCTAGCATCTACTCACTGTCCTACAAATTTTCCTGACTTTCTGAAGTTCTGTGTTTCAGCAGGCCACAAATATTCCCCCTTTGTGAGCAGGGAAGGAATTACATGGTGGGCTGTAAATGCTTTCTCCAGTTACCTGTTCAGCATTTCCCAAGTGTCTGTGGCACGCAGGGGCACAGGCATCCATTTTTAACCATAACATTAAGATGAAACAAAATCCTCACTTCTGAAAAGAGAAAAATTAAAGACGGTTCAACATTTTGCATCAATGTGATTTATCTGAAGAAGGCTTGCCTAATACTAACCTGGTATGCCAGTGACAACAGGTTCTGGCATTCCTTGCAGAAGCTGTGAAGACTGGCAGTGCAATTTAGGAAGTCCTGTCTCTTAATATCTGTTATTATTTCATGTGTCTTAGTTAAACTCCCTGGCAGTGGCGTAATCCACATTTTTTCTTTCACCCTAAGTACAGAATTTGTGAGTGTCTGGTGCTGAGACAGCCAGCCAAAAACTTGCTATTCTTTACAGGTACTGCTAAATAACAGTAACAATCTGCTCTGAAATAATATTATGACCTTTAGGTTTTGGCAACCCCTCATCAGGATGATCCCTAAAGAAGTTGTTGGAAGTTAGGTTGGGTTGAGACTCAAAGCCAGCACCCATTTCCTTAGCACTGCGAGGACGAAGCAACTTCCCTTTCAGCTCTAGCTATCTGCTAGACAGCTGAGACTGACAGTCAGCTTTTGGGGAATCACTACTCATTGCAGCTCATAACAAGTGCATCACTCCACTACAGGCAGGACCCAGGTCTCCCATGAGACCCACCATTTCTTTCTGGGAATCATAAATGAGCATTGAAGTGTCTCCAGTGCACCTGCAGGGCAGGGCATGAGCAGCATTCTGCCAGTCTTGGCAGGCTGGGGGCTCAGGGTCAGGCACTGCTGGGGTAAGTTGGCAGGCTCACATGGGTGTACTGAGTCACTGTCTGCTCTGGGGTGGGTCAGAAGAGCCACTGTACTCCATTTTGTGCCCAGATTTTCTCTCCCTGGCTCTGAAAACCACTCCCAAACAAACCCATTCACCTGCTCATGTCTCAATTCCAGGTGCTATCCACTGTGTCTGTGTAAATGCCTCAAATACAAACACTGGGTGAGAACCATCTATTCCAGGCATTTCACAGAGAAGAAACAGAGGATAGGTTATGTCAGGTAGAACTACTCTTTTAATGCACAACTTAATGAATGTTTACAAAAGGCTTTGAGTACCAGGGTTTGTAAGGGCGCTATAAAGGCAGAAAATGTTGTTTTGTCACAATGCTTCTCAGCTGTGTTTCTTCACTTTTCAACACAGAATGAGCTGGGAATGTCTCATTTTTTTCTTCCCCCAATGCTTACAATGTTTTGTTCCCATATTTGTATTTTTCAAAGGTATGTTGCCATCAGGAAGAATTGCTAATATTAAGAAGAACCTTTCTAGGAGTCTCTAGACTCCTTGCCATGCAGAGCCTGCTGGTTCACAAACAGGCCACAGATACCTCTTGAAGGACCAGTATGTAAATCCTCATGGCTCTTCAATACCATCTGGCTGCTGGGGTGCTGGGGCAGTTTTGGAGAGCCCATGCAGCCACCGCAGGCAGTCCAGCAGCACCCTACTAATCCACCTGCAGTTGGGTGGTGACTGGTTGGACCATCCTCTCCCCATTTCCCCAGCCTGAGTAAAACTGGGTTGCTTTTTGGGCTGCTTTTATGGCAGAGATGGTGTTAAGTAACAGTTGATCTGGCAACCTGTCTTCCTACTGCTTAATTCTGAAGGAAAATGAGACTAAAATGAAAAGGCCTTTTCCCCTTTTATTTGTCATTTTACTAATTGCAGTATTACAGCATTTTCCAAGGCCAATTACGTACTGTTTGGGAAGATTAGCAGAGTGCAAAACCTACTGTGGTGTATTATACAGTGGTGGCTCATGGAAGAAAAGTAGTTGAATTAAAATCCTTATAATTTCATGTGTTTATCCTAATTCAGATTCCATATATACATATATATATATAATAACAACTGCACAACATTCAGCAATGCTTAAAACAGAATTTCTTCCCCATGAGAAAATGAATAAGTCATTTGTCATATGTTTCCTTTAATTCATGGCTACAGAGCATTTTAGAATTGCTTGATGTAAATCTGTCTCATCTATTTGACAACTCTGATATTGAGTCATTCATTTTTATTCTATGACTTTAAAAATTCTATATTGCAGCTAGAGATGGGTGGCTAAAGTGCTAGTTTTGGACTATGGCTAGAATGTAACAATAGCTTTTGACCCTAGCTCTGGTCCCAAGGAAAGTGAATTTGGCAATCTCATTTCAATTCATAGTGAATAGCTGTTCACATAAAAAAATCAGCACCTACCATTTGTCATACTTGGCAGCTTCTGTTTAAGAATGGTCCAGAACTGCATTACCATGGAAACTAAATTACCTACTCCTACTCCTGGCTCAGAAGGTGATTTCAGCCGGTGGTGGAGGTTTCATATTGCTGACAGAAGGAGGTGGGGGTAACCTGGGGGAACTGCAATGTGTATGACCTATAAGGATGCTGGCCTCAGTCCTCTGGTTTGAATATTACCATCTTCTGGTCACGTGCCATTGGGTTCACACCACATGGGTTTATCACACATCATGATTCATTTACTGATTTTTCTTATGGTGACAGCTACCAGCTCCAATCAGGACCAGGACTGTGTTCTGTTCAGTGCTGTGCATACATATGTTTAAAGGCTATTTCTGCTCTGAAGGCCAGGCAAGCATGAGAAGCTCCATCTATTCCTCTTAAACTTGAAAATTAAAACAAGATAAGTGATTTGCTTGAGATTACACAGGAAAAATGAGGCAGACCTAGCAAATGAATTCCCATTTCTTCATTCTCAGCACCCGTCCAGGATGTTACTTATCCAAACCACTTTATCCTTCAGAATTGCTACTAATTTATGCCAGGTGAGTTGGAAATACCACATGGTTGGATAATTTTTGTTCCTGTCATCTACGAAAAGGCTGCTGATTCATAGGACAGTACTTTATTTCGAGCTGCTCAGTCCTGAAGTGAATAAACTTAATGGGTTAGAGATCAATGTTTACTGGACACTGAAAGTTTTTTAAGGTTATTTAGACACTGTATGTTGATTTTGTAATTGTAAGCAAAAACAGTGCTATAATCACTCCATCATTCTATAATGACCAGAAAAAAAAATTATTTCAGTCTGCTGAGCTGCATATACCACCCCTTTTCCTCACAGATACTGCCTCTCAGTGAGATGTATACTAGTGGAAAGGGTGGAAAATAAATGAACATAATCCCTTCCAACCCAAAACTATTCTGTGATTCTATGAGCATCCTCTGAAGATTTGGCTTGTAGTGCATCAGATTTGCACCATGGAGCAAGAGTCCTTCACTTCCCATCTGGAGGTGGCTGCTGCTGGGAGAAACGAGGTCATGAGCACCCATTTCTGCAGGACACCGTGACAATGTGTGGATTTCCACCCCAAAGACTCCTGCTACATCCTCCTTCATCCATGAGGATGGTCTGCTCCCATTTCTCAACAACAGTAGGGGCTGCTGAGAGTGGACACCCTTCTTGCTTTGCCCTTGCCATGGCCCTGGCAGAGTATTTGGGTCTCTTCTGCTCTGCCTTTGCTTTTTATATGCATCTTTCCTATTTAAGTGTCACAGATCACTGCACCAGCTGATTAGCCTATACATGAATGGAATATAAAAGAGCAAGTCCCCAAGTTGTAGGTAAGACCTTTTGTGAGATCGACTGTCTAAAAATAAGATGGAAATTGGCTTTGAGCTTTTGAGAATCTCTCTCTTCCTCAGGCCACAGGAAAGAAGGGAAAGGGGTAGCACTTCATAATTAATTATGCATTTATAATTAATTTGAAACCTGAATCAACAACCTACTAGAGAAACTGCTATTACTTCCTCTGGATTCCCAGAGTCTGTCAGAGAGATTGATCCTCTCAAGCAATTTTCAAAATTTCAGGGCCTTTTTCTATTAATTGTGATTTTTTTTTTTTTCCCAGCATCTTAGTCTTTTTTACAACTCTTGTTTTTGATAATTTTTCTGTTTAAGGGACCACATCAATAGCTGTATTGGGTCTCTAGGCTATAAAAGTGAGTGCACAAATGGTTACCCTCCCTGGGTAGGAATGGTTTGTTTGATCCGGTAGATTTATGTATTGTTTTGAAGGTTGGTGCTTTTGGCAGATAAACAATGCAAAAATATTCTGTGCTTCTGCAGCACATAATCTGATGTTCATTGTATATAAAGACTCCTTACTCTGTGCTGTAAATACAGCCAAACATCTCTCCCCTCAGAGTTGCATGTGGCTTAAGCAGACTGGTGGGGTGGGATTTTGAAAAGCAGTCAAGGTTGACCTTTTCCTACCTCCCCCCTAACGCCGAAGGTTAAAATTCCTGCTGACTTCAAGGAGAGTGGATCTGCATCAGTGTTGAAGACTTCTGAAAATCCCACCTGTAAAGCCTGCAGAGTTCATTATAGGGGCAAAATTTTGTATAAAGCCCAGCAGGGACATACAGAAATTGTTAGCAGCTTACTAATGGCCTCCACAGTGGAAGTGTGTATTGAATTTAATTGGGCTGCATCCCAGTAAGGTCCTAATATGCTTATGATTAATTTTCTCTTCAGTCTACCTTTAACTTTTCTTTGAAGCTGGAAGGATACTCCGTATTTGCACTTTATAAAAGACTGCTAGTTAAATAAAGCATGCAGGTAATTATGCCCCAAGGAAGAACTGCAAGTGAGGTAGACCCTCAGTTAATGTAGCTGGATGGTAGCAATTTGGTGTCATCCCTCTTGATGTCCTGCTAAAACAAAGCACCATTCAATGTGATACTATTTAATTTTTGTGGGTGCAGGTATGGTTAAGTTTCTTTGTACAAGGTCTGCTTAGTACTGTGAAGACATAAAATAAGCATTGAGCACAGTGACACACTTGAAAGGGCAGGTTATATTTATTCTGTGTTGTGTCAAGGGCATGCTGCTTGCTAACTGTAATTAGACAGTGTATCTGGAGGTCTGTGGCCAAATAGCGAAGATGTCTTTGCAGAGTATAAAAGGACTATTGTGTTAGTCCCTGGTCTCAGAGGATATGAAGATGTTTCCCTCTCCTGTCTGTTATTACTCATACTTGGTTACTTTTATGTAAATTCAGCCATGAGGAGAGCTGACAAGACTGACATGAAGAGATTTCACCTTTTTTACTGAAACAGGGCTTTTATTGTCTAGTAATACTGTCTTAGTTCTTTGCAAAGGAAAGAAAGAGAAGTTTTTGAAAAATCCCATAATTAGCAGCTTAAGGTATAAACCATATAGAACCTTGTGTTCTATGATAAACACCCTAATTAGCTTTGTAGGAACTGTTTAAAAGCAATCATACATGCATCCTTATCGCTAAATAATTATTTGCAAATAAACTCTTTCTCAACATATCTTAGGAAAACACAAGATTATTAGTTGGCAGAGTTAAGCCAGCTGAGTAGCTGAAAAAGCATGAAAAGAGCTACAGAAGTTCTTTTCAGAATCCTGCTCTCTTTGGCATTATTTCTCTAAAGCTTGATTTATCAAGAGGAGAATACAGTATTTGGTTTCCCCACAAGTAAGCTCTTTTCATGTTTTGTCTTTGAAATGAAAATCGTCTCTTGGAACAAATATCTGCTCTATCAGATAACTGCATGCTTGTCATCCCTAACAGTGTGCTGGCAGGAAGACTGGGCGAGGATTTTTCTGCAGTACATTGAGTACACAGTGCTGGCACTAGATCAAGAATCAATTCCTCTGATATCGAAATATTGACTTGGCATGGCCAGTCTGATTTAAATGCTTATCATTCTTGACTTTGTAGACTACATGCATACTGCAAACATTTTTCATTGTGGGTCTGAGAATAAACATCTTTACAGCTGCCTGGCCATTTCTAGCAGAATAACAAAGGGGCTGTGTGCATGTATGGGAGACCGTGTGTGTGAACAAAACTGCCAGCAGATTAATGCAACTGTCACTTCTCTGTAGGGCCATTTAGAAGTTGAGAAGGGTGTTTTTAATACTTGGAATTACACAGCGTTGTTTCTCTGAGTGCAAACACAGGTTTCACTGCTCAGTCTGGATAGGTGCTGGCCACTGAGCCGATGGAAGGGAGAACACAAACCCCAACGCAATTATTAAAACATTTAAAAATCTTTGCAATGTGAAATAATACTACTACTAATACTGCTAATAAAAAAGTAAAGATAATTTCCCATAGGCAATCAGAACACCTATTAAGTTAGCAACAGCGTTTAATTGGCATTATCGCATGCTTCAGTGAGGAAGACAATGGATCTTGCGGGTGCGCAAGTGGAACGCATTTGCATTTCATAGATGATTAAAATAGATTTGATTGCATTTGTCTGAAACCTGGCAAGTGAGGGCACATCTGCTGCATTCGATGTGCCCTGCGTTTCCTAGGACTAATGGAGTGCACTGAGTCACCGCAAGACGGGCTTTTACCTCTGAAAGTCCCACAGCACCTTCTGCTGCACGGCCAGCTCCTTTGTTAGCCCTGGAGACCTCTTCTTATAAAGAATTGATGTAAAGTAGAGCAAGAAGGGAAGGATTTGAGGCAGTGAACTTGTCTTCATCTGGTTATGCAAGAGCCCTTGGGCTTTCTGCTGCTTCAAGGTAGAATTTATAAGGTGAGATGAAAGGTAATTTAAGTCATTAATTTGCGTTAAGGGCTGGCAGAACAACAACGGCACATTTAATCTTACTGTGGAAAAAATTGGTGATTCGCAGAGTAGGGGTCAGAATTAGGGGTCTGATTTCCTCTTCCACTCAGCTTAAAAGGGGCTGCTTCAAAATGGAGAGTTTTATTTACTAGAAACATAAAGCTGAGTTAATTGTCTTTGAAAAAAAACATCCAAGAACTTTAAATATAATATAGAAACCAATTAATGGTACTAAAATGTTCTCCTCCTGCTTTTCATTACTTTCCCATCTAAATTCAACATTAAAAATACACTCCTGGCAGCAGTTCAGCTCAGACTTGTCACACACCACCTGAGCCCTGTGAAGGACAAGGGCTGCCCTGTGCTTTGCAGGGGTAAATTCCCTCTCCTGTGAGCCCACCTTTCCCTCCCCAGCCCAATGGCCACTCGACAACTCTTTTTTGGCAGTGCTGTGGTTTTTTGCCACCTGATGGCTGATGCTCTTGTCCTCTATTACTTCTTCCACTGCCCCAAGTGGGTATCCTGGACCTTTACTAGGGTCCTTGTCTATGGATTCTGCTCTTTATTGTTTTTCTACTCCAGCATGCCTTCTATTTTTGCTGCCTTTGTGTTCCTTTGGCTCTTGCTACATGTTGTGCTCTGCTGTCCCTTGTTCTCACAGCATTGCTCTCTTTCATGTGCCAAATGACTTCTCTTCTCTCTTTGAGAAATGTCTCTTAAAAACATATTGCCCTTACATCAAAGAGTGAAATAAAAAGGAGCTGGTTTGACTGGGAGAACCTGGAAAATATGCCTTCTCAGCTGATGAGAGCAGTTTGTCCAGGACACTAATGTTTCAGAATAGCTGGATGTGTTCAACAGCAATTATGATGGGTTACTAAAGGAGCAGGTTTCTTGCGTGGCTCCTGCGCTGCCACGCCCAGTGGTCCCTGTGTGGTTGCAGCCGTGATTCTGCTCTGCACTGTGGGCTATTGGTATTCCTGCCTTTCAGTCCCAGTCCTTGCTCATAGCATCCCTGCCATCACTACAATATGTACAATTCTGGCATTGCTCACTTCCTGCCTCTCACTCCTTCCATTGCTCGGTTCCCTCAGGAGCAGCCCCGGCACTCACTGACCATCTTGGGGGTAGTAGAGGAAATAGTCCTTCTGCCATTAGGAGAGCTCAGATACCACCTACGCCTTGTGCTTTTCACTGGGATGTTCCTGCAGCTCTTGCTCCCTGAACTCCTTTTCTCCAGACCTTGGCCATGCCTTATTCGACTATCCCTGGATGTGATGTAGGACAAGTTCCATGGGCTGGGTGGTAGCCACAGGGAGATCAAACACACAAGTGCTGGATTTTTTTTTAAAACTATGTTACTTTTGGAAAGAAAATTACTGGGGATGTATGTCACATTGTTAAAACAATAATTAAAGTTTGCCTGTTGTGAGTCTTATTTTAATCATGTGTGTGTTGCAATTTTTTCCCCTTTTACTTAAATAAAGTATTCCCATAGAGAAAGAGTGCTTATTAAAAAAAAAATTCTCACCATTTATTGGCAATGCTTTTCCCTTCAGCTTTGTTGCTGTTTAATCATAGCCCCTGGAGACAAGTTGCACATATTAACCTGTCAGAGAAATGTTAAAATTGCATGACACTTAGGAATATATTCAGAAAGTCCATAAAACCATCACAATGGTTCTGTTTTTTCTCCTCATCTGGTCATGTACGTTAACAACATTTCTCCATATACTATATCTCTCACCCTATTGTTTTTTAATGTGGTCTCCCAGTTGGAAATGGTTTTTTGGAGGTTTTTGGATCACTGGCCAGAGAAATGTGGGCCCTTGCTTGCAACCATCACCTGGTCTAGAGCCCCTAAGACATCAAGACGACAAAAGCCATGACCCAAGGCCTCATTTGAGTACTTTTTCTAGGTTGTAGGTAAGGCATCAAGACAAAAACTAGAGCTGAGCCCTTCTGAATGCTAACTGATGGAGTAGTTTGGGCTATTATCTCCATAAAAAAATTGACAAACTCCTTGACCTATGACTGCTGATGCAGAGCTCCTTTTCTAAATTACTGGTGGTATTTGTTTGCCGCGAATCCCCTAATGGACCCAGACATCTCATTAAGCTATGGGGAAGGTCTGTTTCCTTGGGTGCAGCTGGCCCTCCTTTCTGAGGATGGAATGGAAGGTAAGGAAAGGCCAAGGGAAAACGAGCTTGGATAGTGAAGAATGATGATTAGTGGTATCTGCTTTTGAATGTTTTCACTCACAGGTTTCAGACTGTTAAATACGAGTTTGGGTATCCAGCTTTAGACACATAGTCTGGGAAACAAACATTTCAGAGGGGCACTCTGGATCCTGCAATCAAGAGAAGTCCCCATGTAATACAAATCGCTGTTTGCTGTTTCCACATGACAACACAGACATCAAATTCAGGGGGAAATATGGCTTTTAGCTTCAACAGTGTTTATCTGTGGTAAATGCCTGGGATATTCTTTATCAAGGCATATAAATAAATGTTTGTGTTGAGGCCTGTCCTTGAAGCAATGCAGTATGGAATATAAAAATCATAATTAATACACAGGTCATGAGTTTGTAGATTTCACTTTATTCAAATAAGGAAAAATGTTTTTTTTTATGTAAGCATGTACATGCTAAAAAATTGTTTACCATGTTTCAGAAACACAAACATAAGGATAAATTAGGCTTGATCAGTCAAGTCTGACTGTATCCTCTTTAATATACCATGGCTGACAATTCTGTAGAAAAAGCATAATTTTTATACACCTTTGGGAGAGAGCTGGTAGCTTAGAAGTTTCTCTCCCTATTTCAGAAAGAAAAATGTTCATATGCAACAGAAAGATCTTTATTTGAAGGCAAAAATAGCACCTCTCTGTCATGTGCTCTAATTAACTTACTGTGATGTCGCTCTGGTGATGGACACAGAAATAGACATTTGCTTTCCTAAATCCTGAAGTAGAAAATGAGGCATGAGTCAGGAGGATACAAGAGGGCAGAACTCATTTTCTTTTAATTACTTTTATTCAGGTTATATCATCCAGCAGCTGTTCAAGTTTCATTTTGAGATGTTGGATCCTCCTGAAATCCCAGTGTGTCATTTTTGATGGGGCTTACTCTCTTCTCCTTTATACTTTATATAAGATTTTATATCTAAGGGCTGATAGGGAATGTAGACAGAGTGAACAGTGTTCCCATTCACTGTTGAGGGATATAATTGGCCATCAAGTCTCTGACAGTAAAACAAAGGAGGCAGAAACTCTACAAAAAATGTGGCCAAACAATATGAGAGCTCTCATTAGTAAGCAAACAGCCAGGGAAGTGTCTAACTGTTCCTCCAGCTGGCATACACAGGTACCAAGGCCTGTTTTGGGGAAAGCAGTGCGATTCATAGCTGCACGGCAAGTCTTGAATGGCTGCAAAGGCTTCACCACAATCTCTGCTTGGCACCAGAGCTTCAGGGAGCTTTGCTGACTGTGACTCTAGGTGGAACTGGCAAAATTAAAGCTGTAGCCAGGTGAATGTTACTCCCCAGTGTCTCTATCCCCTTTCCAGTGTACAAGGCAGGTTTGGCCGAGGGCACAGGAGGGCCCTCCCCAGGTACAGTCCTGATGGATACCTGCCAGTCTTCTGGCTGCTGTCACCAGTGTCTGATTCAAGTCCTCAATCCCAGTGCTTCCGCTCCTCTCCTCTGAAAAGAGAATAACAGGACTCTGTTTTCCACCAACATACGAAAATAAAGAGATCGTGCCCCCTGAACCACCCCGTGCGTTCTGCGGCTGGGGCCCACTGTGTCTGTAACTGCTGCTGAAGGCAGTCAGGGCCCTTGAGAAGCAGCAAACTTTCAGAGAAGGCAATGGATGACTTCCTGGGGACTGCATGAACTTGATATGTTTCCAACCATTTTCCTGCCTTTTTTGAGAAATAGTAGGAAAATGTGATTACCAGAAAATTTTGGTTTTCAGTTCCTCTTATGTTGTGGCTGACTTCTTCTAGTGATGGACGAAGGACTGAAGTTTTACATGTGTCAGTGGACTTATTTTTCACCCAGTCTGTAAGCACAGTCTCCTGCAGGAGTGCACTTCTGTGGGGTTTTTTTGTGGGTAGTTCTTTTCCATGCCCTCTTGGGATATTGGGTGACAGGTAAATACTTGGCCTTCTAATTTCAGATGTGACCCTGAAGGAGTACAGGGTGCCTGAGACAGAATGAAAATGGCTATGTAGAAAATCATAGAAGTCCAGGTAAAAAAAAATAAAAGGAAAAAACCTGACAATAAGAATGTCAATATAGAAACCACATTATCTGTACTGTTTGAGGGTACTTGAAAGTGTTTAAGGTCTCTGAAGCCTATTTTCTATGTACATTTAGGATGCCTTGACAATATAAATCAGTATTTCAGTATTTAAAATCTAGGAAATGAAATGTGTATAAAATGGAACTGCCCAAATTAATTTTGACAGCCTCTCTTGCATGCATTATTTATTTTTTATTGTTTTATTTTTTACAGATGTGTGTGGTGACTGAACTGCTGCTGTAAACTTGTACCCGGGTAGCTTTAAAACACGTATTATTGGCTGAGTTCATAGTAATAATGTAGTTTAGTTATAAAACAGCTTTTGTTACGAACAACTTTACAAGTTTTAAATATATATCAAACTACTGAATATATGACAACCATTTTCATCTGTACCTGAAATGTTCATATATGGAATGGATGATTCATAGCAGATCCAGAAGACATGTAAAACTTCTGAAAATATATTTAGCAAAGGAAGTGAAGGCTATTTTAAATTTATGTTGAGCTGGAATTAGAAAGTGCCTATAACAGTGCATTAACAGACAAACTCCACCAAAGAGAGAGTACTGTATGCTTAGGATATACTGACTGACCAGGGATTTGATTTAGTTCTCTACTTCCAAAGGGCCTCTTTAGCCCACCATCACAAGCAGCATGTTGTGCCTCTGGTTTCCCAGTCCAACAACGGGATCACTATAAATCAGCACCTCCAGGTTTTACAGCACCGCCCTGTGTCCTGAAGGTCCCATGTGATCTTGGGCCCATCTTTGTTCAGCCTCACTGGTGCTGGCATCAGCCTTTCTGAGTCAAACACGGAAGCTAAATACTACTGAATAAATAAGTCCTGAAGTCCACTCTGTTTTAGCACTCTCTTCTTTTTTTAATTATTATCCTCTGTTTAAGCTTTCTTCCTCCCTCCTGCAAGCTCCATACATTCCAAATGGATGCAAATGGCTCTTATTAGAAAAACAGAAACCAGAAAATCACTCCAGGACAAAAGCTATCCCCAGCATGTTTTAACGTTCAAATAAGAGTACCCTCCCCAGTGCTAAAAGAGGGTTTCTAATGGAAATGCTGACATCCTTACCAGACCAAATTGGCCTGTTGCTCTTTTGTCCTGCAAGTTATTAAAATCTAGCCTGGTTGCCTAAGAAACAGGGCAGCTACTTAGAAGATATTTAGCCATCAGTAAAAATTAATGTCCAATGTATTTATTGGAAAAAACCACTTAATTAAGTGCTCAAGTTATACAAGCCACCCACCAACTACAAGTGTGTTCTGGCAACAGAAGCGTTGTTGTTACCCTGGTTCTGCTTCATGATGTTATTTTCTTAAGTAAATGCATTTTTCAGCCTAACAGTTCTGGCTACGGCATATTGATAAGATAACTCTGCACTAAAAGGGAGACAGAGTATTTTTAGTCTCCTTTTCCAGTAACCAGTAGTTCATTAGTGACACTGTTGTGAGAGTGTTGATTCATTAAGAGTGTTTTCATTAACAGTCTGACATTCATATGTAGAAGAAAAAGCCAGGAAAAGTAACGAGGCACTCAGCATTTTCTTCTGCTTCTTTGGTACTTGTATGTCTTGTAATGTCAACAGATGAGCCGGAAGCTTTCAAGACTGTAGGTTTTAAGCCAAACTTGAGACTGTGCAGTCTATTTTTTTTAAATTTGCACACTTAATGTGATTTCAGGGGCAAATTTTTATTTTTCTCGTGTAAGAGGTAGATGGCAACTGCACGTGAAAATCAGATGTGAAAGTTCTGTTCTTAAATTGCTTTTAATTGGAGCCTTAAAGGCTAACATGGAAACACTGGGGAAATTATGACTTTTGCTATGTTTTTTAAACAAGATTTAAATAGGCTGTTAGCCACATCCCTAAATTTTAAATTACTTCAGATAGATTAGGAGGTCTCTGCTAAGCTATCAAATACATCATACTCATGTAAATTCCTAGCAAATATATAAATATGTATTTTTCATTGTTTATAATTACCATTTAATTGTAGGACAATATTTCATAGCTTAACATTTATACAGTGCCTGATACTTTAAGCATTGCACAAATATTAGCTAATTAATAAAAACATCTGAGCAACTCTTCTGAGACTGTCAGATTCCAGAGAAGTAAATTCCTCTTCTTGAAAAACGGGACTGTTCAAGCAAACATGCTGTAAGCTTTTAAATGGCAAATCCAAAATGACACAGTGGGACACCATTTCATGACTGAAATCTGAGCACAAAACCTTTATTTTTCCAAGATATTTCTTTTTCTCCAGTCTTGTAAATAAATACTAGGTAATGACTTAGAAAGCAGAGGGGAGGCAAGCCAGAGATGAACTTGACATTGGCACTTAGTTTATTTTCATCTGCATATAGTATTTCATTAGAATATAATAGTATATTGACTTATGTATTCATTCAATCCTTAAATTCAACAGGACTCTTCAGTTCTGTCATCAGAAAAGAGAAAAAACAGCAAAGGAAATAGTATGGATTTAACCTCTGTTCTCCTTCATGAGAATTCATCAAACAAATGTGTGGCCTTTAAATACTTTATGAGTTATTTTAGCTTTGAAAGGTCTGATTTAGTGATGCAAAACTATGTGGTTATCTCTGGCTTGCAAACAAGTCTGAAAAGCTCAAACCCAACCCATAACATATTGTTTGATAACTTTAAGCTACACTGGGCCATCTGTTTTCCTACTCAGGGCTTTGCTTTCCATGATAATCTTACAGTTCTGATCCCCTCTGTCTCAGTCAAAGAGATGACATTTCAGAACACATGTGACCAGCAAGTTGTTATTGCTGTGTATTTTTATATTCAGAATTGTGTCTGTAGAACAATCAGGACAAAAATCTCACTGTTGGTATGTTGTGATTTAAGGTGGACACAGAATGATAAAAGATGAGAGTGAGCAAAGGACAAAATCTGGCTTGAGCAGAATGAGGTATAACTGGATTTTTATTTTTTTTTTTCCCTTGGAACTTATCTTTTTGAGATTTTTTTTTAAATATTTTGTCATTTAAAATAAAAATATTAGTGGCTAGTGATTTTTAATTTTTGATTTCCTTCTTTCCTCCTTCTCACTTCTGTCATCTGGGGCAATGTAGATACAATATATTTTTAATCATCATTTCTGAATTTGAGAACTTAGGAGGCTCTTTATGCATATATATGATGAAAAAAAATAATTTGGAAGATGTTTTTAGAGAATTTTTTTCTTTTTTCTAAAGAACTTCTAAACATACTTTACATTTTGGGAGCAGCTATAATTGCAAGTCTGCAAGCATGTCATAGGGGCTGCAATATCACCTTAGGTTTATTTCACTTGGGGAGTAGTGTTAAGGATGAATGCTTTGGTAGCAGGGAGCCTCAGAAAGTAAATCCAAAAATTAAATTGCAAAAAGGGGGTTGAGGAAATGAAAATGACACTGACATAAGCAGCTGGCGTCTCAGAAACTGTCCAACAGTGTATTCTGTTGCCATGTTGTCCCCATGTCGAATTAAGGAGCTGTTATATATATAAGACAATTTAAAAATAGTGAAAGAATATTGAAGTTAATGTAGATGTGATTTCACAAGAGATGTGCCATTTATTTCATTTGACAGCCAGGGATAACTGAACAGGAGTGAGAGCAGGAGGGCATGATGGCAGCATATTCATTACCTAAGTGGGATTTCAGCTCTAAAGCAGATTTTTGCAACTTCTGATCACAGTTTCCCTTCATATTGCTCAACATACTACAGCAATATTTATACATTTTTGATAATCAGCCAATATCCTACAGCTCAATGTACTTTTTGTAGTGTGTATTCCCTATCCAGGGAACTACATTTAAGCTTATCAGTTCCATGAATACCACTTCAAGCATAAACTCTGGGCTCCTTTGTGGCAAGATCCTTATAACAACATTTGGCTGCATGGTGATGAGAACTGTTTAATAGTATGAGATGAACACAGAATTTAAAAAAAAAAAAAAAAAATCTTCAAATGAGACACCCTACACAGAACTGTCTAGAGCAGAAGGGAAATTAATAATCATTAAGTGTGAATTTACAAGGTCTCTTCACATTAATAAATTAAAATACTCTCAAAAGGGGACCAACAGATCTTAGCAGACTGGACAACAACTATGCAGCTGAAACAAACAAACAAACAAAATTAAAATTATTTAAAAGTAGAGGGATTTAGGACTGGCCGTGCATGATCAAAGTTGTGTTACTCAGAATAGAATCCTTGCAAATAGAGCTTAAAGCCACACCAACCACAGCAAAATTTTTTACCCTAATCAATCACTGCACAACTGCGCCCTAAATCTGCAGTTCTTAAATATTTGATAGTTACTAATTAATATATTAACAAAAATATGCATTTAATCAAGATGAGGATATCCATAAAACCTATCCCCAAACATCCCATATGGTTTTTGGCTTACATCAGTGTGATGTAAGAGCCCAAGGCTCATTTTCAGTGGCTTTGCTAATGAATCTTGTCCTGCCTTGAGCCAGCCACTGGCAGCGAGTTTGCTATACAGGGGCTGAGCAAAATGCGCTGCTTTGCTTTATGGGCTGTGAGGCGCCTCCAAATCCTTGTGCTGGAGAAGGAGAAAAGCACAGCTTCCCACCCACTATTTTGCACATTTTCACATTTTTAGACACAGTTTCTTATGACCCATGTGAAAGATTTCTTGTGTTATTGAGGAGGACTGAATAATCTGTCTTTTTCTACTCTGCTTATAATTTCATCAGAAAGCTGAGATATTCTGCTCCAGATCCTCAGCTGGCAGGAATTATTAGTTACCCCACAGCTGGAGTGGGTCTAGTTTATCTCAACTTTTGGAAGCTCAATGACACAATTTTTGAAAGGTATTTAGGCTATTATTTCTCTGTGCACTGTGTCCTAATTACTTAGTTTTTATTTGAGAGATTTTATTTTATTTGTCTTTTCCAATTTTTTTTTCTGTTCTAAAATCCAATCTGCTTTACCAGTAAATGAAAATCCCTATTCTTTCCACAGCATTATTTTAAAATGACAGTTTGCTTTCAGATAGAAACTATGCTAATGGTTTGGATTTCTTTTATTTTTCTTATTACTATTGATATCTGCAGCTGCTGAACTTTTAAAACATACTTATATTTTTAAAAAATAATTTGCATGAAAAATAGTTGGAAGTCTCCCAGGCTGCTGTTCAGGAGATCTCACAATTTACAGTTTTCAATTCAATTTCCATTAGAGAGCACTGTGACATTCAGCAACAGGGCACTATGCAATATCCAAGCAGTGTGAAGAAGTCCGTAGGGACAATGCAATGTGGTGAAGGGGGACACCCAGAAGGGAGTGTTGTGGAACTGTGCCACTGGAAGGGGTGAACTTTCGGATGTATTACAAAGCAAGCAAAGATGTATTTGCTCAAATAAGCAAACTTTCTGCCCATTGATCTGGCTGTTGGTCTGAGGAGTGCTGCTCATGGAGCAGATGGTGAAACAGCAGGAGGTGGGTGTGCAGGTGAAGGCAGCAGTTGAGTTTGAGATGGTTTACAATACAGGGAGATGTCTGAACGGAAATGAGCAATGCAAGTATAGGTACTGAGGAAGATAAGGGGAAACTGAGGTGAATAAGAGCATGTAACAGATATGGAGTTACTGGGACTAGGTTAGAAAGTGCTGGGCTATGGGTGTTACCCCTGCTACCAGCAGCTAGTACTTCATGCAGTGGTTGCTAACAAAGAGTGTCTCCTTATACAAGACAAGGTACTGGGGTAGACAGGGTTGTCCAAAGGCACCTTCCAGGCCAGTGGCAAAACCTGGGGTACGTCTCACTCTCAAAAACTCCATTGTTGTGGACACAGAGCCTGAGCCTGAGCACTGGTGTCAGCATGGGGACAGAGCACCAAGGAGCCATGTGTGGGTTTTTTGAGTTATCTTGGGCTAGGATTTTTAATCACCCTTTTGGAGACCAAGATGAAGAGCACTCAGCCCTTTTGGCTAATACATTGTGTCAATAGCATCATGTCCTCACTCACCTGGCGTTGTCCCAGACAGCTAAATTCAGACATTGCTGCATATTTTTAATTTAAGGAACAACGTGGCAGGAAATGGAGGAACAGAAAGGGAAAGAGAAGTGGCAAAGCTGACAAGGTTTTGTGTGTGGCTGAAGGGCAAAGATGATACAGTAGGGAGAAACCCTGGAAAGGGGAGGGGAAGGGTGATTAGATAGCCTAATACGTTTTTTCTTCAGCATTTAATTTCCTTAGGAGTACATGTTGCATTTTATGTCAGTGACAGATAATGAAGGAGTCAAAAGATAATAAGCTCGATATTCAGAGAAGATCCCAAGAAATGGTATGTTACAGGGCTGTTTGTAAAGCTGAAATTCTCTGGTGATAGGAGATGGATGAGTTGGCTGAATGCCCCATGAGATTTTCCTCAGTCAATCTAAAATTAATTCCCCTTCATAATTAAAATACATTTTATATTTTTAGGAACAGCTCTCTATGTGTTTTTTGTTGTTGTTGTTATTGTTGTTGTTTTTTCCCCTACTCCTTTTTACTGTGTATCAGAGCCAGCCACTTTAATTGCTATTTTTCTTGATTTAGGATGAAAAAAAATCTCAGAATGTTCGTGGCTGTCTGTTTTAGCAACTCATTTGATCTTGTATCCATTTATAGGCTACCATGTATTTCTTTCTGCAATAGATCTTTAAGGTAGTGACCTACAAGTATTAGCTCACAGATAAGGAACTGTGACACAGTCAGAAAATGCAGGTTTCCCAAGGTCCCCGGTGGGGTGGGTGATGGACTAGGATTTTGTACTTCAGCCTCTCATTTTTTGGACTGTTTTTCCTGCCCAGTAGTCTGGATGTGATATCTGTATCAGGAGTTATGTAGGTGACACGTGGATCCACAAAAGTGGTATTCAGTCCAGTGGAGCCTCACACAATGGGTCAAATGGAGTTTTCAAAAAGATGCTGCACTGGTTTTTGCCAGATCCTCCCACAGCTGTGGATAAAGTTCCCACTGGTTTCAGTTCAGATGGTTCCACTTCTGAAGCCTGCTGGAAAAACCTTAAAGTGAATCAATTTTTCATTCCATTTTATTTTTTTAGCATGCTTTGGTGGAAACTTCCTCTGGGGTAAACCCAAACCAGCTCACTCCCACCTCCCTCCCATTTTTTACTGGGGCTGTTTAACCAAGAATATCCCAGTTCTGACCCCAGCCCACAAGCCAGCTTCTGTTTCTGCTGAAGGGAGTGCAAGCCTAGCATCAGCAACAGCAGCAGCAGCATCTGACCCTAATTTAAACTAGTTGCAAACTGGAAGATGGAAACAGTAGCATATGTTGGCAGATTTCCTGGTGCTCCCAGACACTGGATCACTGCAATTCATCTGAATTCCAGTTTACCCCATAGGAATACAATGAGTCAATTAACCCTTTAGATAAATCAACTAATTCCAGAGCAATCACACAGCATCTGTTTCTGCATTTTATCAGTTGCATAATAAAAACCTTCCTCTTGTCTTTCTGTTTCCTATTGCATTCTGTGCTTTGGATAAATACCACCAGTTCCTGCCAAGTCACAGTTGCAGAGACCTACTGCAGAAAATGGAACCAGAGACACACACTGGGAGAAATCCTCTTTAATGCAGTGCTTCAAATTGAATGCCTGCAGTGCTACACAGAATCACAGAATGGTTTGTGTTGGAAGCAACCTTAAAAATCATCTGGTTTCATGGCAAATTTAAAACTAAAATCCACACCTCATTAACAATGAATCCTGATGAGTAAGTTAAGTAGAAGAAACATCAATAATTTATGGTGATGAACTCTGCATTTTCCCTCTCCTTTTTTGTGTTGTGTCTGTCTTTGGAAGCCTGTAGCATGTTACAAATGAAGTGCCACAGATGAGCTAGAAATAAAAAGCTAGGAGGTTTTCCTGGGAGACAGAGAATAAATACAGAGCCTCCACAAATGCAAACACACATGCTCTGGACTGTTAAGAATTTTGAATCACACAGTGTTTTATCTTCTCAGAATTTCCCAAGTGGCAAAATATATCCCCAGGAAAAGACATGACAGCAGACGAAAAGTAAAGACAACCAGAAAATAAAATTCAATTCAAAAAGCCTACCATAATGCAGTTCAGAATTACTTGTTCCCTGAATGATAAAGGAAAAGTAGTAGTCATGACAATGATCAATTTTGCTCGGAGAAGGCTACCAATTTAACAGTGGGTAGATATCTTACAGATATCCTGGCTGAAATAGAAGAGAGGGAATGAACCAAATGATTAGATTTCCAAGTGTGAATTAGCTTATGTAGTTTTTTCAGAGTGCTTTGGAATAGGATCCAAAAAGCATCCTTTTATGTTGGTGATTGTCACTCTGTATTATTTCTTGTGTTGCCTAACAAGGACTAACCTTCGAGTTTCATCCTGCATTAGTTCCCAGATCAGATATCCTGTGTGTAACACTAGGAGGGACTTTATTTAGAAAGCCTACTAATGTTGATGGTCCCTTTTATCCAGCTTTATTACTGCTACCTCCCTTTTTTGCATAAACACTTGGCAATATATTTTCTGCCTGTAAAGGACATTATGGAGTCAGGTGTTCCTTTAAAAAAACTTCTTTCTTTTCAAAAACCATACTAGTTCTGTTACCTTGAATACAATAAAAATACCCAGAATATTAACATCATGAAGCTTTGAATGAAGTAATTTCTTTGTTTAAAGTTCTCAAATATTTTTTTTTTTTTTCATTATGAGATGCCATTCTCTTATTCAGAACCATAGTATAGGAATCTTTCCTAATGCGAAAGTCTCCTTTGCTTCTCTTTTAGGTAGACATGTGCATAACAGTGTGCTGAAATCAAACCTCAGTCTGTCTGCTTGTAGTGAGTGTAATTTTCAGGTGAGGCTGATATTGTTTCAACAATCACTAAGAAGATATGCTGAGAACTGGAATGGAGAGTTAGTGTTGTCCATGGTAAAAAGCAATAGCAAGTGTGTGGTAGGCAGTGAGGAAAATTATAATGTGGTATAAACCTTCTAGCTCTAGTGAATCCATGATTTTCAAATAGCCAGTAGAACTAGTGATTTTCATTTCCAGTCTCATGTTGAAGGTTGATGACTCTCTCGAGTAACACAATTAAGAGACCAATGGTGTAATATTTTGGGGAGTGAAAAGTACTCTCCTATTGGTACCTGAATGTTACTGTCCTGTGCTGTTTTACTTTTGAGTTTGCTCTGTGAAACAGTGATGATTTGGTTTCACAAGGGTGGTTTCAATGAGGAAAGGAGGTTCCATGGTCATACACCTCCCAGGCTGTGCGTTTGTGGGATCCCCGCTGATGATAGTGGAGGTGTGCTGTCATTTATTCCTCAGGCATGGTCAGGTTCCTGGTTTGTAGTTTACATCTGAGATTACTTTAACAAAGTTGGGATGCTTTAAGGAAGGGAATTTTCCCTTTTGAGGAATTTTCATTAGAATGTCATTGTCTTACATCTCGTTGTTGGTATAGGTCATAGATTAAGATGATAAGTAAGCTCTTCAGAGTAATGTTTTGGCAAGGATCAAAGTGGACCTTTGAGGCTGGAGAGCATTGAGAATATGGCTGTACATATTTTTTTTTTCCTTTATGTGTCTGCTAATTTCATTCATATTGGCTTAATGGTCTAATAATATTTTTTCTAACAGGAGGTTATTTGTAGGCTATCAATCATGATTATTTTAAGATTTAAAGGTTTAGAAACAAGTCTATGAGGATGTTATTTAATTAAAGTTTATTGTGACCTAAATCAGGTGGAAAAGCTGAAATACTGGTTAGTCTCTAGGCATAGTAGGAGAGGCTATGATGACACCTTGGGAAGGGGTACAGAGGTACAGACTGGTGGCAACCACCGTGTCAGGGATGATAATAATGTGAAGGTGAGTCGACTAAGATATTACATGGTCTTGTCTACACAATTAGTAGGTGAGGCAAAATGGTTCTTTTTAAAACTGGGTAAGTCAATTTCAGTTGGGTACCAGGGTTTGAAAAACATCTTTGGTCATAATATAAAATGAAGCCTCAACCAACTAAAATTGCCTTGGTTGGTTTTCTACTGATCAGGCTCTACAGTATGAAGGACAAAAAATTTTATGCCTTCATAAGAATTATTTGGACTTAAAAAAATCCTGTTCCTTTACAATGAAATTAAAATGTTTATTTGTTTAGCTCTTTGCATAAGAGTAATTTGCACTTACTGATCACAAAGGATTTAGTGAAAACCCAGAGGGTCAAAAGAAATTGTAATATAAAGAGAAAAAGAAGAGGAAGACGAGAAGATACTTTAACACTTCAAGCTATATGATAAGGAAGCCTGTAGGCTGACAGGTTCTTAGTAAAGGAATAAAGTCCTTTTACAGACCAATCCATGATTGCTGTGCTGTAACTAAAAGTAACACAAAAAGAATGAAGCAGATGTTACCAGAAACATCTAAAGTTCAGTTCTGTATCAACAGGTAAGGAACTGTGCTTGGCTGTATTTTCAGTGCCTGACTAGAAAGATAATAACAGTTATTTCTCAGGGATTGTTTTACAGAGAATTTAAAGATGTATGCTGTGTGTATCATATAATTGGCATCTGTATTGCCTCAGGACTGAATCAATGTAATCCAAGACTGCAGCTATATAAACTTCCCCTCTCCTGTAAGGGAAAGTTTTCTTTGGGTGATAGTAGGCTGCAGAGCCATGATGAATTGCATAAATAACTATTTAACTATTTCCAGGCTGAATTGAATAAGATTTCATTAATTTCAAGGATATATCTAAAATTTAAAAAATTTATTTTGGATTGGAAATAAAGATGAACAGAATTATGAATAAAAATAGATATTTCACTGATTTCTGTATCGTTCTGGCACAGAGAATTGTTTTTATAGCAGTACTTTTGCTCTTTATCTCAGATGTGGATTTGCCAGATATCAGGATTGAAAAAGCGGGGAGAAAAATGTCATTGGCACAGTCTTGTACAACCTGTGTGCCCCACGTCACTAGAAGCAGTAGCTGTCACAGGCCTGCCCCATTGCCGTTTCCTCATTATCAGAATAGCTGGAGAAAGCACAAGACTGCTGGATACACACCAGAAAGAATTTTTCAAACTCTTCCTGTCTATTAGAGAAACTATAGATTTTAAGAAGGCAATGAAGAAGGAATATTTGAATAGAGTATGAATAGCATAGTACAATTGGTTTCAAGAACATCCCTGAAAGCTGGTGCCATGAAAGCACTCCTGCCACTGCCAGACATGCACTGTGGCTTTTAAAGTTAGGGTTTGCCTCATTTTACATGATGTCCACCAGCCCATTCTTATTTGGGGTAATATTTCGGACTCCATCCTGCTGGTTTTCTTCACGTGTGTAGGTGCTCTTGTTCTGGCCATGTCTGCAGCTCCCTGGTTCCCACAGAGCCCAACACAATATGTTTTGCTGTCTCTCCAGTTATACTGACAACAAGCTCCACCAAAGCTGGCCATTGTTTACTACTGAATCCTACAAATACCTTTTATTGGGAGTTTACAGCAGCCCTTGAGCCCAGCTCGCTTATGACGTCTGTATTTAATACCTGTCTCTTTCCCAGGCATGATTACCCTGATCTCTTGCTACTTCTAACTGCAGAAATCTTCTCTCCCTCACATCCCAGCTTCTCATATTTAGGTCTAAAAGTGGCCTTGCCTGAGCTGATGAGCCTGGGCAACTCCAAAAAGAGAAAGAGCAAACTTTCTGCAGTTCTGGCATGATTGCACAAATTCAGCTGGTTTTAGTGCTTCAGTTCTTCATTTCCCAGGAATAAGGAAGAGGACTAATCAAATCAATCCAAAGAGATAATCACCACCACGCAAGCAGATATTGCCTTTCAACACTTTCCCATCTACTGTATCTAATCCCCATATTCCTACTGACATAAAATAAGCACCACTCTCCTCTCAGGACTGTTAGAGGGGAGGAAGTACTCAGTGATAGAGATTAAAAGGTGGGAGCAACATTTACAAAGTTTCTCTCCTTCCCTAAGAGCTATTACCCTGCATCGTTAGGGATTGAAGATTGCTACTTTAAGATGATCTGCAATAAATTCTGTCTTGCTTATTGCCTCATTTTGGTTCCAAAATATCAATAACAACCTGTGACTTAAACACCTGTAAAGCAGAACACAAATTCATGGATGACTTTATCTGTTGTACAAATGTTAGTGAAATAGGAAGAAAAAAGATTTAGTGATTAACATCTCTGGAGAACACATGTATTTTAAAGTCACTATTATTCCAGTAGTATCTAAACTACAAAGATAACAGCAAATTTGACTCAACAAGGGAGACAAAAGAGGCAGGTGACTACTTTGAATGTGGATTGCTGTCTTTTCTGCCTTTGGCTGCTGAAGGTTATGATGCTGAATGATAGGAACACTGAGATCTTGGTAGTTATTTTGCTCATTTCAGTCCATGACAACCCTGATTTATGTCTCAAATCTTAAGATTTGTAGAAAATCTCCATTAGGCTTAAAGATGTTTCAGTTCAGTAGAGTCCTTGGCATAATCAGTATGTCAGTTGTCAAAGAAAAATTTAAAGAATAGTTTTGAATGTTCCATGAAACCTCTGGAAAGCCAGATTAGACAATACTCAAAGGTAGGAGGAAAAGACAAAATGCACACCCTCTTTATGGTGATTACATGATAACTCATCAATAACAGCCTCCTATGCATTTTGGGGTCCTTGACACAGTTTTTGCCCTGTGCTGTAAAATAATCCTGTAACTAACTCAGCTGTAATCTTAAATCAAAGAAGAACGCTTGGGGGATGGGTAAGAGGGCTAATAGTTCAAGGAAGCAGAATTCTACAAAACTAAAATCCTTAACTTACATGAAGAATCAGCATGCACTGATATCTCCTTTGAGTCCAGAAGCACCTCGTTTGGATCTGCATTTTTTTTTTTTTTTTAATATGAAAAATACCAGTTTCTTTTTATACAAAAATCTTCTTTATGTGGACAGTCTTAAAAGAGGGATCTGATAATTCGGACTCAGTAACAATTTTTATAGGTTATAGAGTATTTTTAATTAACCTGATGTTCCAGGTATTTTAATTACCCTTGTAGTTCCAGGTAAAGGCAATATTCACTGCTTCCCCACCTCAATTTAAAAGCAGTGATGCTTTGCACATGACACCACACTGCTTCTGTTATTCCCATGGCTCAGGAACATATTGAAAAAAAATCTGAAAACATATGTTTAAACTGAGAAGTATTTTGGGATGAAAAACAGTATGGAAGGGGAAAGTATGATACTGATCTTCCTCTCAGAAAAAGGAGAAAAACCCAAACTCTAAAATGAAGTATCAGCAAGCATTACCAAGAGTTCAGCTTTACCACTAAGTGCAGCTTTTATAATTGCTTGCTGAATGAGAGCAGGGCATCAGCACTCCCTCCCATATAGAGGGTGATGTCTGTGCACACCATTTGCCTTTATTTCTAAATGGAGAGTCTGAATGCAATTTGAGACCATCTGAGGCAAAAAAGAAGAGTCGATGGCTCAGATGACAGTCTGGGTTCAGCATAGCTGGCCTGGGTGGGGCTCCACGCTGAGCAGGGAGCTGCCAAGCAAGGTCACCGAGTGAGTAAACCACGTTGTGAAGTGACTCTTACAGGCTTTCATAGGCCATATACTCTCTTTCATTAAATAGCACACTGAATTGTCCCTAAGCCAGTCCTAGAGAGTTAGTGGTTTGGTAGCCAGCCAGCATCTTGTTATAAACTTTCTGGCACAAACGAGTAATATTTGTAACAAATTCTATGGATGTGTTAACATATGGAATTTGGAAACACTCGCTTAGAGATCCCAAAAGACGAGGAACTTCAGTACATTCACAACTTATTTCATGAAGATCTTTCCCCCTCAAAAATAAAAATTATCTTGTACTCAAGAAATAAACCAGAAATTTTTATGTTTGACTAATGCTGCATAGTCCTTTTATTTTCCAGATAGTGGGATATCCATAAGGAGGTTATGAGTGTCTCTTATGTATATATGAAAATACTTTTCCTCTGGATTGATGATAAAAGTTTGCACTCACATGGCAAAATTCAAATATTGTTGCTTAATAGTAATTTCTAATGTAAGTCACAGGGTGCTGTTTTTCTACATATTTTCCATAATTGCGTGGATAAAGAAGAAATTCTGAAATGGCTGTTTTGAGACAAAAAACAGGCTTCCTGACAGTAGACAGATGCCTTACTGGACTCTGTGGTGTCCTTAGTGGAGCTCCTAAGGCTCTGTACAGTGGTAAAATCCATGCTAGGTCACACAGCTGCATTCTAGTGCCTCTAGCTCGAAAACTTGGTTTGGCAAATTATTGTAGATATGACTGAAATTTGGGGGCTGTGCCCCTAGAGCATTTGTGACTGTCTGTTTCTCAAAAGAGAAGAAAATTCTCTTGAAATGAAGACAAAATTTAAAGCATTCCCTAAGATTCTTGGTACAGTAATTTCTTATGAGTAGGCAGGACAATTATTCTCATGGTATTTGGAGGCCACCATGAACATTGGAGCCCTAGTGTGTTGTGAGAAGTTGGGATGTGAGGTTTTGACTTGGATTTGGCTGGAGAGCTGGTAGGTGTCAAGCCTCATTGCAGCTTGTAAGAGAAGGCTCTACTCCTCCAAAGCCATGCTTTAGAAATAATGTAGTATCCAGAGTATATCCTGGTACCTTCTGAGGCAGCTGGCGAGTTTTGAAGGGTTCTTATGGATTTATACAAATCACTCAAGGTTCAAATAAAAGACATGGAAATGTGGTGTCATTTGCTAATATATATTGAGTATGCTGATATATCTCACAGCAAGTGCAGGCAGTTTTTTTTTTTTTTTTTCATTATATTAGTCAATTTTGGTTAATTATTGATATGATGGAACTTTATATGGCTTATATAGTTTTGTTTGTTGTGGGAGGGGGGTATGTTTTGTTTTGTTTTGTTTTGTTAATTTGTTTTTATAGAGGTCAATAGATGCAATTATTTATGTGGTTAATTCATGAGTCATTGTTTAAGTGATGAGGATGATGATTCACTTTGACAAAAGCTATTAATAGCTGCCCAGCACTATATTTTAAGGTCTTGGAAGAATTAGTCCCCTTTTCTTCCAAAAAGAAATATAATATAATCCTTTCCTAGCTTAGATGTTATGCCAGAAACACATAATTTACAGGATTACCCTCTATGAACAAGTTAACATAAGAACTAATTGAGAGTTTTAAATAAAAGCTGACTTACACAACACATGCCAGAGGATAGATGACCTAGTGACGGTGTCTGGGAATCATCTCCTCTCTCTTTTATTTTCTTTTCTTGTTTAGCCTTTTTCCCCTCCCTCTGCATTGCACATGGGCTGCTCATAGTCTCAGGCTGTGGTCATGTCTGGTCAGATTATGGACAAATGTTAGTGCCTCTTCTTGGACCTGAGGGCAGGCAAGGCAGCTTTTGGCTGCTTGTGTTAGGAGTTTCATCAGTGCAATGCTACTGCTGAGATGATTCATTCTCTCTCCCTGTGGGATTCATTCACTTGAGTTATGCTGTGAACTATGCTGGGATGCAGCAGAGATCAGTCTGGAATTCTCAGACATTGGGCAAAGTCTTTGCTGGTCCATGTAGATCTAATTTTTGGGCTCTTGTTTGCAGGGACTGGGTCCTGTGCTGGAAGTGGGTGCCTGTGTCTGCAGCCTACTGAGGAGCTACACAGAACTGTGTAACAACTTATGCAGGAGGGACATCTGGCATTGGTCTGCTACACCCCTGCTTTGTGAAGGCCAGGCCAACCTCTGTTCTAGCTCAGGTTTCTCAGAACCTGACCACCAAAGTGCTGCAGCCTTCCAAACCCAGAGCATCTCTGTGAAGCTGCCTGGGCAGAAGTGCAGTCAGCAGCTAGCAGGACAGATCATTCCCCATGACGTGGCACTGGGCAGAGGTCAGTGGGAGCACTGAGTCCAGTTCTGCCTTTCTCAGCACAAGAGTTATCAACCACGCAGAGTGAGTCCAAGGGAGGGGTCACCAGGATGGTGAGGGGGACTGGAATGAGTGATGTGGAAGGAGAAGCTGAGGCAGATGGTTTATTTTAGCCAGGAGAAGGAGCAGCTGAAGGGAGGTCTCCTGGTCTCCTACATCTTCCCAATAGGTCTACTACCTATTGGGAAGATGTAGGGAAGATGAAGCCAGATTCTTATGAGAGATTCACAGTGAAAGGGCAAAAGGCAATAGACATAGCTTGGAAGACAGGAAAATCCAGTTAGCTATCAAGAATGTTTTTTCACTGGAAGAGGAGGAAAAGGTGGAGCAGATTGGCTGGACTCTCCATCCTTGGAGATACTCAGAACTGAAGAGAACAAGTCCAGAGTAAGCAGATTTAGTGCAGCAGATCTTGCCACTAAACTACTAACTACTCCAGTTCTTTTCCAATATGACTTTTTTTGTAATTCTATAATGCATAGCATTGTCTCAAAACCAGCCTTGCACTGCATAGGAAAAGGTGTGTGACTACTACTCCTTTCCTTGTCAGAGAACATTGAATGAGTGTGAGAGGTGGAGCATTACAGTAGATCAACACAAATTTTCTTAATGGAAAATACTAAACTAGCAGACAAACAGAACTCTAAAAGAAAAAAACACCCCAAAAGAAAGACAAACTATTTTAAATTGATCAACATTTTGTACAATAGAAGTTGTTAGAACTCGTTAGTCTCAGCTTATGTTTCCTTTTCCTGCCCTTTTTAATTGCTGAACACAAACCCAAATTCTTGCATAAGAAGAGGCCGTGTGATACAGGTGTAGAGACGTAGAAATGTGAAAATGTTAAAATGATTAATCTTCCTTAATTTCTGCCCCTGGTTTAGGATCATTGTGATGTAATCTGATTTAGGACTTTGAGACATTGTCTAAGCCATCCTCTGAGGCTGATTTAGACTCTCAGCAAATGTTCTTCTCTCTGGTAAGTTTTTGTCAGAGATCTGGATGCAGTTCGTTAATTCTCTTCATGCCACAGTAAACTTTAGTGAAGTCAATAGCTACTCTGGCAGCAAAGCAGAAATGAAAGAGACTCTCTATTTTCAGAGCTCTAAAATAGCCACTGATCCATCCTTCGGAAAATACTGCTCTCAGGGGGGTCTGGTGAAGTGGTGTTAGGTTTCCAAACAGACAGAGAAACAGAAAACTGTATTCTTGAGCATTTTGTGCTGACTTTCTGTGAAATGACAAGGATGGTTTCCCTGGAGGGCTGGCTAGCTATAGGGGTGAGATTAAATAGATGACTTTACCCCTCCTAAATTATGTGTCAGAGATATTACTGCCTCTGCTGTTTCACTGCCTGCTCACTGGAACTTCTGCTGGCACCAAGGTCTGCTTAGCAAGCCCTGTCACCAGGGTCCCCTGCCACTCCAAAGTATGTATTTAAAGGCAATCTTGAATCCGGAAGGGAAGAAGGAAGAGAGTGTAATGCTGTGCTGTTTCAGCTGCTAATTGTGCCCAGATTAGTTAATTAGATAATTAACATAAGAATGCTCTCTTTTCATATTAGAGCATCATGCATTTACAATAGAGCTGTTCATAAGTAGAGTGCTATGCTGTGGGAAACACTAATTAATTTTGCAAATTTGGACCTTTAATTGCTAAAGTGCTGTGCTTTCTCAATGTTTGTTTTAGACTAATGTTAACTGATTACTGCCTGTTTGGAGAAGTATTTATTCTCTCTGCCAGTTGGACAGATTCCTCTTGCTGTGCGACCAGAACCCTGGTTTATTTGCAATATTAACTGCATTGCACTTCAGAGGAGGCTGCAATAAATGAGATGGTCTATAAGCCCAGCTGACATGGGACCCACTACCTGCACAAGCAGCACAGCCCATCATTTCCTGTTAGGACACATCCCAGTCATATATCTCTGCAGCCCGCATACTTGATTATTGGAACAACATCCATCCTGGCTTCAAAGCAGAATCTGGAAAAACTGCAGCTGGCAGATGCAACCACCTGCTTCCTTTGCAGCAGTTCTCAGAAAACATCAATCCATGTACCAGGCACTTTGCTGGCTCCCTAATGATCTCTGAGTCAATTTTCAGGGCCTTGTGTTGAGTTCTCAGAAGCACTTATGTGAGCTGGGGAAACGTCAGCAATGTCTGGAGGGTCTTGATCGTCTCCTCCTTGGACTCCAGCTCCTACCACCCCAAGAGGATTAGATCTATGGACAACTCTGCAGCACCAGCGCCATCTCCTCGGCTCAAGGAGTAATTCAACAGTTATTGAACCAGAAACAAAGCGAGCCTCAGCAGGATTCTCTTGCCCAATAAGACTTGCATTTGCTTGGGGAAAGGGAGTGGTGGGCTTGTTTCCTTCTCCAAGGCTTCTTTATGCAACACATGAAAATTTTTGAGTTCGGAAATTGGAGCAGAGGTCTTCAATATCCCTTCCCCACCTAGCTAGGGTCATCAGTTGTGGCCAGTTTTCTTCTGGCGTATATATACGTGGGCACAGCATTCCCACCCTTAACTATCACAAGGAAACACAAAAAATCTCTAAATTAGTAAAAGGTATGTGTGTTCTCAGAAACACCTTGAGATGAGATTTAAGACTTTTTTTTTTTTTTCTTCTGGCTGACATCTACAGTAGAGCTGTAGATGCTGGTCCAAAATGCTTACCATATTGCACAGAGGGTTTAGCTGCCTAGCTCAGGGGTATTGAGACTGATCTGAACAGAAGGTGTCAATGTTCAGAACTTTCTGAATCTCTTGGTGAGTGAGAGCTGACTCAACAGTATAAAAGTCTTACCTGTGACTAATCACTGGCTAAAAAGTTTCAAGTTAGCCACTCATTCAGCAAAACTGAGTCAGCAAAACTCAGATACCAAAGCTGAATACAGGAATGAGCTCTGAAGAAATGCTTTCAACCTTTTCCACTTGTTCAACTGATTTTTCCAGTAGCTTAACCACTTTCAACAGGGGAAATAGAACAGAAAACAATAGAAAATTATGCTAAATAGACCCATGTGAAGTTATTTTTAATACGAGAAATTTTAGAAATGAGCGCAAATATTTCCACTGTGACATTGTTGCACCTTGAACCTTAGCAGAACTGGAAGAAGAGGGAACAAGAAGAAAATACATCATTAATTGTGGGACAAAGGGTGTGGAAAAGGACCTTTATTAGGGGAGGGGCTGTATGACAGTGGAAATTACATGATACATTTACTTGTTACTCGTATTTTTCTTTGTGCCTAAACTGCTGCTGTTTTCATTGCAGCCTTCAAGTTGCTGCAATCATTCATTAAGGCAACAGTACAAAGCTGCCAATTTGAAAACAAAACTTTTCTCAGCAGCAGAAGAAAATGAAAAATTTAAGGGTAAGTCTGAAAATTACAAGGACCTTGAAAATCCTACAGAAAGTGAGCCTTTTAATTTAAGTAAGAAAAGAAATTAAGGTACAGATTTTGCTGTCTGCCTGCTGAGTTAGTCCTATTGATTCCATGTAGGCCACACATTAAGTAGCATAACAGGTTTTAGATAATTACAGCATTCATCCCTTGGGTAGCATACTTTTCAGGCTTTAGGTCTTGAGTTTTATCCCCTAGATTATTTCTAGTGCTAGAAATTTTTGCAAGCACGAAAAGACTCGATGAAATGTTTCAAAGAAGCATCTTCAATGCTTTTTTGAGTGTAATTATTTGGTCTTATATATCTAGTTCATCCAGTGAATTCTAATTTTTTTTCTAAACCTTTATATTTCTGAACCAACAAGGTTCACTTTTGCTCTGCTGAGGGGCAGGATGTGGAACCCACGTACATGTTTCATTATGTTCTGAAGATATGTCTTCACCTAATAATACACTTTCTGAATGGCTGCTTTCTTCTCACTTTTCTTTTACTCACAGTATTTTTCCTGAAGCAAAGCCCTTCACTTATTCCAGCTCAGTGTTTACTGTGCTGCCCAGTAATGTTTTCCAGTGTTTGTTAGGATTTTAGTTTTTTGAAAATGTCCTCCACAATCTTTGGAAGCTTGTGCTGTCTATGATAAAGTCATCTTTACCCATGGAGGTCAGAAAGCAGCGATGTTCAGAAGACAGCCCTTCTGTTTGTATAGCAGTTCCTCCAGGCATCAGATGAGGGAGGTTTCTGCAGCTGAGGGAAGTTTAGCTGGATTCCAGTGCTGCAACATCTGCAGTACTCACTGCCTGACTGCAGTAAGGGTTGAGGAGATGGTACCTTCTCCCCTCTTCTTTCTCTCTCTCTGCTTCTTGATTATATACACACACTTGCACCTCCTGTGCACGTACTTCAGCTGCTATTTGTGCAAAAGCACCAGTCTTGTCTCTCCTGAGATTATTCATTTCCTCATGTGCATAGGCTGTTTCATGTAGCAAACGATGCTACAAGGTGCCCTGTTTGTTGTAATGCTCACAGGAGACGCTTTTTGTGTTTCTTATTAAGGCCGCCTGTACGAGAGAAGCAGAGTCAAAGCTGCTGCTTAATCGAGGCCATGTCTCACAGGGGAAACCTCTGTTCCTATTGAACTACTGGGTTTGCATGTAAATTTTTTCCCCTCCACCATTTTAATACTGTTGATAGCAATAGTGTGGACTCATCTTAAACTAATAAAAAAAAAAGCTTTGCTGGTGTAGCTTAACTTTTGGGGAGGAATAGGCAGAAGCACAGCTCTCTCAACAGGAGCTACATCACTACAAAGAGAGTTTCCCATCTGGGAAGAATGTTTTCCACTTCTTGGTGTCAGTGAAACTTGAGTGGGAGTCCTGCAATTACTGTGGGAGTATGGGGAAAGATGTAGCCATGGAATTAATAAGGTGTTAAGATGGAAAGCATGTTCTAGCAAAGGATTGTCAAAAGTATTGATGACTGAAGGTGAAAATATAAGGCAACTCTGAGTTAATATTTTGGCAGAACATTTCTGTATAAGATGCAGGCTATTTATGGCAGCTTCTCAAGGAATTAGTGACCTTTGAAGTGGTGCTGAAGTGGCAGAAGCAGCGGAGTGACATTTGTTGTTTTCTGTAGTACTGATTCAGACACGCAATGTTGACTTTATCATGACATTCTCCTTCAACCTAGTTTACTCGATCACAGGAGTGCCTGGGTAACTATATACATACATATATTTTATATACATACATACATATATATATATATATATATGAGTGTGTGTGTGCGCATGTGCGTGTATGTGTGTCTGTATAAAAACATGACAAAAGAATACTTTGAGAAGTATTGTTTCCTAGCCAAATATTGAATACAGGTTATTTGTTAATTCTACTTCTTTAATTCTGGAAATTTTGTTGACTTGAGAGGTCTTTGGCTCACATGTTGAACCAATGGAGAGATGCCCACTTTGGTACAAGTATGTTGATGGAAGAAGTTGCCATTCTCGTACACTCATCACTGTCTGCAGTGGTGATTACTGTCCCCAGCAATTTCCCAGTTAAAGTCACTTAAGCTATCTTAATTGATTTTTCCTGAAGTAGATTAGAGTGCTCTGACAGCCTGCTTTGCCAGCCCTCTGATGAAGGCTGCAGCCTCCAGAAGGGAGGTGATTGAACTGGCACTTATGGATCTATAAGAGCAAAGGAAAGAAATATGTTTTTTGTCTACGCCATATCAGATAACAATTCCTGGGAACTTTTACTGGACTTTTAGGTTTTTAAAAAATTTTGTTGTTGTCTCTAGATTATAAACAACATAATGCACTATGCTCAGTGCGGTGTTTTTTTAATGCTATGTCCACTTTTAGCTATGACAACATTTTTTTTTAATACTTGTCCTTTAGAAAATGCTGTGATGTTGAAATCAAAATGTCCTTCAAGACAGTATTGATTTGAATGAGATCTGGCTGTGAAAAATGGCTTAAATAGAGTTGCTATAATGTGTTAGGAATTTTCAGGAATAGAATAATGCAATTTATCATTTTAATGTTACTTTTTGAAGTTTGCTTTTGTATTTGTGCTGAAACAAAACATTTTGATTAAGCAGACAAGAGTTGACACAAAATGCCTTTTTTTGATTAAGAAGATTTAAGAAACGAAATGCCTTTGGCCTGATTTGTTGTTGGACCAACATTACAAATTGCAGAATTACTATGAATCTGTAAAATTGTGTCAGAGTAGGCACGTGATGTAGGTGACCTCTCTAGGAAATCCCTGGGTTTCAAGTTTTAAGTCCTCAAAATGAGTGCATTAAATTATAAGGATGTCTAGTTTGATAAAAATTCTCCTGTGGATACTACTGTAATACAAGCAATGTTATACTGTGAGGTCACTAGAAGGGTTTATTTCTGTCCTAGCTTTATTGGCACCATCAGTAACTTGAATAAGGAGGACTACAAAAATGTCAGAGAGGGACTTTTTACAAGGGCATGCAGTGATAGGATAAGGGCTGATGGCCTTAAATTAGCAGAGATCAGATTTAGATTAGATAGAATGTGGCTGTGCTCCTTCTCCGCACCGGGCGGACACTGGCCCCTGGCTGGCTCAGATCTGCACAGCTACAAGATGTTCCCAGTTCGGATGGGCACGCAGGTTATCTTTACCTGCTGGCTCGGCTTCTCAGCAGCAGCTGGACTAAATAGTGTCGTGACAGCAGCGGCAGTAGAAAAGGATGGCTCTCGGCTTAGCAGGTTAAAACACGTTTATTCAGGCCGGGCTGCAGGAGCACCACAGCTAGCCCAAAACCGCAGGCCGGAGAGAGTGGGGTATCCCCCACCTTGTAACTGGGGGAGGGGTTCAGGGGGGTTACAACAAGGCAACGAATATGGGGATTCAGAGGGCAACAAGGGGGTGTCCCCCTCCAAGCCTCTCACCAACCCTCCTCAGAGGAAAGGAATTCCCTCCGGGCGACCTACCACCTGAAGCCCTCTCCGTATGATTTCACAATCTTGGGAGGGGTCCCGAAGTAATAAGCAGGTTGTCCCAGAGCAAGGGGGGGCAGAGGGCATGGTCCAGGTCAGGTGAGGGGTGGGATGATTGACATACAACACCTTATTATACAGAAAATTCAAAAGGGGATGGACTGTTACAAAACTGGGGATACAGTGAACTGAACCATAACATAAAACTTCTTATAAAAACCTAATAAAAAAATTCTCTCACCGCCACAATAGAAGGAAGAAATTTTTAACCATGAGGGTGATGGAACAGGTTCCCCAGGGCAAGGGTAGATACCTCATCCCTGGAGTGTTCAAGGCCAGGTTGGATAGGGCTTAGAGCTACCTGGTCTAGTGGAAGACATCCATGCCTGTGGTGAGGTGTGGGAACTAGGTCCAACTAGGTCTTTAAAGTCCCTTCCAGCCAAAACCATTCTATGAATTAGCTCCATCAGTAAAATCCACTGATAAATCTCCCTATTGTGTGCAAAGCCTATGTGCCTGAAGAAGAACAGAAAGTTTGATTCTGGTTCCATTTATTTGGGTGAAAATATAAATTAATGCAGTTTTTCTCACCTTTTTAGCTTCATTCCTTTGTAATATATAAAACAAAAGACAATAAAACTCAGATGCAGAAAAGTTTCTTTACAAAGAGACTGAAAGAAAAACCCGTATTATTCCAAGTCCTCTGAAGGCACAAACTGCTGCTCTGAACATGTTGTACCCTTGTTTACTGTGAACTACTCATAAAAGGGGAAGGAGTGTGGCACTGGACATCCTGCTGTGCAGAAGGACAACACAAATGGCTACAACACCGAGAAGACAAATGAGCATACAGAATGGCGTTTTAGTAATTGTGACCTCTCATTATTAGGCACTGTCCTATTCAGTACCATAATATTGGTGGTAATTACTACTAATTGCTTTAATTTCTCCCTCCTGAGCTTTCTTAGAGTCCATACCATGAGGTCAGTTTTCCTTGGCTGCCTTCAAATATGGTAAATGTAAATTTTATTTTTATACTTGAGTCAGGACTTTGTAGAAATACCTTCTTCCTCTTTGTGCCAGTACAGAAAAGAGGCTGGAGAGAATGCTAGAGTCTCCACTGCTTTGCTTTGATCCTTATCTCAGAATTATTAGAAGTGAAGCCTCTAAGTAAATAGCGGTAAAAATTAAATCGCTTGATGGAGCTGATAGGAACTACAGGGTCTGCTGTAGCAGCTATCTGACATGGTGGTGTTACTTTCATCCCCAGATTAAGGCAGGAGAGGCAATTTCATCTGCACAGCGCTGTGCCAGGCCAAATGATTTCCATCCTGTGCCTGAGTGGTGCAAGGCAGGCGCTGTGCTGTGCTTCTATTCCCATATCACTCCTCGAGTCCTGACTGGCACCGTGCTCCTGCTCTGCCCACCTGGGTGTGGGAGCTGGGAGAAGGACATACACTTCTACCAGGGGATGATCAGCAGCAACCTGCTGGGAATGAAGATGGAGCCTTCATTCCTAGGTGTCCTCCTGTCAAGGTGAAAGGCTTTCTGAAATACATTTCCATCCAGGAAAAAAAAAAATAAAAACAAAACAAAACATAAAAAACCCCCAAAGATAAAAAAAACCCTCAGGTGGCAACTACATAAATTAACTAAGATGAGCAAAGCTGGCAAAGGGAGGCTTTCTGGCCCTTAATTTAATAATTCAGAGGCAGGGGGTGGGGGTCAAAAGGGAACTAGATAAAACTGCAGAAAAAATTCTGAATCCTATTGGTAAGTTTCTCTTTAAAGGAAGTTTAGAGAAAGACTTTGGCTTTGTCTTTGTGTTTTTCTATCTTCTCAGTTAAATTGGATGTTTCTATGACATTCGTTTTCACTACAAAGTAACTTTAATTAGCTCTCCTATGGTGTAAGCCTTTCCAGCTTAAAAAAATACAGTTACATTAAATGTCCGTGTTCTCAGGCTTGCAGCTGCCTGCACTTCTGAGGCAGTCATGGAAAAGGAAAAAAACAAAATTGAGGTGGGAGTAAGGTTTTGATTTGGACTCTTCCTGGTAGGAACAAGTCATTAAACAAATGTTCAGTTTCCAGATTCGGAAAAATTGCGGAGTATATTTTGCAGAGCTGCTTTACAAGCAATTGAGTGAGAGCGTGGTATCTCATCAATAGGTACTGCATATGAATTTCAGGAAAGGAAGCAGTAGACTATGACTTTGAAAAAGCCAAATAAAGGCCAAAGGCAGGTTTTGGCTTGCCAAATAGAAACAACTTCAATCTAAATGGAATGGAGTCCTTTGAATTTTTGTTTTATGTTCTTTTTTCATTTTCACTCTTTGAAAGAGAAATTAAGAAAATCCCTAAATCTACAGAGTGGCAGAAAAATAGCTTTTGCAGACAAAGGACTGATATCAGTACATGTGGGTACTGCTGATTTCAGTAGGAGTGCTTGGTTCAAACAAGGACAAATTCCTAACATCAGTTTTTATCTTTGGTGCAACTGGGAATTCCTGGCCATCTGATTATGGGCTGGCAACACTTATATGGAAATTTATCAACTTGCTTTGAAGTTTTCTAAGCTTACCCTTGCATAGTGAACATATTGATAAGAGGTCTCATGGTACTGTGTTCACACATTATAATTATGTGCACTGTCAGAGCAGTGAGACTGCAGTTTAAAAATTGTGATAATGTGGCTTCAACCTGAGCTCTTTCCCCTCACTGCATTAGGCCTTCCCGGAGACACTTTGCATTTCCCAGGTATTTGACAGTCACTATCAAGATCAGAGGTCTACTGATATTCTTTCATGGAAGGTCTTCACAGGCAAGCCCAGTTCAAAAATACAGTCAAAGGGTAGACTTTGACATTTATACATTTATATATAATTTTCAAAAATCTTGTGTTCCACAGCAGGTTTCTGTTGCCTCAGAGACAACGTTTCCCTGTTTCCTGAAAGCCTACTTTTATAATCATGTAGCCAAAACAGAAATTTCCCACAGCAGAGAGTTGATTTCTCCTTTTAATGGTCACTGCCTCCCAAACATTTTTTTTTTTTAAATAGAGGAGGATGCACAAATGCCTGGAGTATGGAAGGATGCACAGCTGTTCAATGGTGTGGGGACATTAGTAGTAATATATATATATATATGTATATTTAGAAAATAGGTGCTATCTTATTGAACAGCCGTGAACTTTACTGTTATTGGCAAAGGATCTTTTTGGAGGCAAAACATAGAGCCTTCCTAAACCAAAACAGATATTCACATCTGATTCTGTTAATATCCCAGAAGTATCCCACTAATTTACTGTGATATAGCTATTCCTATTATCCTGATCCTAAACTCCACCTTTCATTGCCAAATTAACCAAAAACTCTATGAGAATGAACAAACACATCATTTTGCTGGTCTGCCCAGCTGTCATCTATAACTTCTAACCCAAGTAAGCCTGAGAGAGGGCAAATTCAGAGCTGTTTTTTAGGATAAAGCTCACAAGAATGGAAATAAACATCTTGCTCAAATAAACATCTCGCTCAAAGTCTGGTGTGTTCTATATTGGGTTTAAAAATTGTTGGGCGCAAGGATTTCTTTTTCTTGCCTTTGGATGTGCTCCCAAGGCACTAAATGGGATCACCTGGAGCTCAAGAAAGCCTCTGTAGATGCAGGCACAGGCTGCTGGCAGCACCAGCTTACACTGTCCCTTGGGACCACAGCAGGGAATGCTGATCACAGGGATGGGCAATCTGTACCGAATAGTGATGGGGTCATGAACACGAAACAACACTCAACACACAGCTGGGAGGCGAGAAAAATGGCTTTGTTGTTATTGCCCTCCTCAAACACACTGGCTTGGATTTTGGGTTATGCCTCGGCTGCAATGCTTTGTAGCAGAGGAAAGCACTAGGCAAGAGCTGATGTTAAGCTATCTTTAGGCCTCATCAGTTCTGGCTGGCTGGTCTCTCTTCCAGCATTAGACCAGTGTCAAGAAATCCTGATTTCCCGATCATCCTGGCCCTGGAGAGCAGTTCTGGGAACTGTAATCTGCTACACTGTGGGCAGAGGGCCAGCCCAGGCACTGGTGGGGAGTGCACAGCTGCGCCTCCACCAGCCAGTAATGCAGCAGGATTGGGGAAGAGCAGTGCTGCGGGCATGGGGGGCACACAGGGAGCTGGTGGGGGTGATTGGGCTCTCCCCCTCAGGGGACATTGTGCTGGTTGGTGGGGAGCCCATCACTCTGCTTCACTGCACAGGGCACCATCTAACTTCCCCATGGCCAAACCTTCCTTTGCTGGGTGCTGCCAAGAGACATTTTCTGCCAAATGTCGTCCCCGGTCTCAGAGGCAGCATAGGCGGAGGATAGGCCAGGATATGCTGGGACCAGGCCTGCCATGGTTCAGGGCTTGATTTCAAGGTTTGGTTTCTGTTCTGCTGTCAGAGTCATGGAAAGCTGCTGGAAAGAGAAACTAGAGGTTGCTTATCATTTTTTGGTTGACGGTCCCAGGCTTTCTTTTCATACATTTAAAGAGCAAACCCACTGTGATATGGACTATTGTTATTCATCCAAGAATATGGAAATGGTACATCTTTGTTTAAATGGAAAAAATCACCAATGTTTATATCTTGAAACATTCATCAGCTGCTCAATGAGACAGCTATCTGCATGGCTCTGCTTCCAAGAAGAAATGAAACACTTTATCTTAGAAAAATTCTGTAAGCCTGTTTGCTGCTATTTTATACCTAGATAAAGAAAATAACTTCCAATTGTCTTTAGATTATCCCAGTTGACAGTATATCAGTGAACATGTTGTTATCAGATTATAAATGTTGCTATTTTTATGACTCTTGCAGTCTGTTTTTGCCAACCAGCACTGTCTGTATCACAGCTGACATCTCTGCATTAGCTCTGTGCCTTCCTTACCAGCCCAGCATGCAAAGTTTGTAAGTGCCTTTGCTGCAGCAGCCATCAACAGCTGCATTGCCTCTATGAAATGATACCCTGGGATGTATTTCTTTACTCTGCTGTAGTGATATCTACACATGATGACTACTTGGAGACAAAGAACCATGTCAAAAAGAAAGAAGAATTTTCTGTCAGCTCCAGAAAGTTGTGGGACAGTGCTACTTTGCTCTCAGCAAAGAGTGAGTTTAAAATATCTAACTGCTTCCATGCTGAATACATGATAGGACTGGAGAGGAAAAATAATTTAATCCTTGCAGTGGATATACAGGCCCTTAAGGCAGGCAGACAGCTTATGGATCTGACTCTAAGGAAACAAAAACACTCTAGCAATCCCATGGAAGATTTCTATACGGTTTTCCATCTTTTTGGAATGTAAAGTCTCTACTATCCATCTGGTATGCAGGGAGATTGAATGCACAGTTCAGAATACAACTGAAACACCAAAGTTCTGCAGATAAAAAAAAAGTATATATAGAAGCAGATAGCTATATATGTATATAAATAAAATTTATAAATATAGAATAAAAAAAATCCTTGTGACCCCAGCCAGCATTTCAAACAGGTTGCCCATTTGAACTTCTGAATGCCTGTGTTTTACAGAATATCAGATCCCTATTTCCCTGCATCAACCCCTGCTTTGGTCTTTTGCCAGGATGGCGACCTTTAGAAATTTCACAGCTGGTTTTCCCCACATTATGTGAAACATTTTGCACTTGAAGAAAGAAATTAACTTGATGTCACTGGGATATAAAGCAAATGTTGCATCCATGTTGCTAGTATAGGAGGAAAGGAAATATTATTTGGAGTCCAGAAGTGAGGGAGAGAAAGGAGGGGAAGGAGCTTGTATCGGGCACCAACTGCATTACAAAGGCATTAGTGACAGGTGGGGACAGCATGCACAGCAAAGAGAAAGAATATAAAATAGCTAGTCACCGGTTTTACCACAAAGGCCAGGCCTTGGCAGTTTCTGCTACTGGAGAGAATTAGACAGTCTCCCCAAGCATCCTATGATGCCATCTGGCTTATTACAGAGGAAATCCCCATTGGCAGACTTGGTTTTTTTTCCTTCTTTTCCTTCACAACAACCTGAATGAGTGCCAAGATTATTTCTCTCTCTCATGCTCCTTCTCTTTGGCATTGAAACATCATTTTGTAGAAAAGGGAAATATGTACTCCATTGGCTTAGATGAAGGCAGCAATTTAAGGAGCAGGAGCCTTTGCAAGCTTTGAGAGAGAAGCAGGGCTGATAAAGGAGATTAAAGAAGCTGAAACCCTTTTGATGAACAAACTGAACCATCTTGGTGCTGAAAAAGTAGAGATATAGTCGATAGCTCTGATATACTGTCTGTGCTTGCCAGGAGAGCTATCTATTTCCATTATTAGCCTAAAGGGTGATGTAGGCAATGAAAGAGAGTCACCAAATAGGAGTTCAGGTGAGATGAAGGTAGTGTGAGCAGGGAGCGCCTCTTTATTACAACTCTTCAAATCACCCACTGTGGGCAATTACTTTGTCACCTCCTTGTCCTTTCTGCAAGTTTCCTTTCCTGAGATTAGCACTGTGCATGCACAACAGTAGTCTGTACCTGACAGACAAGGAGTTACAAGTAGTGTGTTATTTTTAATTATTTTTCAGTGAAACATCCACATTAGATGCAGAATGGAGCTGATTTAAATTACAGCTTGCCTGAAAACTGCGATTGACCTGCAAAAAGGTCCTACCATGTTTAAAAATATGATTAGACTGGAGGAACATGTTGAATATCTTGCCAGACACTGAATATTAATTTTTATCCTAAATATTTAGTTTTGTGTGTGTCTAGTAACTCATGAGCTAGTAACATGGAGCTAGATTTTGTGTATATTTCTTTATTTTTTAAATATCCTTTTTTTTTTTTTCTAGGTAAATAACTGTTTTGTGAGTTCCCCGTAATCTTTTTATTGCAGAAATCTTATTGCAGAAATCTTTGCAATGAAGAACAGTTAACCTAATAATTTTCATGTCAGCTTGAAATGTTAACGAATATTTTGTAAATAATGTAGTGTACATATGGGTTGTGTATATGTCCTGTATGGAAGTCCGCCCCTTATTTTCACACTGCGGTGAGGTAGGACACTTGTTCAGTTCTGGCCTGGATATGATACATCTTCCTTCAGCCTTTGTTATTATCACATCATATTTAATCTGGTTTTTGTCCAGTCATAGAACTAGAGCTCTGTCTCTCAGCCATGCTGCTTTTTAAGATCATCGTTCAACTGCACTATTGATGTGTTTTCTTCCTTCTTTCCTGCAGTACAAATGCCACTGAAGTATTTGCTTTAAAAATAAAGAACTTGTTCGAAGTGGTTATGTTGTGGGTAAAATGACCTGCTGATACCAAGCCATCTGGGGAAAGGGGTGTTTAACAAACACAGGAGAAAAAGCAGTGCACTCAGCAGGTTTGGGAGAATGGTATCAGATGTCTGCAAAGCAACAGCTCTTATGTTAACACTAGTGCTTCCTGGCTTGGAAGTGTATTGTAAGTGCTTGAAGTGTATTGCCTAAAGTCTAGGGGTTGTTTGCAGTTTCTATTTCGCAGTGAAACTTTCTATTACTTCTTTTATCCTGTAACAGCCATATCTAAATTCAGAAAATATTATCAACAGCTGCAGGAAGAAAAATCTTAATTCTGTCACAGAAAAGGAAATAAAAGTTAAAATATGGGCTTCCAGGAGTTACCAGAAGCATTCTACTGCTACATGGGAAAAAAAAAACAAACAAAAAAAACAGTAGTACAAAAGGGGGGAAATTAAAAAGGGAATTTAGTATTGGGTACAAATAAGGAAAGGTGAAGTTATGTTGCTTCCTGACAGATTTTGCTTTTGACATGAGTTCCACATATTTAATTTAAGATTGTTTTCTACTGTTATAAACGTTTCTGGCAGTAGATTTTTAGCTCTTCCCTAAGATACTTCACCTGCCTGTGAGAGGACCTGGCTGTGTGCACAGCACACACCTGGGCCAGCTCCACCAAAGTGGCTGAGTGGTACCACTGTGCAAGCCACTCACTGCAGAACTGAGTGAAACCTAAAACTATTTGCAGCCAGAGAGACAGAGGTCAGGATGCAGAGGTGTCTTTGAGGACATGGCCTTTATGGCCTCTTTGCAGCATAACCCTGCAGTGAAGGGACTGACATCTCCTTGCAGAGAAGCGCACTTTGCCAATCTAAGCAAACTGTGACTTGATGATCTCAGCAAATAATGACTTTGTCTGCAGTGTTTGGGCCTCCCCCTCCACGGAGTGGATCCTGCTGGCAGGTGAAGTGGTATTGACTGCCCTGGGTTTGTGCTGCTCAGGGCCGGACACTCCAATCTGCATGTCCAGGGGCGTAGCTGGAAGGCACAGAAAGGAAGAAGTGTGGGCAGAGAGCACTGGGAAAAGACCAGAGGGACAGGAATAAAACTTTCTGCAGCCTGGCCATCCATCTTTATGTGGGTAGCCTCTGGAAGGGTCTGTTTCCTTAGACCTCAATCTGTTTTTTTCCAAAGAGAAATTTCCAGGGCAGAGTTTCTGAGCATCCCCCCACAGATGAAACAGGGGGGATCAGCTGCCAAGACCTGGGAGCCAATGGGGAGCTGGACTAGTAAATGGTAGAACTGCACCTAGAAGTAAAAAAGACTCAAGATTAACCTTTAATAGAGGTTTGCTACTGTTTGATCACTGCTTGTCAATAATACTAGTCTTTATCTGAGTAACCCTTTCCATGAAGTTTGAAAAATGAAAAAATAAAATAGCCAGCATCTAACCTGACAAACTGTAGATCCAAAGCTATCCCAGGAGTTAGCTTATTCAAGTCTAATGAACTGCATCCTTGTTTGAACAGTGCTGAAAAGTTTTTGATAAAAGGCCTTGTATTATTATTTTTACACAGTTCTATTGTCTTTGCAAAAGAAAAATTGCTCAAAACAGAGGAAAAATAGACTTCCTTAGAAGTATTTTTGCAGAAAATATACACAAAATTAATGAAATAAATGAAAAAGAAACAGATAATAAACAAAAGAGTGACATTTATTGCAGGAGACATATAAAAATTGCCTTTGCAATAGCAAAGACATCTTGATTGTGAAATTGGCTACTGTTGGAATAGCACAATTTTAGTAATCTCTCTATCCCAAGCACAATATTTTATTCTTATTTTCTTTCAAATCCATCACTCAGTTTACTTGACTATAGGAGTTTTCGCCAACAAACACTGTACTGACTGTATCAGTAATTTATATCTGATAAGAAATGAAAATATTCATGGGTTTCTGCAAACTATGTGCTGGAAGTGTGGCACAGAATGATGAATAGCCCCAACTATCTGAAGGTATTTGTGTCTTCTGTTATCTTTAAAAAGACAGGTTTTGAAAGCACGTGAGATTTAATTTTATACTTTGTTATAGCAGCAGTCTTAAGTAGGGCTGTTCATCTGTAGGAAATGAGAAAAAATTCAGGTTCCAGCAACACCACAAACTCATGCTCCCCCATTCTCCTCTCCTGCAGACTAGGAGTTCTTCTGGATACTGTGTATAGCCTTTGCCGGAATTAGTGAATCTGAGAGGTATTTTTGCCTTTTCATTCAAATACTGGGCCTGTAAAACAGATATTTGGAGAAATTAGGGACTGCCTGGCCACTGGAGTTCTCCTTTCCTCAGAACAGACATGTATACCTTGATCACATGTGTAAATCTGGCCCACGCCATGGCCAAATCCCCCCGCAAGCTGTGCAAACTGCATCGTCATCTCTCCCCGCCTACAAACGCTGAATGCCATGGTTTAGCCTGCTGTATTGCAGAATTTGCACTGGGATAGGGCAGGGCAGAATGCATTTGGTCGCTTTGCAGTCATGGACAGTTATTTTCTTTTATCTCGGGTAAAACAAAAAGGACGTGCATTGCCTAACTGAAAGGCTGGATGCTGACAGAGGATGGGGGGTATCAAGATACGAGCTGTGGCTGGTCCTTACCTGCACTGCTTGTCCGGAAGCACAAGAAGCACTAGAGGTGGACCAGCTCTTCCCGCCTCCTGCAAGTCCATCTGGCTGAAAAAAAACCGCCACCCATGGTGCTTTGTTGTAACCGCTGCTGAATGGGGAGTTCCAGGACAGTTCTTATCTTTCTGAGTGCACTCACATTAAGAATAGTTCAGATCTTAGCACTCTGTGTCCAAATATTTTGTATGTACTGTAGCTTAGCAATGCCTCCCAGGAAATATTACTCTGTCAGTAGGCAAACAATTGCTTAGCTTGAAAGAAGTGTAATTATTTAAGGCATGCACAAATGTTTTTGGCTGCCTGGTGCCGTAATGTTATTAACTGTGGGGGAAAAGCTAGCTAGCTCTTTTTTAGAAACTATATTACCATTGTCCTGAAATGCAAAATTGCTGTAAGTCCTATCCTGACCAGAATTCCACATTTGCTCTTGATACTAGATTGGATTTCAGAGCAGGATTAAGTAAATAAGTCATATTAAAATGACAAAATGGGTAAATAGAATATAATGTGAAATGAAATGTAAATTGGATTTAGGCAAACACTTTTATACAGACCTCCCGTCAAACCCTATCAGACTGTTTCAAATTCCTACTGTGATTTCTGCTTGCAGTTCTATTACATGTTGCCACTCAAGGGCATTTGATGTTTTCTCTCTCTGGAAATTCATTTGCATTTAAATGATTTGAAATAATCATAAAAGCCAAGTGCTATGAAGTTTGAAATTAGTTACTGTCTATAAATTGCGATGCCATTAAAAGATGATTTTGAAGAGCTTTGCTGTCTCAAATGTATGCAGATTAAAATCTAACAAAGTACACCTTGTTACAAAACTGTAAAGAATGGTGTGACATGGACTTAAATTGATTTATTCTCCTACTAGTGCCTATAGACTTTACATACTTTGGTTTCTTCTGAAAGTGGAAAAAAACCCTTTCATTTGCCTGCTGAATCTGAGCCAAATTCTGTTCTCAGATGGGGTTTCATTGGGTGTATCTGACACCAGTTCTTGGCCCTCAGAGTTTAATCTATATGGTCTATTAAATTTCTGGAAATGCTGTATGAATAGTTGGGTCTCATAATTTTTTTTATGGAGGGAATAAAGGAGTGGGATCAGGAACAACGGAGGCCATTTACAGTTGGCAGTATGTATATGCACATTTATACCTGTATCTGTTCAGTTTTCCCTCTCTCCCTTGAATGTCAATGTTCTCCTAGGAGGTCTTTCTACAGGATCTTCTCTCTGAGGCAGCTGGTGCTCCTGGTATGTCACTCTGGAGCCAGCCTGGCCTACTTGCCTGTGGAAAGGTAAAACCTGGCTAGGAGCACAAATACATTTTGAAATACTGACGCCCCCTTTTGAAAGAGAGCTCTTTCCCCCATTCACTTCCAGACAAACTTAGGCAAAATAGAGCTGTCACCTCATAAACTCGTCTTCTACCTTGCCTCCCCTAACACTATTCCACTTTTAACCTATTCCTGCTCTCTGCCTGCGAGACCTTGTTGCAATATACTGCCTCATATAAATTCCTACTCTCTCTTTGTTTGTACCATTGGGATAGTATAACTTTACATTTTTGGATACCAACACTACATTCCAAATATATTTTCTTATCCCCAAATAATTTTAAATGGACTTAACCACAAATACATGTTCAGCTATGTCTAGTTGTATAACTTGATCTTAAGATGTTTGTAACAAGGAAAGTGAAGTTGCCTTGGTTTATAGGACTCAGAACCGAGGGATGGAATTACCTCTTCATAAACATATTTATGTGTGGATTTTTATTATTCAAAAGAAAGAAAGAAGTGTGTAGAACATATCTTAAAGGGCAAGAAAAGGTTTTGGGTTTGTATTTCCAGTCTAGTGGTTCAAAAATTCCTGATATAGTTTCCTTGAAGATAACATTAGCTGTAAGATTCTTACAATTCTTTCCAGTACAATAGAAAGTCCTATACTTGTTTGTGTATGACTCATAAAGCAAAGCAGCTGTCTTAACCACCTCTTTCATAAGCAACTTTTTTCTCTGAAATTGTCTCAGTGGTTAGTGCAAACTACCAGATAATCCTTCCTGATCAATGCTTAATGCAAATTCAGTCCATGCACACTAGTGTGGGTACAATACATGGTCTCTCAGCTAAGGTTTATGGTTGCTGCAGGGTCAGGTTAGTGATGGGGAGTGGGGGAAGTGAGACAGAAGTGAACTGATAAGTTTAATACATTATTATTAATCTAGCATGCCACAGGACTCCTATTAGTGTTCTGGTAGAGCCCTGACTGCCTTATCAGAAGGAAAATCCTTATAGATTCACTGTACAGCTCAGGCTAAATAGCCCCAGATAAAGGATGAGTCTGCTCAGTTCTGATCATTCTCTGGAAGATCAGTTGGAGGACAATGGATTTTACATAGGAAATGAGAGGTGGGCTATTTGCCCTGGGCAGGTTTTCATTGCGAAAGCAATTTTGGCTTCTACACAGGTTTTGCTGAAAACCCTCTTGCCTCAATTATTGACCCAAGCATTCTTTCAGTCCCAGATGGTTTCATCTGAGCAGAACTACAGACTACCAGCATCTCTCTTTCATTGAAATTACCTGGCCACTTTGCTAACAACCATTTACTTGAGTCACTTTCCACAGTCTGCTTCAGGAGCTTGGAACAGGACAATTTTGTCCATATCCATGAAGGGAGAACCCTGGAGCAGCAGCACTGAGAAGCTGGGGATAGTCCCCAGAAGGGGACTGAAAGTGTGAGAGGATCCCAAGACACAGCAGTAATTTGGACAGGGGTGAAGGACGCACCCATCCACTGTTGAACTGATCCAAGTTGTTATTTAGGTGTCTGCTTTTCCCTTATGAGAGAAAAAAAAAAAAATGCTCTTAGAACAGTGGATAGTCTATATTTCAGTGAGAAATCCTTTTTAGCACACTATAGAAAAGTTGGAAAAGCTTTCATTTGAGCACAGTCCTCCATCACAGCAGGGTTTACTTAAATAAATTAAAAGCTTATGAAAGAACCATTTTTTTGATGCCTCTTTTACATAAGTCCTTTTAAGAAAGACATCCAATAAATGAGCTATGGTAATTGATTCTGTTCTGCTTTAAATCAATGTTCACAGACCACTGAAGAAAGTTTTGCAAATCATCTGTCTTTGAGAACTCTTACTACTCAAAACAAGACCTGGCAAAACAGATAAAAAACTACTCATAACTGTAGATGAAATTGTGGCAGGAGATTTAACTGAAAAATGTAACATTTTACGAATTCAGGGCAAACCATATCTCCCAGAACATATTGCAATCTGATCTCTGCAGATGTTATTGAAATAATGCACAGTTTGATAAAATGCATAAATTATACTTTATTGTTGTGGATTATAAAATATGTTCTGAAAGGGATGGTAAGCACAGCAGGCATTTTGCTTTATCTAGTTTGACAGCGCTTCTTTGCCATTAAATGAGGAGACATAACTTAATATGTGCAAAAGGCAGAGAAGGAAAGGGCCTAGACTGAAAACTTTCCAAAGATGGGACTATCTCCTTGTGTGCTTACACAGTGTTTAGCACAGAGACCCTTGAGTGTTCATTGCTCTCCCTGGCACAGACACCAACATAAATAGCAGGAGAAACTTTCTTCTTTGTTCTAAAATGATAACGTCTTCTTTGTACTTTCAAAGCCTCATGCTTTCGGACAGAGCCTAAGTGCCCTTCTGGTTTCATCTGCCATTTTTTCCTAACCACTCCCTACAGGCATTTTTTTAGCTCTGCTTTGACCTCTGTTAAGGAACATAAAGTTTTGGCTCCCCAAACCTGTGTAAGTTAAATATTGCAGCTCAGACCTGTCACTGCACATGATGGGTTTGAGGGTCAGAACTGCAGCACTGAATTTAAAACAGTGGGAAGTAACCCCATCTCCTACTACTGCAATGACATTTTTAGTTTTAGGGTTTTTTCCCCTCAGGCAAGCATTTCTAAATGTTCTGGAGCAGAAACTAACAGATGGGGTTTCTTTAAAAAGATACAAACCACAGCTTAGGGTTTCAATATTTCTTTTTTTTTTCTACCAGAAGGTAGGTAATTAATGATTCAATGTGCAGCCACCATACACTGGAATTTAAGTTGCTGGAAATCTCATTTGTAACCATAAGAATGCAAAGGGACACAAAAAGCTTGATTTGTTTTTGTGGCTTTCCCGTGTTAAAATTAAACCTATTACCGAGAGCTGACAATGCAATATTGTTGCATTAAAGCCATGTTTATACTTTTTCATGCAGAATGTTTCCTGTGAATAACAACCTATGGAATTTGTGGTATTTTTTGAAGGCAGAGGTTAAAGTTATTATTCTGCTGTTGTAATATCTGTTTGTAGACACACATGCTGTGCCTACTGCCTGCATATTGTCTATACTGCCTGCAGTTTGCTACCCTGATCACTGCTGTTAATAGCGATATTAGACATTCACTAGACAATATAGTTCCTTTAAGTTATCCAGCAGGAGACTGAATTTTGTGAACATGCTGATTGTATCCCAGATTTATCTTCCTACAAGTCAGCTCCCTTTGGAGCTGGTGGTTGCTCATTGCACCTCTGTTCTTCTCATTCATTTTTGAAGTTGTTCTGTTACAAAGTTCCCGGATCCCATTTAGTCAGCTGTAAACAGGAGGAAACTGCTCCAGAGGAAAGTAGTTATGTAATTAATACATTGATTTAGATTTGTTTAATATAAACAGGAGAATAAATGTAAATAAAGGTGGAATATTGGTTTCTTCTCTGGAACTTGCTTAATGCAGCAGAGAAGTGTACTGGGGCAAAGAGTTATCCTTTCCTTGCAGAGGCAAGAGCCTTGTGCTGCTTTTTGCACTGCCTCCAAGGAATGAAATGGCATCCAAGAGCACAGCACTAGTCAGAAAAGCAGTAATAGTTTAAGTCTTGAAAACATTTAACAATATGCTTAAATTTAAGCTTTTTTTTTCAGTCCCACCAGCCTCAAAAGGATTTAACAAGGCTCTTAACATCCTCTCTGAACAAGGATATTTTCCTGGAGCTGGCCTTAACTGCTTCCTTTTGCTGTGCATTCTAATGCTCCTTGAGTTCTACCTCTTCTGCAACACCTCTGAGGAGCTGACTCTGCCTTAGGCAGGAAAAGGATAAAGGCAAAGGGCAGGCAATCAGTTGTCGTCATACCTTTGAATACCATCCTGGTATGCAAACCACGGCTGGTGGTTTCTCTCGTTAATCCACCCTCGGATCTTGCCCAGTAAATGACATGGAAGGTCACACTTGGGGTCCCAGCACATGCACCAGAGACTGACCACACACAACAAAGCTCTAAAAATACGAAATAAGTGCAGAGAGGGGTCCCTCAAAAGGTAGTGCAGAATTGCTAAATGCTTTCCTGCATGATTTTGGCCAACTGTTTATCCACTTCTAATTATGCTTTTTCTGTTGATTTAAATTGTAACACTACCAGTATTTTCACATGATTTTTGCTTAGGGGGAAAGTAAGCAGAAGAGTGAACACCGATTAAGGGAAATGAAAGCAAATCTGTTTACTGATAATATATGTGGCAACACTGAGACAGGTAAATGGTACTCGGGGGTTGCTCTCTGCTCATGTTTATGTTCTTCAGTATATTTGTGCATTTCTCATTTACTGCCCAGGCAAATTTACATTTCCAAATTACACATGTACCATGACAATTTTGGTCACAACAAGGTTAAAAATTCTGCCATTCAGCAGACCTACGCTGCTACTTAGTAGTACTTCTGAATGTGATTTTACTGGTCTCTGTTCTTGTTGGAGAATATACTAAAATTCAAATTAAAGGTAAATGCCTTCTTTATGCACTGGGGTTTTTCATAGCTTCTTCCTCAGGGAAGTTTTTTTTTTTCCTCATTTCATCTTGAAAGGTCATTTTAGGAACTAAAAAGCGCTGTTGCCAACTTTTTAAATAATTATGATCTCCAATAAAATGCCATCTATTTTTAACATTGTACTTTTTAATGTGTCTTTTTTTAAGACACAAGTAGATGACTTTTTCCATGAATAATGGATGACTTCAGAGACTTTGAATGCTATGACATAAATTATCAACTACTTTTCTACTGTTTGCTGATAAGTGGGGGTGTTTTCCACACACTCTGTAGTCAGATCATGTTTGTAGTCAGCTTCATTTTGTTGCTGTATTTGAATGATGACATTTCATCATAGTTTATGCCACTTAATAGCATAAAATGTCAGACGGAAATTATCATAACACTTCTGCAGGTGATAAGTATTCCTTGCCTCTACTCTGTGAAGTAAACCATGGTGCACTCTGTAAAGTAAAAGCAGACACCGTGGCAAAGGTACTGGGATTAGGAACATAGGCTGTGCCTGGTTTAGCAGAGGAAACATGTAGAAGATACCTCTCAAAAAATGGTTGTCATCTTTGAAGGATTTCCAGGGACGGGGGATATTGATAGAAGTCAGAGAGAGCCCCCAAAGCTGTGTGCAGTGTCTGGTGGAGCAAGATGGTTGGACTTCATGACTGATGGCTGAGTGACCAGAGCAGAGCATCCATGGGCAATGCAGAAGTGTTTCAATATCCTCACTTGCCAGGGTCAACAGTAGTGGTGATGTATTTAAACTGATAATTCATACCTGAAGCAGGAAACGTTTGAAAAAGAGAATGAGAAGAAAAAGGAAGTGCATAGCTGAGACTGTATTGTGGCAGTAAAATATTCAACCGGCTTAATGTGCTTCAGGAAATAGTGATGTTTAGGATGAAGAGAAGAAAATTAGTGGAAGTGGAGAAAACCAGATAACGTTTTTTTCAGGCAAGAAGCATATTAAAGCAAATAAAGAACTGGAGGGGGAGAGTCTGCTGGGACCTGGAGCTTAGCAGAGAAGTGGTAAAGCAAATAGCAGAAGTTAGAGAGAACAAGAGAGATGGAAACTGAACAGAGAAAATAGCCTCACAGCACATGGAAGCAAAATATCTGGAGGAGACCCTGGGGGACACTAGTATGGATTTATGGCCTGCAATTATAATTAGTGAAAATGAGGGGATAAAATGAGATTTTGAATTTCTAGGACAACAGAACTATTTCTAAGTTTTAAAGTAAGTCTTATACTGTCCTTGTTTGCTAATTTCTTTCTGAACTCCCTCATCCATTTGTCTTTCCAGAAAGCACCTTGTCTGTGACACACCCTGGGATGGTCTGCACCTGTCAGTGGAAAACAGAGCAGGAAGAAAACACAAGAGAAATTCCAAGATCCATTTGTAACAAACATAATGAATATCAATACATTGCATGGTCAGAAATAGCACCGACATAAACAAGATATGGCAACTGGAATGAGCATATTAAACTATGCTCATCAAATGATCAGATTTGCAGTGGGATAAGAGTATTTATATTTTTAAAAATGCTTTATGGCTGTCAGATTCCTGGAAGAAGGTTATGGTTTGCCCTGAAAATTCATGAAGGTGTTGGACAGGCAGAAATGTCATACTTGGAAATCTAGAAATGTATGGATCCTTTGGCAGGCTGTGAATGCCGCAAAACAGGACCTGCATTTGCCTAATAAAGCAACACTTGCAACATCTGTATGCTTGTGGTAAGGAAGACAATAGAAATGTGAGGAATTTGTGTCCTTGAGTCCATGCATCTTAAGAATGTTTTTTTAAGAGCAAATATTTATTAATTTAGGATGGCTGTGTTTTAAGGATGTCTAGCAACTTGTTACCTTGGAAATCACTCAGTCAACATCATCAGGATTTTTTCAAATGCCTGGTCATAGGATATTTTGCAAAAATAATCTAAGTAGCTTTGGAGAAGGGACAATCTTGAATAACTCAGAAAAGGTGCCTGAATATTTCCAATATTTTATTACATATAATTCATTGTAGACTAGCAGCATTAATGTCAAATCCACCTAGTTGCACAATAATTGAGGATTCATAAAATGTTTCTGGGAAGCACCATGTAATTACCATTGTCTCCAGTGGTGGTACAGGAAAATAATATGCAATATTTCAAGATATTTAATTAAGAAGTGTCAGTGAGTTACCTTGAAGATAACTTCTATCACCCCCGTATGACGAGCTTGTGTATGACTAGATGATGGATGAGTCCCCTCAGTATGGAAGACAGATGAACTAAGGAACATGAATGTGATATGCAGAACACAGTGTGATGAAGTATATATAATTGTTGTTTACTTTTTAAAGGTGACCTACAAATACAATGCTTTATGGTTACTTTTCTTGTCTTTATAATGCAATAAAAAACTCTAAAAGTTCTCCAGTAGAAACTGTACTTTTTTTCTTTCCTTAGAAATTCTTGTCCATTTTGTTTGGTCTTTTTTTTCCCCAAAGACCTCTGATCCATGAAGGAAGTAACAGGTTTATGGTATCAGATACCAAGGAAAAAAAAAAAAAAAAAGTTTGTGTGAGGGTAATTTCTTATATGGTCTGCTTTGGATGGGGGAGCTGTTATGCATTCATGTGTGGTTCACTAGTAATGTCAGCAGCAAAACCCATCATCCCTGTCTTGGGAATTGTAGAAAAAAAACTTGTAGCCTTTACAAGGAAAACATAATATGAGACCAGGGGCAACACAGAAAAGAGAATTTAAAGAAAGATAGGTCTCCTAATAATTATTTCTGTCAAAGGAATAAAGGATCTACCAGTGTCTATTTATGCTATTTAGCATAAAAAATGGGCTTTGTTTTCCTTGCTGAAGTAACTGCTCTCTTACACTCTGTGAGCTGCAGTACCTTACATTTTGACTAATTGCAGTTTTCTTGCTGTCATCATATCACACAGCTGACTTGATCACAGCCTTCAGTTTAGGAATCCTTGGTTTTACTCTGACTCTTGCATACTAGCCCATTTGTCTTCTACTCTATCAGTGCCCTTTGCTGCGGACCCTAAGGTGATAATTACATTAGCTGTACTTCATCACAAGCTTGTTAGGGCTTGACAGTTGATTTTGGCTAACTATAATCAGCTTTGTCCCCACTTGTCATTGTCCCTTTGTGCAGTGGTTGAACATGACTCTTTCTACATTAGCAAGTAGTGTGCTCCATTAGGAGTGGATCTGCCAAGTGAAATAACCTGCACTGACCTCTGTGATATGTGTGGTTTTGGAGACTTGGTGCTAGTTACAGCCTGGTCCTGTAGGCTGAATGCTCGTTAGTGCCTGAAGCACATCTTTGGGTTTGTTTTCATCTGAAAGAGGTCAATTCATGAGCTCTGAGACAAGTGTCTTGTGAAAATCACAGCACGTAATGGGGAAATGATTGGGAGATTTAAAAATGTATTTCTTACCATCAATGCTGATGGAGGTGCCTTTTCTGCTTGCTGATATACTCAGGGTAGTACTGCTTCAGCTGGTCTAAAGTGAGACCAGATTCCTAGGGATTCCCTGTGCTCTGGGTTAAAACATAGGTGAATTTTTTTTGGTGGTTTTTCTACAAGTAAATCTTCTCTTCCTGTGCATTTGTCCCTTAGCAGAGGACAAATGCTCTTTTTTCTTGGTGTGTGCATCTTGACAAAGTGTAATCTGGATTTATTCCCATGGAAGTATCTCAGTGTGATCTGACTGAGTGGATCATCTCCAGCTGACTTCAGTGGGTCATCTCAAAACCAGAACAGGTAAATATTCTTGTCCCTTCTACCTCTTCAAGATGGCTGGGGCCTTTTCCATTTCCTTAGTCATAAATTTGGACATGAAAAGGAGAATAATTGCATGCATCTACACTTTCTCTCTCTCTGCTTTTTTGTATGTCATGGTACTTGATCTGTGTTGAAGTTCATGAGTCTCTCATCTTTGACTGTGTATATTAAATTATAATAATTAAATAATAATTAAATAATAATTTAATAATAATAATAAATTATTAATAAAAAAGGATTTCATCAAATTCTGTCAGTGAATATAAACTTAAAATAAACTAGTGGAGTTCATTGAAAGATCCTACACATTAAGTAAGAATATGTGCATCTGAGACAGCTGACGATTAAAATTGTGATTGAAGGAATTCTCCATTTATTTGACAGGAATACTTGTTTGAAACAAGATTAAAAGAAAGGGCAAACTCTGCTTTTTGCAGTTGTTGCAACCACCAATGCTGGAAGAAGCACAGGAAGAATAGGAGTTGAGAAAACTGGTTGGGGTGGGTTTTGCATTCATCAGTCATGGGTCATGTGTTGAGAGCAGACTTGTGTCCATTCTGAATCTTTCACTGAAAAACCGCTACTGAGGAGTTTTCGTTAATACAGCATTTGTTCCAAAGGGGCTGTCTTGGTTTAGGGCAAATTTGGGAGAAAACCCGTGAATGGGTTCCCTCCGGGAAACAAACCCAAATGGCCCCTCCCTTCAGCTGGTCTGGTAAAGAACTTCCTCGGAGAAGAGTGGAAAAAACCTATTTTACTTAACAAACAAAGTGCCCACAAGTACAAAGAATGAATAATATGAAACAATAAAACCTCTCCTTCTGAAGTGAGATGGCAAATTGAGAAAGTCCTTGCCGTGGGTGTAGCTCGGCTCTCTCTCAGTCTCTCCTCAGTCCCAGTCTCTCCGGCGCTGCTGGAAAATGCCGAGGTCCAGGCCCCGGTGGGCCGCAGGTGCAGCCCCCAGTGCTCCCCTGGGTTTTCAGTCCAGAGCAGGTTTAAGCAGTTACAAGAAAAACGAAAAACAAACAAATCAGCAACAAAACCAACCAAACAAAAAACCCACAAAAACAAACAAACAAAAAAAACTCCAGAGAATTTTTCTGCCCTAGCTAGCTAAAACTAACTAAAGCAAAAAAAAGATCTCTGTCCTGCAGTCTCTCCAAGCCTCTGCCGAACACACCGTCCGGAGCAGAAGAATGTGGAGGAGTCAGGCAGTTTTCTCAAAACAAACTCCGCGCTTCTCCTTGCTCTTAGAACCAGTCTTAAAGGCACAGAACTTTATATAAAGTTCTAAATATACAGCACAACCAGAACAGACAACTGGGGATACAAGCATCATAAAGTCACCCTAGGATAGTGGCCTTGGTTCATATCAGAGATCCCACAAAGGTGCTCAGAACACAGTGCTACTATGAGGGAAGGCTCTCACAAACGTGGTATTTGCTCATTTTTCTGTGATTCTGAATGTAACCTTGCGCAAAACACACGCAAGATGACTTTGAGTAAACGATTATTTTATGAAAATGTGTCATCACTATCCTAAACTCTTTCTTTATCTCTTTCTTTCCCATATTTTTTTCCCTTTTCTTCCATTCAGGTCTTTTGTGGATTATCCATTATATAATTTATTTTGTTCTGAATTTTTCCCTCCCAAATGTTTCTTAAATTAAGCTCTTTTCTTTTTTCTGCATTTTAGGTCAAGACTAGAAGCAACAGTGATGCTTCTCTTTTTTCTAACACAAATGCATACTTGTGAAGACTCATAAATAATTTTAATACCAATAAGCACAAGTAAAACTTGTTGACTGCACAGAAGACACATTTGCAGACAGAGTGAAAGCATGAACAATGTGTCATCATTGCTCCAAATCAAAAGAAGGTCAGCACTAGGTGAAAAGTTTATAAGCATCACACATCACAAAAGTATCTTGAGATGTTAGAAGCTAACAGCCAGATCTTTAGCTATAAATAAATGGTCTTAACACCTCTGATATTGCTGGAGATATGGCAACCCATACCAGACTGTCCTGGCCTTCTAATTTTTATTCTACATTTTACACATAATTTTTGTCATCAATGTCCCTTTATGAGAAATGCATATTTCCCGCAGTCAGAAATAGACAAAGAGTCATTGTCATAACTGATAAATTAGTGTCTTTGTTCAAACAACTTGCATTTACATTCACTGTTAGAGAAGGAAAAGCTTCTTAAAAATTTATAAGCTGACTATGCAGGTTAACTTAAATGTGCAGTCGTACAGTGTTGACTCAGAGTTAAATTTAGGAGCACTTTGCAAAACAAGTGGAAAGTAGAGCATTTGTTCAACATTACAGACTTGGAAATTGTTGAGCTAAATATATGGTGAACATTCAGTCACACGTCAGGCTCAAACAGTGTGCTCAGAGTGCTTTCCATGCATTGATTGGTCTAGTTTTGGAGATCATTTTGTGTTTTATTCAAAACTAGACAAGGCTGTGAGGAAAACACGGACCTATGGGATACAGAAAAGACTGACACATAAAGCAAGCTTGATGCTCTGCTTCTCTCTGTGTGCCTTATGCGGCCACTTCTGGAAACAGTACTCGGCTACCCGGGATCCAGTTCTCTCGGAGCTGCCTGTGAGATACCTCCTACATTTACACTGGGCATCCCCAGCCCATCTGATAGCAAAAGGATTTTGGTTTATCAGTTATTTGTTCAGAGGCCTGCTTCAGTTCTCAGCAAACTAGGACCTGGGCTTTCGAACCCAGACATGTCCTGTCTGATTAAATGTGTAGTTCATGGGTGTAAATGCACAGCGTGCTCACATAAATCAGTTGTTCTCATCCACGGGTGACCAGACAGCTGCCTAACTGGCCATGCTCCCATACAAATACCTTATTTAGAGACAAGAATTAGGCATCCGTGATATATGGATGTCATTTTATACCCTTAAACTGATTAATGGGAAAATTATTTTTCACCCTTTATTTGTTTCACATTCTCCTGTCTTCCTCTAACCTGTCCCAGGACATAAAACACTCTGAAATGACCATCCAGTCTTTCAGATTATATATTCCTCTGGGTAGGAGGGTTTGCTTTATGTGTTTTCTCCTGTGAGCCCGGTATACTCTCCTGTGCTAGGGAAGTGCTTGAGTGCACGCCTATAATTCTCAGCAAGACCAGGGTCCAGGGGCCATGAATTCCCATGCCAGCCCACCACTTGTCTCCAGAGGTGCCATGTAGCCAGCCTGCAGACAGCCACTCAGCCACTGGTGCTGGAGGTATCCTAAGGACCTTGGTTCCCAGAGGGTGTGCAGAGGTTGTGGTGGTACAGCCTGAGTTTGTTCTTACAACACAAACAATATTTGAAGACTCTTCCTCACCCCTTGTAAAGGGTCCTTCTGTCACAGTGCACTGTTGGGGTAGAGACTCATGCATTCTTAAATGATTAACTGGTTTCAGCTAGGAATAACATTTAGTCAGATCTTACCAATTTTTTCAAACATGACAATCTAATACCTGTTCATTTAGAGCATCAAGTAACTTTAAAGTCATTAAAGACTGAGATGAGTCCAGCTTCAGATGTTACTTGAAAATGAATAATCAGTCCTGCCTGGGCATAGGATGTTTCTGATATGTTATGAGAATGGGTGCGGAATCCTTTTTGAACTTGTTATTTAGCCAATGAGTTGCTGACATCTGAATCTGCGCAATTTGTAATGAATAATATAAACCATAGGGAGCAGAAGGTGTGACTGAATTAAAGGACCAAAAAATGCTTGAAAATGCTTTCACGATCCTTTTTCTTACTTAAAACTTGAAGATCAAACAAGAAAAAATCGCAGTTTAGGATCATTTCACAGTGTACAAGGAACCAGCAGAGTTGCAGAGGCGAGCTCATTGAGTATATCCACTTTAAATGGCATCTCTCTGTAGTCAGTCAGGACAAAGCTGCAGACATTAACAAGAAAATATTAAAAATTTATTTTGTCTGTTTTTATTTGTCTTCAGAGGATCATTCTGTAAGCAATTTGTTACTAGATAGACTTTATTCCACCATTGTGTACAAATTACCTGTTGCTTACCTATTAATCCTGCTTTTCTCTTTCTTTTTCAGCCAGTCTGAGAGGTGCAGAGATTCAAGGAGTCCAGAGCAATGTTAGAATACAATGCTGGAATATTTTCTGAAGTTTATTATGCTCTAAGGCTAATTTAGGAAAGTTCAAAATTTCTGCAGTAACTTTTGCTGTGAAGGGAAGGATTGCCAGACTTGGAGTTTAGGTTGCAAGTTAATAGGCAGTGGTGGGCAAAGGAAGAACAGTGTCTCTCTCCTCTCTGAAGCACATCCTGGTGGTAGCAGATGGCTGGATGCTGAGATCAAAGAAATCATGTTCTCTTTCGCTGTGATGATTGCAACACTCCTTGCTGACTTCCATGTTTATGATCATGGGTGAATTTGATATATTTCAATAGAAAAAGGTCCAGGAAAGAGCATTTCCTGTACAGTAGTGAAGATAACTATAATCCTGGCTAAAATACATGTGCTCAAGGTTGTCAACACAGGGAGGAAGTACAGTGACTGCTGGGCTAGACGTGGCTGTCATTGTTCTTGGCAGTGAGATGTTCCTTTGCTGATGTTGCGGGAGGGCGAGTGGAGTTTGTGCAGCCCATCCCTTCAAGAGGCAAGAGGTTACTCTCATCCAGGTGGAGAGAGCTTCAATTGTGCCTTTTGGTAGAGGATAAGCAGCTGGGAACACTAACCACAAATCAGTGCTTTTTTGTTAGCTGGCTATTTGCACTTATCCAGCTTTTTAAAACTAACTTATAAGTGTTTTGCAGGTCAATTTTTATGGCTTGCTTTGATGTATGATGGGGGACACTGCACATACTAAATGTTTACTCCCATATTTTCTTGCGGCAGTAAGTATTTAAAAGCTTAACTGTGCAAAAATGTGTATTTAATCCCCCCTACAAAGGCCATTCAGTCCTAAATATCTCTAGATTTTTGAGTACAGAATTTCAAATATGAAGTCACCAGGGTCTGTATTCCACATATGGATGTAGGAAGTAGCCAGGAGGCATTTCTTGAGCATCAGATAGAGGTCTTACAGACAAATGGCCATGACTCAGCTGGCACTGAATTAAACAGCTTCCAATGAGCACTTACCCTCCAGAAACAGAGAACTGACCTAAGCCATGGTTGAGAAAGTGTGTAAACAGAACTTATTTCACTCCACCACTGCTATCCCAGGACCAGGAAAGACAATGAATGAGGGTGCATGTACAGCAATAAAATTTCCTATTTGTTGACTCGGTGTTCTGCAACAGCATTTCAGTCTCTTTTTCTTTTGTTCCCTGGGAATTTATTGTTTGAAAAATTCTCTGTGTAACTATGATCTTTTCTAGAGGATCGTCAGGAAGACCTGTAAGCTGTTTCCTGACAGGAGATTGAGAGAGAAAAGAAAATGAGCTGTTAGTAAGAATGCTGCCTGCAGTCTGAATTGCCCTAATTCATGAAGGGACATAAAGCTTAGACAACAATTTATGGTGCCTTAACCCTGGGAATGACTCAGTTATTTAACAGCATGTTTGTGTTCACACAAGCACAGGAGCTGGGCTGAACCAGAGCATTGGCTGGAGCACTGCCATGGATGGATAGGGGCTCTTCAGGGAAGACCATCCAGGGGGTGGAGGGAGTTCTGTCTGAAGGCAGCAGGGATGCATGGAGCTCTGCCCTGGCATGGATGACGAGACAGCTCAGAACTTGCAAGTTGGGATCAGGGGGGAGTAATAATGTGGGTGTTTTTGAGCAGGGTGCCTGCTACTGCCAGCCTGATGGGGGAGAACAGGTGAACCCTTCTGCAGACAGCTGGAAGAAATCTCATGTTTTCAAGCCCTGGTCCTCATGGGGGACCACCCCAATACCTGCTGGACACATGACAGCAGGACACAAGTGATCTTAGAGGTTTCTGGAGCGCAAGGGTGGTGACCTCCTGATGTGGGTAGTAGAAGAGCCAACAAAAGGAGTCACTCTGACAGACCTGATGCTTACCAACATGAAGGCTGCGGGCTGGCTTGGCTTCAGTGACCTTGAGCTGTGGAATCCAGCTGAGAGGTGGGAGAAGTGCCAAGATCAGTATAACAATTCTGAATTTCAGGACAGATTTTATGTTGTTAAAAGACCCATTTGGAAGAATTCCATGGGACATGGCCCCGAATATATGAGCAATCCCTAAGGGCTGCCTGATTTTCAAGATCATCTCCTCCAAGCTCAAGATTGTACAGCCTGACAAGAAGGAAAACAAACAAAAGTGGCAGAAGGGCTTTGTGGATAAACAAGAAGAGCAAAGAAGTCTTATCCCCACTGCAGGAGGAGTGGGGCGGTGAATATCTAAACAGATTGTGCACACAAAAATCCTTGGGCTTGAAGGAATTTGAAGGAATCTCCCTATAGAAAGAGGATTCTGTGTTCCGAGCAGCTCTTCCACCTTTTTCTGATGTGATTTTTTTTTTCCTGAAAAGAAAAATCTGCTTAAAGATGATTCACTTTTCTCAGCATAACCACTTCCCTAACCTTGCAAACATATTTCATAGCTGGAAGGTGACAGTAAAACAGTTCAGAGATCAATTTAAAACAAATAAATACACATGTGGTCAAGAAATAGAAACAACAATTGTAAACAACTGAATACATCAAGTAATATAAACCCAAAGTAAATAGTGTATGAAATGTACATAGTTAGCTACTATCTAAAAAAACTATTACCAAGAATAGCCACAAACAGGAAAAAAGGGTAATGAACGAGTATCTCCTCAATAATAATTTGACTGGCCTTACAGTTTAACATTTCTTAGGGCCATATTGAGTATCTATAAAATAAACATTATATTTACAAATTATGATTATAAAAACATACCTTGAAAGCTGTCCTGAAACTGTATTATTTGTCTTGGTGGGTTTTTGTTGTGGTTGTTTGGTTTTGTTGGGGTTTTTTTTGGTATCAGAATCTGTTAATTAACTGTGGTGCTATATTTTTGTGAGAGATATCAATTTATCCAAGCTGATGTTCCATTTCAAAAGATGTCAGAATAAGATTCTTCACCTATTCAGTTGAAAGCTCACTATCCCACAGAGCCATTCTTTAATCACTTCAATGCATGCCTCCACAGAGGGCAGAAAGTGTTCTTGACTTTATTAAAATGTATTTCTTCTTCCAAACTGAAAACTAATCCAGATTCAGAGTCAAAAGATCATATTGCTCAGTTCTAAAAGGGTTTTTAATTTTTTGTTTCTGATGTTAATAAGCCTTGAAAGTTTGAGTATTGTTGCTGGTGTATATTTTGATCAGTGGATGTGAAATGTGAGCTCTTTGGCCATGGCCCTTCTTTTCATTATATTCAGGCAGCCCTGAGTACAATGGAGACCAAACTTATTTGGAGACCTCTTGATGCTGACCGCAATACATAAAAATTATAGAAAGAATATTAATAAGCACACAAGTTTTAGTGAGACAATTTTCTTTTAAATTTCTATCATTTACTTGCTCTGTGATTTTTGACCCGAGGTCCTCTGTAAGAACTGAACAGGATTTTTTAAGGATTAGTGTGTCTTCCTGCAAAATGTGTTTCTAAGTTGGGTTGGGTGATACAAACATCCTCTTCCTAGCTGCAGATATATCTGTCTGGTGACTTTTGCTTTTCATGTACCAATAGAAATAGTTTTTCCCATATGACTGAGCAGATCTGTGAGCAGAACAGTAAATGAGACAAGAAGATGAATGTGCTGCAGCTAGCCATAATCCCATCCTCCTCTCCTAACCTCTATTAGATGGTTTTGAATTTATTCAACACAGCTTTACTCCTGGATCTGCTGTAACAGTCTGAAAACGAAAACAAAAACAAAACCCAACCATTAAAAAAACCTTTTAAATACAAGTTTTTATGTCAGTCTTTTTCTTCAGATAAAGCAGAGTGATTCAAAATGTGGAGAAACTTGGTTAGGAAGTGATCAGCCACTGGAAAGTGGCGTTGGTGACTACTTTCTTGAATTCAGGATAACAAAATGCAGAACAAGGCTGCTTTAAGCATTCATAGCCTGCCTGCTTCTAGCTTTGGAGCAGACAGAGCTCCCCAGTAGATGCAGGAGCTGCAGGAGCTATAGCAGCTAAGAAGTTCAGTAGCAGTTATTCAAGCTTAAGATGTTCTCACCGTTTTACTGTCTTGGCTCTTAATTTGTTTCCAAAACCTACAAATGTATGTTATATCTTGAGAAACTAGCAATCATTTTGGGTTCTGGTTTTGTTTCATGCAGACTGCAAGGAGCATTATTTTAATAGAGTTCTGTTTTACATTAACATTTCTATAAAATACATTTTTTCTATCCTTCTGGAGTACTGCTTCTGATTACCAACATCCAAAAACTCACCTCACCCAAATGAAAGATTGATCTGATTGACATTTTCAGGAAAAGATGTAATGAGCGATCAGTTGGGGCTTGAAAACTTGGATAGCAGGTTCCAAAAGGAGCAGTATTTATGGCTGTTTTATAAGCACTTGACAAAGAGGACGGAAATACCAATATAGCCTTGACTACCAAAGAGACTTTATGAAATCTCTCTTTAAATTATAATGTCTTGAATTTAATGCGTTTTAATGTTCCTAATTTTGAATTAGGAAGGAAAAGGAATTTGTGACACTTGCACTGTGTGACTCAGCTATATGAAAACTCACAGCATCTCATAATGGCTTAGATGGCAATAATAAATAAATAAAATGGGCCTTAAGCTATTGTTTTTCTCATCTGTATGCACAAAGATGTCACCAAAGTCTCCTGTTTTCTCTCTGTAGTAGTAACAGAGTCCTTGTTTAATCTAGGGTTGTTATAAAAGTCAGTTGCCATTATCTACCTAATAGTTTTTTATCATATGGTTGCACTTCTGAATCCACAGTATCCCCTGTGTTTGCTGTTGAGATGTAATTGAAAATTTGGAAGCAAGGAGGTATTTACCTGTTTAGTAAAGAAATGTATAAAAAAACCCCCCAACAGTTCTGGATATTCTGTATTCCACTTCAGTTTTCTGTATCATAAAAAGCCTCACTGCTGGAAGCACAGTAAACCAGGATTTCTGGGTGGGACTTGGCCATGGTGGAGGATAAAGAAGTTCTTGTATTTTGGGGGTAAGTTAACTGGCATTTTTTATTGCTTAGTGGTTTACTAGGTTGAATTTCATCATTTGTAGATTAACTAGTTTGATCACTGTTCCTAATGAGATGTTCTAGTTATCATTTTTGGCTTTAAGGTAGTTTTGTATTTGAGTGGGGTGAAAGGTCAAAGGCCTTGTAGCTAAGGGAGTTAAGTTTCCTGTCTTCCTGTTGCTAATGAAATGAAGAGAAAAGTAGTAGAAATCAAAGTGACTAGTGATTGAGAGAACCCAAAGAGCAGCAAGCTGCAGTACTTATGCTGATTCATGTGCTTTGTGTTTTGTATATTGACTGTGTGAGTAAGCATCAGCCATGTGATATCCGTAAGGGATTACATGGAGAAACCACTTTTTTTTTTTTTTTTTTTTTTTTTAAATGACAGCTGAAATAGTCACACAATCACAGAATCAGTTAGATTGGAGAAGACCTCTGAAATCATCAAGTCCAACCCTTGACTCAGCATGTCAACTAGACCCTGGCACAAAATGCCACCTTCAGGAACAGTGACTCCACCACCACCCTGGGCAGTCCAATCCTATGTTAAAACCCCCTTACTGTAGAGAAATTCCTCCTAGTGTTCAACCTAGATGTCCCTTGGCAGAGCTCGAGGCCATGTCCTCTTGTCCTTTCACTGGTTACCCGGGAGGAGAAACAAGCTCCACTTGGCTGCAATCTCCTTGCAGCCAGTTGTAGTGAGTGATAAGTTGTCCCATGAGCCTCCTTTTCTCTAGGTTAAACAACCCCAGCACCTTCAGCCATTCCTCATAGGACTTGTGCTCCAGACCCTAACCAACTTTGCAGCTCTTTTATGGAGTCTCTTCAGCACCTCAATGCCTTTTTTGCATTGAGGGGCCCAAAACTGAGCACAGGATTTGAGGTGTGGCCTCACCAGTGTTGAGTATAAGGGAGCAATCCTGCCCTGGTCCTGCTGGCCACAATATTGATGATACAAACTAGGATGCTGTTGGCCTTCTTGGCCACCTGGGCACAGCTGGCTCATGTTCAGTCTCTGTTAACCAGCACCTGCATGTCCTTCTTCCCTGGGCATATTTCCAGCCATTCTGTCCCAAGGCTGTAGCCAAAGTGTAGGACCCAGTACTTGGTCTTGTTAAACCTCATATTGCTGATCTAGGCTCCTTACTCAGCCTGTTCAGGATCTCCTGTGCAGAGTCCTTCTACCCTCCAGCAGACTGACACTCATACCCAACTAGGTGTTGCCCATGAATATACTACGGAGAGGCACAATCCCCTCATCCAGATTATCAGTAAAAATACTGAATAGGACTGGGCACAATACTGATGCCTGGGGGACATCACTGGTGACTAGACATCAACTGGATACAGCATCATGTCCTTGCATGAGAAGATTCACTCCAGTCCTTGGATGAAAAAAAAATCAAGGCTTTGTATAAAAATGTAATTCAAAAGAGTTTGAAATAGCTAGGAGAAAAATGCAAGGTAAGAGAAAAACTGCAAGCAGGACAGAACTTCTAGGTACACAGTGTACTGGACAGCCAAATGCCCATTGAAGGGGTGTTTCATGGAAATACATACTTAAGGCCAAGGCAGAAGTAGAACTTGAATAACTGAATAGTCTTCTATCTAAGGAACACACAAAAGGTTTTCTGTACTGAAGAGAGAGGATGAGCAACCAGGAAGAGAAGACAACACAGCAGGAAAGAAAACAAGAATGGAGGCCAGTTTCACAAGAAGAGAGGAAAAGAAAATAGAAATAACTAAGGAAAAAGACTCCAGGAGAGAACAAGATGACTGTATTAAAAGCAGAGAGCATGAACAGAGGGTGAAGAAAGCACAGAGAATCAGTATGAGGGAAGGTAAGTGGTGGAACATTTGCTCAGTATTCAATAAAACAAGGTTTTCTTTGAGGATGACAGCTCCCTGAGATGCCTAGCTATAGACTGCAGCTCAGAAGAAGTGTACAAGGGCGTGGGGAAGATTTGTGACTTCTCTTCACATTGAGATATTACCAGGTAACCTTGGCATCAAGGAAGTGATGGCTCAGGTGATTTTTAGCCCTTGGAGGGGTGAAGTTGTCAGAAGATAATGCAATTAGACAGCACAGGATCTTGGGATATTTGGTCATTGCAATATTAGATTGGATATTAGACATTTACAAAGAAGGTGGTGCAAAGGTAACTCTGAATCCAAGATTCACAATTTCAAGAGGGAACTCAACATGCTAAAGGAGTGAGTGAATGAGCCCAGACTGAGGAACTTGCGAACTAAGTGGAAATTGCTCTAGGAATTTCTTTCTGTCAGAAGAATACAAACTGTCAGAAAGCTCTTTCTAAGATAGAGTCAGTCCTTACAGATCAGAACCACACCCCCCCCCCCCGAAAAACTGATCAACAGGGAACCTATATTGAGGAGAAAAACTAAAGTGAAAATAAACCTGGCTTTTGCAAAGTACTCATTACTGGTGTAAAAAGAATACTTCTGGAAGTTCAACTAAGAATTGGGAAAGGATATTAAAATGAATAGAGGAAAAATGTTTTCTTAGCTGTAAGAAACTTAGGTCAAGGAAATTCTGTCTAAATGATCCTCCTGGTTTGACCAAAAAATGGCACTATTTTTCACAAGCACATCAAGGATTATTTAATCTAACGCAATGGAAGCTGGGAAGGCATATATGAACACTGTCTGCAAATACATCTGGGTGGAAAGGCACCACGTAGGAATAAAAGGTCAGTCTGGATAATGAAGGAAAGTTTCTGACCACAAGAGCTTTGAGGCTGTGGAAAGGCCTTCAAGTGGGAATAAAATGGAGCTGGATGGATGAGATTATCAGGGTTATCTATGACAGCAGCAATTTTTACTTGATGATCTGGGAGTTTCATTCCACTGCAATGATACTTCTAACTTGAGGGCTAGCATAGTAAGTCTTTCTGCCAAGGAAGAGAAAAAAGTTAGTTTTCATAATGACAGAGATGGGAAGTACAACAGTGGTTTTGATAGTGCAGGTATATAATTATCCTAGGCTTATTATTAGCCAAGATTTTTGGGGTTCATATAGTTTTAAAACTCCGTTCTTTAGTTACAATTCAGCTGTGGCTTATGGCATAATATTTCTTTGGCTAGAAATGAAAACAGAAATGTCTCAAGAAAAAAATGTGAATTTTTATTTCATTATATGAAAATACTTAGGTTAAAAATGGACGAAGCAAAATGATTTAAATATAGTCCCTTCTTACAGACTACCAAACCTTCATCTCCAAACTTAATTTACTCAATTACATTTCTCCTTTTCCTTGGCTGAAAGCTTTTCAGGAGTCTCTTAGAATAGCATTGGTTTCAGTTCCCTTTCTTGCTTCTCTTGTTTCTGCACGTCACTTTTTGTAGTGAAAATTGTACAATGATTGGAAAACATATCATATTATTTCAGCTGAAGGATAGATCAGTAAAGCTTACTTACTGAGGTTTATAGCACAGAATAGACATATGTTCTGAAAAGACATTTTTTGGGCCATCAAGCTATATGGGATATGAATGAAGAAGACTTCAGCTAGAGCTGTGATGTGAACAGCAGATTTTTAAAGTCACTTGTCAATAAATAGGTGGATGAACTTGTAATCTCCTTTGCAAGACAGAAGATGAAACGGACCTTGCCAAGATTTCTCTGCAACCTTAGACAGCAGTCAGTTATTCTCAGCAGGCTACATCAACATTTTCCAGATATTTAGAGGCAGGACTGCATATCCAAAGGGTAGGAAAATGTGGTTTGTAGTAGAAGAGCTGCTGCTAATAATGCAAGTGAAGAGCTGAAATGAACAAGGGATGTTAAGTTTTTAAAGTTTCTCTAGTAACCTCTGGCTATGCTACCTCTTGCAAGCCTACTTTGATTTTACACCAGAGAATATCATGATTCAATGGGAACCATACTATTCAAACCAATATGAAATTCAAATCAGAAAATATATATTTGTGGGAACAGGTGGGACAGGATTGAAGTCTTTTGTTCATGTGTTATAGTTTTCTTAATAATGAAACTTTTAGATGGTTTTTATGTGTATATAAAAGTAATAATAATTAAAGAATAGACAGTCTGAGAAAAACATATGGCAAATTAGTAGAATCCTTTCTTTTATGATTTATGACATTAATAGGCTTAAATTGAAGGATGCCAATGCTGAAATTAGTGATTGAGAAATGTGTGAGGGTGCATAGAAATTCATCCTTTGTTTTGTGCAATAATAATTCATTCAGTTAGGAAAAAAATTCCTAAAACGCTTCAATTGTAGTTGTGAGAAATGTCTTGTTACTGCAGGCAGAGTTTGTTAGGCTCCAGAAATAAAGTGTAGAAGTCAAATCCAGAGACACTGAGTAATGATGAGGTACATTTTATTAACTTATTTGACCGATTGATTTTAAACAAGGCAAATCTGAATTTAGCTCAGTTGTCAGATCTGGTCCGTAGGAAGCAGGACTGAAGGATTGCTGTAGCCTATTTTTTTATAATACATCTCCTAAATTTCATCTTTTGACTCTTATTCCTTTTGTTCCTCCTGAAAAATTTGCAGATTTTGTGGCAGCTTGGTAGCTTGCCTGGATGTATGTGGAGAACATTCTGAATCTTTCAAAAGAAAATAGTGCTGCTTGCCCACAGTTCACAATAGCTTGAGAAATGTCTTGTTTGGAGAACAGAGACCAATTCAGACTGCAGACAGATACACAGCTGCTTCCAGCTTAATTTTCTGAAATGTTTTTGTACCCTTCAGGTAATTTACTTTCTCATCCTGGATCACTGCAGTTATATCTGGGCCATTTGATTCAGGGGTTGCAGCAGAGAACAGCTGGCCACTATTTACTTTTGTGTTTTAATTCCTGTTTTTCAGTTCTATTTACATTTTAAAAAGCAATAAAAATCTTATTCTTACAGTGTTTTATATTACTGCCATTTGATTCTTTTGAATCTTCCTTTTCTAGAAAGGCTTCATTTGCTTCATCTTTTATTTGATACCCACCTGTAGACTTACTGTGCTGTGCCTAACCCTCCTGCTAAAATTGTACCAGAAGGAGGGAATGAGTTCCCTTCCCAGCCAATTATCCCCTGAATCTTATGCATCTCTACTTTGGTATCTGTTTCAGTGTGGAAAATCCTCTGATAAAAATTTTTAATGCAATTTATGAGAAGATCAAATCACATTTTTTCTCTGAGAACTCTTCTTTTCCACCTTCCATGTGATTGTGTTCGTGCGTGATATGTCCCCACTGGAATGAAATGTATGTGTTCTCACACAACAAAACACCCTGCAGAAGTGATCAGGCAGTTTTGACTTTGTAGATCCACCACTAAGAATGTTTATAAGAAGTATAAAGAATGACTTTTCAGAATGCTGCAGAACTTTAAACTTTTTCAAAAATATATTTAGCTATTTGGATTTAAAAGGAAGCCATATTTAGTTTCTTTTCTGAAACAAAGTAAAGTTTAATTATTGCAGGACATTTTGTATTTTATCTTCTGTTTCCATCCTGCTTCTTGGGTATGTCTTTAATAGCTCATTTTTGAGAATTCAAATCCAGAAATGTTTTTATCTTGAGAGACAATCATTGAACAGGTGGCATCTACAGAGAAGAGTTATAAAGGGATTAGTCAAAGGTAGGGTACCACAAGTTCTTTTGAACACAAGTAAGAGTGACGTGCAAGAGGTAGAAAAAAAGGGACTGTTTGGCTTGATTAAATGCAGGTGTTATGAACATGGAGCAGAAGGAAAGACTTTATTAAGCTTAGGGGTTACTTAAAAATTTATGAGACTATGAAAAATACCAGTTATTTTTTCTTTCCCAATTAAAAGAAAATCAACAACAACAAAAAAGGGATCCTAGGAACTGTGAAAGAGCGAGAGGTAGCAGCACTATGAAAATCTTGTTTTATTTCCTCAAAGGGACCTGGGAGTTGACTCAACCTTACCACAGCCTCAGTCACAGCCCAGCTGAAATCCAGGGTCTCTCCTGCTTGTGGCTTTGCTGCTGCTTCTGTGGGGTATCTGTGTAATCTCCAAACAACTTTCTTGGCCAAGGGCACCATCATGCTCTGAAGCTGAAAGGTGACTTAACAGTACCCATCACAGTAGTTGCCTGGCATGAAAACTCCTTAGAGAGAGGTTGTATGGCTTCAATTCTGGGTGGCCTTAGAGAGTTTTTTTATTGCTTTTTCTAACCTTCCTGATACTCTTAGGAAAAAAATATGCTGAGTAAGCAGCATGGTCTGCTGATGGGAGCATGTCTATGACACGTTTCTGCTTTTGCTGCTGAAATTCATCCTGTGCAAAGTGCTTTGTTTCCTCTGTTGTTTGTGTCTGTCTGTTTGTGTCTCTGTTTGTGTCTACACAAAGACATTGCACTCACCTCACCGTGGCTTGGTGGCTGCTGTTGTCACATGTTGGCCCTTTCCAAAGTGCTGTGCTCCTCAGGTGTGATCTGGAAAGCATTTCCAAGCTCCCAGAGGTTGTGACCCTGCTTGCTCCATGGGCAACACAACATAGTTTATTAATTCAAACTGTGGAAATCTGTTTGAATCAAACTGTACTTCTCAGACTCCAGTCTCTGAGTGTATCAACACACAAACTGATGCTGATTTTCCAGCATCAGGGAAGGGACTGACACACCATCTAAAAATAATAAAGCCATTATATAATGTAATAATTGTTTGGCCAAAGAGAAACTACTAAGTGTGATAAAAGCACTGATTAAAGGTGACAACAGTGCTGCTTCTAAAAGCAATATTTTATTATCCCTGGCTCAGAATGAGACCCATGGCCATGTCAGAGCTTAGCTGATCTCTCACAGCTTTTCTTTTCCACCCAGTAGAGCTGATTTTGAGAACTTTGCAAGTGTTTCCCAGGCACATCTACAGTGTGAAGTGAAGTCTTGTATGAAGAAAGGCTGCCCTGAGATGATAATTCAGGGCCAGAAATCTGAGATAATTGTAGGATCCAGCACCCACTGGGATCAGGTCTTATTTCAGTAGAATGGTATGTACTAAGAGTTTTATGATTCTCTAGGCTTTCTTACAGCTATTTATGGAAGAATTTTATGGATGATTTTTGGTGTCTGCATGAAGGGGTAAATGTCATCTTTTCCTTAACAATACTAGGTGATATAATTGCCTGGTAATTCTTGAAACGCTTGGAAATTAATTGCCTTAAAATTGTATAGGGACTAAAAATTGGCCAAAAAGAAGCACTGAACAACAACAAAACACTTTCAAAAAAGAGAAAAAAAAAAATAAAAAATCCTTTCATCACTCTTGCACATGTAATGTGGAACTAGTTGCTCATTCTCAGCACTTGCCCAATCTTAGTGACTCACCTTGAAGAGTATGATTGCAGTATATGCATTTTCTTGGAATTAGTAGTGATAAATATTGATATTACAGTGTTAAACACATAGTAGCAGCAGTAACAGTCAAGAAAATCTTGGTGATTTTCAACAAAGATTGAAGAGCTTCCTCAGAATTTGTTCAAATCATGCTGCAAAGCCACATCTCCCGGAGTAAATGGCACTTTACAGTACTTGGAAATTACATCTGGAAGTACTATTTTCTGTACAGCCTAGAAAATCTAGTCTCTCAGCTCCTCTGGCTCTCCAGCCTCCAGAATTGCTGCTTGAATGGATATATTGTGCAAAATCAGATTGATTTGGCATACAACAGGGTGCTCTCATCTAGTCACACAGAAAGCCAAATGCTTCATTAAATATTTTGCCAGTTCTACTTTTTAGAAACAGCACTTAACTGCACGGTTACTACAGCCATTACAATCCATCGAAGTGCTGCAATAAATTTCCTGTTGCTCGAATGGGAAAGTTTACATAATAGAACAAAATACAAGCTTTTATGCTGCTAGCCATTGAAAAAAATATATACATTTACACAGTTTGGACATCAGATAAAAACTGCTGGCTCCCCAGTGTTACAGCCGGGACTGCAGACAGAAAGTAGTTTTAATAGTCCCTGTCTTCCTCAAAAGGGGAGCTTTTAATTTCTGGTTTTAAAATTAATACTGCTACTTCTGATTCTGAGTAACTCAGTGAAAATGAAAGGGCTCAGTTCCTTTTTCTATAGCTAACTGTCCTAGGAAGTAGACATTATTGTATAGTATGGACTTAGGTAGAAGCCCACATTCTGACTTCTGCTAGTGCTGATTTTTACCTGTTCTTCTCACCCCAGTGCTCCTTACACAGACCTGATTCTGCAGATTCACTGTGTGGAAAAGGGCCCAGAAATTAGTTACAGACTAGTGTTTTCTTACAGCGTTTTCTTATTGCAAACAGGTATGTCTGCTGTCCATACCTGAACAACATTGCATTCTAATTTAGGTAATGGAAGCAAAGAGGCTGAAGCCATGTTTTTTGTTGTAAAGAATTTCCACAGCAGGCAGGTAACGAATTAGACTTTTACAGGTGAAGGTAATGCATTCAGGAAAGCCACGTCTGCTCACAGAGCACAAGTGTGGGATCCTCATGGTGAGGCACTTACCAGTGGAGGTGATGCCACGAAAGATCTCTTTTTCAGATGGGTTATAGCTGGGCACTGTGGCCTTCAGGTGGCAAAGCCTGCAGCTCTGGAGACAGAGTCTTCAGGCAAGGAAAACACTCACCTCCCTTCTGGCCAAGCAGGCAGTTTCCAAAGCCACCCAGGCTACTGCTGCTGTTTGCTGGTGATATAGAAAAAGCTGGGATGCTACCCTTAGAGGCAGACAGCAGGAATAGTGGTGTCAGTGGGTGTGATAGCTATGGCCTCTGAAATTCCAGGACTGTCGATAAATAAAATTTAACAACTTTCTTCAAATATAAATAGATTTAAAAAATATGCATACACATATTCACAGACAAATAAATACATTCAGAACTTCTGTCCTGGAAAAAAATTCTTTAGACTCAAATACTTTAGTAATTTTTAGTAGGTTTTTTGTTGCTTGAAGTGTCCGACAGACCTTACTGGTGTTTGCCCAGGGTAGTCTGGGTAGGTCAATGTAAGACTTGCAAAGAAAGGCTAGGCACACTACCCTTAAATTTTCGTGGACAAGCTTGGTTGAATCACTGGGGAAGCCATGAGGAATCTATTCATAACCAGGGACTTTTAACGTATTATGCTATTCATATATATTATGAGCATGTGTGGCCCTCTAATTACCATCCAATCATCAGAGCATCAAAGTGTCTTACTTTGTTTACAGTCCTGAAAAACCAGAGTCAGGTTTTATGAGCCTGACAGTATATCTTTTTTGTTTTGTTTATATTTGTGAATTCTTTTTAATCATATGAGAAGAAACTTTCCACATAATCATTGTAATAAACCTTTTGTGAGACATTTAGAATATTATTTTGTACTTGCACTGCCTAAAATGGATGCTGAGTCCTATTTATATGTTCAAAAATAAGTCCTTAAATCTTTTAAATTACAGAGGGCTTGGGGGACCTCCCTGTAGGTGCCCCTGTTTATATTGCCAAAGTTTAGCTAGTGGTTGCAAAAACCCAGCAGCCAATTTACTAATGAGCTTGTTTTGACAGGACTGCATAGCTCATTGCTTATTAATGCAGTGTTGCTGGCTGGTTCATGCCACACTTTCTGGAACTGTAAAAGTGATTCAAGAGACTGTATCAAAACCAAGTTGCAAACATAATTTGGAACCAGAATCACTGGATTCACAATCCAGTTCAAATAATCATGACAGGACTGCCATTTTCCCATGGACTGCTATTCTCTTCAGCTCAAAATTCTGAGAGTCTTCAGTATTCTGAGACAAATTTATCCTGGGGATAACTCAAATGAAGTGAATGAAGTCACACCAGGGATTCATTTGGCTCATTACTAACATCTTGTCTCCTACCAGCATGCTCTGCATTGCTCAGCTGACACACTCTGGGGTCTGATGAAGACAGAAAGGGTCAGTTCAGCTTTCAGGCTCCTCTGTATTTTCCATGGAAAATAGGGGTGTCTTTATTTTATTTTTAAAATAAGAGAAGTATAAGTGCTATGTGCTGAAAAGAGTTTAGAAACCAAGCACTATCAAAGTCATAACAGAGGGAATTGCAGTGATCATTGGGAAATAGCTTCCTCAAACTTATTCCTCCTGTCATGCAAGGTAGATGAAATTTTGCAGTGTAATGCATTTTGTTAATATGTTTAGGGATTCATGAGGCCTACATGATCCTGTTGACTTGCCATAAAACATCCTATGGGCTTTTCCATATGCAGTATTTCTGGAAGAATCCTTTTCCTTGCTCAATTTCTAACTGAAATGTGTAAAGATGGATTGACATCAATCATCATCTATGACATCAACAATCTCTGACAAGCCTTAAGGATTGATCCATTTGGTCTGAGAATTAATTTGGCATTGAAGTCTCAACACTGTCTACTCAAGGATGACCTCAGGGCATGTTTTGCAAAGAATCTTTATTAATTTAGATTTAGAAATCTCCAGAATAAATACAGTAGCTCTGTTTCATTATTCCATTGACACAAATACATAGAGGGAAAAAAAGGAAATTGGAAAGTTTGAAGTGTTTCCTTTTTATTTTTTCAATTAAAATATTTATGACATTGTATTTACATTATATATGTGAGCATGAATGTGTGTAGATGCACACAGATGTGTGGACACTTCTGGACATATGCACACAGAGGAGTATGCCCATCTTTCTCCCTGAGAAGGCATTTGTATCTCATTGATTATAGGACATTGCCCTTAAAAATCATGGAGAATAGATTAAACAAAATTCTCACTCTAAATCCATAAAAAATATCTTAATATGACAAGAGTGAAGTTCCATTTCCAGTTTGGGGACAAGATAATGCCAACATTACACAAAATTTTGCCAGTATGTCTCTGCCAAGACAATATAAATGTCGAGCAACATTGTACTATGTCAGATCAAATCTCTGGGGATCGAGGCTTGAAAAACAACAAAAAACCCAACTATATATTCATGCAGTTCTTGTTGACTAGTTGTATCACCTCCAGGACTGACAGAGGATTATTACAATGGACAAGCAGTACACTCAGCTTCTTCTGGTTTCGGACCTCTTCAGCACAAGATCTCCAGAACACCTTGTTTGTGTTGCTCTGGTACACAATTCCAAGGGGTTCTAAGAAATTTATCTAAAAGTCTATGTGTCTGCCTTATTACACATATAAGCACAGTATAGACTTGCTTAATCTCCTCTGTGAGCCTAAAATATTGCCTTTTAGTTTTAGCACTCCCACAGATGTCACTGGAATTACTTGGATATACCTGAATGCCAAACTTGGTCTTAAGTTCATAAAAGTTAATAGTATTAGTGGAATACTGTAATTAGGAGATCTCCTACAGTTAGCAGGAACAGTTGGATTTAATAACTTATGATTTCAACTCTGATATATGTACATGAGGTTAGAATAAGCCTTTTTTTTTCCACACTAAAAGAACCTGTACTGACTGGTTTTGCTCCAAATATTTCATATGATTTATAGGAAAATCTCTTTTTTCTTCTGTGAAAATGAATACAAGGGACAACTTTTCTTTTAAAAATATTTCAAATGGTTTCAAATGTACTATCTGTATTCATTGATTATAGAGAATAATCTTAAGCATAGGGATGCATATAAATATTACCTTTTTGTTTGTACTGCTAGCTATGTTGTAATGTTTCAGCTCTCATTGCTGGAATCAGAAACAGGGGACTGTGGTACATTTTTTTTGTCTTCATGATAAGACATAATTGTTTTTGTTTCAGTCCATTTTGTCTTCTCTGCCATGGAATTTGGCTTCAAGAATGAGCTTTGAAAAAGCATAACATCTCAAATTGAAGAAAGCTGACTTAAAGAAAAATGTGCATTTTTCTGTCTGCATTTTTTTGATATATATTCATATGGTATCCTAAATATTGAAAACCCTTCAGTCTTGGTTAAGTTAAACCAAAAACAGCTTTTGACTCTTAGTAAAATGTTTGATAAATATCAAAACTGTTTTTGTTGAAAAGCTGAAAATTGTCTACATTTCCTACAATTTCTTCCCCTGCAAATGTTGTGTTCTGGGCCAATGAGAAAATGATATTATCTTTCACTATTCTCTGAAATAAAAATCTTCACATAAAACAAGGCTGTTATTAAGTGCACTGTGACTTAAAGGATTCTTCAATGTATACTAAACATACCATGTCAAATCTTACTAAAAGGGAGAAGCAAGCTGCCATGCTGATGATGTTGAGGTCCTTTCTAATCACCTGTGCTGAGATTAACTCATCTAAATTTTATCACCTTTAAGGCAGAAGTCTTGTTTTAGCTGATCATTACAGCTTCTGCTATTCTAAGAGCAGTGAGATGAGCCTGATCTCTGCAGTGATACCAAAGGGCTGGAAAGGATTTAAAGAGTACTGAGAAGAGATACTATAGGGAAAGGTAGAGGGAATCAACAGCCAAGGAGAGTGGGATAGCTCAAAGGGGATGAAAGGAGAAAAGGCAGAATTCCTGTTCAACCAGAGAAAGGAACATTGAAGGCACACTTCATTAAATACTTACATACTGTAAAAAATAAATAAATGTAGGGTGAGAAGAGACTCTCAAGGACAGCTGTAGCTGGCTTGTTGCTTAGGAGATTTAGAAGTGCAAGCCAACTGAGAGAAAAACTCAGCTCAGAGGAGGGGTTGAATTTATTTACTAGTCTGTGTTTTTCCATGTAAAGAGAAACAAAATTGAAATTTTCAATAATGGAAAGGTATTTATAAGACTTTCTCTTTCTGTGGAAGATATGTTTCTAGTTCATCAGAAGTTCCCTCTTCCGTCTCCTCCTCCTCAGGAGACCCATCATGATGGTGTGCTCCAAAGTGGGGTTTCCTTTTAGTTTCTCCTGATTATTCATTTCCTCCATAATGTGGATGTTCCAAAGTTTTTAAAGTTGTGTTGCATTTCTCTAGACATCTAATGCACCTGTTGATATGGAGGTGGCTTTTTCAGAGATCTATATCCATTTGAATACACAGTTTTGCTAAGAAAAGTGGTAGAATTAGGAAGAAATTCCTTACCTTGAGGGTATTGGAACAATTTACCCAGAGAAGTTGTGGATCCCCCAGCCTTGGAAGTGTTCAAAGCCAGGTTGGATGGGGCTTTGAACAAGTCTAGTGGGAGGTGTCCCCTCTAATTTCAGAGGGGTTGGAATGAGATGATCTTTAAAGTTCTTTCCAACCAAAACCATTTTAGGATTCTATGAAATTTAACACTGGTTGGTTTGGAAATTAGAGTTGGAAGATGGTCTCATGGGTGCATTTTATGAGCATTCGTCATATTTTCTTTGAATGTGTTTAGATTTATACCATATAATGTTCATCTTTGCTAAAATGTTAGGAAGTGCATTTATGTATCTTCAGCACCCTATAGCATACAAATGTTTGAAGAAAATACCAACAGTAACAACAACAAAAGCAGTTTCCAGGACTTCAAAGTAACCAACTCCATGAAATCCTATTCAAGTACATGGTTCTTCATCAAATATTTCTGCAGTTGGGATGTTTTGGGGCAGGTGTAGACTATGAAAATAGGTAGCCTCTTGATACAGATGCCATCAGATCTCAGTTGCTTGGGTAAAGGGACAAAGGTATCTGTTCAATTAGCTGTGTAAGTATAGAAACATACAAATAGACCAAACATGTTCAGAAATGGCCACTTCTGGCAAACTGATAAATGCTGCAGTAATTTTTAGAATTAGCAAAGAGGAACAGAGTAGTAGCTTAGCATGGAATTAATTATGATTAGTAGTACCTCAAATTCCTTCTAATCTTCAGAAACTTTTAAAAACCAAGTAAGCATAAGGTTAAGACATCTGATTTCTTTAACACAAAATCCACTCACAATTAGATATGGTTGTTAATCACAGTTTGATGAATTCTCATTTGTATTTTAGGAGTAAATTAAGTATCTTTAACAAAAGGCTCAAAGAATTTAATGAAAGTGTGCTTTTCCAGATGTACAATATTGCTGGTTTGCTTTTATATGGCCGTCATGAGTTTCAAAGTAAATTTAACCTTAATTATGTTGAAAGTCTCTGTAGATTTTTTAAGTAGCTGCAAATCTTCAATGCTGAATATGGAGCAACAAATTTCCTATTAGAGAAACATATTGGTAATTTGTTAAACAAGTCACACCTGATTGCCAGTTACACCTCATTGGTATGCTGTTAAGACAAGCCCCTTCACATTTAGTTACGTATTGTTTCAAACAACTTGCCAGCAAAGATTTTTCTTTGGATCTTGGAAAGCAATATTTTATACATACTCAAAACCAATAACATTTGAATGACAGTTATTTTCAACTTGGGATTTTGACAAAGACTCTTAATTGTTATTCCCAGACAAAAATCTTCATTAACAGGGAGCCTGGGTTATGAATATTTATCAATTACTTAAGGGTAGAATCCTTGAGAGGAAATGTTATTTTCTAAATATTTCAACCTATAAAAATTAGTCTGGGAATGCCTTAGTTTGCATTTAAAATACATATGAAATTCCTACACTTCTTGAAACCTGACTTGCTTCAAATCCTGATTTAACCATTGCTTTGCCACTATCTTTGTACCCAAGCACCTGCCACACTTGATCTTCCTGATCCAGGTCTTTTTCTCTGAAGACAAGGAAACCTGGTATTTCGAATACAAAGATAGCTTACAGAGTGATGGCTCGTTTTGGTGCAGATAAAACAGGGTCCCTCACATGGGTCTTAAATTTAGTTCCCTCTTTTGACTTTAAGAAACCACTTCTTAATAATGTTTCTTCCTTATTTGTTTGGGTTTTTTCCTATAAATAAATAATAGCCAAATAAAGGAAACACCCTAGTTAAATAGAGGGAGAAATTTTATGAAAATAAGAAAGCAAAGGATGAACCAAACAGAAGGAAGAAAAAGGATCATATTTTCTCCCTTAGTTTAACCTACCTCATCACACCATGATCCAAAGCAATGGATACTGATAAGGTGTAGTTTCTTTCAAAAAAAAAAAAAAAAAAAGCCAACACATATTCAGAGAATAAAACAAGTTCATTTTAGGGTGCCAGATTCTTTCATGTAACTCAGTAGATGGATGCAGCACTGATTGAATCACATAGTTTTCAAACAAGATATTATTTCATTGTTTTACACTGGTCCTTTGTTTGCACTGTATTATTTAGACATTGAAACATGGTACAAGACTTTAATACTCCTGATCCAACCCACATTCCAAATACAAGAAATGGGTAAAATTCTCGTTTAATGAGAACAGAAAAAAGTTGACAAATAAATTTATTTATAGAACTGTTGAAATACTTCAAGCAGAGTTGAAGTCCAATGATGCCTGTAGCTTCTCATTGTGCATTATACTTTAGAGAAAATGTCATGTGAATTTCTCTCTGCTGCTGTCCAATTATAGTGAAAACTGTTATATCAGGGTAAGAGTAGAAAAACAGAACTGACAGCAATGGGACTTGCTGTTGCCTGCATATTGCACAGCTATCTCTGCTGGCAAAACCACAGGTACTACATGTCCTTGCTTAAAGCCCTGGTTCAGATCAGATCACTACTTAAACTTATATTTGTGACAAAAAACAACTTTCTGTAGTTGCAAGGGAAAATTTGGACAGATAAATGTAGTTGCGAGCAGGTTCATGCTGGAGTCTGCAGGTCTGAAACAGCCCTGAGAGGTGCACACAGTGCTGGAGTGCTAATTCAGAACTCAATGTTTCATGAAGCTCAGCACCAGCCCAGCAGAAACAGGAAGAGAATACAGGAGGCTTACACTAACTTATGTTGCTTAATTTAGGAAGCCTCCCAAATACTGCCTCTGGGAAGGACAAGATGGCAAATGCTGCTCTCAGGGCTGGGAGGAGGCAAAATTAACTCTTCACCTCTTGAAATGAAGTAGACCTGCAGCCTGGCAGGACTTGTAGATTGCCTTGGCTGCTCAGTAGGAACAATATTTGTTGGCAATGAACTGCTACACGCACTAAGTGCTGCTGGTTTTCTAGGTGAAGAATTGCAGAACTATTTATTTTCCTGACCAAATGTTGAAAAGGGGGTATGTTCTCCACTGATATGTACATTTTTATCCTAATACCCCCAAATCCTGGTGATGGATGTCAGTCATTGTGCGAGTATATTTGTTTTACTGTGTGTCTAAATTTTAAGGCTTGCTTTCAGGAATTAATCTATCTAAAGTAAATATGTAACAGTATATTCAGACTGACGAATATTTTGAGACTGTACCATTTACTGGTGCTAAAAATGCTTTTTCTGTGCAATGGATGGGTTATTGCAACACATTTGAGTCAATGCATCTGGCTGATGCTTTATTCCCAGTCATAGTTTCCCTTTGGCATTCATCATCTTTGTTGAGAGGAAAAATCCTTAGTAACTGACCGTTAGGGTTATATCTTATAGTATGAAAGAATGGAGATTTCAACTTACCTTTCTTTACAATAAAAATAAGCCAATTTGACTGACTTATCATACAAGGGAGAAGACTGCCAGCTCTTGGAAACCATACTGTAGTTATCCTTTGCAAATGGAAATGCAAATGCAAAAAGCATTGTCGGTCATGGCTTCAGTAGAGCTACTGAAGACACTAAAACTGTCAACAGATTTGGTCCAGGGGCCCTGTTTGTGGTGGAAAAGATGTTTCTTCACCATCATTAAAAGTCTACTCCATTTTTCATGAGGGAACTTTGAAAACAGTGTGTTAGCATCATATTTAGCTGTATGTAAATAGAACAAGTTGTAATTAAAAAGTGAACATATGGTTTCCAATTTGGGGTTTCACTAATTCTCTTCACAATTCATGAGAAGAAAAGTGAGAGTAGATTTTAGGATTGCACCACTTTGTTAAGCTTTGCTTCAGAAATGTCACAGGTTATTAAGATCCAAAAGGTGCTTTCAGATGCCCTGCAATCAATCAGTTCTTGCCTTACAGAGATAAGTCAGGTGACATTTGATGTTTCTGTGCCATCATACTGCACTGGCAGCTGGATGGCAACTGCAGCAGCCATGCTGTCCTTCTAGCCCCTCTGCTGTGTTATTCTCCAACTCCTGCCTTGCTGCTGTTTTCCCCAGTCTAACATTTTAGTAATTCTCACTGGAAGTATCTGACTGTTCTTTCTCTATCAAAATTCAGCCATTGGATACCTAATAGCAAGGAAGCAGTTAGGCAACAATTAATTTTTTTTTTTTTTTTCTTTTGGTGTTTAAAAGCATTTTGCTCCCAGCAGCACAGTATTTGGAGGAACAAAAGGGATACTAAACAGAGATGAGCTGGATGGGGAGGGAATTGAATGGGTTGAAAGATAAATGACAATATGCTCAAGGGTTATGAGAGCCATCTAGCGATAAATACACTAGGAGTGAAAAAGGTCACTCTGAATAAGTGAGTGCAAAAAGTAATCAAGCATTAGAAAGAGGGACATGCCATGTGTAAAGGATGAGGTACTGGAGTTAAGAGTATAAATACTGATAAGGAAAAAGGTGGGAGAATGAAAGCAGATTGTCCAAGAGCTTTCAAAAGTTGCACAATAAAATTGCCTTCAAGAACACCAGGACAAAGAGGCTGGTCAGGGCTGCTGAAAAGGCAAGGACTGCCACAAGGGAAGCAGATGCCTGGGTCCAGCCAAGGACCAGCCAGGCAAGTCAGAGTTGGAGTGTGGAGGCAAGGGAGTGGGCATGGCACAGACTTTCCCGGGATGCTGTTGTACCCAAAGGCAGCCCCCCAGCTCTGGGGCTGCTCTAACAGAGAAGAGCAACAGCTGCAGATGGGGCTGAGGCCAGGGGCACAGCACAGATGTGTCCCCGGCAGCCCTTTGCTTGCCATACCGCACTGCCATCAGGAACAGAAGCTGTGTGCCTGCAGGAATTGCTTAGGGCTGGTCACGCTTGTTCTGCAGTCAGATTCTGCACAAAGCCTGTCTGGCATTCAGGGAAGATCTACCCTGACATGCAGCAATGATAGCTTGCTGGGAATGTTTTTTACTGCTATGAGACTGAATCATATGCAGAGCCTAGTCATTTCAACACCCACCTGGTTTACTTTAACACAAGACCTATTTCTATAAATTTTACAAGTCTTCCATATGGCATATACAGGAGATTAATTTTGGATCCCTACTGCATGTTTACATCTTGATTCTGAGCACTTTAATACCGTAGTTAAAGATGGAAAAAAAATCTCAGGAAAAAAAAATCCCTGAGTTTCCTGCCAGCTTGTCTAACTAGTTCTTATCAGCCTGTCTCCTGGGCTGTAAGAGAGCTATGGGCTTTAGGCTTTTCATCTCTGCACGTCATGGACAGCCCACAGGGCCGGGGCACAGAAATGGCAGCTATAATGCCAACGTCAGGCCAAGCCTGATCAATGCATCAGAAACCTGATCTCACCTCAGGGAGGGGGTGCTGTCTGGAGGGCCTTGGACAAGCTTAGAAATAGGCTTGTGAGAACCTCGTGAGGTTCAACAAGGCCAAGTACAAGGTGCTGCACCTGGGTTGGGGCAGCCACCGTTATCAGTACAGACTGAGGGAGGAAGAGATGGAGAGAAGCCCGATAAGAAGGACTCGAGAGTGCTCATTGATGGATGGAGGGTTGGATGAAAAGCAGTACATGAGCTGACAATGTGCATCTGCAGCTCAGAAGGACAACCTTCATTAAATTGCAGTCTGGCCAGCTGGTAAAGGCACGCTGTTTCTGCCCCTCTGCTCTCACGAGACCAGCTGGAGTTCAGCACTCAGCTCTGGGGGCCTCAGCACATAAAAGAACCATTTCAAGAGGAAGGCCACAGAAATGATCAGAGGGATGGAGCACCTCTTGTATAAGGATAGGCTAGAGAACTGGGATTGTTCAGCCTGGATAAGGGAAGGCTCCAGGGAGACCCCATTCTGGCATTTCAGTGTTTAAAGGGGGGCCCTTATAAGAAAGATGGAGAAAGATATTTTAGCACGGCCTTTGTGACAGGACAAGCGGTAATGGTTTTAAACTAAAATAGAGTAGATTTTGACTAGATATAAGAAATAAGTGTTTTTTATGATGAGAGTGGCAAAACACTGGAACAGACTCTCCAGAGAGGTGGTAGATACTCCATCCCTGGAAATATTTAAGATCAGATTGGATGTGGTGCTGGTTGAAGATGTCCCTGATCATTGCATGGGGAATTGGACTAGATAACCTTTAAAGATTCCTCCCAACTTAAACTATTCTGCGCTTATGTGAATGTATGAAACCAGGCCTGACCATTCAGATAGACCTGACTGGCATATAGCTCTTGATAGTAAAGTTCTCCAGCTCTCTTCTTCCTTATATAAGGACTGCAGGCATAGTAACAGTATGGGACATATAAGAAACTTGACTAATGCCTGATGAATTATACAAGAAAAGGGTGATGGAAAACACATTGGTGTGCAAACCCTCCCCAAAAGCTGAGTTAAAATTTTGATTGAGTAGCAATAGGGGGGATTCTTCATAAGATAATTTAATTTTGGCATTTTGGGGGCTGAGTAGTTCCTGAGCCACTTGAAAGGTTTATCATGGAGTTTTACAGTGGTTCCATACTTGTTTCGTACTCTGATCTTGCTTAGGTGAAACTTCCCACTACTTCATCAGAAGAGAGCTGAAACTTACATTACCAGTGGTGGAACACTCCTAGGGATATGAGTGAAAGGCCCAGGCTGCAAGGATTGGGATTTTAGCATATGCACCACTAGAGAAGTTTAATTGCTTGCCACAAAGAAGGGAGAATGTGGTGGTGCAGAACTGTTTTATTAGGTTTTTATAAGAAGTTTATGTTATGGTTCATTTCACTCTATCCCCAATGTTGTTGCCCTTTTTGTGTTTTCTGTATAACAAGGTGTTTTGTGTCAGTCCTCCCACCCTCCTCACTCTGGGGCAGCCTGTCTATCACTTTGGGGTCCCTACCGGATTGTGAAATCTCAGGGAGAGGGTTTCAGGTGATAGGTGCCCTGGGGGGAATTCCTTTAGCTCTGGATTTTAGTGGTCCAGGGCTTGGGGGTGGGCACAGGAGAAGACCTACAATGAAGTATTGCTTTTGCCTTTTTTTCTCCAGAAATATCTTTTTCTCTTTGCTACTGAGGACAAGACAACTTTGTTTGTTTGTTTGTTTGTAAGACTCTTCCCATCTGCTTTCTTCCAGAGTTATTGAGCAGTGGTTTTAATGTGAGACAATCACTGAAATGACATTTAAATTGAGATATTCCTTGCTTATTTCAAAGGAAAGCTAAGCAAAAAGAGGGAACAATCCAATACAGAATTTCTTTCATGATTGATTTCTACTTGTAAGGAGATATTCTGCATTTCTCCCATAAGGAAAAAACCAAGCCTTTATATACTCTTAAGTGAGCTCAAGGCCTGTTTTGAAAAGATTAACATATACTGTACTGGGAACAGCCAACAAGAAACATGGTAAAGAAAACTTCATAGCAATGTTTAACTGGGATTACTGGAGGTTGTTTGTGGTTGATTATAATGATTATAGGAACAAAATGTAAGACACTGTCCAGTATGTGATATCTAAAATAAAATTAAAATCAAAAGTATTCCTGCTTGGTCTTGGTCTGGCCTTGCTGGGGGGGTTTAGCTGACTCTCATCATTATCGTTTCTGCTTGGAAGCTGAGGAAGTCTTTTTATGCCCATGAGATGTATTCCCAGACACAGAGTTATCAAAGAGATGTGTGCCTCTCCATCATGGAAGAATAAGTGTATAAGAAAGCTCCTATGTCCACAGTGAATCAGTGGCTCCTCAGTGCGGCCTTGCTTTAGAAGATAAGACATCACAGTTCGTCATATCTGAAAGCCATGTAGTTCTGAAAATGATGGATGGCTTGATCCTAGGCCCAAAAGTCCTGGCCTGGGCACAAGAGATGGATGGGCTGTCTTCTGGCAGGGATCCCAGCACCCAGGTTGCCTGGTGAATGAGTCACTGGTCGCTTCAGATATGAAACTACATGCATGTATATACAGAGGGCAGCATTTTCCATCCCTACAAAGGAAGAGTGAAGGGGAATTTGCAAGGACTGTTCCAGAATTTTGTTTATGCTCTTCCTAAAGGCATTAGAGGGTACAGACCTGCCCCTGCCTTGTTCAGATTGAACAAACTCCATCTGACATAGCAGCTGGACAAACTCTGAATTTACTTCCTAGGTAATAAGAACACAAGTGTTATCACAGCTGAGCTCCATGTCCCACTCACATGTGATGATGTGTCACAAGGCTGTGTCCCCAAAAGTGGGCAGAGATAATTGTTTTTTGTCTTTAACTATTTTTAGGAGTTTTGTTCTTGTCTTCTCATCTTTAATGGCTTGTCTCTTTCCTGTAGTCTGGATAGTCAAGGCAGCAATGTTTATAATCAAACCTGAATGATTTTTCATGAAGTAAAACACACAGAGTGGCCTTGCTGAGTAGGCAACATGATTATATTTGATTTGTATTTTATTCTTAACCATTTATTCTCAGCTTGACCCTCTTTCCTCTCTGCAACTATCAGGCTTTCTGCATAAATAAGGCACTCACTGAGCTGCTTTATATTAGGCTATATTCACAGTGGCTGATGTTTCATAAATCACACCTGGACAACTGAATTTTCCTAGATGGTAGGCCTGTGGATCTTATGCTGGTTCTGCAAACACATGTGTAGAGAAAGAAGTTGAGAGGAGTATGTGAGAGGTTCTGTGGATAAGGAGATTCTTAGGAAGCATTTGTTACCCTACGCAAAACTTTTCCGTGCTGGCTGTCTTCAGGTCTAGCATTAACATCATGTCACAAGCAAATGTCAAAGATGTTTTATCAGGTTATTTCATCTTGGTTTTGCCATTAATATGCACCGACATAGTTTTCTCTTCTTTGTCCTTACACTCCGGCTATTAAAACACTTTAATATTCCCTATGGATTTTTTTTTATTCAGCCTATACATATTTAATAAAAGCAGGTCCTCTGAGGGAAGCAGTCCTTCTATCAGCACCTTTACTGAAAGAAGCTTACATCTTTCTTGAATGCAAAGTGGAGGAATACACTTGGAAACGAAATTACTTTAGAGAAAAAGCATCAAGTGAACATCATGAACTCCTCAATTCCTAATTTCTAAAAATGACACTGATATACTAAAAAAGCCATTATGCATCAGTATGTGTTGTCTTGTTGTCTTACAGGAGTGAGGTGTCACATGGCAAAAGCATATGTGAAATAAGAGGAACAAATTGTTACCCCTAAACAAATGATATTTATAATCTAAAAAAAAAAAAAAAAAGGTCTGGGCAGTAGGATGGAGCTTGGAGGCAGTGATGAATTGAAAACATAATCTTGCCTTTGGCTCTTCAGCCGTCTCTCTTGGAGGTAGATTCTCTGGCCAGCGATGGGCTAAAGTCCTTCAAAAAATATTTGAGGAAAGACTGGACAAAAGCATTTCAGCTAAGACTTTTTGGTTTTAAGAATTATTTTAAGCTTCTTAGCTGTGTCTAACTTCCACCTTCCAATGTTAATTTTCATCAGGGTCATGCCTTTCAGATTTTCCACTCCTCTTTTTCAGTACCTGCAGGATGAACTATTCTTCTCATGGATGACACATTTTCAAGCAAATTTCTATTTTGCTGGTCTTTGCTCATGCACTGAGTTGCAAAATATTCTTGTCCTTCATGACTGCATAACATTATATGAAAAATAAATGAATAGCTTTTTCTCCTTTAGGTCATGCATGTTGATATTCATTCAGACCGAATCTAAGGCAGAACTCTCCAGGAGAAAAATCACTTCCTCTGCCTTTAGGTGGATCTTTCTCCCTGGCAGAGAAAAGAATTCAGGGATGGGTGCACAGCTGACTTTTCTCTGTCACAGTGATGTCTGGCTCTCCAATGAAAGAATCTCCTCATTCTTATTGTTCTATGAAAATGAAGTATTTTTAGCTCACTTTGCAGACACCAATTGGCAGTGACATTCTGCCCTTTTAGAAAAGTAAATTCAGTCACTGAAAATGTAGGTTCCAGTCCTGCAAACAGATACATGTGGATAGTCTGTGCCTCTTTGCTGATCCATATTGATTAGGGATAAGGGTCTGTCTCTGCAGATAGCTTTGAAGGTTCAAGGTCTCTGTTGTGGCAACATGAGCAGTTGCTGAGAGTCTGTACATAAAAGGAAACTGGGAGATGAAGTGGAAAATCTTGTCTTTGACCTCCCCCCCGACAGCATGGGAGGAAAGAATGTCAACTTGGGCATTTTTCGGCTTTAACTATGAATAGCTTCAGTGGAGTTAATGATACATAACTAGTGTTTCTGTAGACAGCTAATCTGTTCTTCTGATCCTCCCAAGGCTCCCTGCCCCCTTCCCCCTTTTTATTAAAAAATGAACTCAGTCAAGGCAGAATTTTAATCTTTTGTGACCTGCAGTTTTCATAAAGAGCTGGTTGGGCAGGAGCAATCATAAAGTTTCTGTATCTGATGGCATTGTTCTGAAGCATTTGTTGTGCTTCCCACTTGTGGTTCAGCTGATAAGCACAGTTCAAGGAATAAAAAAAGCATTGTTGATTGTCAACAGGCCTAACAAAACTAGATTGTGTTCTGATGGTATTTTAACAGAGATATTCTTTTAAAAAATGTGGAAAGTTGACTGTGCTGTTTTGGATAGACATTTTCTAAATGCACAAAATGCAATGGGAACAACAAAAGACATTAAAATCTTTAAGATGAAAGAGATCAGACAGATTTCTTTTCTGTCCAATCCATAAAGTTGTCTTAGGGATGGATTATGTGCTGTAATTATCAACATAAATGCACCTGATTAAAAAATTTACATAATTAGTATATTAGTAAGTAGCTTTGAAAAGAACAGCTATATATATTTTTGTGTATGTGTATATATATATATATATAGTCAAAAAGATCATGCACATATATATATGCAAATTATATATATCTAGTCAAAGAAAGGCACCTAGTAACCAGGTCCTTCCTTCTGTCATAATTCAAAGACTAGTAGCTAAAAAACGAGAAGCTGGAAAATTTTAGGAGAAGGTTTCAAGGTGGTTTATAATACAGTAGAGTGGTAGGCCACCAACTTCTAAGAGATGTAGCAGCTCTGCCTATGAGTAGCATTTGTATGGTGGCAGGATACTGGGGCCACTGCTGGACATTTTTGTTATATGTCAAATCCTTTATGCCAAGAGTCCCTCAGTGAGGTGGAGCACATCATGTGGACTGTGACCCTTGGAATCAAATTGAAATGCCACTGAGAGAGAGGAAGTTTGAGATCAGATGAGCAATTTTAAGACAAAGATTTTCCTCAGACTCAAGTTCTAAATTTAGTCTCTCCTCTCCTCTCCTCTCCTCTCCTCTCCTCTCCTCTCCTCTCCTCTCCTCTCCTCTCCTCTCCTCTCCTCTCCTCTCCTCTCCTCTCCTCTCCTCTCCTCTCCTCTCCTCTCCTCTCCTCTCCTCTCCTCTCCTCTCCTCTCCTCTCCTCTCCTCTCCTCTCCTCTCCTCTCCTCTCCTCTCCTCTCCTCTCCTCTCCTCTCCTCTCCTCTCCTCTCCTCTCCTCTCCTCTCCTCTCCTCTCCTCTTTTCTAAGCAATGCTGGAGAACAGTGTTAGGAAAAAAGAAATATTTATTGACTTTGTAATGGGATTAAGGAAAATTGGAAGAGAGTATCATTAACCCAAGGGATAAATGTTATATATGCAATAACTGCTATCCAAACCGTTGTTCATCTGGAAAACCAATTTAAGTTAAGCCTTTTTTAATTGCTTCTCTGTGTACATTTACTCAAATCAAGGAAGGGGCAGAAATATTTATTTTGTCTTTGTCAGAATTTTGTTGTGAATGTCTACCTTTTTTTTCTTTTCTCTTCTCTTTTGGGTACTTCTTTTAAATATGGATTTGAACAGAAATGTCTGCTTCAGGATCAGAATATCTCTGTCCACTGAAGGAAGGAAGATTTCATACTGCAGCAACTAGAATGGGGGTGCAGTAGAAGGTGTCTAGATGAGACTGAGAACTTCTCAGTACAAACAGAAACTCCTTTATATCAAAATGAAACATTACATATTAAACTGTTGGAGAGTGTTCAGGGGAAGTCCATGAGGATGGGGAGGGTCTGGTGAGGAGTGACTGAGGTGACTTGGTCTGTTCAGGCTGAAGAGGAGACTGAGGAGAGACCTCACTGCAGTTACAACTTTCTCATGAAAAACAGACAAGGTGAACAGACAAGTACTGATCACACAGGCACAAGGTGTGACCCTTGGGGTGTCCTGTGCAGCAGCAGGATTTGGAATTGATGATCCTTATGAGTTCATTCCAACTCAGCATTTTCTCTGATTCTATGGTTCTCACTTTTCCTTGGCTCTGGAAAAAAAGATTTTCCTTGGAAAATTTGCTACTTCTTTTTCCGGTTTTCTGGTGAACAAAAGGATGCAGTTTTACTGCAGAATGGTAAATAGCTGCAGCAAAGGGGCTGCATTTCAATTGTAGCTGTCACTCAGGCTAGTTAACTGTTGCCTGTTTGTTCAAAGAGGGAAAGGCTTTGAGATGAACTGGGCAATGTAAGAGTAGAGGTTAGTTTAACATTTGGGACACTGCTGACTGTATTTCAATATTGACCTTGAGCACTGTCTTGTCAGTAATGTATATATTAAACCTTTGAGCACCAACATTATTTTATTGATGAAGTAACCTTTTGCTTCCCAGTGGTAATGCTGGGAAACAACTGCATGTATTTCAATGGGATTTTTCTATGTGAGAAAAGCAACAGTAAAAAGCTCGATTTTACCATTTTCTTTTAGGTGCAAAACAGCCCACAAACCTCTGCATAAAACATTTTTCCTTTGTCAGCATATCAGAAGGTAAATTCTCAGTGCTAAATCTTGGCACAGTGTGTATGTGGAACTTCATGGCATACCTGTCAGATGTTCTGATTCATTTTTAAGACTCTGAAATATCACAGCTATAAAAGATTTAAAAGTTCAGCACAGATTCAGCTGCTTAATTCAAAGGACTGAGCTCATTAACTGTTTACCTTCCCTTTGAATACACTCCAGGCTGAAATGGGAATTGGCATCTTAACAATGAGAATGCACCAGCTAATGAGCTGCTTGGCATATTCGCTTCCATGCCACTCTGCAGAAGTTCCTTCTCTTTCATGGTGCACTGTGTGGGGAGAAGGCAGCAGAGCCCAGGCAGGCAGCCCTGGCTGATGAAAGCCACAGAGCCCACTGAACATGATGTCAGCCCCCTTCTCTTCCCCCATAGCCACAAGCAAATACAGATCTACCAATGCACAATGCTGCATCTTGTGGTTACTGTAGATTTCCTCACCAATCCTTTTAACTTTCCTTTCATTTCATGCCACTTTCTATCAGCTGGAGGAACATGGACACAGATGGGTGGTCCTTGCCTTGGAAGATCTTACATATGCTGGCAGCAAAGCTGCAGAACAAGACTTTCCTGATAGGATGCTGCATACAGGCTTGTCCAGCATATATTTGATCCCCTATTTACATATAGACCCTTTCTGAGGTCTTTATAAGAAGTGAAACCAAACAGTGCCTAATATTGTTTTAAAAATATGCAGATTTTGCTGCTGCTCCAGCCCTTTTCTCTTCAAGAACTAGCATATTTCTATTTACTGGGAATTTTTGGCAGTCCCAGGATGGTGAGCACATCCATGTTTCAGTGCTGCATTCTCTTTGCTGGGAGATGCTGTGGAATGTAAACTTCTCTGATGGCAGCTCCTTCAAGTCCTTTTCAGTCTTGTCAAGTTTCTTTATTAATAGAAGAGAAGCAATCTTCCTTCAATGGCAGCAACTCTCTAGGCAACCTCTGAATTTATAATACAGATGGGTGCCTGCCATTTCCTTTTTTCAGTACCACACTGCATTCCTTATCTGACACGTGGAACTTGTTTGGTACCATAATGCAGCAGCTGGAGACACTTTTCTTTGAGGTAAAAGCAGTTTGCTTGCCTTTTTCTTGGCAGCATTGAATTTTGCCCACCTGCAGACAACATTAATATTTTTTTCCCCTTCTGAGATAGCAGAGCTCTGGATGGTGATCTGATTTGAAATATTTTGGCACTATGCCTCTTCCTTTTTGCACCACAAACTAATAGAGTTAAGCATTAAGGAAAGGAAAGGAAAGGAAAGGAAAGGAAAGGAAAGGAAAGGAAAGGAAAGGAAAGGAAAGGAAAGGAAAGGAAAGGAAAGGAAAGGAAAAGTCCAATTCCCTTCCTTCCCGTTCCCTCCCCCATTCCTTCCCTTCCCCCTCCCCCTCCCTCCCCGCCCCTCCCCTCCCCTCCCCTCCACCTCCCCCCATGCCCTCCCCTGCTCCCCTCCCCCCTCCGCACCCTCCCCTCCACTCCCCTCCCCTCCCCCTCCCCCTCCCCCCCCCTCCCTCCCCTCCCCTCCCCTCCCCTCCCCTCCCTCCCCTCCCCTACACATAAAAGAACAGAGAAACAGGCAAGCATCTAGATAAGTCTGTACATAGCATTTAAAATGTTTAAATGGAAATGTTATGCTTTGGGATCTATCTCTGACAGACGACAGTGCTAGATTTGAATTCCAATTATATAAACCTCAAGACTGTTTTATTAGAAGAACTAAGTGGGGATGAATGCTATAGAGCTGGGTCCTTTCCAGTTCAGGCTGATCTTTTCTGACAGACTCTGGTATGCTGCTGACTGCACTGGAACAGCCCAAAAATGGACAGAAAGAGGAGGATCTCCTGACTGAAGTGCAAAGATGCATTAATCATAGGGAGGATGGCTGTGTCATAGCTTCTGACAGAAAAATCCATACATTTGGTTGATTGCAAGCAGCTGGTTAACTGGTTTCTTGGATATTTCCCTATTTTGTTTGTCAACAGCTGTTATTGCAGCAATTTGGGTTTCAGGCTCTGGGCTTTGCAGCTTTAACTCCTCTCTTTCTCAATGGCTCCCAAAGCAGCCTGTTAGTCCAGCATATAGCACAGCTGAAGAAAATGGAAAGACCTAGAATAAAATGGCATGGAAACAGTACCATTTCTGATGTTTTAGATGATGCTTTCAGCAACTCTTTTGTTCCTGACACTGTTGGAGTGCTTACTGACTCTGTCAGGCTTTAGATCTGTGCTACTTAGCAAAGATTTGCAGTTGAGGTTATTGTTTGACTCATTACTTGTTCTCACTGGTAAAGACACGAAAGAGTTAAAAAAGTTCAAGGAGTCTTTTCAAAGTAAGGTAATAACTCCTCCTGTTTGTCATATTGTTAAAGGTTTCTTCAGGGTTTTAATCCAGAGTATGTAAGAGAAAATATGCATCCAGATAAAGGCAGATATCTAGGTGCAAGCAGTTTACCTTAGTTTTTGGGTGCAAATATCAACAGGCTGACAGCTCTCCTGTGTGCAGGCAGAGGCTCTCATTTGCTACAGGCATTTAGCATCAGCACATTGCAATAATATAGTTCAGTTGTAAATATCAGCAAACTTTTCTTTTCAAATGTGCAGGAAAAGACAGTGGTAGCAAACCATATCCTCCAGCTGCAGCTCAGTCAGATACTTTGTTCACTTATTTAGTGTACAGGCATTTTTTTGTGCAAGTCACTTGGATTTTGAAGTGAATTACAAGATCAGCTGTTCTGACAGGAGAAAAAGAATATTTTTAGTTCCACAGTTAGTAAACCAAATCAGCAGGACATGACTTTTTTGTGTGCTCTCTGTGAAAACCAACTGTTCCCTAGTGTTGGAGGTGAAAGGTTACATTTTTTCCTTTGGCACATGAAATGACTGAATTTCAGCCACTTCACTGTTCTAACAGTGTTCGTTCTCATAGGAAAACTTGGTGGGTAAATAGAAATATCTAAAAGCAGCTAGAACTGCCTTTTCTTTGGCTGTTATCTAAAAGTGTTTTTAAAAAGTAGCTGAGTAATTTGATAATCTGTTGAAGATTATTAATATAAAGCACTGATAAGAAGTATTGAAGCTTTGTGGGCTGTTTGAGGCTTGCATCAATGAAGTCCCTTCTGAAGCACTGTGAGGTAGGGAAGACAGCTACAGAGGTCTGGGATAAAAAATTACTCTTCTCACTTTCACAGAATCATAGAAACTTAGAATGGTTTGGATTGGAAGAGACAAAGTTCATCTAGTTCCAACCCCATCATGGGCAGGGACACCTTCCACTAGACCAAATGGCTCAAATCCCCATCCAACTTGGACTTAAACATTCCCAGGGATAAACCCCCCACAACTTCTCAGGGAAACCTGTTCCAGTGCCTCACAGTAAAGAATTTGCTCCTACTACATAATGGAAACCTGCCCTCTTTCAGTTTGAAGCTATTCCCCCTTGTCCTGACACTCCATGCTCTTGTAAAAGTATTTCTCCATCTCTCTTGTAGGCTCCCTTTAGGTGCTGGAATGTGCTTTATGGTTTCCCCATGGCCTTCTCTTCTCCAGGCTGAACCACCCCAAATCTCTCAGCATGTACTTTCATCTTCTTTGCAGGAAAAAAAAAAAAAAAAAAAAAAAAAAAAAAAGGAGATAAAGATATGAAGGGAATAAAGGGAATATTAAAGTGAAATAAGTCACAGAGCAAAAAAGAATACAGCTGGATAATCCCATTTCCCCTAGACACCTCTAGGGAAATAGCAAAATGGCAAATATTATGTAAGAGACTCAAGCCCTTCTGATAAGGATGCCTGCCTTCTTGTAAGGATAAATTGGATTGGCATGTCTAAACTTGGAAACGGAGTTAGTGAAGGAAACTAAAAAAATGGCACAAAGGACAGAAAAAAAGCAAACATTGAAAAAATTGTTTATGGTTTCTCACAGTTTCAGTAGCTGCCTCCTAATGCTTGCATATTTTGAGCCTGTCTGGAAGTTTTTTGCCTTTTTACCGCAGGATGTTGTGGATGTTAAAAGTATAAGTGGCTGCAAAAGGCAATTCATGGAATTAAGGGGAAATAAAAAAAGATCCTTACAGGATGTTAAATACAGAGGAAAATACATTAACTGGCTTAGGATACTAAGATTTCTGACAGCTGAGAAGATACATTAGGGAGAACTTTTTCTATCTTCTTTTCTTTATTCATTAATGCCAAGTTTTGATCTGAATACACTTTTTGTCCTTCAGCTGCAGTATTGCTAAAAGCAAAATCTGTGGTTAAAGGAAGGGAGTAAAAGGTTCTAGCTGATGCCTGTCAATTACTGTGTTGAAGTCTTTTCCTGCTTCCCTTGCATCCACAAAGTAGTGATTTCAGAGGAGTTGGTGTCAATTCACTGAAGTTCCAGTAGGAACAAGCAAAGCAATAGGAATTACCTAAATCTGTCTTAATCCCCCTTACTAGTGTCCTTATCCTACGTGTGAAAAAACTGAAAATTTTTATAGTGGAGCAAAACCTGTCATTTAATAAATATGCCAAAGTTTAATTTATCAGCACTTACCAATTTGGGGGGGGGGGGGGGGAGGTGGGGAGGGCAGGCAAGGATGGTTTAACCTGCTGTCCTACAACTTATCTGTGCTTTTCAAAAAACACGTGTTTGGGTGAAAAAAACACCTACCACCCTATTACCTCTGTCCAGACAGTTTTAAGTTTACTTTTCCAAAACAATTCCATTCACATCAGTTGCCTTTCAACTCTATCTGTATATTAAAATGTAATACTCATGGCTGAATGAAATAAAGTCTTGATTTTATAGCTGAATATTTGATGTTGGGGGTTTCCTATTGCTGCACTACCTTACAGTTTTCAGACTGCTAGATTCACCTGGTTAAAATATCTCTTTTTACTAGTGTTCAAATAAATGCAAAATGTCTCCGTTTAGTCTTCTCATTAATGTTTAAAAGATAATTTTCTTAACAATTAATTTTTTGATGTTGAGCTATGGAAGACAGATGTAAAACAGCTGTAGGATGACACCCCTTGGTCCAGTTTCTTGACTTTGGCAGCAGCAAACTCGGTAGAGTTTTAAAATCTTTCTAGTTTCTGGTTTAGGGACCTTTCCAGGTGTTGACTCTGCTCCCTTGTTGTGTCTCTGCCTCAGCTCCAGCCTGCTCCTCTGGCCCACACAGGAGCCACAGGACAGGTTAATATCAGCCCTGCAAACAGCAGGGGAGGATGATACAACACTTTTACTGTCATTACAATGGCAGCCTGAAGGGAAGTGGGAGGTTACTGCAGGAACTTCCAAAGGAACTACTGAAAAGCTAAGCCAGTTTCTCTGCTTAAAGAGCCCTGGCTCAAGAGTCTTCCCTTGGCAAGAGGACTCAAGCCAGCCAGGTGCACAGGTTCTGGGTGGTGGGAAGTGACATGTTGCTGCAGGCAGGGAGTGACTGTGGTGTTGCCTCTGTCTGGTGCCAGGCATGGGTGCTGTGACTCATGCAGGCATTGCACCAATGCCATAGATGCTATCGATCTGCTTGTCTTCCAGCTGTTCCCTAGCTGTGCTGCAGTGTAAATCCTTCTGGTAGGGCTTCAAGCAAGGTAATTTTTTATGCAGAGGCTGTAACAGAGCTCTGTGTAATGCCCTACTCCTTTTTTATATGGGGCAGGGTTTTTTTGTTTGAGGGTTTTCGCTGGTTTGTCTTTTGGTTGTTTTATTGTTTTTTTGGATTTGGGACTTTTTAAAATTATTTGGCTTGGTTTAGGTTACAGTCTGAAAAGTACTCATAAATGCCTATCTGCTGCTGTGCTGCACAGGTACACTAGGCAGGTGCCTGGAGAGAGGCTGATGAAGAAACCACAGTGTTACCACGTAGGACGTTGCTAAATCGCTTCTCCCATTAACTGGTGACATTTGAGTTAAACTAATGAGAAGCATGTCTGCTGCAGTGCAGTATACATTTATTCTTGGAGTCTGCTTTCTTCAGCTTATTTACTGTTTTACCAACACTCTTAGTCACCATTACAGCTGATTAATGATGCCTTTCATTAAAGGGAAACTATCACGGACAGTCTTATTTGATCTACTTTGAACTTCTCTATTTGTGATCATCGTCTTCTGTCCCTCCTTTATCCTCCTTCTCATCTTTTCTTAGAAATAATAAGTGAGGCAAGAGATAATGCCTTCACAGCCTTTGATCAACTGCTGTACATATGGCACATGTTGAAAATCAGACAAAAAGCAAAGTGATATTCTTGATAAAACACATACTTCTAACATTAATAATTTGCCATCATCTAAATTGCTATAAAATCTTCAGCTAGACTGATACAATCCTAATGTCTTTTGCACAATAGGCAGGTTTTAAAGTACAAAACTACATCTCTTCTCTGATATAATCTGTATTTTAACAGAATTTGCGGTATAAGGGATGACCTTGGGATTTCTACAGCTGGGGTATTCAGCTGCTTGATTCAGGCTTATCTGACCTTTCCTGTTCTATAAGTAGCTCTCTGAAAGGACTTCTCAGTAATATTAGAAGTGCAAAACACTCAGTTCTGATTTTCCTTTTCAAACAAAAAACCATGCATGTGTGTTCTGAGAATTCTGTCTAGGATTCTACCCAGACCCATGGATTTACTGGATGGAAAGCAATGTCTCTGCCCCCAATTGGGTGTATCTTTTTGAAATCAATTAACACCATCTGATTTTCTATACAGATGTCTCATTTTGTACAATGAAAATAATAGGTGTATTTTGGGGATTTTTCCCCATTTGTAGAAGTACTTGCAGTCCTTGGAGTTTCTCAAAACATCTAAATTTAATAGCAAGAATTCCCAGAAAGCCAAGTCAAGACACCTTAGCATTACCCTCTCTCTGATATGGCAATATGCAGAGGGCATGACTTATCCAAACCTCTATCCACTGAAAGCTAACCAGTCACGGAGGAGCTTTGTCTGATTGGGAACAAGGAGCCGAGACCACACAACAGAAAGAAAAGCACATTTTCAAGACAATGTGTAGATCAATTACGTCTTATTCATATATCTTTTTTCATTAAAAAAATATGATCCAGCCCATAAATGCCCTAAAAGTATTCAACCTGCTGCAGACAGCATCTTAAAGCTGCGCTAGAGAGATGAGGTAATGAGGAATGCCTCTCTTTTCTCATAGGTATCAAGTTACAAATATAATTACACCATGATTCATCAGCTATGTTTGACTTTTAATTTATCTACTCAATTTGCTGCTATTCATCTTTCTTCCTTCTGTCATGCTGCCTCCTTATATTTTTGAGCAATATCTTCGTCCTTCTAGGTTTAATTTCTTTTCACCCCAAATCAAGGGAAATAAAGGTTTAGCAACATGTCAAGGGGGTTTCTGGATTGAGGAAAAAATGAGACAGGTAAAAAAAAGCCAAGGTTTCCATAGATGTGAGATCTTGACTGACCAATTTTATTCCATGGCAGGAGGCAGCCTGCTAAGCCAAATATTTTTAAATGCCTCTTTGCAGTGGTGCCACACAGATAGAGACAAAATCCCTTGTGGAACCATGATTTGATTTATTTTCCTGTCCCAACCGCTGTTGTACTTAAACCCTATAGGCAGCTGTGCCTATAGCACATTTTCCCAATTCTTTAAGGATCTCTAATGCCTTTGTCCAATACTGAGGATATGGCTGTGCACTCATGACACAGAAGAGCTCAAGGAAATGTTTTCTGGAAGTTATTCAGTAATACATAGGTATAGTGCATTTTCTGTTTGAAAAAGAAAATCTTCTTACCGCTGGAATTGAAGCTACAATTGAAGCTATTGTACCTGTGAGCAGCTTCTTGAATATGACATAGCAGAGTGTGTGAGGAATACAAGTACAGTGAATGGCTTCTCAAGGACAGGAGCTGTTTGCAGCCTTTCCCACACATAAATACTATTTCTATTACTCACCAGAACAAACCCGGTGATTACTAAGTGTGGAACATGAGAAATCAAATCAAGATGGTGTTATGGAGCTCAGTGGACTACGGTGTTAGAAATGTGCTTTACTTAAACAGCTCTGAATTTATATTTACTTTTAGTCAGAGAAAGACACAACATGATGCAAAGAGGTTTTTTGTGATGTCCAAAGTGTATTTTTAAGCTTAGTTCTTTGTGATTTTTCTCAGTTCCACAACTTCTGGGTGTTTTGTTTATACTATTTCCCTGATCATTACAATGTCTTGAAGGATTACAGCCTCTTAGAAACATGGAATTTGCAAAGTGTGTTATAACCACAGTAAAGGCAAGACAAATTTCTGTGATAATACGAGGCTTTTGTTCAGTATATGAGTACAAGATCAATAAGCAGTACATTGATGAACATTCTGTCTGCACTGAGGTGAAAGGAGTAAGACACACATTTAAAACAAATGCTGCAGCTGAGAAATTTTCAACAAATCATTTGTGTCCCAGTAGTGGTTTACCTCAGCTGACCTTTACTTTCTGTGAGGACAACCTGTACTGCAAATATCAGCATTTACCTTTGCTTAACAGTGGGAGCGGGCACAGATTTAAAACTAAAAAAGACAAAACATATCAGGGACACCTCATTCACAATCACTTCAAATCACAGAGGACCTTGTAGTGCTTGAGATGATATACTGTTCTCCATACTGTCATTTGCCTGGTTTATCCAGTCTTCAAAATTTCTTACATTCATTGCAGATAACCCATTATACATTACATACAATTATGCTCAGCTCTTTTCTCAGAGATTTGTCCTTTCAATTTTTAACCGTAGGTTGTGGCTTTGAACACCACCTTCTTTGCTCAGTGCCTGATTATTAATGGAATTACACAGGACTTGCTAAAACAGCTAGCGGTGGTGACAACTTGAGTTTAACCTTAACACAACCTTGTTAATGGTGGGGCCAATGCCTTAATCCAAATATCTACTTATATTATAGTTTATTTATCTCTTACCGCAGAGAACCTTGTCAAGCACAAGAGTTTCTGGCTGTAGATCAATAGCTGCATGAGCCTAGTCTGCTCTCCTGGTCTTTTCTAGGTGGTAAGTTTTGCAGCAAAGGCCGGCTGGCAGCTTGTCAGTGGCATGTGTTTGGCCAGTGAAGGTCCAACACATCTCTTTGAATTACCTGGCATTTGAATGGGAAAATTCTTTACTATCTTTGGAAGTTCTTACAAGTATCTCATATTGGTTATAAATTTAAAAATATTAAAAAGAAAGTTGATGAATCAGTTCTGGTTGTAAATTGGAGATGCATAATTAAATAAATAAAGTTTATTCAGGGTTTCAGACTAAATGATAAGGCATAAAACTAAACATCTTTTGTTTTTAAACTTTTATATTTTTCTTTTTTTCTTCGTATATCAAAATGGAATGAGTAGCATTTCATAATTTTTGTCTGTGGCAAAAATCTGCACCTTTCCCTTCCACTTCTTCCTCTATCTTCCCTCATTCTCTCCTTTTTCAAAATTGTTATGCTCCAGGTATACTTGTGGGCACGGTAATAAAGTTCAATAATACATTTCAAAATGTTGTACTCCTGGAAAATTTAAAACTGTAAACAGTTCCAAAAGTTAGGCAGAAAATAAGAAGTAGATTTTAATCTAAAAACGTCATAGATTTCACTTCTGCTATTAAAAAGTTTCACAAAAGAATAAAGAAAAAGGGGAAAGTGTATGAAAGAGGAGTTATTTCTGCTGTTATTTCAGAATTTAATATTACTATTTGTTTGTATTATGTTAAGGAAAACAGATGGGAGATTGTGATTAAAAATTCATTTTAATTTTAGATGCCTCCCCTCAAAATCATGAGGAATGTCTCTACATCTGGCTTCAGAATTTAAATACCTCTGCACATGATGGGTGTTGCAGGAAGTAATCCATGCTACTTGTTGAGGATGCAGTGAGTCTGCCTTGAGAGGTGCCTATACATCTCCTGCCAGTGGAAGGAGAGCAGTCTAGAAAACTACTTCAGGCAAAACTGTTTAGAGGGCTGAAGTCAGAAGTGGTGCTTCCACTTGTCTTTCCTTTTGAAATTTGCAGTGGGCAGTCCCATGCATTTGTATGTATCCAGATCACTGTGATGATCTGTCCTGAAGTCCCTAGTCTGAAAATCCTTGAGGCATGAAGAATTTATGTGTGTGCCCACATGTGTGTGTCTCTGTGTTTAAAGCACAGAGCATAATACAACCATGATTGTGGGGATAGCACAAACCCATTATACAAACTTCAGTGACTATTGCTTTGTACTTTTTTGCACACAGCCTTTTGTAAAAATTATAAAGCTGCCAAGCCCATTAAACTGGAGCACCTTGGACGGTTACTAAGATGATATTAAATAATTTCTAGGTGTTCATGTGATGTTTTTACAAATATAAGACAGAGTACAAAATAGCCAGGCATTTTTTAAGCTGAAAAATAATAAATATGTGGTATTTCTTTATGATGATTCACATTTAATACTAAAATCCTGGTAGTGATCCTGACTTTGGAAGGCTTCATTACTAGAGATTGATCTATAGCTATGAAGAACATGATTTAATGAGGGCTATACCAGGCCAGTGACTCCTGAGCCTGTCCATTCTTTCTCCCATAATGGGATATCTACATTCTTGTTTTCTTTCTGATCCTTAAAAAAAACCAAAAAACAAACAAACAAAAAAATTATAGATCATAGTAACTCACCCTTCATGATACTTTGTGATTCTGCTAGAATTTCTGGATTGGAGGTCATAGTTAGTTAGCTTTCAAAAGACTTTGTAGTGACTGCTTTGAGTTTATGCTTCTCTCAGAAGAGGGTCATTAATACATCCATCCCATTAAAGCAGTTCCAACTGGTGACTCCAGCAAAGAAACAACATTCCATGAGTGATGGAATGTTAAAAGTTTGATCTGTACCACATTAACTCCTTGGTTACATTGGAAAGCATTGGTAGCTCTACAACACAATTCACATTTCCTAGGACTGGAGGACAGTAGGACAGCCTAGATTGGAAGGAACCACAGGAGGTCTTCAGTGAAAACTCCTGCACAAAATCTGGGCAGCTGTGAGATCAGTCAAAGCTTTGTAATCTCCAGGGATAGGGATTGCACACCCTCTCTGGACAGCTTGCTCCACTGACTGGCTGTCATCATGGGACAAAAAATTAATCTTTTTATATTATTCCTGTCATATTTATCAGCTACCACTTCTGCAGCTTGAGCACTCTTGGTCTAAAATTTTTGGTGAAACAATTTCATGGAAAATATACAGAAGCATTAGGACACTTTGAATTGTGTAGCTATATAAATCAAAACTGTCAAGGAAAAGAACGGTGATTGAAAGCATTTTGCTTTAGAGTTACTATCATTGAAAGAGACCAGAGTAAAATTTTTAATATCTATCTATCTATCTATCTATCTATGAACATGTGCTTTTTTTTTCCTATGGCATATCAGTTTTCTATGTCATATCAGCATTACCAGATATGACATTTATACAGAACCACTGCTAAGAATGGGGTATTTTGTAAATTTTGAAAAAAATTCTTTATCTTGCAACTGAAATCAACATTTTTCCTAAATATAATTTTCAAGGTAAGAAGCTTATTGTTATAGCAATGTCTCCAAAGCATTAATTTCTACTGAAAACAGAAAAAAAAATTGACCAGATCTTATACCTGTTGATGCTTTCAAAAGTGTTTATATGGAAGATTGAGGTAACCAATAGAAAGAACCTCAGTTTTCCTGCCAAGTACCATTAATGTTACTGATCTTGATCTCCATCCTATACTGAGACAAAATTTCACTCTATACCTTTTACAAGTTTTGTCAATTAAGGATACTGAAAATAACCTTCTTAGCATTATTTATACTCCCTTTATGTTGTATAATCACAGTCATAAGTTTTACATGACTGTTTGATAAGAAATTTACATATAGAGCTATATGTATTTTTGCTCTTTAAGACAGCAAAAAGTACAGTAAACTGTTCAGCTGTGGTACAACACAGATAAAGCTAAAGGTCTCGGATCAAATCCTCAGCAGGCAAAAAACAAATGACATTTCATTGACTTCAATGGAGGTACTCCTCTATGTGCCAGTGAGGATCAGAAATATGAAAGAAAGAATTACAAGGAGCCATGAAGAAAACAAAAGCATCAAAATATTCGAATATACTGTGATTGTGTGTGGATCCCCAGAGAGGTGCATTCTAGAAATAGACCAGGAACTGCAATTACAGTGTGGATAAAGAAAGACAATGAAACCATCTCATTTTAGATTCATAGGGTCAGAAAAGAGAAATTGCCTGACATATTCTCCCCCCCTTAGAAACCACATATGTTAACAAGGGAGAGAGAGCACAGAACCTAAAGCAGAAGAATTTGCTGCATCACATTTAAAAGCTTTTAGAAAGGAGTATTTTTGTGTGCTTAAGGAAACAACAATACTGAGTTAATTCTGCAAATGGGGTTAGAAATTTGAAGAGTTGAGGTGAAACCTGAAGTGAAGCTTAATATTTACAACTTCACTCTGTCCTAATCCTAATGCTGCAGCATGAATACATTTTCATAATCTCTGTTCTTGTGAGTCATCCTGGTGTCCTTTGCCGCACAAGTTCACACTGGGCTATGTAATTATTTTTAGAAAATAGGAACTTTGTCATCTTTGCCCTGCCGAGGGATCGGGTGATGCCATTGGATCCCCATTGCTTTCCTGAACTTGTGACAATGAGGAACAAGTTCACACCAGTGATTATTCATGAGCTTTGTCATAATCAGGATGTGTATATGTAGATACAGAACTACTGGGAATGGTTTCAATTAGAGCTCTGTGTGATTGGGAGTAGTGATGCTTGCTTCAAGCTTTACCAGCTGATGAAAATAACCTTCCAAACATGGTATCTCAGTCCTAAAATGCCTGAGGGGCTTCCCATCCTGAAGGAAGAATCTGGCAAAGGGAGAGGAATAGTGCACATGATTGAGTGCTTTCTTTCCACACATAAAAGTGTGGGCCTGACAAAAAGTACTTGGGATTACTGGACAGCTAAGGGGCTGTGTAGTGAGATATGGAGACCTTCACCTTTGGGTCACCTGTGACATGAAGTCATTATCATCTGTCAGCTGTTTAGCAGTCTATGTGAAATGAATGTTGTCCTCTGTTCCCTGCACACCGAACAGCAGTTAGCCAAAATGGCATGTATGGCCATATTTCAAAGGACACCCAGACCACTAAGGTTTTCTATAATGCTGAGAATGATTCCCCTCATTCATAGCTGTTTCTCTTGTGTATATTTCCATCTTTTACTAGTGGTTGATCTTGATTGTAGGATTATTTATGCTGTTTGATATCCTCCACTCCCTCCTATCAATAACTATTTAATATAAATCACTTTAAAAAGGTTGAGAGTGGGAGCCACATCTCCTGCAGAAGAAAGGCCATTAGAACAGCTCTTGGGGTTCAGACCTGGAGGGTACATAACCCAGCACCTTGTTCTGAATCAAAGTCAAGGGAAAAGCATGATAAAGAATATAAATATGGAAATACCCTTCTGACCATTTATCCTAAGATGCATATCCATACTTCTTCCAGATCTGAAGATTTTCTGAGCAAGGTGAATTTGTTCCTGTGATTGCCTCCTGATGGGCCTATCACTCATGAATTAGACTGCTCCTTTCTGGAACACATTTGTATTTTCTCTCCTTGCAGCATGACAGCAAAGAGCTCAGAATTCTGGGCTCCTTGTTTTACCTTCTCTTTACAGCTCCATCACTTTTCCATGTCTATCTCAGGGGTCATAGCCTCATGGAGAACGGAATGCCTCAGCTGAATCACAGCCTGATGGTCAGAAAACTTTCCAAGGACATTTCTAGACATGACTTGACATTTCCCAAGGAAATGGAAAAAACAGTTTTTCCTGATGTCTCTGAGGAACCTAAACCTCCAGTCTTCCCACTTCTTGAGTACATAATTTAATTCTTATTAAATGGAAGGAGAGAGCTGCAGGGGGTCATCCTATGGGCAGTCTGAAGCCAGGAGAGGGAGATCCAGGGCACCTGGTTTTATTCTGTTACACATATGAGCAGTGGAGATCTAACAGGCTCAGACCAAGAAAGTGTGTCCACACTGAGAAACACACCCAGCAACCTTCTCGTGCTTTGCCTTTGATCTTTCCATACGTACAGTGAAGTTACTGAGGACAAAAGGTGGACATAGAGGACAAGAGGAGGAAAAGGAACCAAGGCATGGTGTGTCTGGTTTCCCTGTTTGTGCAATGCTGTCCAGCTAGTTTAGGTTTTAAAGGAATACAGTAGGAAATCCTATCTCTTTGTTGTGAAACCACTTTTGACAAAACCTCAGGTTATATTTGTGTAGTGACATCACATTATTCTTTGCCTATAGATTTGCTATTCATTGAAATTTTTACATTGATTAAACTAGACCTTTGTAATGTTTAATATTTACAGTATGCTTATGAACAATATATCCAGACTTGTGAAAATGTAAAACAGACTCTGACCACCATTCTCTTCTTTTTTGCATAGTGTCAAAAATAATCCCTCATCCCCAAGAAATGCTGGCTGAGGGGGCACACATGTACAGATGGGCATGAGATCCCAAAAGGTGCTGGCAGACATAGATATTCCCTATGATGAATATTGCCCTGTAATGCTTGCAACTTATAAACAATAACTTGCAGCCTGCACAGAGAGTAAATTAATGCACTTGATTGAATAGAGATATAGATATAGATATACATGATATAGATATAGATATAGATATAGATATAGATATAGATATAGATATAGATATAGATATAGATATAGATTAGATATAGATATAGGTATAGATATAGATTAGATATTGATATAGATAAAAAATAAGAAATCATAGGCACACTCCATAAAATCACAAGTCCATAAATTCCACTACAGTGGAACTCCCATGTAATGAAAGGTAAAACTCAGCAGGACTTCTCATACATTCTCTCTTTATTTAATACTGTGTTCAGATTTTACACGGCTCCTGATAAATTAAAGCCATCATATTGTTGCCATGGACTACATCTTGCTAAGGACTTTCCAAAGGAGTAACTTTATAGGTTACTGCATAAACACGGATTTGATGCATGGAGCCCCTGACTGCAACACTGTGCTGCTGAAGATGCTTTTAGAATGTCCTACAAATATTTTTGAGGCAGATACAGCAGTATATTACACACTGCCTCGTTATGCTGCGTCTTGATTCAGTGACACTGGGAAATGTAGACACATCTATCCCATGTTATATTTAAGGGGTAACTTCTAGTGAAAACAGACATAAAAGTATCTTTGACTGCTGATGTGTATATGGTCGTTTCATTAATGAAACTAGTTGTAATGCTAATAACCGGCAATATTTGTTTCTTATGCAATAAAGAAAAAATAACTAAGTAGACAAAGACACAATATTTTGATTGAGTTCTATAATTTCTACAGTTTGTGGGGGGTTTTTTAAGTCATCTGGCTGACAGTATTATTATTATAGGGCACTGTAAATAAAGTCATTGTTGCATCATGAAATCAAAAATATCCACCCAGAGAAGGCTTTACAGAGAATCCCAGAGTATTTTGCCTTGAGATTTTGCTCTGCTGTGTGAACCCCCGAGATGTCACCTGAATGAATATTTTGAGAATTGTCTATTTCTAAATTTGCCAATTATATTTGTAGGAACTGAATGTTTTCTGATTTAAATTATATCTTTTCTTTGGATAAAGAAAATCCTATGTCTCATAAATATTTCATAAGAAAAATAAAAACATGTGAGCTTGTTCTACAGATAAGGTGTCAAGATTTTAGGAAAAAAAAATTGCCCGGGAGACATTAAATTTCAGAAAGAAAACCAATGAAGAAATTCATAATAAACTAACTTGCTTTAAGGTAAAAAAGAAATTGTATCCACATTTATATACTTAGAGAATTTATGCAATTCCCATAATTATATATGGAAGTAACCAGCAGTTATTATAGACTGCTAATGCAAATGTGTGAGTAGTTAAACACACACATACATATTTTAGCATAACAGCACGTTGGAATTCATGTGCAGTTTGATATTTATATTTCTATTTGCTAATTTACAAACAATATTTTGTCACTACTGCATAAATATATGTGTGTGCATGTAATAATAACATCTAATACTATATTTTAAAGTGTATTTGTTTCATAACTATATGCAGCACAAAATAAATTTGAACTATTTAAATATAAATTCAAATCTACAGATAAAAATGCATGTTATAGCAACTGTTTGGAATTGTTTGTCTTTGTCAATATATTACCATTGCTGGTAATGGGAGTACTTTGTGAAATTTCAACTTTCCAAGTCAAGGGGTTAACATTTAATCAATAGTTCTCACTCTTATGGGCTCTTCTGGGAAATACTAGGTTGTGATATATGCTATGCATCACGAAGCAGGAGTTAGAGCCTGGTAGAAAAATAATCTGATTGCAGAGTTTCATTGACAGTGCTCTACTCATACATTTTCTGTATGTCATTATTTTCCATAAAGTCCACATAAAATTGCTGTGGTCTTTTCCATTATAGTATCTAAAAGATGTTACATACCAGAGTGTTACTGTGCTCCTGTGAAAACCCATGCCAGGCTCCCATTGAGAATTACTAGGGGCTGTTAAGAAATTGGAATGGAATGATCTGGCGCTCATATTTTCTCAGTTAAACAGTAGGTATGGGTGTTCCTTACTGGAACTTAACCGTGTGGTCTCATCTTATTAAAATATAAAGACTGATCAGAAGTAAAATCCTTCATCTAAATATTACAAAGTCTTGACAAATTATAATTACAGGGTCATAAATGTATAGATTTTAGAACCAAAAAGGAAAGCTATGGTTATTCAACGTGGGAGAAGTGAGAAGTGACAATGGTAAAATAATCCAATGGTAAAATAAATCCTTTTTCATAAGAATATCTAGTCTGTTCTCTGAGTTGGATACCAAGGCATTATTCCTGAGTCATGTCATGCAGGCATGGCTCTACAGAAGACAATGGGGACTAATAAGCCTGTGTACATAACCAGACTGAAGACTGGACAATACTTGGACCAAAGCCTGGTCTCATGGGCCAATATAGTGGGACAGACTTGACAGCCTCATCAAGCTATTCCTGCTTCTCCATGGCTTGATGAGCAAGGCATGATCATGACAGAGAGTTTTGCTGAAAAATACTCAAGAAGTCCCAACAGGTTTATGTGAAAGAGCAGATCTTTCTTAAAAACATTTGCTTCAGTTAAAATTTAATGATAACATGTATATCTTTTTCCTTCTCTCTGAAAGATATTAACACCTCCCTGCAGCTTCCAAGGCTAATCTTCAGGTTTTATGTGCAAGTCTGATGTTTTACAAAAAGAACACGTCTTTCTATTGGGCACCTCTCACCCCTATACTCACAGGAGTCAGCAGGAGACCTTATCACTCCCTTGGCCTCACCTTTTTGGAACGGGAATACCTGAAAGTTTCCACGCTCTCAGAAGGTTTGAAGACCACAGCTGACAATGAGTGGAGACTACAGGCAGTCCCATCTTCCTAGAAAACAATTATAGGTAACGGTTTTCTAGGAGAAGTTTATTTCTGCACATTTTTTCCTTGCGCTTATTATAGAGGAGTACTGAGCAGACAGCAGCAGTAAATGGAATCTTATTTATTTTTTGTTAGGATCCATGCTAAAAATTTTTGTTCTCTCTAAGATGTAATTCAGCCAGAGAAAATCCCATCAACAGGCCTATATGTGGTTCCTTTGTTGTTTTACTCTGGGGTTTTGTAGGTGAAATGATAACACAGAAGAATTGTGTGTTACTTATGTGTAATCTTTAATTACAAACATGCTTGCTATTCCCCTCACAACTTTGCAAGAGCAGCAAGCTAAAAGAGAAAACAGATCACTCTTTCAGTATGTTTGTGGCAGTTTTTATACTGCAAAGAGCAATGGCAACTAGCAATGTATCGGGTTACAGGAGGTATTCCTGTTTAGTACACATCACTAAACCCAGCCATCTAACTTGAAGGAATCATTATTTTGCTACATAACTTAGAGGACACCAGTCCCTGTAAATCAGCTATGCACCATGCATGTATATGCTGGTTTTTTACTGCTCGGTTGGGGGGAATTTATAGAGTAGTTCTCCAATAAATAACTTAATTACTGAAATGTAAAGGCTGCAAATGTGTTGCAGTGTAGCAGTGTTGTTCCCAAATGAGGCTACATCTTCCTTACAAGAAAAATATATGCTTGAAGAAATACTGCATTTTTAGGCTGCATGCAAATGAGCTGCTGAGGAATACACAAAATATCTTGTTTTCATACAGTCTTTTAGTTTTCACTACACTCTTTCATTACCTACTTCAATTTTCCTCCACTGACTTACAGGCTCTACGCAGCAGAAATGGTATGCAAATGAAGGAGAGACTCTCTCTTGTGATTTTTAAGTATATTCTTTAAGTACGTCCTAACTCCTGACCCATGGAGTGCAAGACTCCTAAAAAAATCAAAACGAACCAGACTGCATGTGTGTCATGGGTTAGTACAGTTTGTTTTTTTAGTTATAGAAAAATGTAAAATAATTCTCCAGGTCAGGACCTGGGAATTGCTTTTGGAGAGACAGGGACCTATCAGAGAGTTAGTTGGAATATTGACATCTATTCTGACCACTGAAGTTGTTGGCTGTGACTTTGGGAAGTACCATATAAACCCCCATGAATTTCCTGTAGGCGGGTCCTTTTTCTTCTTCCTTTGGCCAGAGAGAGACAGGTAACATCGAGCTGGGCCTGCTGCTTCCCCCTTTTTGGGAGCTGGCCTGAGGCCTGGCCGGACTCCATCGGCTCCCAGGTGAAGAGGGGAAGGAGAGGTTGCTGCTTTGCAACAGCTACTTTCTTCAGACTTCTCTGGAGCAGGGAGAGATCTCTGCTGGGCCCTGATAAGAGCTATGGGCACCATTTGGGCCGAGGCCACCCCAGTTTACACCAAGGGGTGGGCTGAGAGAATATTTATGATCCTGCCTGGTTTTTTGTGATTCCAGACTGCCTGAGTGCTCTGATCTCTGATGTTTCTGTGTGAGTTCTTCCTCCCTCATCAGCTCAGCCTTGAACATCTTAACACCATGAGCTAGAGAGAGAGAGACAAAGACTCCGAGCAGATTTAACTCTTTCTTAGCAACATGAAGCTTCCAGAGGTTAGCCCTTGTCTGAGAGAGTAAGGAAAGAGTGACCATAAAGAACATCATGAAGTCAGTAGAGCAAGAGTAAAAAGACTATTGGGACAGAGGATTGAAAAGTTGGTTATTCTGTTCTTACTTGAGCCATGGAAATGAACTCTATATTTAAGTCATTCCTTTAAATCATAGGAAAGATATGCATTTGGGCAGATGATTGTTTTAATTTGTGTGTAGATTTAAGCAAAGGTGTTTGTGATGAACTAAGTAATATCCTATAAGATGCTTGAACAGAGATAAAGATGAGAAGCCCCCTGCACCAGTGAAGAAGTGAGACGATATCTCTGTACCTTAAGGTGAAGAATCCTTTGCTTTGGAGTTACTCATCTTTAAAAGGTGACACCCCACTATGCAAAAGTCTAAGACCCATGACCCATAAGCAGCTTGGGAACCTGCTCCTGGGAGGGTCACAAAGGCAGGTTTCTCCAGGCGGTTGTTTTTGTGACAGTTTAAAACCCACAAGAGAACTGTTCTAAGTTGTCAGTGGGATCCATGACACTAAAAGATACTCTTCTCCTAATGAATTAATGCAAGACTATTGTCAGATAGTGAAACTGACTGAAAATTACAAGTTTTGTCTCTTTATGTTGTTTTGTAAGAAAGTGAACAGTTTGTAAGGGGAGGGAAAAGTGTTTTTGAAGTTTCATTCCATTTTAGGGTTTTTTTTCCAACTTTTTTTCTATTCTTTTAGTGTATGTTAATAAACTATTTGTTAATTTTAAGGTTGAGCCTGCTTTGTTTTTCTCCTAGTCTCTCTCTCACAAAAAGAGTAAGTACCGAGACCGAAATTTAGTGAACGTGAAACCACTACATTTAATTGGTGTTTCTGCCTGGTTTGAAATTAAAACTATAACAATGTGGGATGATTTGATATAACAGTGTATGATACACAAAACAGGTTGGAAATAGGGAAAAATCAGTGCCACTTTTGAACAGTTCTGTCATTCTTACCTCTATATAGCTCTTATTCAACTGAGAGCTTATACACATGCCCATCTTCCCCTCTCCATTTTAGTGTCAACATCAATAAATATGAATTAAATTTTATATTACTTAGTGAGACATGCCTGGGATGCTCAAGTCACACTGATTGGCTATGAATTCAAGTGATTTGTGTCTCTGAAATACTTAAGTAGTGAATGCTCAAGTGCATAGAATAAAATTCATGGCATAAAAAGTAACCATATTTACTTTCCTGAGTTCATGCTGAACCATTTCCTAATCTGTTAATGCTTCATATTGCTTGTCATGGGACAAACATATTTGACAGTCTAAGCAATAAATCCAGCAAATATAGCTTAATGGTCTGTCAGAACTGGGAGCACAGGCTCAGGTCTAGTGCAGCTACCTCAGCATCTCCTGCCAAGGCAAAGCCATGGTGTGTCAAGTCTTAATGAATCAGGCAAAGCCCAAAGACAAAGCTCCCTTTGACACTGATGATGCAGAATTGGAATGTGAAACACCAATGCCTTGATTGCCTCTCCATCGGGATTGAAAATCTCACTGAACTTTCTCTGATGTTTCTCTCTGGCCTTGTAATCATCCTTTTCCTTGGCATTACTCTTTGTACAGAGAGTGTTGCTTCTGTTTTTTTTTTTTTTTTTTCCCCTGACCTCAGACAGGCTTTTACTCCACAGTTTTGTTCAGTAACTTATTCCAGGCACAGAGCACAGATTACAGTCTCACCTGAGAATATGATCCTCACATTCTTCAGTTTATGCCATGTCCAGAGAGACTCAAATCAGGGAAAAAAAATTCAAATTTGACAAAAAAGAGGTTGTCATCTCAACATCTTATCCAGTAATAATCGCAATTCGTTGGTATTTCTTTCTGAATAGAGTAAGACAAAACAAAACAAAACAAGAAGATTCATGTGATAAAGATTCAGTACAAGGTAGTAATTTACTTCAGCTACTGACTATATTCAACCTGATTTAAATATCTTAATATTTAATTATCTACATTCATCTTACTGATATGCACATAAAGGAACATCTTCAAAGAAATTAGCTTTGAACATTATTTACAGACAAGGTGACAGCTGTCTAATTCATTCTCTTGCACCAAGGGAGAACAGCAAAGTGAAGTAAAAAGGTTTTGAACTGTATTATTTAATTCACATAATAAATTTCAAGTAGAGTAATGTGGTAGGGTTCTGTGTGGTTCACTGCCTTTCTACTGATTGTCTTACTATGTGTTTGCACATCTACGTCTGGCCCACATAAATTATTTCTCTAGTTGTCTTGAGTAAACTTGCAACAGCAAAATAGTATGCTTTTACAAGAGTGTGTATTCCTCTGGTGTGTGTGTGCATATTCAGCAGGAGACATTCTCAAAGCACAATACTGTTTCAAAGGCCTTAAGGCAGAGGAATGTTAATGTGATTGCTTTCAGTGCTGATTGTGTACTCTGCACTGAGCAAGTTCTGTGCTGCCCTCAGTCACTTATTGACTAGAGCCCGATGGCAAATGGCAGGAAAACAATTCTGCAGGTGGGTAGATAGATAGACCTCTTGGGCTTCTGTCCAGTAATGATGGGATGCAAACATTGTTTGTAATGAAAAAAACAAAACAAAGCAAAACAAACCACTTTTGGCTTTGATTCTCCATATAAAATAAGGTTGGGAGTGCTGTGCACTACAATTTCTATAATCCTTTTAGCACTGAGCTGTGTAATGCTGGTCTTTCATTAAAATACTCTTGAGGATAAGGAAGAGCAGATATAGTCCTGACCTTACCAAATTTAGAATTTTGGATAGAAGATACAAACTTTAATGTCAAATAGATGTTGTGTCAATCCAGAGAGCAGTAAGTGAAAAGAAGACTGAAAAGCTGAGATGTAAAAAGGTTAAAAACTATGTTTTAGCAACAGGCTCTGTTGAAACCGATTGCTCTGATATAGATTAAGCTGTACACTGACCTTTCAAAGAATAAGCATTTTTCTCAACTGTCACTGTATGAATGCATGAAACAAGCAATATCATTAGGGAAGTCACCCAGGCTGGTAGATTTTGAAGAGATTATGTCAATGAGTCATGACCCACCTGTTCAGCAAAAGAAGTGAAGGTTAGAGCTTTTACATATAAAATAAATTTGATGGAAAAACTGCAATTATGTTCCTCTCTTAAAAACATCTTGGTCATAAAATCTGGGATTATTTAGAGCTTGTGTACTCATATATCTGTGTATATAAGAAGGGCTAAAATCAGATGTTGTGAACCTCTCCAATCTTTCTCACCCACATGTATTTCCTACTCACTGGGAGACAGCATTCTTAGTCTATGAAAATTATGATTATTTCAGACATTTTGCATTTTGCATCTGGCAAATGGTATTTAAGAGATAGCCTCTGCATGGTGCTAACAACATTCAATCATTCTTAGGACTTGTTTTTCTGGGATATTTTCACAATTCTTTGCAGAAAAATATGACTGCTCTTTTGAGTCCCTAGAAGAAGTTGTGACACCAGGAAAGCATGGATGTATAAAGGTTTAGGCTGTGTCAAATTAGAAATTGCACTAGGAAGAGTGTGGTCAGCAGGTAAAAGGAGGTTATCTTTCCCCTCCACTCGGCCCTGAAGAGACCACAACTGGAATGCTGTGTCCAGTTCTGGGGTTCCAGTTCAAGAAAGATGAGGAACTTCTGGAGTGGTTCAGCAGAGGGCTAAAAAGATGATTATAGGACCAGAGCACCTCACTTATGAGAAAAGGATGAAGGACCTGGGCCTGTTTAACCTGGAGAAGGGAAAACTGAGAGGGGACCTCATCAACATCTGTGAGTGTCTGAAGGGAGGCTACCAGGAGGATGGAGCCAGGTTCTGCTCAGGGGTATCAAGTAACAGGACAAGAGGCAAAGGTCAGAAACTGATGCACAGGAGGTTCCATCTGAATATGAGGGAAAACTTCTTTACTGTGAAGGTGACCAAACACTGGAACAGATTGCACAAAGAGATTGTGGGCAACAGCTTGAATATCTCCCTCTCCCTGGGAATATTCAAACCCCACCTGGATGTAATCCTGTTCAACTTTCTTTAGCAGGGTAGTTGGATTAGATGATCTCCAGAAGTCCCTTCCAAACTCAATTATTGTGTGATTATGAGAATCTGAGGGATTATTTTTTCTTTTTTCTTCTGCAGTCATTTATGGGACTCCCACCTGGAGCACTGTGTACAGTTCTGGTGCTGCCAACATAAGAAGGAAGTGTTAAAGAAGTCCAGAGGAGCATTGTGAAGTTGATAAGATGACGGGAACATGTCCCCTATGAAGACAGGCTGAGGAAGTTCAGGGCTGTTCAGCCTGGAGAAGAGAAGTTTGTGCGGAAACCTCACAAGAACCTTTCAGTATCTGAATGGGGCTTTGAGCAACCTGGTCTAGTGGGAATTGTCCCCGCACTGGGCAGGGGAGACTGGAACTAGATGATCTTTAAGGTCCCTTTCAAGCCTTAACATTCTATGATTCCATGATATAAACCTCAGATGAGCCAGCAGCTCGTGTTGAAACTGTCTCTACCCTACAGGAGTAAACTTTCATGTCAAAAGGTTTAACGAATGCAGTTTTCTGGCACAACACCAAGCAGGAATTAATCTAACTACACAGGCCAATAAATGAGGGGATGATGGGGTGAATTTCAATGCTGAAACACTGAGCAATCCTTCCAGAAAGCCTCGGCTTTTGGGGAGCCAATTGTAGCTTTGTGTAAACATATTTTTGCTGCACCAGAACTCAAAGACTTTTCTTCCATGCTTCTTATGCAACAGGGAAGAAATGGTAAATACACAGCTTTCTATGAGCAGTCTTTACAAACAAAACAGGTACTTCCACTCATGAAAAGCACAAATAAGCAGGAAAAAAAATACTTATCTTATCCATTCCCTTCATCTGTGCTTGAAGCTCAGAATCTGCCTAATCCCCAGCTGATCACAGCCCACCAAACTACTTCACATATGTCAATCAAGGTTATGTAAGCTATAAAGTGCAGACTGACAGAAGGAATTTTGCATGCTTGACTCAATCTCTTTGAAAAGTGTTATTGATCTTGGTGATTCTAACACTAGCCTTTGTTTGGAAAGAGCTGTAAGAAAAGGGGAGGAGGAAAAAGAGCCTGTGGCTGTACAGTCTCCAGCTTCAGTCACTTCCATGAAGGCAAAGAGGCAAAGGAATGATGGCAGAAGACACTGTGTTCTTTCTGCTAGTTGTTCTTCACTCATTCTCTGTGGCTGGGAGACAGTGTGCTCTTCCCTGACCGCCTTTATCAATACGCCAGTTGGATAGAAATGTTCTCCCATTCTAAGTCTCTCTCCCTGTAGGGCATGCTGTTCTGTAGACAAGGGCTTTTTTTGATTAGTCTTATGCGAAAACAATTTTTCAAGTTTTGTTGCACACATAGATATTGATGACACAGGCCTAACATGAGAACATTTTTGAAACATAGGTGAATGTTAAGAGCTGTCTATACCCTTAATAGCCGTAACTTTTTGTAAAGAAGAAAAATATAGCTGAATATATATGTATAAATCCTTCCTATTCACATTTGACTTTTGAAACTCTGAAAAGTTGCATAATGAATCTGGAGATCACTGATCACAGAGCAGAAGTTCATTGCCTTAAAAATTCTATTTCTCTTCAATAAGAAACGGGTTATAGCACCACTGCCACATTCTCAGGAGTTCTGGTCAGGGGGTACTCTTCTCATTCATGCAGACTAGTGATACTCATGATGATATCTCATTTTCTGTCTGCTCACTGACTTTGAAGAAAATGTGTCATCAAACAGTGTGCATAATTATGTTTCTATCCATTATATATTTACATACATGCTATTTTATCCACTCTGTATAATATTTGCCACATGACATTTTAATGTGGAACATCGTAAGCCACCTTCATTTCCATAAATGGCTCCTGTTAAGAAACTCTAAGCTTGTGATAAGTTCATGATCTCTGTCTTCACTAAGTCCATTATTCATACTCCCCCACACAACTATCTTTCCTCTTTTTCTTGTTTTGGATTTCTATGAGAGACACAAATGAAAGGAGCTTTCTGGCATTTAGTATTCCTAATAGTCCATCTTGCATATAGACAGTAACAGCATCTGTTTTCTCTTGGATCACCTCTTTTACGTTTCCTATTTTTTTTAATTGTCATTGCCTTACACAAATATGCAAGGTGAGAGACTTCCCTTGACATTTCTCTTGGAGTAATGATAGCCTCACTGTCTTTTGCTGTTTTTTGTGCCCTATGACAGTCTGAAATTAAAGTTGAGCTTCCTGCTGCACAGTCCTTGCCTACTTGGCTGCAGAAATCTGAACATCGGTCTACATCCTGAGGCAATTGAAAGGAACTTTTGCCAGAACATGACTGCACTCTCACCAGTTCAGATAGCTCAGAGGACCAGAAAAGATCTTTCACAGATCTGACTGGCATTGAACTTAGACTAATTTCAGTTTCCTAACAGTTTCATCCATGTAGAGGCTTACCCCTGTCCTTGTAGCTCATCAGTCTGAAACTTTGTCCTTCTATGTGGTCCAATATACTGGGACTTGCTCATCATATTATACACAAGAGTTGTTGGAGGAATTTCAGAACTATGACACTTAAGAAAAAGACTTGTAAGAAAAGGTTTGTACTCTGCTGAGGTTAATAGCTTTGCAGAACTCATAAAAGCATTCACAATCATTCTTGACTGAATCATCATAACAGCAGGCAGGTGCTTATATATAATCATACGTTTTGGGAACAGTCTCAGATCATTTGTCTGGCTCAAAGGATGTACCTCACAGCTATTCATCTGAAAGACTTAAAATGACTCAAATTGGCCACTTGGCTTTCATTTTTATCAGAAACTGTGTGCAATTCAAGATCACTTTGTTGTTTACGCATCTTAAGCAAGCGACATAGAAGTGTCACTTTTATATGGCAGAAGTGGTTTCTTTTCTGTTAATGAGTAAAAAGTCCCTCTATTTTTTTAATCCTATTTTGCAAAGTCTATTATGTAAGTTTGATTTGTTTCATGGGTATAAATGCATAAATGTTCTTTCTGGCCGCTAATAGTTTTCATCTGACTTCATGCAGCTTAACATATAGATTATTACTGGAAAACAAACTCATTGGCAGAAAAGCCAATGACCCTTTAACATATGCAGTGATATTTTTTAAAAGAACAGAAAATTTTAACTTTTTTTGCATGATTTTAACATAAAAGAGCTCAATATTTAAATGAAAAGTTAAGAATAGTTAAATGTTTCTCTTTAAACTGTCCATATAATCATTGAAGAAATCTCACTTTCTTATACCGCTGCTTCTGGACTTATATCTATGTGGTTTAGATTCTTCAAACCAGTGTCTCAATTATTTTTAGTTCTTTTAGGTGATACCAGTAGGATATAACTTTTGAATAGAGTAGCTCATGAAAAAGAGCCCCCAGAATTCCACAACTGCTTCTTGTTTTCACAACACAGTTTGTCTAATTTCTCCTCCTGCAGTAAAGATATGCAAAGTGGTAAAAAACAGACTAGGACTTGATTGATGGCATTTCTCACTCTTTGCATAGTCAAGTTGTAAAGGCAACCCAAAATCAGGGGACAATACTACCAGCAGGAATGTAACAGCTTTGCAATTGCTTTGCAGTTTGTTTTGCACAAACCAAGGGTCACAGCACAGCACACCTGGTAGATGAAGTCCCCTCAGTCCTCTGAGCAGCTAACGTTACTACATCTCCTCCCTCAGATGCTGAAACAGTAAAACAGTTTCCTACTGCAAAAAACAAAACAAAACAAAACAAAACACAAGAAAAAAAAACCAAAAAACAAAAACCAAAAACCAAACAAACAAAAAACCCCAAACAAACAAAACAAAACAAAACAAAACAAAAAACCCAACGAAAACAAAATGGAAAAAATGTATGGTGTCCTCCTGAAAATGTTTTTTTTTTTTTTTTTTTAAATTCCCATTTGTTCCTTTGCCCTTAATAACTTAATACCATTACCTTGCAGCAGAGAGTCAAACTGCTGAAAGAAAAGCTTGCAAGACTTGTTTCCAAGTCTCCAGAAAAGGGGGAACAGTCATCAAGAAAATGTCTTGGTTTCTTTATGGCTTCTCTTTTTGCTTTGGGATCAAAACTTGATTTCAAAGTGCATCTATGAAGCTATATCTGACATCTCAGTGAAATACCTGGGAGGGCCCTTCAATGTCAATGAATTGCATGTGAGACCTAACAAGTTTTGTGTGCCTTGTTTCGATCCAGCTGTACAACGAATTGTACATTGATTTAGCAACTGAAGTAGGACTTGCATGATTAATTATGGAAATTTTTCTGAAGTGTCAAAGTGTCCAAAGTCAAATGTTGCTATACTAAATCAGTAATACAACTCTGGTAATTCAGTGTTTTTATTTTTATTTTTTTTTCTTTTGCAGATATGTGCAAGATGAAGGCAGATTTCACACGTTAAAAGTAGAAAACTTTTTTTATAACAACTTTTCTCAGTAAAAGTGATGGCCTTTGGAAGGTGTGATATTCATGTGTCTCTCCACAGATTAATTCTCTTATCAGCAGTGGCAAAAAAAAATGGAACTTCTATCTCCTTTACTGTAATTTAGGCATGCCTAAGCATTGCAACCACTATTTTTTGTAGCCCTTTAAGGATAAATTATCAAGTGGTAAGGAAATACTAACCTCATTTTCATTAGGTTTCATTCAGTGCTGGTATTTCTACTAGGTGAAAAATAGTCTCTTGTACTGAGATATTCTGGGGAGGGAAAATCTTCCAATATACACATTTGCAACACAGATAAGGGAAAATACAGTTTTCATTTTTTTTTTTCCCTCTACTGTGATATCAAAGACACCAAAAATATTTCATCCTTGCGTGTGGTGCTTTTTTTCTATATGCTGTTCTGCTTATGTTCATCGTCCAGCTAGGGAAAGAAAATCTAGTCTGTTATTAACTATTCATGGAATTCACAGTGGAGTCTAATGTAATTGCGGTGTTTCTGGGCTGATTACTCTCAGGGAGTGGCTTTCTCCTGCCCTTTCCAGACCCAGACCTCCAGCTGACAGTGCAGTCAGCCTGCAATTGGCCATAAACAGGTGTTCTGAGAAACACGGAGCAAGTCAATAAACAACTGGAATTGAACCTACATTCTGAAGAAACAGATAGCTCGGGGTAGTGCTGCAGCAGTGGTGTCTGAGCACAGCAACCCAATTCCTCTTTGTAATGGATGACCAGAGGGGAAAAAAAATGGATGAAGAGCAAAGTAGGAAAAGAACAAAAAGTTCTCTGGAGACTTGGATGTCAAATGAATGTATAAGGGAACAGCTGCAACACATCTTGTTTAACTGGAATTAAACTTATCTTTAAGGATATTCCCTAACTCACACTCTCTTAAGAGTAACTGATTATCTTTATTTAGTATAATATTATATCTACTTAAACCAGCTATTAATTAATTGCAGAAGTATACTATAAGTAGCTTTTAATGAATAGTACTTATATGGATTAATATTTGTATACTCAATATATCGATTGAAAGTTTAAGCAGGAGAAAGGCTCAGGCCAATATCTGCAAGACCAGTCAATGTTTCTTTAATTATAATTTTGGTGGGATTCGCACCACTTGTTTTTAAAAAGTGAGGTGATCTGTTCCAGTCATGAATCTATTCACACTGGTTCACTCTATGCTCATCTCTGTAAGTATCTCAAGAGTTAGGTTTGCCTGAAATGAATTTTCTTTGTAGTTTTCCTCTAGAGATTAAAGTGCCCTGCATAGTAAGGATCGATATATGACATCTTTCATGGGAACTGGGCTTGCTAGAATATTTACTAGAAATTAGTGACTGGAATAGTAGAAGTTTGTCCTTCACAGCTAAAGCTGAGCAAATGACTGTGCAAATAGGCTGGAAATGGTTTAGGAATCATGCCAACAAAACACTTCCCCAGGACCCATAGCCTAAAGCCATGACAAAAGCCTAGTGCCCTTGAATATGCAAAACGGGACAGGTATTTGGAGGTGGAAAATGGTTTTGTCACTTCAGCTTGTACCAATTGTGCCAAAACAAGCTTCTGAGTCTGGTTTGGACCTCATAATTTAAAAAAGCACTTAAGAAATTCCATGCATCTCACCTGTGATCCAAAATAGAAAACACAGAAATTTAAATGTCATTAATTTGTCCAGAGGACATCAACATAAGCTTTGATTTGATGGCATGCATGCCATTCTGAAGAGAAAATTGTCACTGCTAGTGCAAATTATAATGTGCTAGAAAAACACACTGTAAGAACTAGCACCTAGAAGTTAAATCTGCAGATTCAACCAAAAGGAAGGCACACAGGTGCTCAGCATGCACTGGAAGAGACTGATGAAAGAAGCAGTGAATTTTTCATTTCTTAGAGCTTTCCTATCAAAACTGACTGCCTGTCTCGGATTGCCTGAGTTGAAATCACATCCTTGTGTTTGATAAAGGCATGCCTGGATGTAAGGCTTGATCAAGGATCTCCTACTAAATAACCTAGTGGTTCTTGTTGACTTTAAAATCAGGCAATCTATTTCTTCTACAGTCTGAAGGGAGAAGAAAGAGATAAAGATTATTTCCATATTTTCATTTTGGGAAGATGCTCAGAGAAGTGTGATGCTGCAGTATATATATAGGTAGATGGACCGATGAGAATTGATGACTTCTCACCTTGAAAAGAAAATTCTCATACTTGCAGTACAGTAAAAGAAACATCAAAATAAAACAGACTAATTTTTCCTTTAATTATCACAGTTTCTACAGCTGTTGAGAAAATTATATCTTCTTTAATATGTCAAATTTCATATTATAGCCAGCAGATAACAAGGAAATAAAGGTAATTGGAATTAAATTTATACGATGGAGAATTCTCTAGTTTAATGTTGTCTAAATGGGTTTTAACATACTGAAACTGCCAGAAAATCACATGTGAATAAGAACTGCTAAAGAAAAAGAAGAGGAAAGAAAAGTAGGATAACAAGTAAATACAGTTCCAGAAAACTTTTGAAGTAAAATAGCGCATTGCAACTGGCAGCTCCCATGAAGTTCTACTGCCATTGATCAGTGCTCAGTTAACATAAGTTAAGTGCCAGCACTGATAAGGAATAGATAAGTCTCACAAAACATGATTCTCCTGGGTGACAGGTTATTTTCCTCCATGACACTAATCCTTTATTTCTTGCAAGATGAGAAACTTCAGAGGAAGCTCAGAAGAGAGATGGGAACAGCAATTCTCTCAGAGAACAACCTATTTTGATGCTGGTATTTGCTTCAGGTCAGCACCAGACATGTTCAGAGCTCCCTGCTGTGCAAAGCTCTCCCACTGAAGCAAGGAAAGTGACCTTACACATTTGGTCTTACAGCTGAGATCACCAAGGTATAAGGTGGGCAGTGAAGGGAGCAGAAGCCAAGGTGACTTACTTGAATACCCAAGTAGAATTGAATTCAGTCCTGGAATTCTGAACACAATGTTGTTTGCTGTCCCTGAAGTGTGAATTACCACTAAAGTCTAAGGCAAATCCCAAGAGCACAGCCTCTGCTAGTCTGCAGCATCTTCCTGTTGAGGCACCTGGGTGTCCTCAGCCAGCCATCCAGCCACCTACCATATAGAAGAAGCAATTTCATGATCTTGTCTTTTCCATTTTTTTTTTTTTTTTTTTTCCCTGAAGGACGTGTTATCTTGGGTTCGCACAAATCTTGGGCAAAATTGTAGTTGCATGAATGTCAGTGGAAAATGTTCTGTTGACTTTGGTGGGAACAGGGTTTTGCCTGTCTGTCTCATGGATCGGAAACAATGCAAAGATGGCTTTGAAAGTGTGTTTTTTCAATGGCATGAGTAAGAAAGGAGCCTTTTCCTGGGGCAGCCAAGATACTAACTTTTAGGGTATGGCTAGGATACATGGACAAAAAGAGTCTTCATCTGTATTGACATCAATGGTGAGCACATCTGCATTATTACCATTTTATTTTATTTCTCAGGTATAAGAAACAAACTTGTAAGCAAATTTTATGACTGCCCCTCCTTTCCTGCACTTGTAATCAATTGTGGAGTGATTCTGAGCACAGGAGCTAAATGCCTTATAGGTGAAAAAAACCCAAAAAGATGGGTTTGGGGAGAGCCCTGAATGTTCTCTAAGTACCAACAGATGCTCTGTCCACGGAGCTAGAAGAGAATTATTCCAAAATAGACCATGGTCACCATGTTTGTGGGTGCTGCTCTGCATCATCAAAACTTTTGCTCTGCAGATTTGGTCCTGTTGTATCACATTCCTTATTAATATAAGCACAAATATATTTTCAGCTCTTATGTGTCCAGGTTAGCACTATATTGAAACAGGCCTTTACACACCTTCTGTCTGTATGTGACCTAAAAAATTAAACTAGTGGCCACCATTAGAAGCCTCGTATCTAAGGCAGAGTTTGAGCTATATTGTTATAAGAATTGCTTTAATTCATATTGTAACTCACAGTGATTCAATAGATCTTTTGGAGATCCGAAAAGCCAGGTGTTCTCAAAATCAGGGCTCCCATAGTTCTTAAATCATGTGATCCCAAAATCATTGAAATTTTTTATATAGTCAGAGCAGAAAATTTGCAAGGTCTTGCTTTATTTTTCTCCAGGCCAAGACAAACAAGTGAGAGCAGTGACTTAATCCTGGGTGGGTGTTAGGTCCATAGGGAGCTGCTAGTGCCTGGCTATGCCCACACTGTGCAGAACACATGAGTTCATCATGTCTGGAGGCTGGCCCAAGGCAAAACTGTCATGGATTATCAGAAAAATAAAATCAGTTGCTATAATATCATGGTATTACCTGAGGCAGTAATGAAGAGAACTTTCTTTCTATGTGCTTCATTTGAATCTTGGCCTCTGTAAGAATGCACTGAAAATAGATCATGTCGCCAGATCATGACTGAGATTTTCCCAACCCAACACTTTGCTCTATACATTGCAGGAAAATAGAGTTTTCATGCTGTTAGTTTCAGTATTTACAATTCTATTACAAACACAGAAAGCTAATAAGGAGATAAGTTCACTGTATAGATAGCAATCCCTATATGGGAAAAATATAGATAATTAATACTGAAGTATATAATGATGGCTGTATCAATCTGGACTGAGAGTTCCTATGTCCCTTTCATCTCTAGTTTACAGTCAATAAGATTTCTGAATCGCACAAAACTGTTCTACTTAAGTGACATGATTTCTAGGAAGCTGTCGGATACCAAGGAAAAGAGACAACAACGCCTGGAAGGACCAAAACACATTCTCAAGAGAGTAGGTGGAAAGATGACTTTATGACATTATATTCTGTCACTGTGTGAATCAATTTTAATGAAGGGTATACCTGCTTTATTTTGCAGTGATGAATCTGAAAATATTTAATGCCCTAGGCCTGAAGGAAAAAAGGTGATTTTATAATGGAATAAAAAGGTGCTATATCTTTGTATTGAACATGAATTTGAGAAATAAAACTAGATAAAAATACTTTGGTTCCCATGTTTTTCCCACAGAAACTGAATAAAAGCAAGACTGTATACTTTATCTTTCTATCAGTAGCTGGGAACTGCCTATAAATTCCTATTGCACACGGTATTTTACTCAGATTTTTCAAGGAGGAAAAGGCTCCACTTCCGAACTCATTCCAGCTTCCAAAGAGACAGATAAATATATTTTTTTCAGAATTATGAGCAAATTAAAATCATCAAACAGCAATACAATTTAAAGATCACTTCTATATACATATGAACAAAAAATGTCCAGGAGTCTTTTAAATGCACTTGTGAAGTTCAACCATTCTTGCTGTGAGACATAAAAAGCAATTAACAGTAAAAATACAGGATAGTTTGAGATGATAGGTGAATGAAACTTCTTCCTGCCACAACTGTGTCATGATAAAAGTAGAAAAAAAGCAATTATCCAGTTGAAATTTGAGAGGGACATTAGAGTTAACATAATTGTTTCTCTAAAAGCATGGGAAGATTTACATGTTACAGAGAAAACTAAAAATACCTTAAAGAGACTTGCTATATATGGGCTTTGGCTTTGCTACCCCTGAAATAAATCAACTTTTTTCACTATGAAGAAAGTTTGGTTAATCACCAATGCAAAAATTCCCTCCTAACACCTTAATTTTGAAATTTGTCTTAATAATATCATCATATGGGTTCTGCAATCACATTCTCATGGATATTTATGCATTTTTCTCAAGTAAGAACAAGCCAACATGACACGCTACCTCTTCTTTCTTGTGGTAATAAAGGCTGATGTCTTTATTCTCCACAGTGGACTATTTCTAAATTTTGGATGCTTCTGAAAGTAAATAGGCTTAATTGATTATGTCTGTTCATTTAATATGGCTTATGGATTCTTTAGTGTTTGGTTATGCTTTTTAAAAAGTAATGATAATTGATAAGATCATCTCCATCCTTTTATTATTTTCACATCTGTTTGAACAATTTTACCTAACTTATGCAATGAGTTAGGGGTCCTTTTGTTTTTTTCTTGGTTGAGCTGTTTTCTTCCCTGTCTTCACATTTGATTCAAATTATGTTGAATCCAATTCTCGTGACAATCATTGTAATAATTGTGATTATTTGCTGAAATGAAGAACAACCAAACTGTCCCAGAAGATTACATACTGCATTACCCAAAAATACCGATAGTGTAGCACCATGAATAGGAACAAATAGATGAATTCCACCTTGCTACCAGTGTGATAAGAAGCCTCCTTAGTCCCATAGTTATGATTTCTTTTTCTGCAAATATCAAAGAATAGCATACAAGTTGAGCACTATTTGAAAACTGCTCTTCCTTCACATGTAATCCACAGGTATGGCTCTGTAAGTACCTGATACCACTATACACAGCATATGTATGAATGGAAAAGCTGTTTGTTAAGCTTTTATGGTCCTTAATGTTAATTACTGCAATTAATGACTGGAACTGCAATTAGAATTCAACTAAGGGGTTTCTATACTAATAATGGGACCTCATTAATATTGCTCATGACTGTCTACTGGGAATTATTTAGCAGCCATGAGACTTTTTATGTATAGGACCTCAGTTTGAACTTTCATGACTCCTCTTCAGATAAATTAGTGATGTCCCACAAACTCATAGGACCACATCTTCCATTGTTTTGTTTTGGTTTGTTTTTTTTTTTTTTTTTTTTTTTTTTTTATTTGGAAGGAAGACGGTTTTAAAGCTAAATTTGCACCCAACAAAATCAAAATGAAAACTTATAACACTGAACATATCACATAAAAATCTTCTAGATGAGAAAATTACTTTTCACTCTGTAATGCAGAATTCCACTTGGAGGACAAAGACTACCCTGACACTAGAACCAAGCTTCAAGAACAAAACTGCTAAATTCTTTCAGGTCACTACCGCCTTAGAGAAATTTTACAACTATAAGATAAGTTTAACAACAATAAGGTAAATTATGCCTCATCCTTTCAGCTAATAGTGTTCCTATAAATTTGACTTCTTTATGAGCATTCCTGCCATAAAACTGCATTTGTTCTTAGAAGATCTGTGTCTGGTTCTCAATACCATAGCATAGACCTCTTAAATGCATGTCTGCAAAAGACTATGTACGTGCTTGTCTCCAGGCTTGTGAGTGGATTCTTGCCTTTGAATTACTTGATCTGTCAGAGCTAAGCTTGTGCTCAGCAGCCTGTGTCTGCAGTTTTGGGCCCCTAACCAAACAAAATATTTGGCAAGGGCTCTTAGGCCTTTTCGTGAATTCCCTTTGAAAATGGGACCCAGTCAGTTTGATGCACTCCTACCCGGCTAACAAGTCCCCATGCAAAGGGCTCAAACTAGGACTCAGCTCATTTTTTTCCTCAGCAGACCCTCTTCTACTGTACCTTCAGAAATGCCTGCCATATGAGCACAATTTGGTGTGCTGGGCACGCAGGTTAAGTCAGCTTTTTGGCCAGACTACAGTAATGATGACCACGAGCTTCCTCAAATTGGCCCTCGCACCAGACATTCTTCCCATAATAAACTCCTAATTATACTTTTTTTTACAAAACATTCCTTTCACAAAAAGTCACCCTCATTTATTTGGCCTAATATTTTACTTGCCATAAGCTTTCAGCCTAGTATCCATACAAGAACTGAAAAAAGAAACAAAAACAAAACCAGAATGCCTATCACACGACAGTACCAATGTCTGAAAACAGCTCGTGAGTTTGTGAATTTTAATGAAATCTGAAATCTCACAGGGGGTTTTCATCATTATATCCTCACAAATTATTTCAGTGTCACAAGTATGAGTTGCTTAGTAGCCACTGTTTTATCTGCTTTGTGTTCTCTTATGAAAATAGATATTATGAGGTGGAAATAATCTATTTCAAAAGTTCTCAAGTAAAATCCAAAAGGATCTTTACATTTCCACCCAAAATGTTGGTATTTGAACTCAAAATTATATATTTATTTGTTCAAATGATATTTTTAATGGAAAGTCTGGAAGATGTAGTGCTTTAAACAAGCTTTAAATGCAATGTACAAATGCAATGATGTTTACGTGGTGAAATGTGACCTGCACTTAACTCTGCACAGTGGACACATCACAAAGGTGGACACATCGGCCAGGGTGGCTTCAGTGTTCCTGAGTTTTAGTGAGTGGTCTCTTTCAACAACTGAAGTGAGGACTGCTCACAGATGCCTGATCCAAGTGTAACAGGGAGAGCCTATTCAGAGTAGGTCTTGGCTGTGTGAAATGCTGACACTGAGCTGATGTGACAAACCAAGAATTTTTCTCCCATTTCTGTGTGTTTATTCGCACTGAGCTGTGTCATGAGATAAGTCATGCCAGGTGAAGAATGCAGAGATTTCCCAGATGTGAGGACAAGGAGATAGAACAGATGTGTCATCTTTGTTGCCTGTAATGCATCTATAAATGCACTAGCTACCTGCTGGCAATTCTGTACCAGCATTACATAATAAAAAAAATAAACTGCATCATAATAAAGCAGAAAAAAAAAAGTTATTTAGTCTAAGAACAAGTGAATGGGCCCCAGGGTTTAATGAGCTAAGTTACTTGAGTTAGCACAGCAAATTTCGAATGAATTTACCATACACTGATAATTCACTCATCAGGTATTGAGTCCTCTGCTTGTTCATAGTTTAATTTATTTTGGGTTTGTTTGTTTTTTAATAGGACTGGTGGTTAATGGGGTGCAATGAGAATGAGGAGATCTAAACTAAAACTCTTGTTCTGCCATGGATTTCTCCCATTACTTTAAAAATATTTTTATTTTTTAGACATTCCTGCATTGAGAGCTACCATTTGGAAATGCCAGTAAGTTTAAGAAGATATTGGAGACAGTCTAGATGTGATAGCACCTCCAGAAAAACTTGTTTAGAGCAAGTAACTTTGGTATCTTTGAAATAAGAGGTTACTGCAGGATCTTCCATCAGCGGCATTCATCAGGATTTTTGTATTCTTAAACCAGGACAGTTCTGGCATTTGAGAGTATACTGATTCACTAAAGATGTTAGCTGGAGGAGAAAAAAAAGAACGGTCTGTTGATTACAGCAGGGAGTGACCCAGGATAAACAGCTGTTTTTATTTCAAGCACTGTGAAAGAAAGGATGGATTTCTGGGACAAGTTAGGTTGATTCACCTGTTGGTCTGTGTACAGTCAGCAATTCCCAAACCAAATGGAACCTGCAAATTTTCTGCTGTTCAAAGACAGAAAAGGACATTGATCTTGGCATTCAGGCTACTTATAATTATGCAAATGTAGATGCCTAATTCTATATGCTCCTTTAATTGTATGGGATAAGGTTATAGACAGTCTTCCTATACTGAGACAGAGCTCTGACTGTAAGTAGGAATATGCATGAAGGAAACTCTTGGCTATATGTTCAGGAAAAGTGCAAGGTGATCTGGGAGCACACAGGAATAGGATCTCTTCAGTGGCACTAAATCCAATGAAACAGCTATAGTTTACATGGTCCTGAATTTCCTATCTATCAGTAATACTGACTATCTTTTAATACCAGAGCCAGATGCACTGTGGCTTTTTAAACAGGTAAAAGTGTTATGAAAAGCAGAAACAGAGTACAGCCTACCAAGTAATGCCCAGCAGACACTAAATACTGAGGGAGACAAGTTAAAAAACATTCAAATACCATGCACAAACCCGCCCTCTTCTCACTTACCAGCAACAAGTCTGTTTAACTAACAACATCTTAAAGCACAAAAGAAAAAAATGCCCCATGAAAGACTCTTTCAGGGACAACTTCATCACCCCAATTCTTTTACTTTACCTCTTCAAGGAACTATTTTTCACTGATGTGGAGATGAAGAATTAATCATCCTGTTACATAAAATGCATACTCCATGGGGAAGATGTATAAAGCATGCAAGAGACGGATGGATTTTTTGTAGAGTAAGGTCACCCTCAGGGGGTGAGAGCACAGGGAAAAGTGCTCACTAAGTAATTACCATTTCAGGGACCTCTGGAGAATTGCAGGCTTGATACCATCTGAAAGAGCCTATGATTTTCAATTAACTCGTTGCTCCTGTACATTGGTAATTACCTCAGTATATGTCGGGGAGCAGAGGAACTGGAAATGGTTTCATTTGCGTGGTGGTCCATGTCTGCCACAGGTGTGAAACCCAGGCAGGGCTCCCCTGAATTGGTTGTTAAGAGCAGGAGAATCTTAGATCTTGAGGAAGACCTCGACTGCAAGGTTGGGGAGAGACAGGTATAGAACAAGCTTCAAGCTTATAATTTTCTTATCTGTTCCTAGCTAGGTCTGAAAATGCCTGTCAGTGTCCTGCTGACCAGGTATTGCTGTCAGGCTGGAACCAGTGCTGGATTGCACTGAGATTTAGGGGACAGGAGCAAATGTTATGTAAATTAAGTACATGCTGAGGCAGCAGGTACCATTGATGAAACTAAGATATGATGAGCAAAATAAAAGATGAGAAGATTTTTGAGTTAAGAAGGGGGATGGAAAAGAGGGTATCAGGTTATAAAAGCTTCACTGTGTTTTAATTACTGCAAAATAAATCTCTGCAGTAGCTTGTTAGACATACTATAGTTTTAATTAAGTAATTAGGGAGTTTGATGAAGAATACAAGGATTTTAGAATTTAAAGTGTTCTGGAGAGTGTATAGGCAGGGGAGTTTTTTTCCTCAGGTGTCTCCATACTATATAATAATTAACCTTGAGTGAAATGTTACAGGAAGCACTGAGAGCTTTTATTTATGAGTCACAAGCATAAAACCTGACCCGAAAGCTCTTTGGAAAAACTCTGCAAGGAGAGAACTTTGTTAGTGTGAAGCCTGTAGTACTAAGGTCAAAATATGCATTCAGGTATGAGGAAAGGTGTAGTAGAATAACATTTATCTCTTAAAAGGACAGACTTAATGAGCAATATCCATAGAAATAAGCAGAACTTCAGTGTTACAATGAGTTCAGGAAATAATGTGGTTGCATTTAGGTTATGTGTGGCATAAGTTTCAGATTTCTAACTGAAAGATCTTGAAAGAAAAGAAAATATAGTATGAGAAAATGAATACAGCTGTCCTCATAGCTGTTATTCTCCCATCATTCACTGTATAAACTTATGGCCTTCTGAGTTTAATGTCATGAGATTTTCATAGAAAAGGAAAAATAAAACCCTGTAGGAAAGATATATTATGCTTACTCTCTTGAGACAGCAATTGGATTTGTTATGGTGATGGGAAACCCAAGGTTCCCAGGTTTGCACCAGTCCAGAATGTGCCCCTAGAAGTCTTAATGTAAAACTGCATGAGAGCTGATATCATTGTTCAGTTGGGAGAGTCCTTCAGCTTTTTGAGGTATAAAGAGTAATTCCATCGTAAATAGCATTAACTACCAAAATTCTCTTCAAAAACGTATCCACTCAAACATATGAATACTGAATAAGCAATATAAACTCTGTGCTGGTAGCATGCATTTTGTAGCAATCTAGTTTGTTATTAATGAATCAGTATATTTTGCTCAGTGGGGCACAAAGCCACATTTAATCTTGAAATATCGTTAGTGTTGTGTTATTTTGTGGCACATTTCACCTCAAAGATTACTGCATTCACTTCATCTTGAGTAGAAAGTCTAATCCATCAGTTAGTGCCATCTCATTATAGTTCCATCAGAGGCACCTAATGACTATGGATACCTAATACAAGTTTGTAGGTGATTTCAAAATGCGGCTCAATGCACTTGGGAGGCATGAACAGCTCTCTTATATCTGAGAAAACTGGGAAGAAAGGAAGAAAGCAAGGGGAGTTAAAAAAAGGGAAAAAATTAGAACTTATAACTCTGTGGCTGCTGGAAATGAGTATTTTAAAATGACAATGTAAATAAATCCTTCTATAATTAAATATTTAGATAGGCTTTTATGAACGAATGTGTATTTTCTGGTACAAGTATGAAACTACATAGCAATTACAATTATGTCTATTTATATCTATCTCTATATTACCAATTTTATCCACAGGTCCATGTTGATATATACTAAATACATGAACAGGTGGATATAAATGCAGGCATTCTTAGAATGTCTATATACACAAGAATTGCATTTTTTCATCACTAAATACCGCCCGCTTACGCTGGAAATAATTTTCTATCATAGATGCACAAAAAGTATTCAGAAGAAGAACTGACTACTGAGTCAAGGAAAAGGCAGAATTTTATATACCGAAGTAAGATAGACTGCTGTGGTCAAAGTACTGCAGAAATGTCAATGTAGTTACAAGTAGCCTGACACAGCCCAGTTTCTTACTTTCATTGGAGATTACCATTCTGTGAGAGTAAAATTTATCTCTCTTGTGCAGATTTTGCTGGTTGGTCTTGGCTGGATCTTGAATCAAAATAAAACAAGCAAAGCTGCTTGGAGGGCGGTGATCACCTTTGTTCTACACTTAGAAGTGACCCACACTTTCCAGCTGGTTTGCAGGGGGAGGGGGGGCTGGTTGTTTGGTTTTTTAATTCTTTCTGATTTTAGTCTGCGGACAACATATACCATCAAAGTATCTTCATCTAAATTTAGGAAATTACTATCACTCCCCTATCACAGTATAAATATGTCTGACTTTTGCTACAAACCCTCTCGTTTGAGACCAGAGCAAATTACCCAGAAAACCTATGGAACCTCCATCTGTGGAAGTTTGCAAGTTGCTCAGTTAAGAAAGGGCACAGCCATTCTGCTCTCTGGCTGGTAAAGAGACCTGCTCAGAGCAGAAAAATGGTCTTGAGACACCCAGAGGGGTCTCTTACAAACACAGTTTCTATGATTTATAAATATGTTTGACTTGTGCTACAAACACTCCAAGTACTGGGAAAAAAACACTCCAAACTTGTTAAAATATTATAATAATTTCAGCTAGGGATTTCTGAATGTTTTCAATTTCTTTTTAATTTATTCCTGAGCTCTGACATGTTTGAAAACCCTGAAAACAAATGTCTCTCTCGCAGAAGATATTTTCTATTAAAAACTACCAAATTTACAAATTATTTCTTTGAAACTAGGAATTTCAGACCAAAATGAAACTAAAGGCTATCATAATCTGGAATGAATGCCAGTACTATGCCAGATTGCACCAGTGAATAAACAGGGGATGATAGCAACAGAGCAACAGTATAATTAGCTCAGTTTAGCATTTTCAGGGTTTTGCATCAGTAGCTCTAGCAGGAAACAGACAGCTCTGCTTTTTGGCCACATCAGTATGCAACCAGTACTGAAGAGAACAGGCATAACCAGTGAGCTGAAAAAAGCAGTTTTCCATGCACACATCTGCTAATCTGAGGCAGAAGGTATTTGGCTTCATACCTAGGGAGTTTGGTGTGAGCTCCTGGTAGCTTTCAGTGGAGAACAGCCCCCCTTCTCATCACCTTTGTTCTGCAGCATTAACCTGCAGCAATTGTTTAGAAAATGGATGTGAATATCTTAGTCTTGGGAAGAGCTAAAAGAACATCGATCTAAGGCTTTATTCAAGGCTTTGGATATGCAACACTTCTTCTCAGTAAGAATGTCCTGAAAACAGAGCTAAAGACATTTCCAAAGACTGCTTTTATATGATTCTAACCGTGACTTTGTTACCAACTCACACACAGTCTAGAGCAGCAATGTTAATGTTTGAAGGGCCTTTCAGCAAAGAAGCCTTATCTGAAAAAGGTGGGAAAATAAACTTGTAAGTGGAATTTCAAATTGCTTCATTCTGTCCTGTAAGTGTTTGAATCTTTATTGTTTGGTAAATGTGTTTAAAAAAACCCCAAAAGTGCATTGAGGTTAATGGGATGTTTCCCTAAGTAGAAAGTCAGAATGCATGATGCAGGACACCTGAGAGCTTTATCTCTAAAAACATTTGTGTAACTGAGGATCCTCAGGATAGGATTTCAGATGACTTAACTGATAAAATGTGTAGTAATACTCATGGGCTATTCCACAGCAAATATAGCTTTGCAACTATGACTACTTACTGCCATAGAGAACTGGAGGAAGAAAGAATCCATTTGTATGCAAAAGTGGAAAAGGGTAGTTTATTTTCATGAATTTGAAGTGACTAGAGAGCTCACCCAGCTTACTGTAGCCTCTGTACCTTACCATGTTCATAATGCACTGTACCATAGCAAATTTGCTCTTAACTCCCTCAAAACTCATTTCAGTATTACTTGACTGACCACATTTCATTTGATGCAAAATCCTTCTATTTGTTTTGGTGTTGTTTTTTTTAAGAAATGGAACTTTGAATGAGACTTTGTTGGCAGTCATATTTGTCTCCCAGGGTCATGAGTTGCATGGATGTAAGTGAGGGCAGAACTTGGCTCTAAATGGCTAAAGTGCTGTGCTTCTCTGACTGTGAGATGCCAGAGCAGTATATAAAAATAACACAGAGCATGAAAGCTTCATAAGCAGCAGAAAGAAGGGTCTGAGTGACCTGGTATGCCTCTTGCTTCCCAGGGGCCTGCAGAAAGGTTTCTGTGCCTTCAGCTGGAGAGCTGAAGAACACAGACCAGCTCCAAGGCATGTTGTGTTGCTGGGGAGCTGCCACACTCAGTAAACAGAAGCAGTTCCCTCCCTGACCAAACGGGCTGGGCTGACACTTCGTGTGGAAAAGGCTGGAATGGGACATGAGTGTGGGTGCAGGGCTGCTGGGGCAGGTCCCAGTCTTTGCTCACCACATTTCCAGCGTTGTGTCCATGCTCACTGCAGTTTTCCTGCAATATGACAAGCTGATGAACCGTCTACATTTTGAATGAGTTATAGTTTCTATGGTATATTTTCATGGTAGAGATGAGATAACCTCCCTGGACACGTCAGTCTGTACAACTGCTTCATAGAGCATTTCTGTTTTCAATCATTGTATCTATTGAAAGTTTCAGGATGTGAGATTTTTAGGTAAACTGAGAATGGAAAAAAATACAAGTTAGGTTCAGTATAGGAGAGAGTCAGTTTAATGAGAGAGAAAAGCTAACACTGCAGTTCTTAAAGCACAAGGGAAATTTAAGCATGGAGTACCAGAAATGGGATTTCAGCCTTTGTTCTTAATACATGTTGCATCTAACAATTCCATTTGTTCCACTGTTCTTCAGTGCCAGAACTAAGCAAATAGTTTGCAATAAATAATTTAACCTTCATTCCTGCTCATGGAGTCACAATGTGCTGGTTGAAGCGGTTTCAAACTTGTTTGCAACTCAAGATCATGCAACTTCTAGGGGTGAAGGGAAGTTGGAGATATTTTTTATTGTGATGTGCCAGTGTGATATGGCACTCCTAACTGACCACAAGGTACTGTTTATCTTCCCTGATCTGATGGGTGCAGTGGGATGGTGAGGAAGGAAAGTAAAACCTGTCATTTTGAAATAAAACATGAATTTTTTCTTTTGAAAAGATTAACATCTTGATACTTTTTGAGTAGGAAGGTTGACATGGAGTTACTACAGATAAGACTATTTCTGACTGAGTCAGTAATTCTAAATATGTGGTCTAGGGTTGCATCTACAGGGGACACTTTCAAACAGGGCACCCTAAGATGTCTTCCAGAATAAATTTCACCCTTTGCATTGCATTGTGAAATGGACTCTTACGTCGATAAGGAAAGGAAAGAATTCCCTGATGCCTCTACTACAAAACAGAGGCCAAAACCAGGTCACTTTGGGTAGTGCTTTTTGACTTCCATTCCTAGCTCTGGCAACACATATGGTAATGATTTTGACCCAATAGAGATGTTGGCTTTGCCTCAAATAGGGACTTTTTGTGCAATAAGCAGTCACAAAAATTCGGCTAAGAAAATGCCACAAAGGAGTTTCTCATACTGCAGCTCAAGACATGCAGAATAAGCTGTGAGGATTACTGCTGAGCTGCTTTTCCAATGAGAGGGAAGAGCAAGTTGTACATATCATCATAAAATACTACTATGCTAACAACTCACTGTTTATCTGCTTAACATCCATTTGTAAGGATAAAAAGAGCACAAATATGGAAAACCAAATTATATTTTATCTTCTGTTCTTTTGGTGGGTATTTTTATGTCTCAAATAAATATGTAACTTTTCAGAATTAAAAGGGGAATCTTTGGCACTGCCAAAGTGTCAGTCGTTCTCTGGGTGTTTACGTCAGAAAAAATAAAGCTTCACAAGTCACCTTTCAGGAACACTACAAGGTTTTGAAAGATCTCGATGGTGCAGAGAAACCTCATGTATCTTCCTTTCTGTTTGGAGATGGGAACCAACAATCTGAATAACAATGAGAGGGTTTTAATTGTTCTCTCAGCTTGTAAAAACATGTCATTTTTTTAAATAAGTAAGCATGAAGTGCTTAAGAATTCAGATAGGTTTCTTACAGACATCCATAAGCAAGTCCCCTTTAGCCACAGTGACAGATAAGTATCACAATTTTCTGGACAGTGAGGATTAAAATCACCAAAAGAGGTCTTGATAGTCTTATTTTTAGAAATCTGAACTCAGCTGACAAAAAAAGATTAAAAATTCCACTTTTTTTTTTTTTTTTTTTTAAAAAAGGGGAAATACCTAGACACTAAAAATTATTGAATCCTTTTTTAAAGGTATGAAAACACCACTTAAATGGCAAAAATATTTTCCTGTTTTTCTATCTTTAAGCCCTTTATTATTTTCCTTTTGAAAAAAGATGAGATCTCTTTTATTACTTGCTATCTTAAGTTTTCTCTCTCCATTTATATCCATCCTTGACAACAGCATGCAATTCATTTTCTAGCAAAATTGGACAATAGGAAAAAGTAGAATGAAAAACGTCCTCACATTTTAATGCAGAGATACTGGCATATGCAGAAGTAAATGCCAGGCACTACGCACAATCCAAGGATAATCCTTTTGTGTACTACATGAACTTGTGAAATCATTATCCCAACAATTAACCAGCATGATTAATGAGGCAGGGGGGAAAAAAAAAAGAAGAGTTGCTGCAGCTATTCAGTTGGTACAGAATCTAAATGTCCCCTGACTTCATCTATTTTACTGTAAATTTTACTGAGGTGTCTTCAATCTTTTAGAAAGAGAGGTTGCCATGAGTCTTGGCCCAGCTATTTTTGACTGTAGCAAACATTACATTGATGTTCTCACGCTGTCCCAGCTACCATTCTCTTTTTGCTTTCCAATGGGGGGAAAAAAAAAAAAAAAAAAAAAAAAAAAAAAAAAAAGGAGAGAAGGGAGGGAGAGCAAGTAAGGCATAATTCAAATGAAGCTGAGTGGGCTCTATTCGCAGGCAGTGGCCTTGCTCCCACTGGGCCCACACAGCACGTGCCCTTTTATCTTAGTGCCTTTAAGCTATGGTGGTCTGTTCAACCTTCTGGGGCTACATATGTCTCTGCACCAGGATAATTGTTCTCAACAGCATGAGCTTAACTCTATCATCCCTCCTGCCTCTTGACTTACTGTAAATTAAACAGTGGCTCTATGGAAAAAAAAAGAAAAAAGAAAAAAAAAAAAAAAAAGGCTAGGAAGTTTCAGCAGCTCTTTAAGATTACTTTTTTTACAAAGATAACTTATTTTATAGGAATTATGGGTTATTTTTCTGGTTTCCGTGTGGTGATATGGAAATAATTTTAAAAATTCCCTTTGCACTTCTTTTGCCTTTTTTTCTTAAGCCTCTGAAGCAAAGAACAATCAAAAAGAAATTAGATTAATGGGGAAAGAAGACTAGACGTGGACAGACAATTTATGCATGGAAAATATGCAGGAAGACAAATTCCCATTCAGAGTTTGCCAAATTACCCACAACTTCTCTTTCAAAGCCCTCCTAATAATCCTCCATTGTATGCAAAGCCTATAAGAATAGAGTTAATAACAGTGGATAAGTATCAATTACATATTATGGATGTAAATTTTACAAACCCCCTCTCCTTGGGAGGAAAGGGGTGATCTTTGTGCCATGCACAGTCGAGAATGTTCTGTCAGCGCTGAGCAAATAATAAAAAATGGTATTAACAGTCAGAAAGCCTCTTCAGTTCAACTCACATTTTAACTGCTTGGTCTAAAACTCAAACAATGTAAAGTTTTCACAGATGTTGTCATCCTGATCTGTACTAAAAATGTTCTTTAACTCCTTAAAATCCCTTAAATGTCTTATTCTTTTTACATATCTTTGACTTTTTTAAAAGATCAGGAAATTTTAAACTTCCTTTGTCTTCTTCCTAATGTCTTTCCCAGCACCTCTTTCAATTCAAATAAACATTTTTTTAGCAAATACTTAGGCTTATCAGATGACATTTTACCTTTTATGTTGGCATCCTTACTCTTTTCTCTCTGGAAATACCTGCATTGAATGGTTGATTTTATTTTTGGAAAACACCAGAAGACATTATCTTTTTTTTTCAAAAAACACAAAGAATGGAAATCACTGAGCCATAATTTTTTATATTCTTCACTGGAATCTGTCCAAACTGGGATTTAAGTCAAAGCAGATAGCATCATGTGAGGGTTTAGCTCTGCCAGCTGGGCAACTGCAATTTTCAGCATATGCAATATTGTATTGCTGTGTGCAGTGGCAACACTGCTGATACTGCTCAAGATTTTAGGTCTTCCTTGCAGAACAACCATAATTTCTCATAAAGATTGTGTGCTTTCTGTAATTCTGATGTTTCCCTTAGTTTACAACGAAAAATTACTTTGTCTGAAAGAACACAAGTTTTCGTCTTCTTCAGATGCAGTTATACTGCATCATAGTAAGATTTTTTACTGAATTACTCTCCTTGGGTCCTAAGCTGGGCGGCAGAGGTCCTGTGTGGAATTCAGACAATGTATTAGTGATGTCTCTGTGAACTCAGGGCTGCCAGTAAGTCGTGCCCTTTTCAGACTTTCTACACCAGGCATTTGAGGTTAAGCGCCAAAGGGAGCTTTACCAGGAGATCTTGAAAGCTGTATGGGATTCTTGCCCAGGCTGCAATGTCCTCAAGGGCAATTCACAACTTGAAACTTTTTTATCAACCCAGGTTTTAAAAAAGGCTGTGTTGGCCTTAGCATCTTCCTTAAACAGGTCTTAAAGAGTGTTGCACAACACTGAAAGTAGTGCTGCTTACAGAGTGAAAAGGTCTTCTGGAGATGAAATTTCTAATTTTAAGTAGTTGTTACTGAGCCTTCCAGTCAAGTTATAACTTCTTTATTAGTAAATAAAGACTAAAAGTCCAGTGTTAACTTTTCCACTCTTGCTATGCTGATATCTGTAAAGACAGCATGTTTCATTACCAGGTTTGTCACAGAGGCAGTAAAAACTCTGGTTCACTGATCCACAACTACTGTAATGGCATTCCCTATAGGAATCTGCAGTAGCTGAAACTAAATACATGGAGACATGTATTTACTAGACGTGTATACACACATACTGAAGTATGTATGGGACAGTACACCCACACTTATTGCAAAATAAACTCTGGTGACATGATATATTGGTAAAATGTCCAAGTCTACAGTGAGTGCTGCACACCGACAAGCTGAACAAGCTGTGGATACCCACGATCCCAAAGCTGTCTAGACCTTCCTTTCCCAGCCCCTCAGCATTTGAAATCCCACAATGACATGCCTGAGGATGACACGTGTGACTACTCTGTGGGACCTTCAAAAGAGGGCGGCAGGACACACTCCTTAGGGATTTGAGGAGGAGCTGTGAAACTCTCCAGAAAAACCAGAAAAGCACATTTCTTTGTCCTACAGCAGGAAGGTAAAACTGTCCTTGGCCCTCCCTGTTGTCACAGTCGTGGTTAAATGCTCGTGCTGTCTGTGTGGCTGAACATGCAGTCTGAGGGGCAGATGTTCCCTGCTCCTCTCCATCGCAACACCAGGGATCATGCAAGGATAACAGGAAGGCACACAGTCTCTCACGTGTTAGCTGAAAGACCAGCCTCTGGCCCCTGTCTTAACACTGTCTCAGTCCTCATCAGTGCAGATGAGCTCAGAGATCTGCAATTAGACAGCTGTAGGTTTCCTCTGCGCTAGTCCAACAAAATATTCATGCCTAGCATGTAAAACAGGCCAGATTTAAACAACATATTTTCTACAGATTTTTTTTTCTGAGGAAACATTTGGCCTCTGATATTTACACATTGCTGTACGCGTGGAATTTGGCGATATCTCCTGCATGTAGCCTCTTTAGGTCCTCACTTGGCTTTGTTTAAGTATCTGATTCATCGCAAAACTTTGTACAATTTGGGCCTGGTGCAAAGCCAGTTTAAGTCAATGCTAAAGCAAACCAGGCCTTTCTATATATCTGCTTCAGTATGGATTTATACATGATGTTTTAGGCATTCACATTAAACAGTTCTAGCCCAAATCCTTGTAAATAATAATAGTTGTTTAGAGTATAAATGAAGTAGTAAAACTTACATTTTAAGAGCTACTTGAGATGTAGCCAAAGTACTAAATAAACAAATCTTACACATTTAACTGTTGACCATACTGAGCTTATTGAGATGCTAAAAACAAAGGAAAACTTCCTCAGGAAAAAAAAAAAAATCCATGCTAGACTAGACAAGGAAAAAGAGGCTGCAAAGTTGCAACAGGGTGAAATAAAGTAGAGACTCAGAAGATAGTTAAAATGCTACTCTTGTCTCTAGTGAGACACCTGACTACATAGTGGTAAGAATGTCTTTTTATTTCCAGAGCTTACGAAGGCTGTGATAGATGTATATCTGGAATATATTTCTTCTTGTGTGAACGGACTACATATCACTATCATTAACAGTAACTCAGCATGTTTATCACAGTGCATTTCAAGGAGGCAAGAAAACACACAGGTTACTATTCTAATACTGCAATAAGTCATGGAACCCTCAACCTACTCATTGTTTTTAGTGTAAATTTCATATTTCACAAGGTTTTTTTCTCCTTAGAAATGGCTTATGCAAAACATAACAGAAATATATTGGAATGCCATGACTGAGTCTGGGTAGCATTTCTACATATCAGTTCAAAGCAAAGAGTATTTCTTCACTTGAATGTGTTATGTTGACTGAATAATGTGTTAGTGCAGTCAAGAATACAGTATTTGTCATCCCTGACACTTTGAGAAGGTATTTGCTCAAACAGAGTTCAGCCTCGTTCTGCAAAATATTTGTTGCTAGGCTCCTATTCCCTATTTGTGGGTAAGATTGGATGCCTCTATTATTTTTAAATTTTTTCCATCTAGGGCACTGTTCAGGAGTCTTACTCTTTTCAGCATTCAGATTTCATATCAGTAAGAAGTAATTACCTCCCTGAGAAAATCCCCTTTCGTCCTGATTGAGGCCATGTCACTGCAGCAGAAATGTTATTCAGCAGCCACTGGGCATCCTTGGTGGTGACATCTGCTTGGTTGGCTGGTGAAGGATTGAGGTATAATCAGTCATATAGGTGTTGAATAGTATTGGCTTCCTGACAGACCATCAGAATGGCCATAGAAGCAGATTAAAAATCAGCCTTTTTGTTTCTGCTACCCAATGAAACACTATGACATTTGGAGATCAGTTTCACTTGCAGTACTGTACAAATCAAGACAAGAAGTTACTTCCAAGACAGAAAAATAATATGCTAACAGGAAAAAAAAAAAAAAAAAAAATGCTTTGCCTACCAATTTTTTCTTTACTGATTTGTGAATGACCAGCTGACTAACTCACCGATGGCATCAGACACAAAGAGTTAAACCTTCCATTTTCTCTATAATTTCTAAATTGATTACATATTATTGCCTTAAATTTAAACAAAGTTAATGCAGGGCTTACAGTTGTATTGTTATTGGTTTGTGAATAAAAGATGAAGATTAGCATGATTAAAGAGAAGTGAAACAGGGGTTCAGCAGTATTAACTCAAGAGAATAATTCTCTTGGACACTACTGGGACTGTGTCCATGACTGAGGACAGAAGAATTATGCTCTAAGGAAAGTAAAAAGCAGACCCTGTCTAACCAGTCCCCTAGGGGGAATGGGAGTGATTACAGGGAATGCTGTTTTCTCTTATTTTATGGGCATAGGGAGCCAACTGAAAAACATTCAAGGAAACCAATGCAACTGGCACCAAAGCTACTGCAACTGAGTCCAGACTAGAAGGGGAAGATTATGGGCTGTTGGTTGCAGAGCTGAGAGTGAAATCAGGGACATAAGGGATGTAGCTACTGAGGTTTTGTGTCTCAGAGCAAGACCCACAGTAAAAAAAAATAGTTGATACACCAAATTTTCACTGAGGGAAGATCATACGGATAAAAGAAACTGAAACAGAGATTCGGTGGGTATAGTCTTGGCAGGAAAGCAAGCAAGAGAAATTTGGGGGATTCATCTCACATAACTATAGGCACTACACTACAGATGGCTATATTAGGGCAAGTCACCCAGACTCCCTTTAAAGTCAGTAGAAATAAATAGTTGCTTTTGGAGGGTAATTAATCTTCCCCTCAAGTAAACGACTAAAATATCTGTGATTGTGCCCCAGAAGTGCCTGTTTCTCTGCTTTAACCACACAGTTGTTCAGATGGGACTGTGCACACAGTAGATGGAGATATGGATCGTCCCACGAGGTTTCAGAGGGACTGCAGGAACAAGAGACTGACAGGGCACTGCACGCAGAAGGGACATTCTGCTCCCCCACTCAGCTCTCCATAGGCAGATGTGGAGGAAATCTGCAACTAACCCAACATTTCTCCAGAAAATTTAATTTTCATCTTTGCTATTATTTGCTCAGTATCTCCAATTCTGCTAGCTTTATATGGAGCAAAACAAGAGAAAAACATATTGTTTTTTGTTGATTGTTATATAATTTTTTTAAAAATTAAAATATAAAGACAGCTTCTAACAAAGTTTCAGTACCTATTTTCCAAAATTAACATCCTTCATTTATATGCAGACCACGTATGCAACAGCCTTGGCTGTCGTAAAAGAGGCTGGATTCAAGCCACAACCCAGAAATAAGTGCTTTTGCTCTCAGGTCCAGTGGTTTCACTGCAAGCTTTGCCTAATGAGTTCTCCAGACTTACTGCAGGCACCACACACAGGTGGGTTGGTGTCCAGACTTTATAGCTGCTGGACTTGGAAATGTGCAGTAAGATCTTAAAGCAGGGAAACTCAAACTACATCAGATAGCTAGCAGGACATATTTACTGCACAAGTACTCTTAGGATCCATTATGGTCTCCATTAAGACCAGTATATTGAAAGGACTAAAGAAATGACAGAGGAACTGTTACTTGATGTTATGAACAACATAGGCAGTACCATAAACTTCCATAAACAGAAACATAAATCATAAGAAAGTTATTGTTCTTCTGGTAACAGGAAGCTAAGAAAATGTTTTTCTCACACTATTTCTGAATATATTTCTGGCTATGCAACCGCATGTTAGACAAATCCAAGACATTACAAGGTAATGTCTTGAAGTAAAACAACCTGATACCACTCAGGAAGATAATACTCTTTGCTGACCTTTTCTCTAGCAGCTGAGTTTAGATTTAGCTGCTGAATAATATCAGAACATTCATGAGTTATACAATTCATATGTGTTTCCTGTGACGGATGCAAAGCTTCTATGCATCATAAAAAAACTGATGAAGCTTATGTGACAAGAAACAAAACCCTTACATGGTATTTTCAGAAAGTTGTACTTCAATGCGCTGTGATTGTTACTTTCCGTTCAGTGTTTGTTTAAAAAAAACTAAGGAAGCTGTGATTCTTTGGACCTTGTTTCACTAGATTTTCAAAAACTTTAGAGCCAAAAGGACTTTTCACTGCTCTACCCCTGTTCTGTGAGAGGCAGTAACATAAGAGTCTCAGCCCGAAATGTTACTAAAGTACCAGATATTTTGTTGTTCTGACTTAAAGGGAACAAGAATATTTTACTATGCATTCTTTTATGCAAGAGAAAGAAAATGCATAATAATGCTTTTTTTATTGTGCACATGTCAGAAAGGAAAATATCACCCTCTAAGTATTCCAGTCTTAAAAGGCATCCTAGAAATTATGCTCTCCAGCTTTGCATTCCTGCTTCCCAGCAGTCAGTTGAGGCCTTGGAGCTCACACTCACATTGCTACATTTTACAGCCATTCTAATCTCTCATCAATTTATATTTTCAGCTTTCAGTGCTTCCTGTGGCCACAAGGTTTACAATTTACGTGTTGTTTGAAGAGTACTTCCTTTTGTCAGGTTTAGGTCTACGGTCTAATAACATTTTGTATGACCTGCTGTCGATGCGTTGCCTCTGCAAAAACCTGATTTTTTCTGCCTGGCAAAACCTGATTTTATAGACCTCTATTATATTTTATCTTACTCATAGCTTGAAGAGTTATACTTTATTTAGTCTCTTTCCCAAAAAAGCTATTCAATAATCTGATTTTTATTGCCCTTTTCTGTACTTTTCCATCTCTACTCTATAATTTTTGTAATAGTGGGACCAAAAATGCACATAGAATCCAAGAAATGAGTGTGCCATTGATTTCCACAGTGACATAGTAATTTCTGTTCTGCTTCGCTCTTTATTCTTATTCTGACAATTCAGATGATGCTTTTTGCTCCTGTAACTATCAGTAGGCACTGAGCTGACATTTTCCGAGAGCATTTACAATGAGTCTAAAATCTCTTTCCTGAGGCTTATTAGGTAATTTAGAAGCTCTTGAAGTATACATCCAGTTAAAACTGTTTTTCTCACTTACACTGAGCTTAGCAGCAATGAATCTAATCTAATGTTTAACCACTTGGATGGTTGATGTTGTGAGATGTAGCTGTGACTTCTCACAATTCACTTAGGACTGACTTTGCAATCTCACTATACACCTCACTTTTTACTGCTCCATCTGTAAAACCTATCAATCTCTGTCTAATTTACCAGTGCAGTTAATTTTTTTATTAGCACAGCTTATCTGAAGTCTTGGCATAAATTGCATCAGGCATGCCTTTAATGTACCTTGTTTTACACTGTAACTTTTTCATCATTGTGTATGCTTAGTCTTCTGAGACAAGAAGACCTGTTTGAACATTGAACTTTTTTTGTTGTTGTTCTGTAATTTTTCTTTCCTTTTTTTTTTTTTTTTTTTTTTTTTTTTTTTTTTTTTTTTTTTGCTTCTCCCTCTGGAGCTTCTATTTTATAAGATAATACCATGAAATATAAAATAATAATGTGGGTCTAAAATCCATTAATTTGTGAAATGGATTCAGCATTTAATGAAGAGTGAATTAAATAACAATAGACTGCCTGTCAGAAAACAACTGAAAGGTGACACCAGAATGTATTCCATATACTACTCATACCAAAGCTGTAGACATGAAAATAGGCTGCAGCCTACCTTCTAGGCATCCAAATTCACTAGCAATATGCTATTTCAAGTCAAAAACCTTCATGATGCACTAGGACTTATCTGAAACTTGCCTTTCATAACAAATCAAAATTTGCAGGAGATTTTCAAAACTGAAATGTTCCTGGTTTGCTGTTCTTGCTGCTGTTCTCTCCTTGTCAGCTCTAGAGAAATTTGAAAACTTCTGTCTCCTTGATTCTGATGTAGATTATAGAGTGGGAGGTTTTGGTACTACAAAAACAAAGTTATTGCTTGCCTACACTGTAATGAAAGCTGCTGCATGAAACATGACTGTCATAAGTGATGATGGCATTATCTAAAGCATTTGGGTTTATATTTGATTTTAGTGACTGTGCTGATTACAAAATGAAGAATTCAATTCTAATGATATGTATGCATTCACTGGGGAAAAAAACTTTATTCACTGTCAGTATTCCTTTCTGCACTGACATTTCTGAATCAAATATAGCTATGAAATACTGGGCCTGCTACTCTTCTGGCTGGGCAAATTAAGAATAACCCCAGAGAAATCTATGAAACCAATATAATCCTAATTTATCTCAATGTCTTTTCACACATATTCCCCTCCCCGTTGTTTTTTACTTCCTTCCTCAATTTTACTACTTACTACAATTTGAGTTGGGGCAATATTATACACCTGTAACTAATAAAACAAAATTATCTTAAGTATTTCAAGGGAAAATATATGTAACACCATGTCAAGAAGACCAGTCTTATATGTGATTGAAACAGATTTATGTTTCATTCCGTTCCAAATTCTCCCTCCTCTACAAATGCTCTCATCCAGTTGGGACTGAGCTTTTACACAGGATAGATACTATCTCATCTTCCCTGTTCTGGAGTGATTATTTTTTTCAACATGGATAAAGTTTTCAGAGAGTGTTTTCAAATGCTTCTGCATGGTGAGTATTGTGTTTTTTTAAATGGAGGGTTTTCTCTCCCCTCCTAATTTGTTACTGCATGTGGCCCTAATGTGGTCATCTCTTTCACCGTCTCTTTTTCATGTTTCTACACTTGGTGTTTTTCTTGCAGCTCCAGTTCCTGTGTTGTGTGCCTATAGGAAGATATCTTTGTGTAAATGAAAAGGTGAATATTTTTTTTTATCTGTCATACTTACAAAGAAGTGATGGAAACCTAATTCAGGTGCATCTTAAAGTATTAGAACACACCAGTGTTCTTGAAAGTCAGCAGGTTTTGGAAACATAATAATAAAGCAAATTTCATCATTTCAAAAAGAGGGTGAAAGTATTGAAAGAGGCCCTTGGACCTGATTACAAACTTACAGCCTCAAAGTCAACCATCAAGAATATTCCAGTGTTTTACTTCCTTCCCCACAGGAGCTCTAATGCCAAACTTACTTATTTCTAAGCAAGGATGGGTACAGGAGAATTCTGTATGGTTTCTTTTAATCCATAATTTTATTACAAGATTCTAAATGTTAAGCTTCCTAACAGAGCTCTTGCATTGCTGTATGAGGGACCTTTTTTTTTTTTGGATTTATTCTTCCACTCTAGAGCACAAAATCTTTTTTTCTGTAAGATAAGAAACAAAGAGGACATTTTTCATCAGATCAAAAGGGTTGAAATACTTTATACTGTCACTTCTCTGTCTGTTGGAGTTTGTCCGTGGCATTTCAGAGTCTTTTATAAGGTGTTTTTACTTTATTCTGTAGTGGGACAGCTTCCCAAAATGTCCTTCCAGTTTTCCATTTAAGAGATGTGGATGTGTGTGGGATTAGTAGATTTTGTAGCTGCTAAAGCTATTTATTGTTTTCTGGAATGTGGATTATATTTTGTTGCCTATAAGAAGGCAGTCAGGGAAAGAGATAATATAATCACTTAATATTTATGAATGTATAGTTTTCCCTTAATGGTGAAATCAATACCTGTCCCTAGAACAGTTTGTTTTACTTCCAAAATGGAACAATAAACAGGATCACCAGATAGCTTTTCAGATTCATAAATCACCAAAAAAACAATGAAAAAACCCCAAACAAACAAACAAATCTGCTTATTAGCTCTTATTTATCTATCTTATTCTTGAGCCATTTGCAGAGTGTTCAAGGGAGGTTATTCAGTAAGCCTCTAGTTTTTATCATATTCTCCTTGGTTGTGCAATGCATTTAAAGACCTATTCCATATTTCACTGAAGGTTATACACATAGATGTGGTTATGGATATGTGCATCTGTGTGAGTATTTATGGAATTGTCAGCCTGCAGGGAATTGCCTGCGACATACACAGATTTATTTATCTGTTTTTTTGGAGCATAGTTTCAAAATAATTGCCAGGTGAGATTGAGATTTTATTGCTGGTCCTCTCTATTTCACAGCTTTGCTGAAGTGGTTTAATTATCAGCTATTAGAGGTGATAATTCACGCACCAAATCTGAAGAGAGCTTTAAAAAAAAAAGAAAAAAACTACTAAACCCTCAGCATGCCTTCAATGCTAAAGAGCAGAGTTCCACATGCTGTTTATGCCCCTTAAACTTGTTTTTGCCATAGCAAATAAACCATGGCATAGTGCTGCCTTTTTTTTTTTTTTCCTTTTGGTCATTTAGTCCTTCAAGTTGTGCTCACTGGCTGTGGTTTTATCAAGGGGCTGATGGGCTGTGTGACACCACAAATGGTGCTGCAGTGGAGACACAGGCTCGCTGCTGATGGCTCACACTCCCCCCAGGGCAGAGCTCGCTGCCGTCAGCACCTGGCTAAATACTGGCCATGCCCTACTAAGGCCAGACACAGGGGATACCTCCTGACACCCGGGCTCAGGACCAATGAGTACCTACAATGTGCTGACCCTTAAACTCTCCTTCAAAGATAAAGTGCTTGAGCAAGGTGTTTAGCTGTAGCTGTTGGGTACAGGGGTAAAATGGGGAAAATGGCATCCCTATGGGAAGACTGTCATGAGGAAAGAGCAGACACATATCTGTACCTTGAACTATTCTGAAATCATGATACCAATATCTGTGCATCCTCCATGGAACCATGTTAGTCTGATTTTTCTGAAGTTAAAAATAATGCCATAGTGAGGCATTGATAGGTGATACATGTCAATAATAACATTTTTCTCTTTTTTTTTTCTTTCCCAAACCAAGCTGAATGTCTTTGAATCCAGGGCTCCTCAAACCCAGGTGGCTCAGACATCTTGGTTTTCTTTTGTTTGTTTTATAAACCTGTATGTACCCTGAAGATGAAATCTCTACTTTTGTCGCTTGTTCCTGTCTTGTATTCTTTCTCAGCTTCTCTCTATTTACAAAGCAAATAGAAAACCTGTTTTGAGATATAAGTAAAAGGGTGAAGGTCTTTGTAGACCTTACAATTACTTCAATTTATTGCTTTCTATATTAAAATAATAATATTTTCCTTTAGAATGTGTCTTACCTAGAGAAAAGTTGGTATTTTTAATCTGTCATAAGCATTTTGATGTAAGCTTATATAAGCATAAGAAGTAGTAAAATTATCACTATGGTTAATAGCTTAAAATTCTTAATTTTAAATTAAGTGTCTTCCATTCTCAGCTCCCATTAAAAAAAATAAATCTCAGATGTTTTTCCTTATTTTTCCTGACATTTCAACTATAAAAAAGTGCAGTGAATTAAAAAGAGAGAAAGAACACTAAAACAAAACCAAAAAGTAGAAAATCAGAAGTAGTTTATACATAAAGAAAAAATATTTTAATTAATAAAAATAAGATTAAAACTAACATAGAAGGAATAGAATAAAAAAATACATGAAAAGGAATATAAGAAAAACATAATTTTTATGTTAAAAAGAAAAGTAACTAAAATTAAAAGCCAGGAAGGTCACATGGCTCATTTCTACCCTCTAACAAGAGGGCTGTTGCAACATGAAGTTGAGACACAGATTTCTTGTTTATCACAGCATGAAATGGGTCCTGGTTTATTCCTCTTTACAACTCGGCCATCCTGACTCCAACCATTCACTGTAGGTTTCCCTTGCAGCCTCTGACTGCTGGTTATTTCCCACTAAACTATGACTACCCATATCAGTTTGCAGACTGACTGCAGGCTTTTACCCAGCTAGACTGTGACTGCAGGCTCCAACAGGCTCTAACTGCAGACCCAGACCGACCTTGCAGCAGTGATTCTCTCTCCCCAGGGTCTTTCTTCTTCATGATTCCCATGTTCGTGGTCCTCCACAATCTCCCTCACCAGCTAACCTACTCCCTTCCATCACACCTTTATATGATATAGCTGTGACGCATCAGGGGCAAGGCTGTATTAGGTAATTAACACAGCTGTTACTTATCAATGACAAGATCACATGTATTCCCTTCTCCTACAACTTCAGTTTTAAATTTATTGATATTGTACATCAATAGGTTTATTTTTTTTTGTTTTTCTTTTAATTATACATATTCCAAACTCTCAATTTCATCCTGGTTTTCTTTGGTTTTTCCCATCCTAAAAGGAAATTACATATCCCCAGTCAATATTTTCTTTTATTATATATCAAACTGTGGTTTAAAATAATATTCTCTATTTCTCAGTTTATGCAGTCACAGTCAGTAGAATTGTGTGTTGCCATTTATTTGTTCTTCTGACTAGCATTTGAGAGAAAGAGGCTGCACTGACTGCCCTAATACTGTCCTTCAGTGACACCAAGGAATCCATCACCCTGAAGTGGCAATTGGGGGACTATTGACAGACCAGAAGAAATATCACAACTGACACATTTCTTCAGTATTATTGAAGACAATGAGACAAACTATGCCCTTGACATTAAACATAAATTATGCGCTCTGGATTTTGTTCATATGGATTTGGCTAAAAAACTTTGCCCATATTGCATGATAGTACTCTGTATTGTAAATGGGTAGGGAAAAGGGAAGCAGAGGAAAAGTAGAGAATCTGGGGAGTTCTTCTATGGATAAAAATACATTTTTATTGACTCATTTTACCTCAGATGAGTGTGTTGCGAGGATTTTTAGTTTAGCTTCTTATTGCAGCAGATGGGGATCCCAGCTGCTTGTTTCTTTCCATCCTGACAATCTGGTTATATCAGTTTTTCTAGCAGCTTGCATGTCGAGGCTTAATCACAAAGAAAGAAGCTAGAAATATCCTTTCTTTAGAAAACAGAACTGAAGCTAGAAATCAATTTCCACCTTTTCTTCCAACTTGGGTCACTGGTAGTGGTGACACCCACTAAGGGCATAGGCTAGCTTTGCTAACAGAAGGGTGACCAGAGTATGCCAGGTTCACATTGCTTCTCATTAATCAGCCTCTAGTCCTCTTCTCTACAAAATATAGGTGACCATCAGTCCAAGAGATTTTTCATCAGATTGGGACAAGGCAGGCTTTTCATTTCTAAGTTAAACTTTGATAATTTGCTCAGCTTTATAAAATTTGAGGATTTTATTTAATACCAAGTTAAAGTAATTGGACAATGTGAGCTGCATGGCTCAGCCTCTTAACCTAAAAGCCATAATGACAATTTATTTAGAGAGACCAAATATTAAATTGCAGCACTGATGGCTGTGACTCCCTGACCAAGTGTCTTGAGAAACTTAACTTTTGGGATTATTCCTAACCTAATGAGGCAGAGTCTAGATGGTATTGAATCAGGGAGAAAGACAACATGAATTACTGAAAGATTTTGAAGAGTGAAAAAAGAAAGATATAATGAAAAATTTTTAAAAGCTAGTCACATTGAAAATGTCTTCTCTGTCTGGTAAAGTAGACACATAAGAAGAAAAAAACCCCAAACAACTGCAAGACTATTTTTATGAATTTTTGTGGAGCAGAATTTCAAAGTATCATAGGTAAGTTCTTGAACCCTTCTTCAACTACATATTTAAAACTGAGTGAATAGTCTAAGGAGTTAAATCTCAAAGGTTTGTTTAATGAAATGTTTTCTATAGGACCTTTGCAGAAATGGGAGGAAACAAAGCATTAACTACAGTGAAAGGAAAGATTTGTAATTATTTATCTAATGATACAAAGAAATGTCTGTCTCTCTCTTACATTACTTTCTCTTTTCATACTGAACAAGACATTCAAACCAAACCTTTTATAGCAGGTAATGAAATAAAAAAAATAAAATAAAATAATAATTTTTAAAAAGCAACATTTTTGAAACATTCAGCTGGAATAAAGCATTTGAGGTCTGCTTTTCGAAAGTTTACTGAATTCACTGAAATGAGTTAAATTGAAAAAAAAATTGTTTCTTTTACATAGGAAATTCTATATACTGCTGTCTCTTCTGAAAATATCAGATGATAGCTGTCTTAGAATGGGCATGCAAGGTTAGTGGAGATTTTGACCTTTATACCTCTGTGCTGCTGCTGCAGTGTGTTCAGCTGCCCGGCACTGACACTGGCTGGAACTGCAGGCAGAAAGTCCTCTCTCCAGAAAGTGTTTGAATAGTGTGGAGTGTGGGGCCACATATTAAACAACTCTCCATCTCCATAACACTCTGCTTCATCTTCTCTGAGAGGTATATTGGGCTTTAACTGGATGGATGTTACTGCTACGAGTGCAGAGTGAGTGCTAATTCCTGAGGGGGCTGTTGGTAGCCTCTTTAGAGCTGTAGTAAATAATGACTAAGTCCATGAATTACACAGAGTTAATGCACTGAGGCTGGTGTTCTCTATATGCCTTGTCTTGCTTTGAGGCTGGTCTATTATTTACTGTATACTCTACAGTTTCAAACAATGTTTAGGCAATCTTTGACCGTGAAGAATCTCACAAGTTCTCTGCTCTGTTTTCTGAACCCCAAAGTGTGGACTGTTGCCCAAAGTATGACTGAGCTATTCAATATCCTTTACTTTTTCAGCCTGGGAAAAAATCCCATGGGAGCTGCTTTGTGGCAGAGCAAAGGTTGATTTTCTTCTGCTATTTCATCTCTTCCAGTTCTAACCTGAAGTGGAAAACATGTTGGTGCATGAAAATTTGAAGATGATTTCCAAACACTTTCTCACTAGCAAAAAAGGTGCAGTCTGAGCACAGATTAGATTCCAACTGTTCTGCTTATTTGTTTTAGTGAAAGATTTGTCTCTTCTTCTAGCGTGATAAATCCCAACAAAAGAAAAGAGTCTCCAAAAGCAGAGTGTACCTACTTATGGAATGGGAATCACCTTACCTAACTTTATCAGTTGTCTTCTCCAGGTTGACTATGTCCCATCTACATGAAAAGGAGAGAGAGAGGAACCTTTATGAAAGCTGATTCATCCCATCCTGACTGTTTAATACAGGTGACTAAATTGCTGTCTGGATGTGCCTGCCACTTGCTTTTTTTCCCTGCACAAGCTCTAGAGGGAACCTAGATAATCAGTTTAGACTATAAAATTTTTAGATGAATGAAGATAAGTGTGATGACTCCAATCCTCAGGTGTGTGTCTGTGGGAGAGAAAAAGCATAGGTGGTAGGAGAGATAAAAGACAGGCACCATTTAAACCCGGTGTGAGAATTATCTTACAGTCTTTCTTTGTGTGTTTGCTTATCTACTGTCTGTGTGTGGTTTTGTTTTGCTCCAGGATAACCACAAAAAGGGATTGCAGAGAAAATGATCTTTCTGATCAGCAGCAGGCAATTCTGCCAGCCATTGGATCCTGCTGAATAACCACCCAGAGGATCACCAACATCTTGGAAATCTCATGAGCAACACTTCAAAGCCTAGACTGGCATCATGTTGCTTGGCGTCTTAAGGGTTCAAATGGTTTGGAAGTGAAATCGCTTCCATGGGTCCTGTGATTTGCATGTGAAATTGATTTTATTTGATTTATTTGATCAGGAGGCACAAGTGTTTCCCCAAGGAGTATAAATAAACATGTTACTAGAAACTGAGTAGATGTGATGAACCATAAATCTGAGAAGCAGTGGCTGAATGTTAGCAAATTTTACATAACTGCAGTTTTTTATAAGGTTTTGATTTTCTGTATCAGTTCACGTTAGAGAAAGACACAACACTTTGAAAGGACAAATTGAATGAAATTCTGGTGGATGTCAAACCCCATCATTTTCAGAATTACATTCCTGGCTTTGAAACCTATTAATACTTTGTATTTGAAACCTAGAGACATTGCTTCCTCTGACTGATTAATAATTTTCTTTGAAATGTTAACATTTATTATTTATCACTGAACCCTATTTAAACCCCCATTTTTCTCCCTCAGTTATGACAGTGGAAAGCTCAAATCTATTACTGAGAAGCCTGTAGTCCTCACCATCTTTAATTGCTCGGTTGTGGCCTGTACCCCCCTTGCAGTGCAGTGTCTCTGTACAGACAAAACGGAGCAGTAGCAGCTGCTGATGCACCCGCCAGGCCCTGTGTGGGGATGTCACACTCCTTGAAGTGAACTAAGTGATCCTTAGCGTGTCACCTCCTCACTAGGATGCACCTTCTGTGATGCCTCTCGTTACCATGTTATTAGCTTAAATGTCCTGAAAATTAAACATTTTTTTCCCTTCTCATTTATAGAACAAGTAATGGAACTTCAAATGCCCACTTGCTGTGGTTCTCATAATGTCTGTGGGCTTCATCTTTCCTTAAAGCCCATCAGCTCTCCTGGGGCTGCAAGGAGAGGCCAGCCTCAGAGGTCACTTTCAAGCAGACCTGGTTTTTAATGGCAGAAAAATATGTAGAGCGTCATTCTTATAAAAAGGAATTAATCTCACCTAAATTTAGTTGGTAAAAATTAGGTTTCTGGTCCCAGCCTGTCAGCCAGATCCTTTTATGATCAGCGGAGAAGGACATGATCTTCCAGGGGCTGATTTAGTAAGACAAGTGCTATTCTTGTTTCTTTGTCAAAAATTTTTTTGAGATAGGAGTAATTTATTTTAATCATAGCTGTCTACCAGTTCTATGTGCAGGATGATAAACTGATGACAACCACTATGAAACAAATTATTCAGCCCAATGTTAGTTCTTATATATGAGTTTGTTCTAATGAGGAGCCAAAGTTTCCAAAGTTTCAGTGCTACACAAGTTCTTCAATAAGATGTGCAGAACTAAACCACAGGTAATTAGAATCTAAATTATCTCATTGTTTAACATTCAAGATGAAATATTTTCTTATGTTTAGATTTCCACTTTAGGGGGAAAATTACTATTTTCTGAAAGGTCCAAAATCAAGGGTAATGTAGCAAGCAAAGTAAAAAAAAATCTACAATAAAAAGTTGACACAGTAATTTAATTGAAAGATTTTTGATGTGGAAAAGTATCATTATTTGCATCTTTTTTTAATTCATATAAACATACAAAAACTCAAGAAAATATTCTTATTAGCAACGATGGAGACTTCTCACATAAGAATTGGTATTACCCCCTGTGGCTGTTACAGTCCTTAATTGGTGTATGTAATTTCAGTTGCTTGGCAACAACCACTTAGAATTTCCACACTTCTGTGTGTTTAAAATCTCAACCTAAAAATCAGAGTTCTCTTTAGAAAAACATCCAAAGCCAAAAGAAGACAAGTAAAAGTGTTGAGCATAGAAATTTCACAAGTATTTAACATTTTGCTCTAATTTCCTGATGCAAAGTTGAACGGTGTAACTCCATGATTTTCATCAAGGTTTGGGGGGTTTTTTGTGCATGGAATTCCCAAATAGAAAGGAAACTTCATAACAGGAAAATGGAAGCCTTGTCCCTATTCACAATTCTTAATTTGATGGTTTCACTGATTCCAGTGAATTTTCTTACCTTGGAGAGTCTTGATCTTCACCCAACAAGTTGAAAAGGTCTCCTCCCTCATATCAGCTGAAGGTAATTGTGGTTACTCAGGTCTTGGACCACACCAGATCATAAGTAAACACCTGCTGTAAATCACTAACTGTCTGCATTTTCCTGGAGTAATTTCTGACTAATTACTGCTTTGAACTAGAAGCATTCGCACTTTTTTACTCTGTTATTTTCCTTTAAAATATTCCTTCTAATTTTCCCTTTTTGTGCTATGTGACATTTTTGAAGAGTAGACTGCTTATTTGCTGGAAATATTTGTGAAGAACAGGTTTCATGATACTGTTTTTTTCACACTCCTGTGACTATTTGCCCAAAGCCATGTGCTCTTGCTGACCTTAAACCTAATTTCTAAGCTTTTGAGGGTCTTTGCCATATCCATCACAAAACCTTCTTCTCCCTGAATAGAATTTTGAGACACCATGGATGTGAATAATAAACGTCTTTTATCTTTACAGAAAGTCACTAATATTATGATGCTCTTTGCTCACCTTCAGATCCAGCATTACCTCATCCATCAAACTCTTACCTACCCTCATGTTTAAAAGCAAAACCCACAGAAAACTAATAATCAGCAAAACCCTCTGTGAGAAACAGAATGACACGAGCCTCACAGAGCCACTGGAAAACAAGCCCATTGCTTTTGCTGAGTTTCATCTATACTTAGCGTTTTTGCCATGACTAATCCATTCTTTCACTCTAAATTTGCCATGGCAAAATGACATGCCTGGATCTTTATACTGAACACAGCTAAACCCTTCATATGTGCTATCAGAGAGCTGCTTGCTTTCACCACCAGAAAGGTCATGCCAGAATGGTCAGAATACAGAACAGGCTGGGATAGAAGGAAGTGACATATTGTTATGCAGAAATCACCCTTTTCACTTGTGTATGAAATTAGGATGTCTATATGCATCACTCTCTAAAATAAGACCAAGCCATATGGAGAGATTTTAACCTCCCTCCCATAACAAAATTGCATTACAGCTTTGTAATTCCCATCCTCTTTTAACTCATGCAGTTACTGCAGTTACACTCACAAACAGTCTGCAGTGTTTCTTCTTCCTATTCCTCAGCTGGGTGTTCAGTCTCATGCAATTCTGTGAGAATAATATCACATCAAACTCCTTAAACTTGAACTAGCAAACAAAAGAAGGAAGATAATGTTTACCCTCTTACACACCCATGATAAAAAAATTACGAAAAAAACAACAAAAAAAGTGGTTATTTGGCCTTCCATCTGTTCTATTTTTCCAGAAAAATGCAAATTGTGATGTTGGACACTGCTGTGGTTTCTTGTTTGACATATGTTCCCAGTTTTTGTGAGAGAAGGCAAAGTACAAATGAAGTTCAGTAAACTACCTCCTTTGAACTGTCTATTTCTGCTCAGATTGTGGAGAAAAGAAGCTCTACTCCTGGTATGTAGCAGAATACCCAAGCCAGACTTTTACAATGTGCAGAAGTCTGGACTTTCTTTATGACCTTTCTCTTGATTAAGCTTCTTGTGATAATAATGAGAGAATAAATCACCTCTGTTAATTATGAAGTACGAGCTCAACTGCTTAGCTTGTACAGCAGAACAGAACAAGAGCAAAGCCTACTATTTCCTGTGCCTTACAGATGCTGTCAGCTTCCACCAAGGCTGTCTGTCTTGGCAACAAACCCTTACGGGATGTGCTGTGCTCCTCCATGAGGAGCCCACCTTTCCCTACTTGCTGCTGGGGGCTGCACTCCTATCTTGTGATAGCTTGAAAAATGTGCAGCACCTTTAAAATGTGCTGTCACAGAATGTTCATTGGACAAGTCTTCTGCCCTAGCTCACTAGCAGAGGAGAAATTTATGTTTCCTACATTTTTCCTATAGCTGCTCAGCAGAGGTTAGGACAGAGCCTCAGGCATGTTCTAAAGCTTCACTAATGTTTTCCATATCTCCAGAAATAGGGCCAAGTCCAAGTCCCTTAGCAGTCTATGGTGAAACTCACTTCGAGTATTAGGACAGATACTTGGCCTATGTTCCTTAATTTGTGTTATTTTATCTGGTAGTCCCTTGTGCTTGAGGAATAAACCATTAAGACTGGATTTATACATCCCCTAAGAAAGAATGAGAAGTAACTCAGAATACAGAGAAAAGGGAGAAAAAAAGAATCAAAGCTCCAAAACAGTTTATCATGGTACTGACAGCCTATAGAAGAGAGAAATGATGTAGCTGTGTTGTACTCTTAGTCCTGGAGGACCTAGTGAGGGAATCTGAGCATCAGGCCTGGCAAGGCTGCATTGCTGTGAGGCAGGGTGGAGCATCCTGCACTGGGTCACACAGTAAGCAGAACAAATCTGTAAACTTCTTCCTTCTTCAGAGCATACCAAACCAGTGAAAGCATGCATAGCCTTAAGCTCAACTGCCCATGGAGGTGAAATACTTTCTGTGATAATTTGCTTTGCTTTCTTCATTTTTTATTTGCTTTCCCAATGGTAAGCTTCAACTTAACAAAAAGAAAAAAATATTACCTTTATTTAGATTGCATAATATGCAATTTTATCAATCCCCCTTCTCAAGAGTGTAGGAGAATTGACGAGGTCCAACTTAACTGGCCTGCTGCTGCAAGATATTGAGGCTGGGGTCATTTCTGTGCCCCAGAACAGCGAAGCCAAAAAAGTGATGCTGACAGGCAGCTGGTGACTGTGGCTACCAGTGTCCCTCTCTCTACTGGCTTCCCTGAAAGCTAGATAGTGTGGTTGGTTTATTTTCCATAAAGGACCCTATGTTCTTTGGCATCCTGATTAAAGTATGGCAAACTGGTGTAAGGTGTGTGTATGTGTGGGGTTGTGGTTTGGCATTTTTCCTTTGCTTGCATAGATTTATTTTCTGTTTGGAGCTGCATGAGCTCACTCAGAGAAAATCCTGTTCTAAGAGGTGGTTGCCAGGAATACAGTAGAGGATGTCTGTTACTCCTACAATTTGTTACCTTTGTTTCCTCAATAAGTTAATCCTGTCATCCAAGCCAATGATGATGTGGAGGGAACTAGGAAAATAATTTCTACAGTTTTTAGAATGTGATCAGGCTATCATAAGCCTTAAGATTACTGGTTCCTCCAAAAGCATTGTTTTTTGGGCTTGACTTATGGCTCTACCCTGGCTCAGGGAGGGAAGTCTGCCCAGTGCATAAGGGCTCCTCAGGGCAGAATTTATCTCCAGCCACCTGGGAAGGTGTCCAAGGGTGCCAGTTGTGTGGCTATGGACCCATGGAGCACTGCCCCATCCTGAACTGCAGCTCCTCTGTCTTCAATAAGTTTCTATCACCATTAATGTCAGACCATCCAGGTACTTCAGTTATAGCTATGTGGGCTGAAAAGTATGTGTCTTTTTCCCCCCCTCTTTCTTTAAGTGTGCATGTTATTTTGTGTTCCTGTTAGAGAAGGCAGATGGAAAGATTTACACCTTGCACTTGAAGCTGAATGTGTTGGCATTTACTGTAGACCTTAGAGACTTTATGTGTCTCGACTGTCGCAGACTAAGCTTCAAGGAAGTCCTTGCCCAGACAATCTTTGCCTCATCAAAGTTCCTCTCCATTAGGATGGAGGAGCTAATGCCAGATTGGAGTTGTCTTTTTTCGCTGAAGTTTGTACCAAGCAAATGCTACAAATGAATTCAGTATGCCCAGAAACCACCCTGCATATCCCATTTAACAGATTCATAGACACGTAGATTGTTTTGTATTGGAAGAAACCTTAAAGATCATCTGGTTCCCACCCTCTTCCATGGACACCTTTCACTAGAACAGGTTGCTGAAAGCTCCATCCAGCCTGGCCTTGGACACTTCCAGGGATGGAGCACAAATATCTCCCTATTCTAGTGTCTCATCAACCTCACAGTAAAGAACTTCTTCTTAATATCTAATATAAACCTACCCTCTTTCAGTTTAAAGCCATTCCTCTTGTTCTGCATAAACAAGGGACTTGCTCCAGTTCTCCCATAGTATCCCTTTAGGTACTGGAAGGTGCTATAGGGTCTCCCTGAAGCCTTCTTTTCTCCAGACCGAACATGCCAGGTCTCTCAGCCTGTCCTCACTGGAGAGGTGTCCCAGTGATCATCTTCATGTCCCTCCTGTGGACTCACTCTAACAGTACCTCCTGTACTGAATGCTTCACACCTGGATGAAGCACTCAAGGCTGGTCTCAGCAGAGCAGAGGGGCAGCATCATCTCCCTCCACCTGCTGGTCACTCTGATGCAGCCCAGGATACAGCTCATGGCTTTTTGGGCCATGAGTGCACATTGCTGGGTCAAGTCCAACCCCTTATCCACCAATACCTATCCCAAATCTCAGAGATTCCCTCACCCTCTTCTCTTCTCAGCCTGATTTTGTGCTTGAGATTATCATGACTCAGGGGCAGCATCTTGCACTTGGTCTTGTTGAGTTTCATGGGGCTCACATTGGGCTACCTTTTAGGAGGCTGGTAATAGAGATTCTCCTCTGCTGGTGTGCTGCATCCCAGAAATATTATTTTTACTGTGGTTGATATTTGCATGAAACCAGTAGATTTCATTGCAACAGGTTACGAGTTGAAAGTGGGCAGGGGTATCTGTTGTGGAGATTTACTTATCACATTTGTGATTTTATTTTGTAATATGTGTTTCTCTAAACAAGCCAAGATATTAATTTTCATATGTGAAAAGATTTACTACCTACAATATTGCACTGAAGTAGTAGTATTTTTTGACCACTCTTGTAGTGAAATATTTTAGTTCATATTTTTAAAGACTGTGAGAAAGTCAGAAATCATGGCAATAAAATATAGCTGTTTGTTATTCAAGCAGAATGTTATTAATAGCAGTATATTATGGATAAGGGGATAATTCAGTCACTGTACTGACTAAATGTGCCTGTGTCAAGTGCAGGAATGAGGTGAGATATCTTTTTTTTTTTTTTTTTTTTCCCTCCCATGTTGTTTATGATCTTGTATATAGCAAAGTGGAAACAGGAGTCTGTATTGCCTGTGAAGTCAGACATGGACACGGGCACAGGGTTGAGAATTGATATCATGTTATGCAGCTGTGCTGCAGTCCTTTCAAGAAAGGTTACTTGTATAGTATTAAATAAAATCAGCCACACCTTATCCTCTGCTCCTTAGGGCAAAGAGACTGACGTAATTTGTCTGCATGATTGGCACTTTGGTCGTCGCAAAATACGGCGGCCACTGAATATCTTTCCTGGGCTCAGGTTGCCCCATGCCCTCCCCTTCCCCCAAGAATTGACTGGGTCAGTGTAGCAACAGCCCCAGAGAGCCGTGGGCAGCTTGTGACAACCTCCTGCCTGGACCCTTGGCCCCCTTCCCTGTGCTGATATATTTCTTTTCCAACTTTGCAAAGTAGTGGATATTGATTTTTGCATTTATTTGCTATTAAAAAAAAAAAAAAAAAACCCAACCAAAAAAACCAGCACTGAATACATGCCTCATTTACATTCTCTTTTGCATCATTGTTGTCAATGTATATATTTTATCTTGACATTCTTCATGTAGATTCTTATGTAATGAGGGTTAATTTATGTTCTGGAATTTACTTTCAGCCACAGCTCTATGATATGTACTCACCAGAGGCACTCCTCTAAGTGTTCTCCTGTAATGTGGGCAGTGAGAAGGAGACAGACACAAAGAGCCCTTAGGAATAATAAGTAAATATAAGAAAAATTGGGATTTTGCTCTAGAGTAATGATCTGGATGAGCTCATCCTTCCTCATCAACGTAACACGTAGTATAAAAAGTTTGATCTAATTAGCTGACGTTAACCACACAAGTCCTGGGATGCTGAGCATTCTTTTCTGTTGCTTTCTGTGAGATTAAATTCACAGTTAGAATAATTGCTGCTACTCTCATTTTATGTATAATAATTCACATTACTGTTATTTTGCACTTACTGGGTCACATTGCCAAAATTAATTAATAAACCACAGTTCACAACCTGTCATCTCATGTGCAGCTCCAGCTGGACTGCTCTCTTCTGACGCTTGCCTTTGAAATGTGTACTGTCCTAGTGTAAACTAATGAGTTTCCTTATGTGAAAAAAATGTTCCCAAAGGGAGGAAAAGGTTCACAGTCAGACTTTTTGTTTATTGTACATGTTAAGATCTGATTATTAGAGATACTTCTACCCAAATTAAGGTGCAAATGAGACCATATGCTGAAGTCAATAATATGGATTTTATTTAACAGTAATGTGAGATAGAGACAGAAAGAAATAGAAAAGAGGAGAGAGAGGAAGAAAAAGAAAGTGAGAGCGAGACAGATTAAGTAGAAAGATTGTCACCACTGCAAGAATCCAGATAGTTTCATTGGTCCTCTTTGCCCTGGCTTCTTGGGATCCCACAAAACAGAGTTAAAGGGGTTAATATACATTCAGGTACAGTGGGAACACCCAAGCACGGAGGGGGGAGGTTTACAATGTCTTCTGCAACACTGTGGATCTTGCACAGTCATGGTGGATGGCCTCAGAGATGAGTCTGTGGGAGCTTTGGAGGTCTTTGATGGTTCGTGGCAGCTTCTAAGACATGACACATCAGCGTCGTTGAGCCGGTTATGCCCCATCAGGAGGGAAGAATATCCTCAAGCCTACCTGTGAATGTGTATGTCCCTTGTGAATTTGACCTTCCAGAATAGGGGGAGTGAAAGGAGTTTTACAACAGAGCCAGTTGTGTAAGGGAGAACAATTGGCATAACTGGCATGGCAAAAAGCACCATCCTGCATCTGCAGGGTTTACTTCTTATCTGTCTCAAAATCCACCTTGTAAATTCTGGGAATGGGTTATGTGGATCAGAGGCTTCACCACCACACACCCAAAACCTCCCCTCCATCCCCTGAGTTGGGCAAGGGGAGAATGTGCAAACCTGGCCTTATCAAGTGGCTGATTGTTTCATTAACCATTAACATTTTAGTCTCTCATAATCCAAATTCCCAGAATCCAGTAGGCACATTTTGTGTGGGGTAGGCTTTCATGGTTTTGACTGAAGAGTTGCTGCTTTGCACAGTTTGTTACTGCAGGCAAAGTCCTTTGGTGATCTTAACAGTGTTTGAGGCAATTGTGATCTTTACATCTCTAACAACATGCTCGGAGCTAAGTGCATTACTGAAGAGAAAGCATCTTTTTCTCTTTTCCTGCAAAATGTCTAATTGTAAGATGTTTAATTTTATACCCTCTAGGCCATTTATGCATGTAGCAAAATTATTTAGGAAAATCTGAATGTGACCCATAAAGCAAAACTATAACAGTGATTCTGACAGCAGGAAAAGTATTCCAAAAAGTGTTTCACACACTTCATACAATGCTCTTTTAACTATGTTCGATTAGCTGGATTAGATCTCCTCTTTCTCCAGGGAGAGAGATGTGACATGATACGTAGAGGGGGACGTAGTTCATTCAGTGTGACAGCTCAGCCCATAGGTTAGGGAAAGGATATTTTTCAAGTCAACAGTAGCTATGAAGCTACTTCTCTAAACTGCATCACTAAAATTTCCCATGGTGTTAACACAGAGAAGATAACCAGCTTAATAAGATTGCATAACCTTCTCAACCATATCACCTTTGACATTCCTGACACAACTGGATGTCAGCCATGGAGTTGTTTCTTAAAGTTTCTCTGCTTATGCACACATGGGATTCCTGTGTGGTTTTTTTTTATCTCAACCCTACTTGCATTATGAGTCTTATGAAATCATGTGGATGGCAAAGTACTGCAGTTAACAGGATTAATAAAGACTGCCATGAAATTGACATTTTTTATGGACTCAAAACCAGTTTTATAGATTTCCACTTTATTTTTATGTCTGACACTTTCCACAGCATGATGGATAATGTTACAGTGACAGTAAATAGAGTTGACAGTAGAAAGACTCCTCAAGGAAAGCAACTTTTTTTTTTTTTTTTTTTTTTTAATGGCTCATCTGTTGGATATCTCTGCAGAATTGACTCCAGGTTGTAACCATTTTCATCCTGTAACCAAAGGGTCATATGGACTGTGATTTTACCTTGTAGGTTTAGCTAACACAGCATCACAAGACTTGTGCAAAACTTATTTTTATTGCAGCCCTCTGAAGAATTTTCACTACATTCTTACTTTGTGGAGCTTTTGACTTCAAATTTGCTTTCAAATAGTTATCCATGATTGTTGCAGGTGTTTCATTTGAGTCCACTGCAAACCAAAGAAAGAAGTCAGTTGCAGAGAATAAAGAGGTTATGATATTGTGCCATAAAAAATAATTAAAAAATTAATCATATGGTAGAAGCTGCCCAACCTAACTGATTAAAGAAAGACTTTACCATAGCTAGCCACATTATAATGTATTGTCTGTATCCAGGTGTTTGGGCATCACAGCATGAGTGCTAGGGAAACACAGAAAATTTATTTTAATTAGCAGTTCAAATAGATGATTGGAAAAAACTCTCAAGAACACCTTTTCACTAATCCCATTCCTTATGAGTTGCTGTGGGGCTGCCTGGACCAGTAAAATTGTAACTGACCATGGACAACTAAGGTTTCAAATTTGCAGAATGATAAAATAGAATAAATATTAATAGATTAAAATTTGCAGAACGATAGACTGCAGATAAACTTGAGAAAGTGCTTATTTGTTCCTTATGGAATGATGGCTTAGCCAAAAGGTCCTGGGAATAAAGGTCTATTGTCTCCTCTTTTTTATGGCTGATTTTGTCTCAACAGACGGTGCCACCTGATGTTATCCCAAGGCTTGTATTAAAACACAGTTGAGGGAAGCTCAGTGTGTTCATATGTAAAAATGACTAGCCAACAGTATGGTGACTCACCACACTGGATCTGCTGTGTTTTACAAAGTTCAGCTTGTGATCTTCTCAGTGTAAATATGATACGATGGAAATGTGCAAGACATCTGCATTAAACCTTGGATTCAGTCATTTTACCTTCGGTTGGAGGTTTGATGAATTTTATGAACATGGCAGTGCTCGAGGAATATGCACATGGCTTGACAGTGCTGTGCTCCTCGTGAAAGTAAAGACTGACAAAGTGTTCCCTTTCCTAAGCTCTAGGGGCTGCTTCTAGGATCCACATCTTAGTATAAATCCCACAATGAGTTTGAAATACCACAAGCAGGCTTTTGAAAGACATTCTTTTTGCTTAAATTCATATTCTTCTTTGGCTGGCTACAAATAACCACATTTACTAGGGTAATGGAAAACAAAGACCAAAGAGGTGTAAATGTAGAAACCCAGGCAGGTAATGAGGTGAATATATGTCTTTTCTCAGAGGGAATTTCTCTGTGATTTTCTCTAACCTGCACACCTCCTTAAACAATTAATCTTAAAAGCTTTTCTGGGTTTATTTGTTCTTTTCTTTGACACCTCATTCTATTGCCAAATAATATTTGGCATTTGAGAAGGACTTCAATTTAATGAAAATTTCTGGGCAAAATTCTAAATTTACACACGGGCGCATAGCTGAATTATCTCAGTTTATGCTTTGTATATCCTCATATTACATAGATCAAAATGTCATTTATTCCAACTCAACTATGATCTTGACTTTTCCTTCTGTACGGATTAATGAAAGTTTTTCCAAAGAGTCTAAGGAGATGTTGTTTTAAGCCCATACATATATACATGTATTAAAAAAAAAAAAAAAAAAGTTCTGGAGCAGCACTATTCTGATAATAAATGTATCCTTTTCCATAAATCATCACAATTACTTGCAGTTATAGCCACAGAAAGTTCAGCATTTGTTATATATCCTCAGCAGATATTTCTAGCTTGATCCCAACTATGAAGTAATTTTGCATCATTTTCCCCTTGATATTACTTTTGATAGCATGTCATTTTCACTAAGACCTCAGGAAGTGCCAGTATGTACACACTCATTAATTTAAGCTGTCTCTACATATTAATTAATTAATTATCTGAATTTTATTTTGGTTTTGTTCCTCTTTATCACTATGTCATTTTTAAAAGAGCAAAACAATGAAATATAAATAGCAGCAGTTCACAAGTCATTGACACTTGTTGGACTCGCAAAAGTTTTATCTAAATACAAGGAAGAGGCAATTATTTAATTGGATATAGAATCAGTGGGACTAAAAGGAAAAGGTTAATGCAATCTAATGATCAAAAATTTCTTGTATCACCATCCGTGACAAATCTCCATACATATTTTTCTGTATTAACTCTAGCTACCGAGTTGCTAAATCTGTTTTGAAACATATGAATTTGATTTTCTTGTAGCTGATAACAATTTGATAAACACTTGTTTTTGAAAATGACAAGAATGACATAGGAAGCAGAGGCACTGCAAGAGCTGAGAGGAGCTCCCAACAGCACCATAGCTGGTGTGAGCTCTTCTCAGGTGACATAGCTTATGTGATGAAACTTGTAGACTAAAGGTTTTTCATCTGTGAGTGGGATTTTGAAGAACTGGGAAGCAGGGTCAGGGTCCTTCTTTGGCATGATGCTTGTCAGCCTTTGGTTGGTCACAGAACATAGCTGCAGCCTATTAAAGTGAGAGTGAGGGCACAGCAGGGGCTCATTTAGTGCTGGGACTTGCTGAGCAGCATGAAATGAAGAGCTGTGTTGCTGTATTGGGATTAAATAGTCCTATATTTGAAGGCAAGTTTGCCTGGTTGTTTTTAGGAATGTTTTGTGGTCTTTTGAGGGCTAAAAGGCAAAATGCTTAGTGTTTGGGGTTTTGCACGCTTATTCATTTCTCTTGGGGACAGCATGGAGATCTTTTATTTGTCTTGGGAAAATGCCTGAGCCTCTAGACTTTCGCTTGCCTAACTTCTTGTGTCTGAGCTTAAGACAAAAGGATGATCTAGAGAACAGCAGATAGACCTATATGGTCCTGCCCTCCCTAGCCACAGTTTCCAGGAGTTACTAGCTTGGAGGCTTTCTGAAGCAGATATGGCTTCTCTGAGGACTCCACAATTCACCACCCAGTGAGTGAAGATCTGTCTCCTTTGTATCAAGTTTGGCTTCTCTTTGCTTCTGAACATTTTCAGTGGAATAAAGAGTAAACAGTCACTTCCCAAACACCCATACCAGTAATGACTGTACACATTTTTTATTCTACAGGCTGAAGACCCTTATTCTGTTTTGATAGCCCTTACACAGAAGTGGTTTTGCATTATGTTCTTCTTGGAATATTTATTGAGGATTTGTTTTTTGGGGTTTTGGGGTTTTTTCCCCTACTTTTTAAGAACGGGGAGCAAGTACAAAACACAATACCTGAGATATGGGCAAACCATGGATTTTTTCAGCATGATTGTGTTTATACTCTCCTTGTTCTATACTCCTCTCTTAATGAGTCCTACTATTTAGATGACTTGATTGTTGTTAATCAGTGAGGTGATAGATCCATGAAATTGCCTATTACAACCTCATGATCCTATACCAACTAACATCAGTCAGAGATGTGGTATTGGATCAGATTTCACATGTGTTTGGTCAGGGTTTTCTCCATGTGCATTAACTTACCTTTTTCTACACTGATCAATAAAATTATTGATGAAATCAGTCCCATAAAGTAATGCAGCTCTTCAGAGGTGGGCCTCAGCTCTGCTTTTATGAATATTTTAGAAAACTTCTAATCTTTTCAGGTCACTCCAATTTTTTTTTTCTGTGACCTATGTGAGTAGAGAGACAAGAATATTATTATTTCACTAGTGTCTGTCAGAAATAAGAAATCTAATTAAGTCTGTCTTCTAGGTGTGTATTCTGTCTTGGGGAGGTAGACGTCAAGATAAAGAACAGTTAAAGTGAAAATAACAGTCATTTTGTCTGGTTCAGAAGAATTCCTAACACAAACAAAACCCTTTTGTCCTTGTGGCTGCAGATAGCATCTCCAGAAGCTGCTGTGCAGTGCCAGCCTGGCAGCAGGCTTACACCGGGTCAGCAGTGAGGGGTGCCAGGGGACACGGGCGAGCTGCAGCCCTCCAGCCACAGAAGGAGCAAGCTGCAAGCAGCCACCACAGCTGGGGGGTTTTTCCAAGAACTGCAGTTCCTCTCTGCACTTTTGGAGTAGGCTTTTGCCACATTTCTCTAAGGTGTGGAGCCTGGAAAGCCACACCATACAACACAGCGCTATCAGTGTTTCCTCTCTTCGACTGGTATTTGTATACAAAGCAAGTGCAAGGTCTGGGTATAGGATGTGAGTTCTTGCTGTTCAGTCAGATTCAGAATTTTGGTTACAGGCAGCTCAAAGCTTAATTTCTAACACATCATCTCAGGCCAGGGGAAAGAGCCATTTAAAGGTTGCTCTGAAATTCTCCTCCATCACCTCAAATGAAATATAGTTTATTAAGACTTTTTAAATCATACTTATGAAATACAATTTGAAAACATGAAAATGAAATAAAAATTTTCATTGAAAATATTTAATATAAAATTAAAGTGCTTCACAGATTTTGGAAAAATGTTTTAATTTAGTTTTTGTTTTATCTAAGGGGGCCATTTCTGACTAAACTTATTTTGTCTATATATTGAAGATGTTCAGAAACTTGACAACTAGGATACAGTGTTTGTGTTCAGGAAAAAAATACTGTAATCTGACTATCATAACTTTCCTGTATATATACATATATACATACATACATGCATGCATACATACATATATATATATATATACTTTTTCTCTTTTTTTCTTATATCAGGAAACCTTGAAATGTTTTTTTCTATTCCAGAAATGGGAAGAAAGAAAATCAAAATGGCAATTGTCTTTGTCTTAGCTCATATCTATATGTGGAAATTCCTGGCATAGTCCTTCATCTCCTGCTGAGACTATAGTCAGCAACTTGAGTTTTACATAGTACAAAAATACTGTCAAGGTTTTAAGGACATTAAATGAAGTAGTTCATCAAATTACTTTTCCTTACAAATAATTCAGATATTTGACAGTAAAATGCTGGTGTGTTTTAAAAATAATAATAAAAGAGGCATTATGTAATCTTGATATCTTCAAGGGGAAAAAATCAGTTCTGGAAGACCTCAGTCACCAAAGAGATATCTGATTTAAACTCTGAGATTAGTTACATTGTAGCTGCTCTTTGGTGTCTTGTTCTTCCAGCTGCTGTGACTGAACTCTTTCAAACAAAGAAAACTATGTCTTTCTGTGGACCTCAATTTAAGAACAAACTTTCCGGACTCTGGATGTTTGAAATAATTTCAAAACTAAGCTAACAGTGCAGCAGCAGAGCCTGGAGCTCTGGGACTGATGAATAGCGTCCAGCAAGCAGAGATGCGCTTGCTGGGGTGCCAGGTGGATGCAGTAACCTTGGGCTGGTTCACTGCTCTTAATAACTTTGTGCCTTCACCACTCTCCTGCTGTCATCCCACTAGTCCAACATTGCAGGTGAGGCAAGACAGACAACTTTTGGTATGCTCTCCTATGTCCCCTGCCAGTTTCCTGTAATTAAAATCCCCCAAAACCACCATAGAGAGGCATTTCAGAATGTTGTCATTAATCAGGAAAATTATTTATGAAGGCTGAAGTGCTGAAATACATGCACAGGAGACAGTATGGGCATGACACAAGAGGGATCCTTCCATTCTCTGATGGTGCCTAAAAAAAGAAAAAAAAAAAGAAATTTCTTCAAAATGGCTCATATCTAGCAATGTCAGTTAACAAGGAAAAAAAAAAATTCTACTGTGTTTTTTTTCCCCCTTGTGTTAGGATAGTGTAATGGTATTGGAACTATATTGCAAGTTCTACTTTAACTATAAAAGTGCTTCATGAAGAGGCGGGTGAAGAGTCAATCAGTTTTAATTTTTACGAGTTGTTCTCTTTAGCTGTAACCTCTGTCATACACTCAAGTGTTGAAATAATTCTAAATTTGTTCTGAGAGGACTGTTTATCAAAAAAATGTGAAAGACAATTCTGATTTGAAAAAAATTCTGGAACTTGTTAAACCTTTAATGGAGAGTTATATTGTGTGATTGCCTTTATTATTAAATGGCAGATAATCTGATGCCTCAGGTAATTTCTTGAAATGTAGTCAGGTCTCCTGTGTCCCTAATATTATCTTGTACTTGATACTGAATTTGTTTTTCCAGTGCTGCCTTGTGACTTATTTTAAAGGCCTTAAGTCTGTCAAGTATTTTCTTTGTCTGGACATTTGGTCAAAGTGTTGTCACCTGCAAATACTGATATGTCTGTTCAGGTCTTTTCCAAACAACCTTATTAACTGCAATTTCCAAAATAGCTCAGCATTTTTCCACTATAAGTTTCTAATTTGAGAGTAAATTACATCTATCTTCTGCAGTTTTGTCAATCACTTGCTGATTTTACAGCAGAGTATTCAGTTTTCTTTCACTATTACTTTGTTTTCCTAATTGGTTCCTGGGAAAATACTTTTCCAATTAAATACATTGTCTTTCAAGTGAACTTATTTACAAAATGGTCTTCATTATCCATTGTTTAACATTCTTGATGCATTACAATAGACTATGGAGAAGTACAATTTTCCTTAGCAGAAGCTCTGTCAGCTTGGCCTCATAGCATTCTTATTCTGGTGATTTTCTACTTTTGTCTTAACTATTGTTCCAAAAACTTTTCTGAGGATTCATAGCCTGTAACTCTGAGAATTCCCTGGTTTCCCTTTTTGGAAGGAAAGAGCAATGTTTGCTACCCTGCCATTCTGTGTTTTTTTAATGAGCTATTCTGTATTCTTTGTTAGAAACAGCAGCAATGCTTCTAAGAGATCTCCTGGAGGATTGCCATCAGTCAGGTGACATGCTGCTCTTTAATTTATCAGTCTAATTTTCCTACTCTTCTTATTTTGACAGATCAGCCTGACATAGTGTGCTCTTTATTTCCTGATAAGGATAGAGCTTGGATAGGTATCTTGGCTGTATTTGCTATGGTGAAGAGACAATATTGAATTTTTGGTGCACTGTAATGCTGTTTCTAATATCTAAACTCAACTTCTTTCAGCCTGTCTTTCTCTATGTTTTGCAGTCAGATTCTTTTTTATTATGTAAAATTCTGATTTGGCCATAGGTTTCTGAAAAACTTATTACATGATGACCTTATTACAATATCAGGCAATGCAGTTAAGCGGCTTTTGCTTTAAAGCTGTTGTCAGTATAAGGACATGTAAGGGCTTCTTTCCCAATACAGGCAATGTGCCTGTTCCTATTTATTTTCTAAACAGTGGCTATAACCTGCCCCTCTCCATTTTACCCCAGCTGCCCTTGCATTTCTGATATCCCTTGCAGATATTTACCTGACTGAAGTTGTCCCTGGCTCATGTCAATATTTCTCTTGTTTCATATCATGGGGAAGTCTGAGAACTTGGAGGGACTGTGCCAGCAATCTGCTTGCGCTTTGGTTTAAGGTGGAGACTGTTTGTATGCGGAGGCTTTTCTTGTGCACCTTCCCTCATGTCACCCTCCCTGTACCCCAGCTTTCCAGATGTTCACTGATTCCATATGGGATACTTGGTGTAACTTGTCTGGTTCCTGCTGTGGCACCCTGAGTAAAAGCATTTTCCCCAGCAGCCTGAATCTAACTTAGAAGACCAAATCTCACTTTTCTTGATATATTGCATTAGCATGATGTAACTTCTCTGAAACATTTTTTAAATGCTTGCTGCTTCTATTTGAAATATGGTCATATTATTTAAAATAAAAGGTTTAAATGAATAATGTGTTAATAAAGAGTGACCTTTCCATTTCCAAAAGCCTAAGTAGAAAACAATTGTACAAAGAACAGCTTTTAATGGGAAAGTCAGTTTTATGCCTATAGCCTATGTGAAAAGATGATGGCATCATTTCCCGCAAAACCTATTACTGTATAGGGAGATTGTCACTTATTCCAACACAGACTGTGCAAAGATCAATGTTTACCCTTCTCTGAATCACATATAAAACAAATGATGTGAAGAGAAGATTCACCATCTATTTAAAAACACTGGTTTCTATTTTGGACACAACATGTAAAATTTCTGTTTAGCAATTTCAGTTAATTGTTAGATTAACATTTTTGGGAACAGATTGCAAACTTCAAAATGGAAAAGATCATTTTAGGGAGGGAACCAAGGCAGCTGTCAGTGAGCAAAAATTAACATAAATTTGCATAACAGATGTACAGTAAGGTGTCTATGACAGACAATCGCTGAATATTAATGATACAGACCACGACATCATTTGCGTAAATGCTGTCTGCTGGGTATTGAAGCTGCTGCGCTATTTGCAGAAGACAAAGAGCACAGAGCTGAACAGATGCACCAAATACATCGATGCATCTTAATTTATGACATCCTCATGAAAGACCTTGTGGTGCGATTTCAGGTTTTATTACAAATAATTCGAAGATAAAAGAACTAAGTAATTATCTTTTCCAGTACAGGCAGTTCTTTCAAAGGGGAGGGAAGCTTACTTGTGACAACCATTGTGATGGGTTTTTTGGTTTTTTTTTCTGTGGAAAGCCTCTTTAAAAAAAATACCCCCCATTACAAAGAGTCAAATATTCATCATCATTAAAAGATTAGCGCATATTAGCATGCTTCATGGGACTTGCCACCTAATGTACCGTCACCACCACAACTGGAGTCCTCCGGCAGACAATGCATTTCAACGAATCTGTGAGGAGAAAAGCTGGAGAGAAAGATAGAGATGATATAGGCTGTTCAAAAAAAAAAAAAACAGTTGCTGATATAATGATGTTTTAGATGACTATTAATTAGACTTCACCCTCAATCTTTCCTGTCCTTAGTCCTTGTTATAAGCTGCAGGTATAACTGGAACCACCCAAAGATTTAGAGATATCTATAGATATACAGAATTTTAGATATTTTTCCTGCAGCTGGAGGAACTGATGGAAGTTATTTGCTGATAACAGAAAAAAAAGATATTTGGGTCCCTGACTATACAGTGCAGAAAAGTTAATGAATGGGGAAGGGGTAAATATAAAAAAATAACATCAAACTATACTTGTAAGCAAAGTGTATAGAAAACCAGGCAAGGCACAGAATACTTCTCTTCTCTGCTGTTAATTTATTTGGGCCTTAATGGATTTCTCTCCAAGCCTATGCTACCATAAGAAAATGAATTGCTGAAATGATGGATCTGTTGGTTGCACATATAGAGTTTTATGTGCATAGTGTTCAATTTCATTCTTGTCAGCTAATCAGCAGCAGCCAGACTTTTTTATTTCAAGGGATTTCCTTTTCCCATTTGAAGAGAGAATGTAGCCCAGTAATCACTCTGCAGAGCCACTCTGTGAGCTGTTATTTCCACCTGCTTTTTCCTCAGAATCTCTATCAAAGCCCTAATCCAGTAACCTGATAAAATCCTTTCAAGGTCCTGTAGGGTCCATTGTGAAACTGTTCGTCTGAAAGGATTGTGAAATAACAGGAAAGTTACCATGTCCCCAAAAGAGCCATATGGTAATTATTTTAATGGAAGCTTACTGTATGGCCAGAAGGCAGTTAACATGTTATTTCACATTTTGTGTGAAAGAATGGAAAAACTGCAGTCTGACACTCTTCTGTCCAATTTTGCTCCCAATGTCTTTTACAGAAACGCAGCTTTATTCTGTGTTATACTATACTAACAGCAGGTGATAGGCTGATGCCCAGATACGCTAACAAGAGTTAATAGTAAAAATCTCCTTCCTTTTAGACTTTGTCTGCATTCACAGTCTAACTCCACTCGGGGAAAGAGATGGTGTGCTAAGTGGGGATGGAGCTCGTCCAAGGCGTACAAAACAGGGACGAACAACGGAACTGGAAACTTTGATATGATGAGGTTCATTGTGCTTTATTGTCTCAATAACAGAAATGTTCTTGCGGCCTATGAGTGCCTCAGCATTTAGGTCTAAGGTTTTATGGAACTGTTGGTAAGCAAATTGCTGATATTCCCTTCAGTAACTCCTATTGACCAACTTCAGTCAACACTGGCAGAGGAGCTGAGCCTTGAAGACAGCTGAGGCTGTACTGAAGAAGTCTGTTTTCCCTCTATGAGAACTACTTTAGGACTCTTCTTCCTTGTCTGTCTTGTTGGACCACAATTTTCTTTTCATTTTCTGAGTAACCAGCTAGCAGGGTCCCTTGGGCAGCAACAATGGGAGAAGTTTCTGGCAGCTTCTCACAGAAGCCACTCCCGTGGGCTCACCCTGCTACCAAAACCTTCCTACGCAAACCCAGTACTACTACTACTACTACAACCAGGCAGCTCTACCAACGTGCTGGCTTCCCACTGTGGCTGGAGGGGCAGTCTGGCAGCCAGGGTCTTTTGACCCCTGGAGGGAGGTGGTTCAGTAGTGGCAGCACCCTCATGTGAGGGGCAACGTGGAGAGTGCTTTCAATATTGAAAACTGAGATTTTTGGAGCCCAGCATTTCAAGCAGCATTTACAGAGTTCATTTTTTGACCTGTGCCTTGATTCGTTAAGAATAAATGCAATGAATTATGATAAATGACTCCATATTCTTTCAGCAAACATAGATTGCTAATAAATAATGTAAGTAATTTAATGCAAGGTTGAAAGATTATCTCCAAAAGGAGATGGTTTGTCCTGACTGAATAAAGGAACAATGATCCTGGGTACTCTGGAATTGTGTAGAGTTTGAGCCTAAGTTTGAAGGAAGGAGGAAAAGGAGGAGATGGTGGTTTGTAGTTTCTGTTTAATGTTCTTCCCTCATATTTGAGGTTTAGTGAAAAAAAAATCTCAGCTACCACCTCAAGGAAGCATTCAGCATGCATTTTTCCTTACAATTTAGCAAGTATGCATGTGAGGAAAAGAAACCAGTGCGAGGAACTGCTGTGCTTCTGGCTAAGAAGTATAGTTCTGGTAGTACTTGCAAATGGCTGCATTGTCATGGGGTATAATAAGGCTTCTTTGGTGCCTGCCAGAGGGCTCATGAAGCCTGTACATCCTCTCACTGTCCAGTTGCCAGCATAACATGAAAACACTTGGCAAATAAAACATGAAAAGCTTCAGAGCCTGATTTGTTTGCTTTTACACTATTATAAAACCATTGATTTCATTGGATTTACTCTGAATTTATGCTGATATAATTGATAGGAAAAAAAAAGGTCCTGTAGAGGTAATATATATTATTTTATTTGTTCAGTCTTTCTCTAAAACAATTTAAAAGCCTTGGCAAAAGAAGCCTTAGGTTGATGCATTATATACCCAACAGAGCAGTAACTAAAATAGATCTTTTTTCCACCACTGTAATTCTCCCTAAGTCACTTTTTGAAAACTACTACAACATATTTTAATAAACAAATACTTTTTGAATTAATTTGGATTCAGATTTCACAGTGAAGTCACCTTCAGAGCGGTATCCTGCAGCTCAGGCGCTCTCAGCAAGATGCGCCTGAGGAATGGGCTGCAGAATTCCACCGCCTATTCTGGAAAAACAAATATATTTGTTCTAAATGTCACGTAAAGATCTCCCTCCATGTCTGAACAGATAGAAAATATAGTGTGGTAATATATTTTTCTTTCTGCTTTTTTAGGTGATGCTGATACAGCAAATTCCTCTACTTTGGGGTTACCTTATAAATAAAAATTTATTGTCAGCATTGAATAAGTTATGGTTAAGCTACTTTATTATTTTCTGCTTTTGTTGTGAGACCTCAGACTGACTACTTATTAGCCCATGTTCCACCCAGTATGTAAAAATCCTCTGGTCAGGAACTCAGGGGTCAGCCTGGCTAAGCATGGGGAGTGTATACTCTGGGAGCAGTGATCCATTTGCTAAGCATGGTCCCCCTGAGAAAGAAAAAGAGAGCAAGAATTTTGATGAGACACAAGAAGGATGCCTTAAAGCTAAGCTGTAGATATTATCAAAAGTGCCTTTTCAGTACTTTGGAGCCCACTGTCCTGATCATATCTACAAACTCAATAGAATAGTTTTGGGAAAGAAAAGAGTAAGATGACGAATATCACACTAGAGTGAACAAAGGCAGGCAAGGATCTCGTTGCTGTGGTTACTCAAATTGGTTATGCAAAGGGTAGTTCTGGGCTTTGGAGGAAGTGAGGATGATGTTAGTAGATATCCATCTGGAGGTATTAGGAGGGAAGCATTCTATAAAACTTTTACATAAAGGATTTGGAGAAAAAAGAATAGAAGGAGAAAAGATATTAAAGAATACATCAGCTTGAGGATGAGCAGAAATGTAGAAAAAATAGAGCCAAGAAAACTCCACAGAGGATCCAGAAATGGAAAGGGACAGGAAACACATCAGAATCTAGTACAGAAGTTCAAACTAGGAAAAACATTCAGTTAAACAGGAAAGGAAAATGGTGTCAGAGAATTATGTCTGGAGGATGAATAAAAAGAAAATGGTGAAATAAAGTGAGAGAAGGTGAGTAAAAGGTGAGAATGACTGGAGTATAAGCTTAGTGTTCAGAGAATTTAAAATGGGAAGGTGCAAAAGAGAAAAAGCAATAAATTTTAGATAAGCTGTGAAGGTGTAAAGAGGGAGAACTTTTTGGTCTGAAATTGATTAAATGCTAAAGAAAATTTTTGGTCTCCATTTTTAATTTAAGATTAAACCCTAGTGAAACATGCCAACCCCACAGCCTCAGCAGAAGTAAATTCCAAAACAGAGAAAACTAATTTGAAGTATTCTACCCCAGAGCACAGTAGCCATAGTTTATGGGCAAAGTTTAGAGCAACCCAAAAGCTTGATGCATGCAGTACATAACCAAAAATAAGAATGTGAAATGCCAGTAAGATAGACTAGGCCACAAAAATACTTCAGCAAGAATGTTCTTAAAAATAAATAAATAATGAGAATGATAAGGAAGTGAAAAAACCTTCTAAAGTAGAAAACTTGTATTAGTACATGCATTAGTACCTTTATTATAATCTTGAACCTCCTTGAACCTTGAACCAAATCAAAGAACAGATTGCGGCATTAAATGTTATCCAAGTTCTGAGAAACTGATAAAATAATAAAAAGGAATCTATTCAGTCTGAATAACAGTGGGCAAAAATCCACTAAACACCACCTACCTACCTACCTCAAGCCTGAACTGACCCATGTTACTGCTATTAACTGGTGGAATGTTCTTGGGAAGCCCAGCCAGGAATAAGAAATGTAGCTCTGAGACTGGGGCATATGTGTCAGGAAAACAGCTGTGTAAATAGTGAATCTTTTGTTTTGATGGTATTTCTGAAAGTAAAGAAAAAATGATTTTGGGTTTGGTGTGCAAAGGAAACATCTTTAAGGAAAATTAAATTTCTTTGGCCAGATTACTTGCAAAATGCATTACTTAAATGTTTGGGGATTTTTATTTATCTGGGTTATTTTTAGTTTAAAAATCAGTTTTTTTGAATTTTTCTACATGACAATTTTGAAAGAAAAATGTATAAACACACAACTTTCTTTAAATATCAAACTTATTTTTGGGAGGAAGGAGGGCTACTTTAAGTCTCTTGTATCTCTAATTATTCAGTAAATTCAGTTTTATTTTGTTGTTCATTGAATAATTTCTTCCAGAGGTACTTTATCCATGAACTTCCACAGAAATTCAGTCTAAGTTGATCCATAAATCTGTTTTCTACAATAGCACAAGACAGAAATGTTCTCATAGAAGCAGACAGTAAAACTAAAACTAAAACTAAAAAAAAAAACCCTAAAAAAAAAAACTAAAAAAAAAAAAAATCAAAAGAAAACAAAATCAGACAAAATTAACAAACAAAAAACCCCAAAAAGTTGTTTACAGGTATCCAACAAAAGAAAATCACCAGATGTAGAAAACTGCTGCTGTTTCTTCACTCTCTGGCTTTCATGGGACACATGCTGTTTTTTTAACCCCATTTGAAAGGGGCCGAAATATCAGCTGGGAGCCTTGCCATGAGAGGCTGGATGATGGATGGGTGGGGGCTCCCCAGGTTCCCCCCAGGGAGGGTGAGCAAAGTCCATGTGCTGGAGAAGTCTGGGGAATTGGTGGGACACAGACAAGGTCTCTGTCAGTTCTGGGGTCTAGTGGTGGTGAGAAGGAATAGGCTGTAGGAGCAAGAATAGGCTATAAAAAGTAAAGTTTACTGTATTTCTCATGGTCAGAAATTTAGAAAAAAGCTCCATGCCTGAAAGCATGAAGATTCAAACAACCCAGGGCAGTTTTCCAGCTAAAAGCAGTAAATCTCTTTCAAATAGCACCAGCTCAATTTCTTTCTCAAAACCTTTTTTTTTCAGAAGAACTGTAGGATGCCCTTTTCAAGACATATAAGGTTTTTTTATCTGACAACCTTTTGTGTTTTCTCATTCCCTTTCCCTAAAAGCCCTCTCAGGTCAGAAAAACTCAGCCCAGACCTTTTGCCCAAAGCGCCCAAACTCTCAGCAAGGCCATGCTTTGATGGGAGCCATTGTGAATACACTCAGGTGCTGGAGTGCAGTGAAATCTTTGGAAGAGCTGGAATCAGGAGTTTATGGTTGCTTTCCAGCCTGTGCTGCCACTGCCTTCTCCCTCTCTCGTGGCTGTCTGAAGTCCACACTTGTGATCCAGTGCATGAATTCCAGGAAAACCACAGCTTTGTGAGTTTAGAAACCAAAGGAAAGAGTTAAGAAATGACAAAATATTCAAAACAGGGAAAGTGTTTAACAGAGTTTGAGAACATTTGAACTGTGGTCTTTTTTTCTACCTATAAGGAATTTAGGAAACTTGTGAAAGAAAGCTTCCCAAACAAATTGCAGTCATGCCAGGAATTAAATTGTGCTTCTAACTGAGAATTTGGTTGTGTCCTTTTAATGAGAAATTAAAGGGTGTTCTCAGCTTTTGTTGCACAAATGTTTTCCTTCTTGGCTGGTTCTCCTTTTTTTTCCACAGCTTATTCTGTTAGTATTTGGGGGTTTAACCTTGGTTTTTGTTCTCACTCCACCACTAGAAGATCTCTCGGTGACACATGTTCCTTGAACTATTCTCTAACATGCAGGTGGCACACATTCAAGGTCATGGTCCTTGTTGAAAGGCAGGAGAAAAGTGGAACACAAAAAATGTAATTTTCTGCTTCTTTTTCTTTTATTGAAATGGAAGCTTGTACTGAATAAAGACCTTCTGCTTCTTTTGATTATAATATGAACCCAGAGTATTTGTTTTGGTATTACCAGGATTAATTTTCAGTTTCCAAAGTACAGCAAACAGAAATATGGACATTGCGAATTATAGGGAAGATAGTACATGGCTAGTTGATAGCCTCATTGAAACATAGTAATTTACTGTCTTAATGTGTTTGCAGAACTGAAAATGGGGGGAGGAAGGGCACAGGAGTGAGAATGAATTAATATCTATACTTGTGATGTTTTGGGGTGGGATAGATTTAATTTTCTTTATGGTATTAGGAATATGTTTTGGGTTTGCACTGAAAACAGTGCTGAGAACTCAAGGATATTTTAGCTGTTGCCGAGCAGCACTTCCAAAGAGCCAAGGCCTTTTCTGTCCATCATCCCACCCCACCAGTGAGGAGGCTGGGGGTGGACAAGGAGCTGGGAGGGGACACAGCCAGGACAGCTGACCCCAGCTGACCACAGGGGTGTTCCAGATCATGTGACTTTGAACTGAGCATATAACGGTGGGGAAGAAGAAGGAAGGGAGGTATGTTTGGAGTGATGAACCCATCCTTCCTGAGAGTAGGTGAACACCTGCCTATCAATGGCAAGAGGTGAGTGAGTTCCTCATTTTGCTTTGCATGTGTGTGTGGCTTTTGCTTTACCTGTTAAACTGTCTTTATCTCAACCCACGAGTTTTCTCTCTTTCACTCTTTCGATTCTCTCACCGCAAGCAAGCAGCTGTGTGGGGCTGAGTTGTCAGCTGGGGTTAAACAAACTTTTTCTTTCTCAAGAAAAAAATCACATCTAAATGAGAAAGCAACATATTTTTGTATGTTTGTTTTTTATTTCATATAAATATTATAATTAGACAGTGGAAATAACAATGGAAAGATTCAGAAAATTAATCTGTTTGTCATATCTGTTAATATTACATTTAGCAATGTAATGTTAGAACTTTTTTCATTCTGAGACAGCAATTTTTCACCCATAAGAAAATTTTGTTGGGAAAAATATACATGTGCTCCAGCCTAGATATTTCACTAATTAAAAATCTGGCTGCTGGGTTACTGAATCTGGAACTCCCCAAGGAACAGCCAGAAGAGCATGTGAAATATCTAGGACATTCATGCCATGAATGTGTAAACTCTAGAGATGTACTGAGATTAGACTTCTGTTTATATGCATTTGTAAAGACAAGTATTTTATGTAGCTTTTCCAGGACTAGATTAATCTTGGTATCCAAACCCAAGAATTACTCCCCAGTCATACTTGGAACACATGCTATGGAGTTTAAGCATAGCCAATTACTACTCCCAGCTCAGGTCTGATCTACTTTGTGTTTCACAGCCCAGTAAGGAAGAGCAAGTTTAAACACCTATTTCTGCCACAGAAATGAACCTCTGGTCCTCAGATAGGTCTTTTGGAAGACCTGAAGGGGCAAGGAGTGTAGTGCTCTTCATCAGTGATGCAGTGTCATGTAGATGACCTGAGGTTCAATACTGAAGGTGCATTATTTAATTTTTAATCAGAGGTTAGTTCTCTGTTTATTTCTTTGTCACCAGAGGAAAGTTTCTTTTGTATTTATATTATAAAGATCTTGTATTCTAACCTATCTGATCTCAGGCGATGGTTAGTGGCTTTTTTTCCAGTTGCACTGTAAAAATTATTTCCTCCAGGACAATTGCCCTGTCAGCAGTGTAGTCAGCAATATTACCCATACATTTCATTTTTCCTTCACTCCCAATGTTATATTGCAGTACATTTTTGGAACAATGTCCTCCATAAATCTGCTCTCTTCAGTTCTAGAAAAGCAATTTGCAATGTTGTGCTTTCTTCCCAAACTTTACCAAGTACTGTTGCTTTCTTGGTGCAAAATAAATAACAGGGTGTGATAAAGACATCTATTTCGACAGTACTGATTAACTAGCACAGCCATGTCCCTTCCAAAAAGCAGCTTCTTTTGAGTGAGCAATCCATTTCAAATGGTCTTTGGTCTTCTTGCTCTGCTGTGTAATCCGTTTTTTGTTTGTGTGTGTGTATGGGCTCTTGAATCATAGCTAGCTCCATTGGTTCCAAGTGATCTCTGGAAGTGTGCCAGTGTAGAAGTAGTGAGAGGACAGGAAAATTAGACATCCTTCTTTTTTTTTTTTTCCCCCAAGAAGTTTTTGTAAAAATCAAGACCCTTCTTGGATATTGCAGGCCCATCACCACAACCATTAGGGGGTGGTTCTAAAGAATCAAAAGCCTGCAACTAAATCCGTTCTATGTATATATTTTATTCAACAATTAGTACTTATCTCTCATTTTAAGGAAATGAAACAAACATCACAAGGAAACAGTTATTTCTCTCTGCACTAACCTTTTGAGTTCTGCTATCCCATTCCCAGTTGGAGCTACCTGACCGGGCTATTCCTGCAATGGCAGCTGACTTCTGCCACCATGCTCCTTGTACTCTGTTGAAAACAGGGCCAAAATTGGTTTACAAATTTCCATCCTATAAAACCAGTTGTAAAGCATTTGTCTTTAAATCTGGATCCATCTAAAAAGAAGAACTTAGAGTTGTTTAATTACCTGCAGAAAGATCTACTTGGCCATTGCAGGATTTCTGTTGTCTTTTGACCATGAGTACTCCAGGATGTCCGCAGAGCTGATACTGCCACAGCTCTTTCAGGCTTCAGAGATATTTTTATGAGACAGTGAGAGGGGCTGATAGCAGGCATCTCGGCAGAACCAAAATCTCCTGTGTAGAAGACTTGTGGTAAAATCAAGGCGGAGTGCATTAGTGCCAATGAGTGGAAGAGAGAGAAATATTTTCTTCACAGCATTTAGGAAGGTAGATTTACTCTGGCACAAAGCACAGCAGGGCACACAATGTGCTAAACAATGGCAGGACTGTGTGCACTCTAGCATGTACTGCAGAAACAGTCACTACTGAGAATTTTTTCTGCTTTAGGGAGTTTTTCCTAATTATTTGCATAAAAATTCTGGGAAAGCTCCAGTGTTCAAGCATGTGACCTCCTGTCATGGATTTACTTGTCATTTTTTTCCTTAGTCTCTAATAATTTTATTCTTTTTCCTTTTTACATCCCAGTTGTCCTGGTTTGGGACAAATTTGGGAGAAAACCCCTGTATAGGATCCCTCCCTCCCACCGGTCCGGAAAAAAAAAACCCAAAACCCTCTTTGGAGAAAAGTGGAAAAAACTATTTTACTAAACAAATGAAGTGCATACAAGTATAAAGAATGAACAGTATGAAACAATAAAACCTCTCCTTCTGAAGTGAGATGGCAAATTGAGAAAGTCCTTGCCGTGGGGGTAGCTCGGCTCTCTCTCTCAGTGCCTCTCCTCAGTCCCAGTCCCTCCGGCGCTGCTGGAAAATGCCGAAGTCCAGGCCCCGGTGGGCCGCAGGTGCAGCCCCCAGTGCTCCCCTGAGTTTTCAGTCCAGAGCAAGTTTAAACAGTTCCAAAAAAAAGAGAAAAAAACAGTCCAGAGAACTTCTCTGCCCTAGCTAGCTGAAACTAACTAAAAGCAAAAAAAAAGATCTCTGTCCTGCCGTCTCTCCAAGCCTCCGCCGAACACGCTGTCCGCAGAAAAATGTAGAAGAGTCGAGCAGTTTTCTCAAAACAAACTCCGCGCTTCTCCTTGCTCTTAAAACCAGTCTTAAAAGCACAAGACTCAATGTACAGCACAAACAAAACAGACGATTAAAAATACAAGCATCATAAAGTTACCCTAAGACACCAGTGTAGCCTGTTCTCACTGTCATCCCATCCTGGAGCACACTCTTAATTTATTTTCTATTCTGCAATTGATGTGCTGCATATAAAAAAAGTGCTATAAAAATTCTGAGGTCTAATGGGCAAATTTTGCCTCAGGTACTATATTTTCTAGGCTACTTGTATCATAGATCCTTGCAAAATCATAAAGAGTAGATAAGAGAATGAAGATACACAACTGAAGTTATACTGAAATAAAGAGTTACGTTCTTCTTCTGAGTACAGCAACTGCTGCCTCCTTGTCCAGAAAATGGGAACAGCACATCAGCACAATGGGAACACTCCATCATCACTCTTGCAGTCTTGGAAATGGGAGATGAAGCTGCAAGATATCATGTAGGAATAAGAAAGTCCCCGTGGCCCATCTAGAATAACTTGTGCCCACCCTTGAATGATTTTTATCAGTCTTTTTATATTATTTTATATTATTTGAATTATTTATATTGTTTTATATTATTTGAATTGATTACTGTGGTCTTGTGTGTCTGTCAGCGGTCTTGAAACCAGCTTTCTGTGAGCACTGGTTCCAGCTGAAGTTCTCTCAAAGTGACTTCCAAGTTCATGGCTAGCTATGCCAAGGATGTGCTCAGAAGAGAGCCCTGGTTAGACTTAACTAAGCTCCCTTAACAACCACAAATAATTTCCCCACTGGTTCTCTGTGTTAAAGATGGAAACTTGATTTGAAGATTAATTTCAGCTTCTCCTTTTCCCAGGGTGTTAGAGGTCAGTCCCCTGCTGATTCTGGTTTGACTAAGCCTTCAGGTCATTCCTGAATAGTTTTAGAACTACAAAGCATAGTTTGAGTCCTTGGGAGCAAAGAAAAGTGCTGCAATGCAGATCAGCAACATTAGAATAGCAAGATGAAAAATGACAGCCCCTGAGTAATTTCATTAGTGTTGTTAATACTTGAGAGGGCTGAGGGCAGGATTTGTACCAACCTCATGCATCAGAGTAAGATTAAAACTGAATATCTCAAGCCACATCCTGTGGTGATAGAGAGGAAGAAGCGGTTCTCCATTATATGTGTACTTGGTAGGGAAGCCAAAAGGGTTGTTGTCTCTTGTTAGTTCCAATGGGTAATTCTAGCCCCATGGTGTGACAATTATTTCCTCTGACTGAGGGAAATATCCAGCCTGGATCCAGCTATGTTCCTATATTTTCCTGGTTCCTAGGAGAGCATTTAGTTTCTGTGACTCTGTAACCCCTTATCCTCACATCTGCAAACAGTTGAGAGGATAACTCTGGATGTATGTTCAATGACTCTGAACTTTTAGCTTAGTTCTTGCCTGTTACCTCTGTGTACAGAGAAAAAGGAGAAGTAAGGGAGAAAAGACAATTTAGAGAGTGAAGAAAAGGTCAACATAAATGAAAAGCAGTGTAGGAATGTAGATGGGGCAGCAGATGGAAATGAGTCATTTTGTTTCTCTCAGAGGCTGTCCCAGCCCAGCTAGATGACAGATTTGCCTCGCCTTTACAGTTTACATCAGCTTAGGCTTGGAGTTTCTTGGTTCAGATCATGGGACAATGAGGTTTTTTTCCAGGCTCCCACTCTTACCTGGAATGCCTAGATGTACTACAAACAAACAAATATTACTAGGGCAAACACTTAGATAATGGTGTGCAAGGTTTCTTTTCTGAGAAGGTGGTTTTGCCTATGATGATTTCTCTAACCAATATGAATGTCCCTTCTCCTAGTTTATTCCAAATTGCTTCCACTTCCATGAACTGCTGGCACTTGAATTATCCATGAAGGGCCAAACTTCTTGTCATGTAAATTGTGCCATAGGGAAAAAAGTTATGCATTAGAATGCAATGGGGTTAAGCAGGGGAGTCTGCAAAATGCAGCAACTATTCTTGGGCTGGAGCTTTTCCAAGCCTCTCAGTTTTCAGAAGCAAATTAAGTTCTCCATTGGGAGCAGGCAGAAAAGCAAGTGTTACTACATCAAGCATGAGGTTCTAAGAGAATCATAGAGGAATTTATGTTGAAAAGGACACTTAAGATTGGGAAATTCAACTGTTTATCCACCACTGCTATGTCTACCACTTAGCTTTGTCCCTGTGTGCCACATCTATGTATCATTTAAACACTTCCAGCAGTAGTGAATCCACCACTTGCCTGGGCAGCCTGTTCCAGTGCTTGGCCACCTTTTCAATGAAGATATTTTTCCTAACTTCCAATTGAATCTTTCTCTGGCACAATCTGAGGTGCTTTCCTCTTTTCCTTTATTGTCTTCCTTGGGAGAAGAGACCAGCACACCCACCTTCCTACAAGCTTCCAGGGATTTGTAGAGGGTGTAAAGGTCCCCCATGAGCCTTCTTTTCTCCAGACTAAACACCCCCAGCTCCTTCAGCTGCTTCACATAAGACTTGTGTTCCAGACCCTTCTGCAGTTCTGTTGCCCTTCTCTGGGCACACTGCAGCATCACAATTTCTTTCTTATAATGAGGGACCCAAAACTGAACTCAGGATTTGAGGTGTGGCCTCACCAGTGCCCAGTACAGGGGAAAATCCCTACCTTGGTCCTACTGCCACACTACTGCTGACACAGGCTGGGTGCCATTGGCCTTCTTGGCCACCTGGGCACACCCTGGCTCATGTTCAGTCACTGTCAAACAGCACCTCCAGGTCCTTTTCCACTGGGCAGCTTTCCAGCCACTCTGCCACCAGCCTGTAGCAAAACCTTCCTACGCTTCAGTAGATTGACACTCCCACCCTACTTGGTGTTATCTGAGAACTTGCTAAGGGTGCAATCAAACCCTTCCTCTGGATATATTCCTTCTTATACCTCATTTCCTTATTAAGCTTCACACATAGGAAGAGAGGCAGAGACTAACAATACAAAACTGTACTTTGGAAGCTTCTTTAGTTTTCCTGAAACTGAAGCAGAGAGGTTCCTATAAAATACTTTCTCTAAATTCCCAGCTTAAATTGAGTAAATTTAAAGTGGATCCAAAGTGCAGGGAAGTCTATGGAAAACTCCATTGGCTTAAAAAGACATTGAATTAGGCCCAGGATGATTAAAGGGCTTTCTACACTGGCTGATCTTTTAAGATTAATTCATGAGAGCCAAGTTCAGTCCAAGTTAAGTGGTTTTAAAATACTCCCCCAAAAGTTTTCTATTTCAATAAAACAATAAAATTGTATCCCCCTACTTCAGAACAGTTGCTCTCTGAAACAAGGCCGAGCCATTTCATTCACTTTGGATCATCAAGATAAAAACAATATTTTTGTGTGTGTGTGTGATTGTGCATATGCAGCAAGCCTTGCAAAATAAATTTGTTTATTTTTCTTTGGGGCAACTTCTGACAATTAGGAAGCAATTAGATGTCAAGCTAATTAAAGGAGGTTTTTTAATATATATAAAGCAAACCTTATGTTCTGAAGTGGTTCCAGTGTATTCAAAGCACTGAAATTGGGTCTGAAGGAAAGGACTCTTATCTGCCTCTCAAAATCTACTCTCCCTATAAACTCATGAATAATCATTGTCACCAGCTTATCACTGTCAGATTAGGGGTTTAGTATTACATTTTATTTAAACCTGATCCAGATGGCTGCCAAGAGATTTTCAGGAGATTGAACTGTGAGGCAGACTATCTTCAAGGAACATTTTAATGTTTGTGCATACAAGTGTGTTCTAGGTCTCCAAAGTAACTTAAAAAGCTGAGAAAATATTTTTTTATTTTAAGGGGTTTTTGTTTGTTTGTTTGTTATTACTTTGGCACCTGTGAACTTCATCTGCAGCTCATCAGTATCATTTTTCTGGCACAGGAATATAGTTAAAGATCCATCCTTCAGATTTTTAATTTACTTGAATTTACCAAGTCATTCAATTAACTAGCCGAAGAATAGAGGCAGAAGCCATGAAGTTATGTGTGGCTTTCTAGACATGCAGTGACTTTGCAAAATTTGGCATTCAAAAATACTACCTCAGCATACCTGGAAGACCCATCTATCTTTTTCCTTGTAGTTTTTGTGTTTCCCATTACTCAATATTCTCACCAGTAATATGTCTGCAGTAAAAGAATTTCCCATCATAAGAATATGGAGAGATTTCTGTGGTTGACTGATGCAAAAGTGCATCTCATAGAGGACAGGAGAGCTGAATACAGAGCAGCCTTTCCAATAGGGTATCACATTATACCCAAATTACGTCCCCCTTCATTTCTGAGTGACAGACTGTATTTAACTTTTTTAAACAATGCATCTGTGAATGTATATGATATGTAAATGTATAAAGTTAATGGTTCACTTTCATTTATGCAATATTTTCATTTTAACTCATATTTTTATATATATTTATGCCATGTTTTAATTTTATGTTTTATTTTAATATTAAGTCATATCTCCAGTTCCAAATCCACCTCAGGAAATGTTTTGTCTGCAAAGAAATATTTCTTCCAGGCCTCTTTTTTTTTAAATTAAATAGTTTCATTTGGAGAAAAAAGTCCCTCAAGGAAAAGGGTTTTTTTTTTTGTTTCTATCTTATTTTTTTTTTAATACTTTGTTTTAAAAAATTAAATTTATTCTTTTTTTGTTGCATGTTTAGATTAATTTTTATCTCAAAAGTCTCTATTATTTAATAGCACCAGAAGTAGCTGACATCTTAATTCAGAAAAAGACTTTTCTATCAATGTTAGCTAATTAATGTAAAAATTTTCCAAAATAAAATATTTCAGCTCTTACATCTTATCCTACATCAATAATAGTACTATTCCAATTCTGAGATCACTGTGATAAGAAATAGTGCAAAAAGAGGCTTTTCTGTTTAAAAAAAAAATCTTAGAAAATAAATGAAAATTCTGCAATGAAACTGTTAGTAAGTTATTTTCTGCAACAGTTCCTAACATAAGGAATTTTGAAGATACTGATTAAGTTTTTCATTTGAGGTGGCATAAGTTTCCCATGGAAGCTTCTGTGCTTGATATTTTACTGTGGTAAAGGCCACCGCAAATCCCTTGTGATTTCTGTGATCTTCGGACTTGAAATTATCTTGTACTTAGCGTATTATTTTCTCTCAAAAAAATAGGCTGAACTTTTTTAAATGATGGAGGAGACATAGACGCATTAACATTAATGGTGACTATGTACCTCAGTCCCCTAGACAGTTTTGAAAATCTCAGCTACAGATGTCAGATTTGTTATTTTATGATGAACTACTGTAGTAGCATCACATTTGTACAGATAATGGAGTCATTATCTAATCATCATTGTTCCGTGTTTCACACTCTGCTTGAACTCATGTATTAATGATTTTTTGCATGATAAGTGCATTTTTTTGGTATATTTGAGATAGCATATAAGGTCTGTGGCCCATTGTGATGGCTACAGAAATCCTAGTGTGATTATAAAATCCTTGGTAATATCTAGCCTCAAATCATAATTTCAGATCATGATATCAAACAGTGAGGCACAGTCTGTGGGATTGGAAGATGGCACTTCCTAGGGTATGAAAACAAAATGGGAAACAAAATGAAAAGACCCTGGAAGAGCAGCACAGCAGATGTCCACGCTCTGACACAGTAGTCCCACTGCAGTGTTAGGCAATGCACTCTACCCCCTGTTTATTAACTCAGGGAGAGCTGAGGGCGATGGAGGGACTACAGAGTTACTACTCTGACCAAACTGTGACACTTGGCTTCTTGCATGAAATCAAAAGTTGAAAGGACTGCGACAAATGTAAGTCAGCAGTGGTTTTAGACTGTACAAATTTAGTTGGCTGAGAGGAGAATGTCAGGAGACTGTGACTTCAAGGAGACATGCCCAGCAGCTTCTAAGTGTCAAACACATTTTCCAGCCCTTAAAGTGACTGAGATGAGAGAAGGTGGCAGAGATGGAGAACTTGTCCATTTTTCTTACTATGGTGTAAACTGGAGAGCAACTTGTATTTGCACCATGGTCAGCACCAATGGAAGGGGGATCATAGGATTGTCTTTGCAGCTCTGGTCACATCTCAAACCCAAGATTAAGAGTCACAGTATTGCCTCTACAATGGAGACTGTGCTGCCTTCAAAAACTGACTTTACACTCTGGGCTTCTTGTTACTCTGTCACATGCTATGTTATGGTGTGGTTTTTTTCTATTGTCAATAAAAGGACAAAACAAATAAGTTAACAAAGTATACTGTAAATTAAAATAGATTTTCACTTGTTTGTGGCTTTCTAAGGATGGTTTTGGCTTGTGTCACTTATTATTGTCTATTATTGATCTCACTGTGAAAAAAATGTCATTCATGGTGTTATTATGAAAAAATACAGAGTCAATTTGAAGTGAAAGCATGGCAACTGTAGAAACAGCAATAGAAAAAATTCTGCCTTGAGTAAATGTAGCCACTCCCCTCCATTTAAACTGCAAATATTATGACGATGTCTCTTTCTCATCAATTATGGCATACAATTTCTTTACTGTCACTGCTTTTCATCTAGTCTGGTATTTCTGTCCCTGCTTTTGAGATCTTGAATTAATCTGTTCTTGTCTTCATTTCCAGCCTGGTCTCAAATCTTCTGCCCCTCATGGCCATGTTGTTCCACCAAGAAAAACATCCTAAATGTCTCCTTCTCCTCATACTTCTGCCTTCTTTTTGATCTATAAAGAATAATTTTCATTTCTGCTCTTCTAGCTTCAAGTCTTGTCAAACAAGATTTTTCTTTTTTTGCTGTCAGAGTTTAATAAATTAAAAATCATGTCTTGCCATCTCAGTGAGTCTCATTGCACTCATATGAGCCCATAGTCTCACCAGGATAGGTTTTATTGGAGAAAAACTTGAGTGCGACTGTGGGTGCTTGGCGAGCAATTATAAACTGTGGTGTTAAATCCACCCAAATCTGGCTCTTGGTTTCCAAAAGTGATAGAATACTTGAAAGGAAGGATGTAACTTCTGACAGCATTGCTCGTTTCTTTATATAAGAGACACTTTAAATGACACTTAATTTCTGCTGGCCTGCACAGGCTTGACATTTCCCTTCATTTGATACAAGGTAGGGTGCTCAGTCATTCACTGTTGGGGTTATCTATGAAACTTGTTTCTTTTACAAGTCTCTCTGGATATACATCGTGTTGGGAGGGGCAGGTTTTCTTTCTGCTCTGGGTTGAGAAGAAAGAGCATTACAATCTCAGAGCTCTGAAGTACTCTTCAGTCAGGAGTATCTGCAACTTTCATGCTTAGCACCTCTCAGGACTTGAAATGTGCTCCTTGAATGTCAGGGAGAAATGCTGTGCTAGCAACACTTGCCTCAGCATCAGTATTTGAATGTGGTATCTTTCTTTTTGTCACCTCAAGCTCTTCATGCCTCCGTTCATACTCTCATTTATGCGATGGGGAGTCCTTGCTAAGCACACTTAGTGAAATCCCAGGCAGTATGTTTTCCTTGTGATTAGTTTGAATATCAAACAGCTGTCTCAATGACATGTTGATGTTGCCAAAAGTGATATCTGACATTTACATAACAACCTGCAACCTTAAATATTTTCTTAGAATTATATAACTGGGAGGAACAGCCTTCTCTTACAAACTCAGACTATGAAACAAAACCCTGCTACACTAAGACACCCAGCAGATTGGCACTCACCTTATCTCCACCCTTTAGTTTGGACACAATTCCTGGTTGGGGCTCACCCCTTTTCTGTCACAATCCACAGCTACTCCTTCTCTCATTCCTTCATTTAGTGTTCAAAAATGGAGAAATACTTTTTTTTTTTTTTTTTTTACAAAACCTACTTGGTTTTCTTATGAAGAAAATTTGCTCTGGAAGAAAATGCCTTAGGGGATTCCTAAGCAAAAACATATTCATACAGCCTCTGACCAAACAAGTCTTTGACTATCTGGCTGTCAAGCACTAAAATTGTATCCTACTGCTACATCTTTTTCCTAGGCATCAGCTCTTGGCTCCTGCTGACAGGAAAAATGGGGGAAAATATTTCATTTGATCCAGTAGAATAGTTCTTCTCTGGAGTTAGCATTGATCCATTTTAGCCTATTTAAATGTATTCTCCCCTCCAAAATTACAGATGTATGTTTATAGTGGAGTTATAAAATCAGAAAAAGATAACAGATTGCTCATCTGACTGTGTGAAAGCTGTGATACGTTACAGCTATCTAACTAGTCTTTTTCTCCTCTGAATTTCCTCAAGAAATGTTTTCTTGGCCCAGCCAAAGAGTGGTATGTTATCTATAGAAATTTGAGTAGAATTCAGCTCAACTAACATTAATTATTTAAGCTTAGGCATCCAGACTCAAGTCCTCATTTAGACCCTCTTTGTGGTCAGGAAGGATAGGCACTCTCCTCCTCTCTAAGGGACACCATCCATCTTCTCCACTGACTCATTACGGAGTCTAGAATGTAACTCAGGCTAGATGACTTATTTCTGATGAGCTAATAATAGGTTACATTAATTTCTTCCACTCTCTTTTCCCTACAAAAATGCACTGTTTTCCATGAAAAAGGAGGAAGGGAGGGTATGCTAGCCTGGACCCTCATTTGTTTCATTAGATGGAGATATCTGTCAAACCTCAGCATTTCACCTTTTCCACCAATATCATCATACCAGTCAGTGAATGTGACGGTTAATTATTGTCTCACCCAGTTCAGTTTGTACTGCTTGTTGGTCCAGCCGGTGATGGCTGTAATTTTCATCCTGCAGGAGAGCCAGGCATGTAGGTGCTGATTCCCAGACAGTGCTCTCCTTGGTATGCTGATGCACAGAGAAACAGCAGCTCCTCAGGTGCTCTCTCTCTATTCCCAAACATGAGGCAGCCAACAAGGGGTAAAGGACACGTCAGTTGAAACAGATGAATTACATTTGTAACAAAATAATGTATTCAGGCATTTTTTTAGACACATCACTAAGAAACCACAGATTTACTTTACCCTCTGCTGCAAACAGCAGAGGAAATTAGGCAGCTGTATCCTCATTGGTGAGTTTATTACCTAACGCCTGGAAAGTGAATATCAAAGATGCTGGTGTTGCCAAGCAACTGCCTGAGGATGACAATGGTCAGAGCACACACAAGGACTCTGTTAGAGGAGTACTGTATAGCAAAGGTCGGCTCCATCCACCGTTGTGTGCCACAGCAAGTGATTAACAGGGTGGCTGGTTCTGTCCTGAGGAAGCACATAGCTCCTTTCTGGTCATGAAATGTCTCTGACAGCCAGTGAAGGTGAACTGGAGAGAGTGATCCTCTGAGCAGCACAATGAACATAAAAGGGAAATTTCCTTGTAGTCAAACATGGTCTGACCTCCAGAATGTCCTAAATGCAGGACTGAGCCCCAGAGGTTCTGCAAGTGCTAGTGGGTGTATGAGGAGATTTAGCATGCCTAAGGCAAATTGCTGCCTTTGAGCATGGCTGGCAGGAGATGTCATATGTCTGTACATGTACCTCCCTTAACCTCTAGCACTGGGTCTTTGCCAGGGGGCAAAGGGTTAACTGGGAATGGCTCCTGATCCACGACTGGCTCCTGGTCTAATGAGTCGTGGTTGGCCCTGGACAGGTGCAGAGGCAGGGCTCTTTATTTGGTACAGGTGACTGCTCTCCAGTGTCCAGGGATGCTCCCTGAGACTGTTTTGTTAACACAGAAGCAGCCTATGATACTGCTCCCTCTGTATTTCTCGTCCAGTTTCTCATCTGAAGGGTGATGGAGCCCCAAGTCCTCTTGTCTCCTTCTCAGATGGCTTTTAGATCCAAGCAGTTTACCCCATGATCTTTGGGGCTGCTTTGCTCAATACCTTGTCAAACAGAGGAAGAGTGTCCTACCCCAGCAGAGACCCTGCAAGAGTCCTCATGCACCCCTTTGCTAGACACGAGGCTCTCACACTCTCCATGCTTTCTCTGGCAATAATAAATCACATGACCCAGGGAAAGTTATTTAATATCCCACCCCAAATAGCTGTCTCATCAGCATGCTTGCAGCATTCATTATTTAACAGATAGTGCTGCTATTTAATCTTTGTATTATAGTAGCATCTGGAGGTCTCAGCTGAGAGGCAGTATACAAATACAACGTGAAACACAATTTCTTTTCAAAGATTTAACATTGTAAGCAGAAAAGCAGCATTGCAGAGTGATTTGCTCCAGATCCCATAGGGGAGTAATATCAAGGCAGTATCTCCCATCTATTTTTTTGACTGCTAAAATAACATTGTTGATGGAACCTTTATATATATAAATAATAGAATATACCAAAGAATAGTGTTTGCTTTATAAAAGAATATTTATGATAACCCAGAGAAGAGGCTTAGAAGAAAATTTTCCAAAGGATATGTAGGTGAAAACATCACTTAAAGCAGATACATCAATGAGGCTTCAATGAACACCCTCTAAATATGTTCTTCTAAAGACTCCTTCAAGAAAACCTGATTTGAGATGAAACCAATGAAACAGTTTTTGGGTTTTTTTTATTGGTTATATATACTATAATTCTGAATGAAGATTTTTTTTTCACTGAGAATTAAAGATACCATGAAACCAAACGGTTTTATAAATTCACGTGTATTTTGCCAAAAGACACATGCCAGAAAATGCATTAGAAAACAACCAACATACTTGGCCAGATCAATTTGTTGATTAGACTTCTGAACCTTCCTTTCAAAACTGTTCTTAAGAACGATACCTATAAACTTAAAATGGTCTCTTTTTTTTCAAAATTATGTTTTCCTGTAAATAATTTGTTGCTGACCCTAATTGTACTGCATTTTGTCCTCTTTGTACTTCATAAGATATTATTTGCAGAATTCCTCCTCACGTTTTGAAGCAGACTGTCTATGTCTCACATTCAATGACTATTTATGGTTGTCTGAGTACTTTGCTATCTTGGTTAATAAAGGTATCTCTAGTAAGCAGAGAACATAAGCATATGTATCAAGTAGAGTGCATGTTTTGAACCGCTTTCCTGACTGATTTGAATCCAAGCAATATATTGTCTTTTTGCATTATACTTTGTATCTCTGATGAAATTCTAATCCACCTAGTCACAGAAAATTACATTTCTCCCATCCTGTTTTCTCCGTATCATGGCTTGTTCCTTGTGCACACAACTGTGGCATATTCCAAATGAAGCCCTGGTGTTTTATTAGATCCAAAACAGAATGCTGAGGTTGCCCTGAGCCATCTGAGGTCAAAATTGAAACTTTACATAATCAGGGACTTTTGGATCCATCTCTGATGTTTGGACACCACTGAAGGTGCTCTTTGACTGATGAAGCTACTCTGTAAGGTAGCAATGAATCTGTTAATAAAATCACAAAATGTAGCATGGGAGAAAACTCTTTTAGTCCTCTGAATAACAAGTCCTTTGAAGTTTATAACCTGGCAGCAATTCCTCTGGCTTGTAGCATCTTTGGCAGGAGCCTGGATATGCCCATTAGAGATAAAGAAACCTCTACCAATGTCACTCTGCTGGCATGGAATGGGGTGATCATAAAAATTTGCAACTTTTTTGAATCCTAGACATGGTTTTCTTTATTGGTTTATTATTTTTTTTCTTTGTTCAGAATACATCAAAGTCTACTAACTGCATATAGAAATAAACAGTAATATATGCATTTCACAGTCAGGTGGAAGTCAAAGAACCACCCTGATCCAGCAAACACATGTTTAACTTTAGGTGGTTAAGTTGCTTTTCAGGGAACTACTCAGACTTGGAGAAAACATTCTTTGGGCAAATGTTTGGAAAAGGAACAAAGGAATTAATTGCATAAATAGCAATTCACTCAAAGCTGCAGAGAATGCTACCAGCAAGAGCAACAGGCACTAATTTTGTTTTGCATATCCTGTTAATATGCTGTCCTTTCTTCCGGTTGTCTCCCCTGACTGTTGGGTTTTGGTCTGGATACATGATACCTGCAATAAAAAAAACATGGAGGAAAAGAGAGAAAAGGATTAATCCTCAGACATCTTTTATAGAGATCCTCAGTGCAAGAAAATAACCAGGCACTCTTAGCATGAAGTTGTCATAATTTGATGAAACTGCATCCACCCTATTTAGGATTTTCTGTCCTTACTGCAGTGTTCTGTCGCCATCAATGACAGAGAGTACACAGGACCTCTTATGAAAATTTTCTTTAACTGTGACACAGTTTTCTCACTTGATCTTTATTTTAGATTTGTCAGTCAAGGTCCCTGTGTGCATTCACAGCCAGGGGATGAGTACCAGACAGTGAAATGGGGCACAGAGACAGTGGCTTCTGGCTGGGTTCCCACCAGCAGCAGTTGTTTTGCGGAGATTCTCGTCATGAAATGCTGAATGAAGACATTTCCATCAGTGAATAAAATGGATCCATGTTGAGACATCTTGGCTTCAAGTGACTGCAAACCAACAGCAGAACAAAGCCTTTCCACTTGCAGTGCCTGAACTCCTTGTTCACCTTTCTTGACCTCTCCATTTAGTCAATTCAATATAGTTTGGGAAATATTATTCCAGAGCATAGATGTTCTTCCTTCTTTTATTTCTATAAAGCTAGCCAATAAGGCTGGGTTAAAAGAAAAGAAAGAAAAAAAAAAAAAAAAAAAAAAAAGAGGCAGCTGTGAGTCTGTAAGTCTGTAGAGTCTGTATTATTTACTACTGTAAATAAGATATAGTTTATATAATTGGCCTTGGACATATGAGGAAATTATAAAGCAAAAATCCATAATATCATCATTTAACTTGTGCTAGGATACAGAGTAGGGACTTTCAGAGACACTAAAAGTTAGACATCAAGACCATTTTCAGGAAGTTTATTTCCACATTTTTATACATTTAGGGAGGGAAGGATTTCAGAAAGTCATAAATCTCCCCTTCTGAATACTTGCACTTCAAACATAATAGAATCCTAAAATTGGGTTGAAAAGGACCATAAAGTTCATCTAGCTTCAACCCCTGGATATGGTCTGGAGTTCTTGGGAAATTGTACATACTCTGCAATTTCATTATCTATGAAAATTCTCTTTTGCCAAGAGCTCCTATGATGGAACACTTTTTTGAGCAAGAAATCATGAGGCATCACAGAGGAAGATGGAACTTAGTGACAAAATGTGATGTGAAGTCGTAAAGATGACTTAACTAAAGTATTGTGAAGAAAATGATAGTATTTCCTTATGAAGATGTCTGAGTTATCTGAGAACATATTTGGTGTTGGGGTACAAATCCCCCTGGGCCCCATTCACACAGGCCCAGGAGCGTCCAAAGATGTGAGGACTGAGTTAAAACATTCTGAGAAATTAAGATACATGAATCCACCCAGACATGAGGTAGAAATGCAAGTTTAGTTTTAAATATGTAGAGGACTTTTAAGTGCCTTAAAAATAATAGCCTGTGTTAGTAAGTAAGAAAGAGACCTAGTACCCAGTTTAAAGTTCAGTGATATTGTCTTTTGCAAAGTTGATTAAATTCTAGTCATAATAAAAATAATATAGCCTTGCTAGGAATTCCTAGATAGGACAGATAGAACTAAATGCATAGAATTTGTGTAAGAATTTATGAAAATTAACACACATCAATTTTAGCTTAGGATAGGTTCAACACTTTCGTAGGGAGTTCATGTTTAAGCCTGACTGGCTAAAATTAGAATAAAATGCACTAAGAATGTCAGAAAAACACGCACTTAGGAAACGGAATACGGGTGCTGTTGTTGCTGTTGCCTTTACTGCTGCTGACAAGGTGCTACCATGTCTGCCCAGGACTTAGAGACTTTATGTTAAAAGGCTTCTCCGCACTGTTACGGGCTTTAACATCTTTGCCTGCGTGGGACTGATGTAACAATGCAATAAAGGACTTGTTTTTACTACTACCCAGCTTCTAGTCTTCAATGAAGACACACCAAAATCTCAGCAATTTGGGGGTTTCAGGTAATTTCTGAGAGGGCATGTGAATATTTGCTAATCAAGGTGTTTAATTTTTGAACTGGAAAAAATGATGAAGGTGGATTCACATAGTTTACTTCTGTATTAAAAATGGAAAGATGATCAAATCATCAAGCTCCTGCTGACACAGCTGAACCAATGTTAACACAGCTGGGATTTTTTTTTCCGGAAATTCCCTCGTGTGAAAAGGCTGCAGACATGCTAACACTAATATCTCAGAATTTAACACTCTCAGGCTTCTGGGAAATGCAATTTAAATGTAAAATTAGATCTGTATGGTGGTTCAAAACATAGATGTGCATTTTTTAGTCTAAACTAATATCCAATTTAAAACCATTTTAGATCAGGTAAATTTAAATATAATGAGTAAAAATACATTGCATTATGGGTAAGATAATTTTAAAACCCACAGAAATTTAAAAAAAAACTGTATCAAGAAATTAAATGTTCCCCTAAGCATCTTCCATGTCCACAAATTAACTCAGTTATTCCTATTTTTATTAATTTAACATGCTTTATACTAAGTGTTTTCAAGGTTATAACTGGTTTTCTCTGTTAAGTATTCCTCAGCCATCAGAATCTTGATGTACCGTGCAATCTACTTTGCAGCTACTTCACACGTAGCTTTGCTGAAGTTTGAGCAGCACTGGTAAATGCTTGTTTCTTTTAAATAATTATCAATCTATCTTCTACTTATTTTAAAATTTCCACTAGGAGTTTTACAACAAGTATAGCTTTAAAAGTTTTTAGACAAATGCTCTGCAAAAATCACTCAACATAGAAAATCTTTAGAGGAACAAATGAGAAAGTATTTATTTCTTACTACAAAAAATACTGCAATGTGAAAAAGAAAAGTGACTTGTCTTAAATTTAAGATTAACTTTATCTCCTTAGCTTGAGCCTTTAATCTGTAGAAAAGCCTGGGGATTTATGAGTGTTAGCAGACTTAAATTTTTTATTTCTTCTTCTTTCCTTTAACTTGTTCATTTTCCATCTCTGTCCACTAAGAACCTGAGAGCAATGATTGAAAGATAGGTGATTCATTTGATATGTCTCTATTCTGCCACACAGACTGCAATAGACCTAAAAACAAGGTGATGGCTGATGGTTTAAATAAACAAAAAATTTTGAAATACAGTGGCACCAAGTGTGAAGTTGATAACAATACCTGGAAAGGTACAAATTTTTACATGAGCACTATGACTCAATGATTCTTGTGGGCCCCTCTGACTCAGAAGATTCTGTGATTCTGTAAATAATATTAATCTTATAGAACTGTGTTGATTATATCCTGAGAGGTGAGGCACATGGTTTGATGTTCAAAAATCACAAGGAATTTTCCTGCCGCCAATAAGGTTGCTAAAGATAACTGCTGTAAATGTGAACATTTTACAGTATATGTTGAAATATGCGATTACAATATCTGTGATGTGATGAATAACCTCTATTGAAAAATAAACTATTCATCTTTGGTTCACAGATTTCTCTGGTATGTGAATTTTGATTTTAACTTTCTAGTGGAAAAAGGAACTGAACAAGGTCTTCCTGAGTCTCATATCTTCACTGTTACAAAAAGGTCTATTATGTAAAGAATTCTCCTCTAATACCCACTTTTAAAGACTTCAAGACCATTTCAAGATTTTTTTCCTGAGGTTCTGCATTCTAATTTAATTGAGCTTCAAAGAAAACCTGATGTTTCAGATACTTTTATACTTAGTGTTTCCTAGTAAAACAGCTTCCAATCTAGTAGTAACTTTTCTCTTTTCAGTCACTCTTCTCAAGCAGTGTGCTCATATAGAGAGTTTATATCCTAATACATGGTATCCAAACTGAATGTTTTGCCTAAGGTTTATGTTCTGTAACATATGACCTGTAGCACTCGCATTCCTTAACAAACCTGGTCCAAAAGAAGCCAAATGGCTTTTTGTTCTTGCAATTTCACTGGAGTAAATAAGGAAGTATCTCACTAAGTTCAATGGAGTTATGGTGGCATGGTATTATTTTTGATAGTATTGGATTAGATCTTTCATAACAAGTGCAATTAGCACCCGATTGATCTGGGAAAAATAATTTAATAACTAATGAATATTAGGGAGATATGATGTAGGAACATAAATGCACTAGAAATAGATTCACTTAAAAACAAATGGGAAAACATAAATTAGGGGAGGGAAAAAAAAATCAATGTAAAGATAGTAATGAAGAAGTGTATTTGAAAGTCAAAAAAAATATTTTTTTCTGAATTGTATTTTCTGTGAATATCCAGAAAAAGCCCTTCCTTATATATCTTGTACTAGTTGCTTATTTGGATCTTGCTGAAGTATAGATTCCCTCCACTAAAAGCTCACTTAGAGAAGCAATGGAAAGCTTCAGTTTGCTTCCCAATAAATGTATGGGAAATGCATGTGGGAAATCCCAAGCTCAAAAATTGCAGGAGTAAGGGGGGAAAAAGTGCTTTCTTAATTGCTGATTTTCCCATGTTTGATCTCATATCTGTAGAAGAACAGAAAGTTTGACTATGGCTTTAGATTAAGCAAGTATGCAGAAAACCCAAGGAAACAAATATTTGAAAAATCAAGTACCTTATGTGACATGAACATGGAATGAGGGATTAATTGTTTTCAAACTGAACATATGAAATATGCTCCTTTTCTAAAATAAATATTTGTAATCCTCACCACAAAGCTGAAAAGAGTAAGGGAAAAAGGAAAAGGAATAGGAGTGGGAAGGGGGAAGAAGCAAGGAAAAGAGAGGGCAGATCATCTTTGCCTAGTTAAAGCAAAATAAAAGCTGAAATGATCTTTCTGTTACAGCCTCAGTGTTGCTACTTCTGCAATTCTGCTTGGGAACGGAATAGATAATTGCATTTTCAACTTTGAACCCTTGCCATTCATTTCTGTGCTGTGACCTCAATAGTCTGTTTGATTGCCAGCCTGTTGAGGTACCAAGAGCAAAACAGTGGGAAATGACACAGCAGAAATCAAATTGCATGAGTAATTTTTTTTTTTTTTTTTTAATTTACTTTATGTTCCTTATATAATTCTGGTGGCAGCAGAGCTAAAGTTAATGAACAGTAGTAAAAGCATCTGCTGAAGCTGTGTCAGTAGATTCACCTCTGTGTTCACAACTGCAGTGCTGCAAAATTTACCCAAGGTCTCTTTGAAACAAGTATTTAAATGAGGTGAAAAGTACCAGAATTATACAGCTCATGAAGGAACCATATAATGTTGTGGTACCATAAATAGATGCTGACATTTCCTCACTAGTAACTACAATAGCAGTGGGTAAAAACTTTTGAAATTCAGGGGGTTAGACTACTATAAAATTTTTACAATGTTAAGCAAAGTGAGCAACTAGAGCACTGTGAAATGTCCACTGTGCCTTTTAACCAGATTACTAAGGGCAAATATCACCTTCTTCCCCTCAGGGGTGCCCAGACTTTTAGAAGTAAAAGAGAAAAGCCCCATCAGATTAGTTTCTGGGCTTTACAGCAGGAGGCATTTCTTGTATGTAATTGCTCAGTTTCATTATTCATGGGCTAAGAGCAAAGTGCTCAGTCAAAAGAAATTGGCAAGGTCTGGGGCACTACAAGGAAGATATTTAAGATTTCATTCAATAAAATACTTTATAATAACTTATGAAAAATTCATTTCCTGAAAGAGGAAATATCAAGCATCTACTTAATTTGTGTATGTTGGTATTGTCATTTGCAATCCATGTAAAGGTGACCACGGGAGACCAATTGCTTTCTCATGGGAATCATATGTGAAAGGATAGGGTTTTTTTTGTTTCTGCTTTAATTTCAGTAGCTGCTCTGGAAATCAAGTAGTAAAACTGCTCTAATAGCTCAAATCCCCACAAATAGTTTGCTGGAATGATCATCTTTCTCCTTCGTACCAAATGCGAACAGTGACACTGCCATGATAGCAGGAATGCTGGGCTAGGGTTTGGGAGCTTCTTGATGATTCTGAGATTTTTTTAATCAGATTTTTTCATTCCTTAGAGTTAAATCCGTAAATAAAAAACTCACATCCAATGACTCCTGTCTTCAGCTGACTCATGGAGCTGGTAGTCAATAGTTTGGCTTAGGAAAGCTGTTTACCCACATTTGCCTTGATTTTTCAGCCTGACAAATAAAGGTAATTAAAAATAAGCAATGAAGAGCAAACTCAGTAAAGGCTGGGCTGCATAAAATCAGGTGTGTGTCTAACACAAGTGTCTGCATTATAAAACTGTGACCTTGAGTCTTGCCTTCAGTTGCTACAAATTCTTAAGGGAGATTGGAAGTCATGGTCACCCACTTGCCTTCTGCTGGTCATCCATAACTGTCTTGAACTGATGCCCAGATGCACCTCAGGTATAAGACAAGACATATTGATCACATTCAAATTCATCACAGTTCAGAAACCAGATTTATCAGTTTCTCCACTGAGGCCTGGATATATAGGCATTTCAAATTGGATTGCGCTGAAAATATGCCAAATATTTTGACCAAGTTTTCAATATTTCTTTTCCTGCCTGTGCAAAAATTTCAGGGGCATTTCCCCCAGAGAATGTTTTAACCTTAGGGGGTACTTAGGGGGGCAGAGGACATGGAGAGAAAATCTAGGCTATTTAACATCCGCCTGTTCTCGATAGGTTCAATAGCTACATTTTGGCTCAGACAAGCGTGGCTTTAGGCCCTCCACCCTCACTTGGGAAACAGCCGTCATGCTTCTAACCAGCTGACCATATTGCATATTGTTTGCATTAGAAACCTAGAAGGTTGAACCAGGACAGCATTACACAGGTTCCCTTCTCAGGGGATTAGTTTAGGCTGCTAGAATAACACAGAGACATATCTTCAGGTGGAAGATGGACTGGGGATAGCTACATTCTGTGTTGCAAGATGGGAGAGGAGGTCTCTCTGTATTATCTTGATATCACTGCCTTACTTGTGCATCAGCACTGGGCTGCCCTGAGGAAAATGAAAAAAAAAAAAGGGAGGACATTTCTGTTCATCATCTTTTAAGAAAGGTCATAGGTTCTTTGTTTTTATGAATTCTGTATAGGTGTAGGCACCTGGAATGAGCTATATTTAGGAGATTACTCTATTCATAGGGTTTTCCTGGTAAAGAGTTACATGAAATTCCCTGTTCAGCCTTTGGTATTTCCCTTGGAAAAAAATCCAGATTATTTTGAATACTTCTATGATGTACCTTATTTCTCTTTAAGACTGTGTAAGAAGCAGAGGAACTTCCCTCAGTGCTCTGGATGTCAACCTGAGGAAGGCCAAAACGTCTCTTTCGCTGCCAAAGTACATGGCTGTCAGTGTTGATCCTGTTTCTGTCTGGTTTTGTTTATTTTAAAGATCAAGGCTTTTAGTTAAAAAATATCTAAAAAGTAACTAAAAGCTGTGCCCCATATAGATTACAAATTGGGTGTGCATTACAGCCTTAAGAGTGACAGCCAAGGAAAATAAAGAGTTTTATCTTCATCATGGTCATGACTCCTGGAATCTATGGAGTGAATATAACCCTTGCAGGTGCTGAGATATTAGTATCAATCGCAGGTGTGCAGTGCAGATATGTGTTGGATGATGGGGTGCTATTGGGGCTCACAAGACCACTCTTCGGGGTGTTAAGGCAGAGATTACCTTTTAATTCTCATTAAGCTCCTGGGAATGCAGCTGACCTTGTGCACAGGTCACAGCTGATCAAATGTGTACTGTGGCTTGTGTTTGCTGTAGGTGGAAGGTTGTTACGGGAGAGGAGGCAGGAGAAAAGAGAGAAGTTATGACTCTGTTGCTGCAGAGGTCAGGGATATCCAGTTCTCTGGTCTACATGCTGCTAATCCGTGCAAACAAAGTGTCTCTCTCATTCAGTAGCTTGGAAATTGTAATGGTGATGACATTTTGTCATCTATAGTTCAAAAAGAACTCAATTTGGTTTGGAACTTCTTCCAAAACTCAGATCCTTACTGTGAAGGAATCAGTGCCTCCTTAGAAACCAGGTCCTCCTGGAACCAACTAACATTTATTGAACGATGGCAACTATAAATATGGGATCATTACTTGCATTTTTATATCCCTTTCATCCTGAATTTTCTGGATGCAGCATGAGGATTCACAAACTCATAGCCTCATGATAGCACTGAGTTATAGCTGTTTAACAGATCAGTTGATACCAAGAGGTTAAGCGACTGGGTTATTTTCACAGAGGGAATGACTGCATAGCCAGCAATGAAAAGATGCCAGAAATTCTGGCATTATGTACTTCTAAATCACTGTGCATCATTCAGAAGACGCTGATAAATATTTGCCTTCTTGAATGCTGAAACACACTGCCCTTTATTAAAGTAATGCTGTATTCCCCACTCAATAGTTGTGTTGTCTCTGGTAATTCTAAGACCCGTGAAAGGATATGACTGTGAAAGACATCAGGAGGACATTTGGTCCATTTCTCCAGATTAGTCATTCCTAAGAGATATCTGTTAGGACAGACTGTTTTTCAGCAGCATGATGTCCTTAAAGACCTCTAATATTAAAGATCCCCTGGCCTCCACCTGTAAAACCTTTTCAGTGATTTTCTGTTCCTCAGTTTTTCAGTACTTTTCATAAACTCTGACCCACAAGGTTTTCTGTAATTTAAAACTTCTTATTCTGTGCTTTGTGTCCATGAGCACTAGACATTCCTCCTCATCCTTTCATAACAGTCTTTCACACACTTGAAAACTGTTGTCCTCCTCCTATTCTTCTTTAGACCTCTTTGAACTCAGGATCACATTTCCTTGACGTCTCTTTGTTAATTAGTCTCTGCAATACTTCACTAGCTGGTCCAACTTTCTAGAAAGTTATTGCCTAAAAGCAAACCTGAGGCATGCCTGAGGGAGGCCTGATCACCATGCATAGTTCAAAATAAAACATCTGTTTGGCTGCAGGACTGCTCCCTCATTTGTTGTTCCTTATCCTTGATTCCTGAGGCCAGTAATTTCTGTTTGACAGTCTGCCTGAGAGTTCACAGAACCATAGAATTACAGAATGGTCTGGGTTGGGAGGCATCGTAAAGATCATTTAGTTCCAACCTCCCCAGCATAGGCAGGAACATTTTCCCTTAGACCAGGTTGCTTGGGGCCCCATCAAACCTGCACTTGAACAAACACTTCCAGGCATGGGGCATCCACAGCTTCTCTGGGTAGTTTGTTTCAGTGCCTCACCACCTCCTGAGTAAAGACTCTCTTCCCAACATCTAATATAAATCTTTAAGTTGAAGAAGTAATTTTCCCTTGTCCCATCATTTCATGACTCCAAAAGCTTCCTCTCTGGTTTTCTTATAAGCTCCCTTAAAAGTACTGGAAGGCTGCTCTTAGGTTTCCCCAGGACTGGACAGCTCCAGCTGTCTCATCCTGTCTTCAGAGGAGAGGTGCTCCAACCCTCTCCTCCGAAGACAGGATGATCAGATGGAGCTCTGATCAGCTCCATGGCCCTCCTCTGGACCAGGTCCACATGCTCTAGTCCATGACCTTCTTATGCTGGGGGCCCCAGAGGGGGATGCAGTGCTCCTGATGGGGTAATTTGTTGCTTTTTTTACGTTTGTCTGCATAGAATTTTATCTTGTTTTTTTCAGCCCATTCTTGCAACCTGTCAAGATGATTTTTGAATTTGAATTGTAACCTCCAATTTATTCACAATCCTTCCTAGCTTCATATCAGCTGTGAATTTAATAAGTGCATATTCCATTCCATAACTCAGGTCATATTGCATACACTTTTATAAGCTTTAGGAAGACTGAAGGAAATCAGCAGATAATTTGGCAAAAGACTGTGCTCCTGTGTACCGCTCAACTATAGAAAAAGTTTACTTTGTGTTTTCTTTCCATGCTTTTGGTGTTTTTAAAAAACTTTCAATATTTTTAGCCTTCCTTTATTTTTCTGAATAAATTTTTTAATATTAACCTTTTTTTATTAGTAGTTTTTAAAAGTCTGTTGTGGGGTAGAAATACCAAACGTAAAGCACTAACCACTCACATTGTGCAAACATTTTAAATGTTGTACTGAACTATGTAAATCACAAATACAGTACAAGTGCCGCCAATATGACAGAGATTATCCAAAATTGTTGACACCAGCAGTCTCCAGGGGAAAATTTCTATGTGATCAACTTGAATCAGGCCTTTCTTTGAAGCTTTTATGTAGGCTTCCACTCATGCAGGTTAGGGCATCTGCCAAGAGGGTATTTTCCTTGCGGTTTATGTAGTTCTGCAAGTGACCATTATAACTCAGAGGAAGAAATGTAAATCCTGATATGTTTGATTTGCTGGGCCATGGTGACACCTTTTCCATCAGAAACAAACTTTCTTGTAATTCAGCTTACTCAGCAGGGTTCGTAAAGCTGGATTATCCCATGACTTTCAGCTGCTAAACCTGTTGGAGATATTTAATATAAAATGACAAGAGCCACCGCTCTTTAAACTATTTCTTTGACACTTAGAAAAATTCTGAAGCCACTGACCCATCATGAACCAAAACTTACAAGAGTGCGTAAGAGTATCTTTGTTGCAGATCTTTGTGATTTAGGTCCATGTGCAATCTGAAGTTTCCTGGGAAGCAGAGGATTTAAACTGAGATTACATAATAATGTTTTTCTTGTTTCTTGCAAAAGGCACTATGAAAATCATTCAGATCTTTAAAAATGTCTTTAATGTGGGAATCAATGATGTCAGGAAACGATGTTTCTTTTAACTCTACTAGTCTTGAAAGTTTCACTTACTAATATCTATCTATATTGGTGATTTTTTTAAAGCAATACCCAACGTGAAGCCTTCTTTGCATCCTTGGTTACCAAAAAAAGGGATTTAAATGGAATTTATAACTGTTGAATTCTACGTAGGGCCTTGTACTACTTTTGCCTGTGCGAGTTATCAGAGTTTTCTGTAATACTCAACAGCTCCTAGACAGGATGCACCTTCTTTTTCACCCTCTTCTTGGGAGTTTTTTGTCAGTAAATTGTGTTTTCAGTTGTGTCTGTGAGAAGATCTAAAGTCCAGGCATTGGCCCTTTGGACTACACTACCCTGAACTCTTAGCAGGCTGCAGGCTGAGATGGTAAGTCCTGCTAAATATTTAACCAGAAGGCCCATGGTCCTTTTTCCTCAAAATAAAAATTGTCACTTCAGATGCTTTCCATCTTTAACAAGATGTAACCCAGAGCATAATATTTAATTTTCTGCTTTCAACAACATTTCTGGCAGTGTCATTTAATTCTGTGTTAGAGCATTTTCTAATGCACTGGCAGATGTCTTTAAACTTTGCCTGAAGTAATGTTAGCTAAAGTTTCTGGGATAACTTAATCCTAAGGAAACCTGAATATGTTGCCAAGAAGGGACATTGACACTTACCGTTGTGCATTTCTCTTGATACAGCCTTATGCAAGATAGCAAACAGTGCCAGCTGAAAGACCCAGTGAATGCAAATACAGAATTTGAGAGGACGGAGCCATAAATAACGCTTGAAATGTGAATGAAAAGAAGCTCCAGGCACAAGAAGATTTAATTATTTCTCACTTTTACCTCTTAGTAGGATTCTCCAGATCATAGTTGGAATTCATGTTCCTTTTGGTCTTCCTCAGGGATACTGTAGCCATAGTCTCCTTTTCTGTGATATCTGTTTTCTAAGGTCCATTAAGGCTGGACACTGTGTAAATTGAATATCAGGTCTAGAGAGACTGTCCTGGTATTGCAGGGCGTGTGGTAACCCCTACAGGGAGTTCATCATTAAATGTGCTTAGAAGCGGATAGATCCAGAGCTGCTGCTGTGTTGCCAAACCACTTTATATTCTTGATTCTTCTTCAGTATTCCTCAAGGGTTGGTCAGCAAAATGGTGAGTGTGGGAGAATTGTTTGAGAGATTTGTTGTTGTCAAGAGTGAAAAGAAATTGGCAGCCCGAAACAAAACTGAAAAATGTATCTTGCATTTCTGCAGACAGGAATCATTTTGGAAAGAATCAAGAAGAGTGAAGTTTGATAGTGATTTTTAGAATGAGGTACAAAGGATTTCAAACTGGCTAAATCGAAAATAACATGCAGTCCCAAATATATTCCTTGCCTTCTAATTTGTCATGATACACCAGCTTAGATATATGGTTTTGCCTTTTTGAAAAATAGTTTAACTTAATTTTAGTTACATAGATTCTCTGTTATGATACATGAAATTTGATAATTAAAGGAACGATTGTATGATGACAGGATAACAGGCCTTCTGGATAGGAAGACAATTGGTAGAGGCCATATATCTTGCCTTCTGCACACCTCTGGACTCTCGTGCTGGCTTGGGAAACATGGACTAGATTACAAAAATGGTTAAGTGAGTGCATTACTCATTTGAGAGATCTGTATTAAAAGAGTAGGTGTCACTAATTCCTGATCAAATTAGAGGGATGGTTTGAGTGGGTGTTTACAGGAATTATCCTGAAAGGTATGCAGTGCTTTTTCAAGACAGAATGGAGAAAACATTTATTAAGTTCACAGAGAGCACCAGCTGGGCAATATATGTATGACAACACAGGATTAGAACTACAACAGTGTTTATAAATTGGACAAATAGCCTGGAAAAGTAGAATGTAATTCAATAAGCTAAAAAAATGCAATGCTTTTCCTTTTCGCGCATAAGCTGAAGGGTAATGCAGTTAATCTGTAGAAAGGTTTAAAATGAGTCACCAACAGAAATACCATTGGCTGTAAAAGAGAGACAGATATGTGTGTTTACTCATTAAGTGTCACCTGTGTTATAGCACTAAGATTTCTAAGTGAGGTTACATCTTCAGTATGTGTTCTGTAGCCAGCTTGGTTGATGGAGAATATGAAATATGTAGATTAGCTGGAGAGAGACCAAAGGACAGCAGTGAGAATGATGAAGAGTAAGTGGGGACATTTGGGGAAAAATGAAGTTATTAGATATTTTTGATCCAAAGAGTGGAAGTTTAAATAACAGAAAGCTTAGAAGAGGAGGGGGATGAACTCTTCCCATTGTGTGCCTGTTAAATAAGAACAAATTATCTTAAATTGTGGCAAGGCAAATACAAGTTGAACATAAGGAAAATTTTTCCAGGAAGAAGAAAAATTAAGTTCTTGATCAGAGAGTCTGGGAGAGCACTGGAAATCCCACTTGAGAAATCCCTAAAAGATGTTTGGACAAATGTCTATCAGAAATAGCATAATAATAAATTATCCAGTCTCAGAGTGGAAAAATTCCTTCCGTTATCTTCTGGTTTTATTTTGTGTAATTCCAAATTTGTCTTCATTTTTGATAATGTGTGTGTTCCTTTGGCTGAGATAGTCCTACACTTGACTTAGTTTTTCTGTGCTTAAGACACAATGATTAATCACTATTTCTGACAAACTGTCAACCCAAACAAAAGAACTATCTCACTTGACATGTGCCTGACTTATCACAGGATCATGTTATCCATTTTTTTTCCTGATAAATTATAAAGCCATGTGAAAAATTACATGTACTTTTGATAAATTTTCCCTTTTGGCCTCTACTCTACCATCAGTTTTGTGTTCCTCCAGGGACATTTCTCTCATGCCAACAAGTTCAAACAGTTACCAAAACGTAATCTGCATCTGGCAAGGACCCTGCAAAGAGAACTCTTATAATGGAAACATATCCTCTCTCCCTTCTTCTCTCCTGAGGACAACAGGTAGCATCTTGATTAGAGGGGTACACAATACTCATTCATTCCTAATCTGCCATTAAAATGTTCATTCTGTCAGCTGGCAATCATGCTGTTATCTCTGCTCATGCCAGAGGTCATTCTTGGTTTTACAAAAGCATGCAGAGAATTCTTTCTAGTTCAGTAATGTCCTAAATCATTACATTTGAAAAACAATTTCAATAAATTCAGATGAAGACTAAGAATATAGAAATCTGGGCAATCAAAGGAGAGGCTCCTCTTGATTTCGCCAGGGTTGAATCAGATCCCTTACAGAAAACATCCAGAGGTTAATACACTGGTTATGAAGTTTTTCTTCACTTGTAATCAGTTAATTTGGTCTCATATTAATGAAAGCATCTAGAAAAATATATGCAAAGAAACAATGCAAGGACATTTTAAGAATGCTGCTTACGCCTTCTTCCACTTCTCTTTGAAATACCTGCCATATACCAAGTAGTGAATAACTCAGGCAACCCAATTTCCCAGTGATAAAACCTTTACAGGGACTCCACTATTACATAGTCTCTTCTCTGCATAATGTTATTTAATGTGAATTTTCTGCTGGGAAAGCACAAGTAGCCTAGATAAAATGGGAGTATTGCAAACTTGCTTGAGTGTCAAACTGAATTTTTGCCTCCTTCTGAATATAACAGTTCTATCAGTGATCAGTGACATTTCTGCTTTGCATTTTATACATCATTCGTTTCTCTATTTCCCCAATCCATTTTTGTAGTCTGACATATCTGTAAAATACCAATATTCTACAAAACACTGCCCAATGCTACTGTATGCCTAGAATTTCTTTCCTGATACTCACACACAGACACACAATCATACAATGCTGAAAACGTACGAATAGCTGTGATTCTAGTTTAACCATTTAAAAAATTCTCTGCTGCCTAATAAAATTATTTCAGTTGGTAGTTTGCGTTGCACACTGCTGAAACAGAGCAGTGAACCGCAAGGTTTGATTATATCTAGCAAAGATCATTTAATTAGGAGTCTGCCTGAAGAGATGTCTGTAAGAAATCCACTTTGACAAAACTGGAGTGTGTCTGGGATTTTTCACTTTGTTTGTTTCTGCTCATTGCCTTGCTTCCACTGACTAATGTGTGGTTCCTCAAAGCCTAAAAGATATATGCTGACAGGTAAACTTTTTTCCTATAGCCCTGAACTTTGTGCTAAACTTTGCTGAACTAAAAAGTTAAGCAGGCATTGAACTTCTCCATGCACTATTTTTTTCAGAAAGCCACTATATTTTTCTAATGCTTTTTGTAGGTGTACCTGAATCGCAAACTGGATGTGGGCAATCATGAGTTGAAAAAGACATGATACAAAGCTTTTCCTACAGCAAGTACCAGAAAAAAGTTTGTTTTCAAAAACTGCAGAGCGGTGGGTGGGTTTAGATCACATCCAGGTGGAGCAAATAGGCAACGTCCAATGAAAAGTTTGCCTTTTACTTCTGACTAAGGGATGCAAACAGCATGTCACCACAAAAAGCCAAAGCACATAAGCAATTTCTGAATTAACATCCATCTTGCAAATCCAGCTCAAGACTTGTGTATTTTTCATATTCTGAAGAGGATCCACCTTCGACCAGTACTGGTGGGGGACATACCTGCGCTCTTCCCTTTGACTAAATTTGCTAAAACTGCTGGGGAAAATATACTCAGCCCTCCTTGCTCAGGAAAATGAGCATTCTGCAGTCTGCCTCTCAATGCAGAGTAAAACAAAATCCCCCAGAGCAAAGGCTGGCTCAGAGACATGTACATTATCATCCCTCCAGGCTGATAACCACAGACAGCAGTGTATGAATGAACGGGCCATGTATGCAGTGATTATGCAATACGCATCCGCACCATCCAGTTCGCATCAGCATCAGCGTGAGCATCTTATCAGGCCAGGCTGCTTTGCAAATGAGTGCTGCCAGGCTGCTGGAATTATCTGCACAGTCAGATACTCATTTTTAGCTTTTTCATCATGGCTGAAGACAACTCCACTTGATCTCAGCAAAGTTATTTTAAAATCTGAGAGTTTGCCAATGTTTCTTTTTAAAGGATCACATCTAGTGTGACTCATTACTCCTGGATTTCATTTGTCAGAGCAGCCAAGTAGTCTAGCTTTTACATTCCCAATGGCCATTATCTCTGTTTGCTAACAGCTAAATGGCTGATGCATGGATATACATTATTCTGTGTTTTCTTGCAGAGAGCTTTTTTGCTGGGGGGGAAAAAAAATTAAAACAAGTCACTAGAAGAATATGCTAATCCACAGATTTTAGAGAAAAAATGGTTATTGACTGGAAATATATATATATAAGGGATATTTTACTGACTACTAGCTCTAGGGAGTTTATTAATTGGATTTCTTAACTTTTAGATTATGTAATGGATGTGTTGAAATAGTCTTGGGCTACTGACACTATATGTTAAAAAAATAATTTCTAGCAGCGATCAATATGTTAATTCCAAATAACACCAGCAGGTTCCACAGTATGACCTTTATTCATCAAACTACTACTAGAGCCTGCCTAAAAGCAAATAAGTGAAGAACCTGTATGTGTTCAGCCATCCATTTAGGCCAGTGAAGCTGGTTCCACTGACCACTGAGTAAACCTGATTTCAGGCAAATACTTCAGTGAGTTAGAGTCTGAATCATTGTAAAATTGAGCTGAAGAAACCATTTGATTAACTAATGTGGAGCCTGAATCACATAATTATAAGATCATGCACAGCTGGGGTAGAATTCATTAGCCAACATTAGAGTTACCTTTCAATAAGCACAAAGAGTAAAATAATTGTCGCTCCATTAAATAGATGTACTACAGTTTGTGCACTTCATGTCTGCTATATGGTGCTGCAGATGCTTTCTGATTAGCAGTGAAACATGATGATGATGATGATCTACAGTTGCTCAGAACAATTTCAAGTGATAATTAGCTCAGCAGAGAAAATTCCTACCACTCCTTCAGGGGGTCAAGGCAAATGTAATCTAAAATCTTTCAAGCCATTGAAATTTCACATTTATGAAAAGATCCCCTCTAATATGCTCCATAATAAGACTAGCATCAACAGTAAAAAATATATAAAAATTAAAATTTTTACTGTGATTTTTAACTTTTTTTTTTTTTTTTTAATAAGCAGTGTATCTTGAGTATCCAGTGTACTGTAGTACTTTGCTACTAGTTGTAGATCTATCCATGTGATTGATACTGGGACAATTTTGAGTTGATAGATGTGATATAGGCAAAATTTCACTCTCAATAACAAATAGGAACATCTAAGGTATGGAAATCCAGACAGTGCTGAGACAAAGCAATTGCACGTGAATGTGTGGCTACATCTGCAGCACAGTGGTTGAGTGGGGTTTGCAGTGAATCAGGCAAGCAGAAATTCTGTTGTAGTATGGCAATGAGTTATGGTAATACTGTTACCATAAATGTGTATGGTCCAGTCACATAAAGACATCAATTAATCTTTTAAAAAGTTACATTTTTAAATATAATATGAATGTATTACTTGGAAGGAAGGGCAAATAAAAGACCAACAATATTAAATAGTTGGTTAAATAGATAACATTTGCTTGTGATGACAATTAAGTGTTGTCATCAAAGATTTTTTGTCATTTGAAAAGATTTCTTGAACTAGACCTGTGATAATTGTATTTTAAAAAATAATAATAATAAAAAAAATTACCTTGTGCGTTGTGCAATTAAACTACATCTCTGCTGTTGCAAATGAGTGTTTTAAGGACACTTATAGAGTCATCAACAAAAGGATTATTTTCAGTACAAAAGCAAAACCATAACCAAGTTCATTGGCAAGGTTCACTCTACTACTCATTAGATGGTTAAAGCACACAGAGAAAAAAGCCAGCTAATACCTAAAATCAATGTATCTAAAACCAGTATCAACCAAAAAAATACCTATGCGGAGCCTGGTGGTGTGGGGGAAAAAGGGTAAGTGAAGGGAAAGAAAGGAATAATGAAGAGCCCCCCTGTTGAGTCACAAGGCTAAACTAAGCCCTGGACTTGACCAACAGCTTAAGCCTGAATGTTTAAAAGTGGTTGAGCGTAACAACACTTGATAGCTCAAGTTAAACAATTTAATAAAAGCTTCGTGTAGAATTTACAGTAGCACAATGGTAACTCACTTAACGGCCTAACTTAAAAATCTAAAGTACTTCAGAACCCAGGAGAGCAACATTCCATTTGCTAGGGCATATTCACACTTGCATGCACACAGACCTAAAGAGCAGGTACAAGGTATATCTGTGAGGGATTCCCCTTGAATTCAGTGAAGTATTCATTTCAGAGGCATTTGCATCTTCTAAATGGCTGTAGGGTCAAGCCTCGAAGAGTGAAGGATATCAGCCCAAGATCCACCACCCTTGTTTGGCAGTGATTCTGCAAGTATAGCGAACCTGAGAATTCTCTGGCTCTGAGAGGAGTCCCACACAGAGGCAGATTGCTGTTCACCTCCCACTGTGGTCCAGGAAAGCTCAAAGGGTCTCACAACCACTGTTTGCAGGGTTGCAAGAAGGTTGGCTTTAGTCATGAAAATTTTTCATCCTGGCCATAGTTCAGGGAGTTAACTTCCTTTGAAAGTTCACTAACAAAAATGTTACTCCATTTGGGTTGTTATTCAGGCAAGAAATAAGCTGTTCATTAAAAACAGGAGCTTGTTAGCATGAGGTCGTGGAAGCAGACAGTGTTTCTGATAAGCTCAAGAGGAGCTTAGCCCAGGTGCTGTTTGTCAAGGCTGAGGCCTAATGAGCATTTCTGAGATCACAGTGTGGCCCGAGGGAGCAGGGGTGGGGGGAATGCACCACCACATCTGCTCATGGCATAAACTAACATGAGATTCGAATAGAACATTAAAACTTGGAATAATTCAAACAACAATTACATATCCCTTCCAGCTTGAGACATTCTGTCATTCTGTGATTCTATGAACAGTTCTAAGTCAGAAGACTTTCTGTGTGGTTTGGGGGTCAGCAGAATTTATGCACTTCAAATGCCAAAAAAGGTCATATGTGTATCAGCATGCTGGCATATCCATAACACGGAGTGAGCACTTTTCAGAGGATCCACAAGCATCGCATTTTCTGACCTCTCTTACATTCAAGCATACTGGTAAATGTCTGGACTTCAAACATCACCTGTCTGCTTAAGGTGTCTTGGAAACCATTATTTGAACAGACTGTATCTGGCCTTGAGAGGGGCCTGTCTGTGGTCCTGAACACACATATTTCTTTTGATATGTCTCCAGTCTAGCTGTGACTGTGTAACATTTCTGGGTACCATTTTACATTGGGTATTCATAATAAGGAGCAGTAGAGAGCTTAAACCCTCTTTAATCCCCCAGTAAACCCCTGCATTTTGTGCATCTTCCCACCAAGGTCGGTTCTCCTTCTCCAAATGGGTTGGTGTTATATTTCAACATGTAATTAAGAGAGAAATCAGCTGATAAATTAATTTCTAATAGATCAGCCCTGCATTGCAGGATAAAGCCCAAGCTGATACAGGGGCAGTGTGGCTTGTGGGCAGCATGGCACTAGCATTCAGGCTGTGAATTCTCTGCCTGGCTACAGTGCATTTTTATTTCTTTCTTCTGAGTGACCTTGAGCACATAATTTGTCCTGTTATAATATGAATAAGATGATTCAGACTTCAATTTAAAACACTTCAAAATCTATGCTGGGAAAGCTCTATATGAGCATTAGCTATTACTGAAAGCAGTGCTAGGATCTGCACCAGGTCCCCTCTGTTTCTGTATCTATTGTTCCTTAACTTCATCGCTCCTTTTGTCTTCACTCCTTTGCCTCCCACGTACCCCTTCCCATAATCAACCTTCATAGACTGTACTCAAAATAGATCCCTTCAGCAGCCTGAAATAACTACTTCTGTTTAAGCCAAGTAAAGAGATAGAGAACAAGTCAGTAAACAAGCTGATGATTTTCCCCAATAATCCAAAGCAATTATGTAAACTTACATATGATCCTTGTGCTCCTGCTCCTCCAGCGGTCCTTCCTCTTTCCTTCTTTGTTGTTTTGCTGTTATTCTTACTTGACATGCTACACCTGCTTGAGTCCAAATGGCCTGAAAGACAAAGGATGTATCTTTTTCTTTTCACTGTGCCTTACATATAAATGTAGGAATTAACATTACATTTGAAACAGTTTCTGAACACTTTGATGATTTACTGTTCTGCATCTATGTAAACACTGTTTTCTCCCCGGCAGCAAATCAATTGCTGCTTTTGGATCTTTTGTCACTGATTCTTTCTGTGTGTTGCAGTTTTCTCTGCTGCAGAGCTGAGATGGATTCTTTTGAAAGGATTTGCTTCACACTCATTTATTTCTTGCAGAGTCATATCACCCCAGGTCTTGATTCTCACTGCCTTTTGCAAATAGTAGTTCCCACAACTTGGAGCTACTGATGATTTCTTCCTGCTTTCTCTGTCTCTGAGGAGTGTGGGTTTTCCCTTGAGAACTGCACTTGATTTCTGAAGAAACGAAAGGTTGCAACTGCAACTGCATGAGAAGGAGCAAGGCGCTGTATTGCAGCCAAACCCCTAAGAAAGGTGACAACAGGGTGGCACTTCCCTAGGACACCCCTGCAGGTCAAGACTTCTGACTAGGATTTTTTGTAGTGATATAATGATATTTCTTCTCCCTCCTCTACTCCTGGACTCACTAATATACTATCAATATATATTGTATTTCTGACATAAGATGACTGGGAACAGGGAAGTAAGGCTGCCTGCCATTAAGCTCAGAATTAACATTTTCAAATAAGTATCCAAAAAGGCTCCTGCAGGCCAAAAGATCATAGTTATTTAATAGCACGGTTTGCATCTAATTTTATTCTTAGAATCATAGATTTTTTGGGGGATGGAGGGGACCTTAAAGATTATTTAGTTCCAAACGCCCTGCCATGAGCAAGGGTACCTTCACTAGACCAGCGTGTTCAAAGCCCCATTCAGCCGGTCCTCGAATGCCTCCAGGAATGGAGCATCCACAGCTTCTCTGGACAACCTGTGCCAGTACCTCACCACCTTCAAAGTAAAAAAAAATTATTTCTATTATCTAATCTGAATCTACTATCCTTCATTTTTAAACCATTGTCCCTCAACCAATCTGTGTTTCCTGATAGAATGCCCCCCTGTCTTTTCTGGAGGCTCCCTTTAAATACTGGAAGGCTGTAATAAATAAATTGTTCCTCTTCATGGAAATCTTAAGTAAAAGGCAAGAGAATTATAGAACCTGAAGAGAAATCAGAGTTCACTTATCACTTCTGGATTACTCTTACTGATACTGTGGCAGATTTGAATCCTTTAAGCTGAAATGTTAAATACTCATATTCTAGTATAAACATCAATAGAACAGACAATGTAAATATTTCTGTATTGTATTTATATAACAGTAATGAAGAGAAGAAGCTTCACTAGATCATCTAGCCAGAATGCACTAGGTCATAGAGCTACACAGTAATTCATTTATTTCAGGTTCTCCTTTGATCCACATACGGTGCTCTTTTTCATTTTCCATCCTTTCTCAGGTGGTTTTTTGGGTTTTTTTTTGGGGGGAGAGTGTGTTGTTTGGGGGGAGATTGTTTGTTTGTTTTGTGGGGTTTTTTTGGTTGATTTGGGGTTTGTTTTTTGCGGTGTTTTTTGTTGGTTGTATGTTTGGTTTTTTTGTTTAGGGTTTTCTTGAGTCCTAGTTTCCAATGGAAACAAATGTTAAAAGTAAAATTCAGTCCAAAATGTCAGGCTTACTTCAGGTGCTGGACGTCTCTTGGAAGACTTACCTGGTTCTTCTGGCTCATTTGTAAGTCTTCAAGAATTCTGCCATGGGATAATGGTCTGCAGAAAAGGACAGAAAGCGGAAAGAGGACATTGGAAATATGTCTATATACAAAAAATTGAAACAGAAAAAGACATTAGCTGTTTCCTTTCCTTGACCATGTATGGCCATTAGCTTATTTGTGTTAAAAAGTAGATTAGATGTTAGGAAAACGTCTAGCTATAATTGCAGGGAAAACAGGAATAAACTACCAAGGAAACTGATAAAATCTTTTCTTGGGAAAATTCTATGAAACAGAAATCTGTCAGAGGTAATTTAGTTACCTTTACCTTACTGCAAAGTTATAAACTAGACACTAGGAGGTCCCTCTCTGCTCTTCCCTGCCTTCAAATACCAATTGGCATTGAAGACACTTCATTACCAGTCCTTAGCTCCCAACAGCATTGTATATGGTTGTAATTGGTTTAACTATTCCAGAAAAACACTCCTGCCCATATTTTTAAAGAGCCAGGCTTCAGAAATCTGTCAGTGAAATAAAGCCTGAAAGAGAGCATTCCATCTGGGGTAACCCTTTTTTGCCGTATGTCAGTCCCTGTGAAATGTTTTATGTATGTATTCTTTGGAAATCATCTAGCAGAAACAGCTGTGTGTGCTGCCCACCTGCTCAAGCCTACAATCTAGTGTTATTTCAATTAGATTTGATTGCAGGAAAAGTTTATGAAACAGCTATCAATGATTTCATGCCATCTGGCTTCCGCTTTTCTTCTGTTTAGAGGGACCCTGTGTTTACATTGATTGGCCTTCTATATATACAAGCATGATTGATTTTTATTATTCTTTTTATTTGTCTGATAGCAGTGTGCTTGGTGTCTTGCAGTGTGCTGTACAAACTTACAACGGAAGAGAAGCTGTAAAGATTTCATGTCATGAAGTTTGGATCAGACACACATGAGGCTTCAGTTGAGAACACACCAGAAAATAAATTGTATTTTAAAAATCCTAGTTTATTAATTATTATATACATGTGTGTATATATATATATACACACAGAGGGTAAAATGACTTAGGTTTAGCCACGTAAAAGCTAAGTTCTCAAACAAGACAGTAATTTGGTTCCCTTCCAGAGTCAACAGAAGGAGACATAAACTTTATCAGGAGGAGTGGGTCCAAAGCCATGTCTCAGGTGGATTGCCTCTAGAGAAACTGCTTTCCTTTGTTTATTATCATGGGAGCTTGGACAGCCAGCCTAAGATGGGCTTACCTTCTCACCTGCTAAAAGCAAAGATGAGTCATCCCTTGACTTCTGAATTCCTTGGCTACTTTTAAACTCCTTAAATTACAGAAATATTCTCTTTGGTTATTATGTTTTCCAATTAGCTATTTTTTTCTTTGATAATATTTAGAAGTTTATTCCCAGGTGCAATATGAACATAAGTCTTTCAAAATGTTGACATTACTTTTCTTTCTCCCCCCAAATTCTTGGTGTTTCTGTTGTCTGTGAGGATTTGGTATGTAAAAATCAGTCTGGAAGTGGTTGTTTCATTGGTAGAACAAATTAATCTTCTAGTTTTGATCTGAATGCAGTTATGGCAGGCTTTAACCCTGGCGTAGTTGAACTTGACATTTCAAACAACAGCTGAAAGGTTCATCTTTGTTTGGGCAAACCAGCTCTAGGAAATGACAGTTCAAACTCACCCTACATTCTTGTGTGTTTGTGCCTCCTGAGAGGAACCAAATATAGGTGCATGCGTTGACTTTGGAATTAACACCATCTGCTCACATTGTGCCTGCTTAAGATTTGCTTGTGCCCCTTGTCTCTTTCTTCCCAGAAGGAAGAAAGACATGCTGTGTGGGGCTTGCAGGTGGTCTGGGCATATGCTAGGCTGTCAAACTCAGTGGTCTGGAGGCATCTCTGCTCTTTGGAAATACTATAGCCTTTTGAAACTCTACAGAATAGGCTATGATACAATTAGAGCATCCAAACCTCTTCTATATTGTCATTACAGTGTTTATTCCATAGCTGTGTGCCTGGCTGAAATATTAAGTACCAACATAAATTAAATTAAAAGAAGCAGGATAGAAATGTAAATGCTCTGGTGAGCAGTGTCTCCCTTTATTTTCTACAGTGCCCACTACAGTGGGGATTTGCCCCTGACTTTCATCGTTTTGTGTGACTGGAGCATAGATGTCACTGTGCTGTTTCCATTTAAACCAGTGAGCAGGCATATAATGAACCTTCAGTGGAAATTAGCTGTTCAAACGCCTTGCACTTGGCCTCTGATTCTTGCAGGCTGAGATCCATGCTATCTCATATGCCCTGCTGTCTTTTAAAAACAGATTAAGAACCTTAGAATTCTATATGTTTTCCTTTCTTTCACCATGGCATCAAGTTTCAGATGTTTTACTGGGAAAAGAAAAAAATGCAGAGGCCATCTGGAGTGGAAAACAAAGTACTGTTACTACATTTTTAAACCAAATATTTGAAGAAAGTGAACAATTCTCTTCAAGCCAAATGAAAATGGGGAAAACAGCAAACATATTTGCTTTTGCAGATTTCCTTATGAATTATTTACTACTTTACTAAAAGAACTTATGCTAATAATATTCTAATAAGCAATGCAGGTCTGACTCACATTCGGCTGAAGAGATATGTGAGGAGAACGCAGGAAACTTTGCTGTAGACTCCCATAATTCTCTGAAATACAAATGGTATAATTACCCCAATACTGCTGAATATATATGAATGTAGGCAGCTGTAGAGCATAGATTCCACATACTTACAAGAATATGTTTAAAGAGTAGCTAAATACTGATTCTACCATTATTTTTCTATATTTTTATTATGAATTTGCATGACCACAGCATGTAGTGGCCAGACTAAACTGTAATTAGTGCCATCAGTAAAAAGACCATGTCTGCAAGGACCTTTACGGGTAAAACCAGTGAACCCTGTTCTGGGAAACTAGATACTGAGGATGGGTACATGTACACTAACACCTTGGATAGATGTCACAAGTTCATTGTTTACAGGAGTAGCACCCTGCTGTATTGCAATCAGCTGGAAGATTTTTTTGTCTATATATGTGCAAGAACATCAAGGCACCTAAATCTGAGACATTTCAAACCAGGGAATTAGGAAGATGAACAACTTTGAGTCTATCTGAAATATGGTGATTTATTCAAACCTATTTCATGAGGCTGTGAAAGAGCCAGGTCTTGACTCAGACTTTTTAAGTCTCTACTCAGAACTTTGCCCCAGGATGAATCCTCTTGTAATCAGCAATGCACTTTGAAACTAACTGCTTAGAGTCTAATTATCATCAGATCAATTCCTGTAGGTTCAGAAATATAAAAAACCCAAACGTTATTTGGGTTCTGAAGGTGCTAAGATACACGCATGTGCTTAATGCTAATCCTCTGCGCTCAGTGGGACAGATCATATGTTTAAAGTAAGGAACATAGCTAAATCTTTGTGGGAGTGGGACTTAATTGTAAAAATTTTAAACCTCTATAATAATTGGCTGCTCTTTATTCTGATGAATGCAGCCTCCTGGAAAAACGGAAGACACCCCATCACCAACACAGAAAATAACAACTCTGACAACAAGCTAATACAAAGAGCCTGAAAGAAATGTGTTATTGTCATGAAGAGAAAATCAGCAATACAATTAACAATTTAAAGAAGGGAGACATCATCAAATAAATACATGTGCAAAGCAGAGGCAAGTAGTACTACCACAAGTAGACCTGCAGAATATGGAAGTGATTGAGCTATGTCATTAGAAAACTTCTTCATACATTGGATGCATCTGATCTTAGATCAGCAGGAATAAGCAGCATTTGTCATATATATATGTACTTATATATGAGAATATAGATGTCTATAATCTTGGACAGCATGCTGAATAAATTCAAAGTGGAGGGAAGTGAGTAAGAATCAGTAAAATTAATTTTAGTCCATTATCTGCAAAATATACAAGAAAAGCTTCTGTTATAAACCTCAAGCCATTATGGTTTTTTAGCAACTTAAAAATCATCTCAGATTTGTCAAGATATGAAAAATGTTTCATGAGATATCTTGTGTAAGTTGAGGTTTATTTATAAGTCTCCATTGAACCCATGCAGATCTTTATTTTTCTGCATGGTTTCAGAGCGATATGAAATAACAGTTTGTGGCTTGACACTTTGAGCTGTGCTTCACCTCAGGAGGTTTTTGTAACTCTGGATAGATCTTCAGCTGGTGTAAATTTTATTCCAGCTGAGCATCTGGTCCTTATTTTCACTGATTTTATACTAGCCAAATTAATAACAAAACTGTGAAGAAATATGTTAATAAAATAAACATGGTTTTCAAAATATATTGCTGAAGAAGAATCGTTTCAAAAACAGATGCTGGCTTGTCCTGTTGAAACTTCTCTCTACCTTTTTACATTAGACATTCAAAAATTAAACAGAATGGGGACAAATAGAAGAACTTGAGGAGTATACAGCATCTGGAAAGCAACTGAGCAAAATTTACATACATCACAACATCTTTAACTAACAGAAATACTTGCTTTTTCAAAAATATATTGTGTGGCTCAAAAACTCTTAACTAATACAGCACATTCTGTTGCACCCAAAGCAGAATAGAGTAGAAAATTACAGTTGGGAGGTACCTACAATGACCATCTTGTCCAACTGCCTGACCTCTTCAGGGCTGAGCAAAAGTTAAGTCATGTTTATCAAGGACATTGTCCAAATGCCTCATTAACACTGACACACTTGAGTCATCAACCACTTCTCTGGAAAGCCTGTTCCAGAGTTTGAACACCCCCTCAGCAAATAAATGTTTCTAAAAGTCCCACCTGAATGTCCTGATTCAGTTTTGAGCCATTTCCATGTGTCTTGTCACTGGATACAAGGGAGAGGAGATCAGCACCTCCCTCTCCACTTCCACTCTTCAGGAAGCTGCAGAGAGCAATGAGGTCAACACTCAGCTTCCTTTTCTCCAAACCAGACTAGCCCGGAGTCCTCAGATGCTCCTCACAGGACATTCCTTCCAGACATTTCCACAGCTTTCTTTTCCTCCTGAACAATCTTCTTGACTTGTGGAGTCCAGCACAGCCCGCAGCTCTCCAGGTGCGGCCGCCCCAGCGCTGAGCACAGCAGCGCGGTCTCCTGCTTGCACCGGCCGGTTGTGCTGTGTTTGATGGCCCCAGGCTGGGGTTTGCCCTAGGGGCTGCCAGGGCACACGGCTGGCTCACACTGAGCTGCTGTTTTCCTTGAAACTTGAAAAAACACTATTTTGAAAAACAAAATACAAATGGGCTTCAAAACCTTTGGCTAAAAAGATAACTTCATTCTGTAACATTTCTTGGCACAAGGTGAGGACATCTGAAACGCAGAACCAAAGCAGTGGAACTGAACATACCTGTCTTTCTTAGCAGCTATTACTTTTCTGACACGGCAATGCATAGCAGCAGAATGCATTGCATTGCATGCAATGCAATGCATGTCAGAAAAATTTTAAGCATCCTAAAATTTTTAAGCATCCTACAGATTTTAAGCCCTCAGGGAGCTCTAAAACACAGTGTACGTTCACCCAGGCTCCCTGCACATACACACAGATACCCACACCACATCACCAGAACAGCCTCACGTGGTGATAGGGTGAAACTCGTAACAAGTTTGTATTGACAATATTGAGATGAAATTCAGGCATCATTCAGCCCAAATTTCTAGGAACAAGAGGCAACCAAGCACTCAGGCACCTCAGAGTAACAGACCTATTACATGCCTTGCTTCTCAGGTACAACTCAGCATAAGGAGAGATGTATGCAAAAGACCCAGCTTACTGGGCCCCACCCAAACCCTGCCTAGCAGCCTACAGGAGATTCAGAGGCTTCTGGCATTTCACCTGTACTTACTTGCAGTCTCTGGCTCCTGTAATTGTTTCTCTCAAGACAGGAATTTCTCAGTGTGGCAGGGGGGGCAGGGGGAGCTGAAAAAGCTTGAGATAAACCTTCAAAAATTTGGTGGGTTTTTAGGAGCATTTCTAGAATTCCTGAAGGAGTTTTATAAATTGCACATTAATTTCTGAGTCCCCCACATACTACTCAGGTTTGATGCTAAGTGCCACCAGCTGCATCTAGATTAAATCAGTCTACTCCATTTGACTTTCTGCTTCCCATACGCTGGCCACGCCCAGCTTTGTCCTTGTCACTCACCGTTCACCTGGGGTTCAGTTTTTCCACTGGACAAAACCGTGTGTGGCTAAAACCTGTTCCAGGAGCATCTTGATGGGAACTGGGACACCTTCCCTCCAGCAGACGTGTACATGTGCCTGGGACTTCAGCATGCATGGGGAAAACCCTCACCCTGAATGCATTGGTATCAGAGAGAGTTGCAGGTACTTGGATGGTAAGGTTTGCTGGAGTGGGCCAAGAAAGTGTTTAAATCCAGTAGTTAGCGTAGTCATTGATGGTTTCATGTGACTTTTCAGAATCCTGTCACAAACATGTAGCTCTTGAATTGCTCTGGAAAATATAGACACTCCTAGGCAAGTTTCACACAGGCATTTTCAGAGTGCGCAGGCAAACTCAAGATAAACATGTGAAGGAGTAGGCTCATTTCCTAGGTAGATAATCAGTGGTTTAGAACTTTTAAATTTTTTTTTCCTTTCTCTTTAGGTAATCCCTTTTTCTGTTAAAGAAACTATAGTGCTTACTTTGTATTATTAGCTCATGTCAATGATATCACTTTGTGATGAATACCAAAAACTCCTCAAATTCTTTGGTATAAATAGCATTATTATATGTATATGTATGTATTTATAGTTGTCTCTCTGTCTTTTGATATATGAAATTTATATTCATCTTCTACCACCTTTTAATTCAATTTCCAAGATCATTGTTTAGGTCTATGAACATATACAGACTTGTAACTGTCCCTTGGTATATTCTGAAACACAACATGAAAAAAAATTACCACATGGACAACTGGGTGGATTTTTGTTGTTGTTTGTTTGTTTGTGTTGTATGTAAAAATCTCTCACTTGCATTGGATTTGACTGACAGATTCAAGTCCTGGCTGTCCTTAAAAAATGACCTCAAGTTTTAGACTACAGAAATAGTTATGACAAGTCATGCCATTGAGAAGTAGTAAGTAATAGGTGGAAGTCCTAGGCAAGAAGAACCTTATTCTGATGATGGGCAAATTTAGGATGCTTAAAAATGTACAGCGAACTTCATAATATACTTGTGCAGACATTGAGTGCTTGCAAGGAGATTTAGGTAAATGTTTGTTCAGGTGAGTAAAGATAAGATTTCTTGGCTTCCTACATGCACCCCAGTTTCCCTTAGAAACAGACTGGGTTACAGTGAGAAGATGAAGTTAAGATATCTCTACCAGAAAAGGCTTCCCATCTTCAGGTATTGGCCTTCCTCAAAAGTTTGCTCAGAGGAGTGTAAGAAACAAGGGCTGAGAAGACATTTCAGTCTCTCCCTTAACTGAGGTAGTATCTAGACTTTCGGGTTATACAAGGGGTGTATTCTTTGGAGCTTTTCTCCTCTTTTTCTCATGGTTTTAATGAAAGAGAATTCCCAAAGGTTTTTCAGAACAGGAAAAATTGTGATTGCAACTGAATTCTTACGTGGGATGTGAGATGGTTAAATACGTGGAGAAACAGTATTGCTCATTTCTTCTCATCTAGACCTTTTTCGGAAATGACTGAAGGAATCAAATCCCTAAACAAAGCCAGATGAGGGAATTTCAAATTGTTCCTCATCTTCAAGACAAGCAAAACTCCTTACTCTTTATACCTCTGCCATATTTCCTTTTAAAAGATGCCTCTAAGAAGAAACCAAAGAACTCTGGAGTTCACTCTCCCTAATATTTAAAGCATTTCATCTGTAAGTAAGATTTCCTTTGATGAAAATGCTGAGTGGCATGTCACTCTGCCTTAAATCTGAGCTGAAAAAATTCAATTAGCCATGAGGAAGGATAATGCTAAAATATATACTGCAGTAAGAGGACCAGCAGAGAGAGGGCAATTTGAATGATAGCTACATCAAGCACAGTAGACTTGATTAAAAATTTAGCAGTTCTGCTGATGAATGTCCTAGTTCAGATTTTGAAAACATCTATGAACTTAATTTTCCGCTGATTAAATAATCATTTTATAAACCGTGTATAATTCATGTAATGTTAACTCAAAAATCTTGTGAAATATGACTGCAGCTCAACTGTTAACTTCTGCCCAGTGAAATAAGATTTGCAACAGACCATTAGCATGAGCTGGACAGGGTAAAACCCTTGGTCTTGGCTGCCCAGTGCCCTCACATTTGTCACTGTCACTGAACGTAGAAGAATATACACCATCTGAGTTCTCCTTCCGTACTAAATCCCCATTTCAAGTGTTTCCAAATAAGAGTCCTTAGCAGTGGGTGCCTGAATTCAAGGTTCAGCACCTTTATACAAAACCTGCACTTGAGAGGTGTTGAACGACAATTGATCTCAGAAAAATCCTTAAGAAGTAAGGTGTAATCATCATTGATTTCAAAGAAAATTAGTGCCCTCTAAAGTGTAAAACTGCAATAACCCAGGTTATTCTTCGCTGACTTCATCCCAAATGATTGTGGTAGCAAATTATAGTACACCCTGGAAAACAGCTCAGCTTTGCTGCAAAAAATTTGCCACTGAAGTACAGAAAAGAATCATCCACACTTCTTCTTGCTTCGTTTAAATGTACATCAGCAAAATTATGTATCAAAAAAATAGTTATAGTTATAGAGATAGCCAGGCAAGACTATGAATTGTAGGGATAGAACAGTTTTTGACTTCCATCTGCCTTGAAGAGAAAACTCAGTGGGACTTAGCAGAAAAGTATGAATATAAAAACAGTGGAAACTAGGAGACAATTGCTAATTATTAGAAAAATTGGATTCTGGAAAGGTGACTTTAGTAGAGTCTAAAATAAAGCTCGGTAGGTCTATAAAATGAGTGATATGGTGTAGAAAGACAAGATGAGGTGCTGGGCTCAGAGACCCCAGAGACTGATTTTCACTCAGTGTGAGGAGAAAATATACAGCTAAATTTAGCTGGGTTTAAATCAACAAGGGAAGAACAATGGAAAATTTGAAGAGATTGTTCTGCACACATCAAAATAGCAAGGATTTTGAAAGGTCAGAATAAACATATTTTAATTTCATATATTGAGCAGAAATATAGAAAAGCAAATCTTTAAGAGTACCAGCACAAGAAAGAATGGTTTAAATTTTTGCATGATTTCAAGGGTTACTAAATTTGATTTTTAGAGTTCTTCTTCACTCAAACATGTTCTTATTTATACTACAACTGATGTGGAGTGATATAACCTCTTTAGAAGAAAATGGGAGAAATTAATATCCCAGTTATAACTTCTCTAAGAGTTCTTGGTGTAAATCCAAATAAAACCCAACAAAGATGGACTGGCTCACAACTTTGAAATGTGCTTGAACTTTGCTGTAAATATTGAAATTACATTTGCCTTGCAGTTTTGCCTGGGTGTCATTATGAGGTGTTAGTTTCACTGATGCTGCAAGGACTGTGAATTCAGATTAAAATTAGTGAGAACTTTTGCAAAAAATCCTCAGTGCATTGTAATGCAGTTTTGGCTCTATCTTGCACCTCTGAAGACCCTCATGTATTCCAGAATTTGGAGGCAGTAAAGAAGCCAAAAACGCACTTGAGAAAAAAAGACAAGTGTGTGTGTATTACACTTCTCCAGAGCATGCTGCAATTGCTCATACGTGGGACTTCTAATGGCCAAGATTTCCAGCAGCCCCTTTCCTGTTTTTTTCACCTCCAATCGATGCCAAATTATCTTATTTTCCTCGTGCTGCAGCAGATTTCATGGGTAATTTCTGTACTTGTCTTGCTCTGGAGGCTATTAAAAGCTTGGAGGAAAAGCATGTTGACTGGGAGGTTTTTCTTGGCCGAGGCCCATAATACTGAAGCAGTGCACCCACGTAATCAGGATCCACTCTCACAAGTTTAAAGCTCAGTCTAAAATCTGCCAAGCACTCAGAGGAAATGCACATAATTTAATACATGTCAGAATTGCATGCAAATGGCTAAATATAGTGAAATATTATCAATGTGTGCAATGTAAAAGTGAGCCAAGCTCATGGATCCCAAGCTGAGTCCCTGAGCAGCAGCTGAGTGCCCTACCTGTTACTGCTGAGGACCAGCCAGTCTGCAGAGTCAGGCTCCCAGAGCCCCTGCTCACTTGCCTTTAAGACACAAACTGACTGATAAAAGTTTATCCTCCATTCACTCCCTTTCTTGACAATACAAGTTATCAAGTCTCCTGACTGTGATTTACACCCTGCCCCTTGTTCAGAGACAAGAAATGAAAGTGGTTTCTCTCCCTAAAGATGAGTGGAAATGTTTAGATTGCAGATGTTCCTTTGCTCAGATGGGTTTCTGCTTTCAAAATCACCTTTTTGCTTGTGGAGGAAGCAACACGGTCTCAGCTAAATGCTACAATGCTTGTTCTGTCACCAGGTGACATCATGTTGCCATGGCAATGCTTGGCAGCATTTCATAGAGGATTTCTGCATTTCAGATAACGGAATTTAGAAGGGCTTTGGTCTGAACTTTTCAGGGTCATTTCAAAACAGAAGATCCTGTCTTACCTGTTTTAAAGAAAGGAAGTGGGGCAGGAAATGGTGGACTCCAAATCTCAAACTGGACCACAGCAAGCAAGCTAGGGATAGCTCACGTAAAACTGAGAGGAGCTGACCTTCAAGGTGCACTAGGTATCCCCCTCCAGCCAGTTATTTCTTTACTTAAGCTTGAGCTGTGAGGGCACTGAACTTTTCACTTACAGGCATATGTCTTACAGCACACACATTTATTCACAAATTAATAGCTATCATCTGTCATGTAAAATGTTGTTTCAAATTTACATCACTGACTTATACCAAGAGGTTTCCTCATCACTAGTTGTCATTCTCAGGAGGATCAGGAAGTGTACTGAAAAATCAGTGGCTTCTTCTGAATAATGGGAATGTCTGCTTTTGAAAGTGATGTAATTTCATCAGATCGACTTTTTTTATACATGCTGTTTTGTACTGTTAGATGGCTAAAACTTGATTTAAAGAACAGCCACGGTATCTGAAATTCATAAACTAAAATAATTATCATCTGAAAAGTCAGGTTGGAGTTTATGAATTTCAGAACAAAAGCATGGCATCATGGGAAGTTTGATTACTTTTATTAGGCAGTAGAAAAATCTGTGTTTTCAATATTCAGCTTGCTACATTATTGATCACACGTGTACATTCTGGTTTTGAGAACAAAGGAAAAATTATTCAGTGTACATTTAAGGACCCCAGAAAATAACAGATTCTTACAAAAACTATTAGGAATTCCTGAATTCTTATGCTTTTCTTTCAAAAGAGCCTTCAAGCAGAAAGTGTGCAAGACAATTATGGATCTATAGATCTGGGTAGCATGCAAACAAAAATGCATAACAAGCAGTATAAAGTTAATCACCAAAGTTCTTGCATTTGAGTAACTGCAGTTAAACTGCTTCTCATTTTTGCTAACACTTAGAAAAACAGGGGAGACTTCAACAGTATTCTCTTTTCAAGGTTTTTTTCTGGTGTGGGCAAGTATTTGCAATTTGCATGAAATGGCACTAAATATCTTTTATCTCCCACAAATAAGTACCAAGTAATCATTTTAATGAATGGGCACACCCAATGATACACAGACATTAATGTCAATTCCTTTATATTTATTAAATAACTTACATTTCTTCATACATTATTGCACTAAAGTGTGTGATTCTTCCCAGACTCAGAGCACGACTTGAACATTATTGAAAAATTGTGAGTAAACATGGGAAAACTGCAAGGCATTTGCACATTAACTTATAGTAGTTACGGTTTAAATAACCCCATTAATGTGTAATATTATGAAGTTTATTACTTAGAGTCATGATGAGCATAACGAGTGAGCAAATGGGAGTACAGCAGAATAAATAACACTTCTTTGCTTACAAACATCCCCATAAGTTACAATAATAAAGTGTATAAAGTGACAACCCATGAAGAAACATCGTTCAGTTGGCTACACTAAACTTTTCTTCCTAGGCAATAAAAGAAGCTACAATAAATTTTTTATGTGTAAAGTTAATTTTTCATTATACCAACTAACACAAACGCAATCAAAATGTCAGCAAAGGTTTTGGTTTGATTTAACCCATTACTTTAAAAGATGTTACTCATCTCAAAGGTGGTTTTTGACACTCTTAATGTGTTTTTGAAAAGAGTTTTATGGCCTACGGCTAAGATACCCTTAAAGTTTCCACCTTTGTAAATCAAAAGGGAAGCAGAGGGGGTAAGTGCAGTTTTATAGGTTTGTTTTGCCATATACAAACCTAGAGTCAAATGTCATTGAAACCTACTTTGATTGCACTCAAAATTGCATATTTTGGAAGTGAGAAGGGCAACAGTTTGCTCTTGAGCCAGTACTGTCTTTCTCCAGTGTTTTTTTCCAGGTGGCAAATCCCATTGCAGGTGGCCAATTTCACCACAGGAATGAGTGAACAGGATTTGTCCTATAGCAAAAATGAAATTCCAGGTTGCATTTGAATGTAACGTACAAGTTTAGTTTAAGCTTTGCTACCCACATTCCATGTGCAGAAAGTGGGCAGAAAGCCCAGTCAGACCCAGGCCTCTTCACAGCCATTTCTCAGAAACTGGACTGTGAAACTTCCTCATTGCACAGTGCTGCAGAACTTGAGTTTGCAAAGGGTCAAGTGTATGAATAAAATGGTGAAAAGTTAATCATGAGCAATTAGTGTTTCCATCCTGCAACAGAAATATCAAGATCTAGGGTTCTTGAAGTTAGAAATATTACTTCTCAAAAAAAAAACCCTAAAAAAGACAAATGAAAAAAACCCCACCCTAGCATTTTAATAAAGAATTATTTATTCCAAAGTGTAATTCAAAGTTAGATTCTTATTTTTCTGATGAATTAATACTTTATATGAAAAAAAACTCTGAATTTGTGAGTATCAAAATAAACTAAGTGTTTGGTTATTTCTCCAGGTTGGGTTTTTTCCCCTGAGTTTACTCTTTTTCTTTAATTGTGCTCAACAAATCTATAGAGGAAAACTGTCTTTCTGGCAACAATGCAAGTAATGAACATGGCTTAAAATCCACAATGGTTATATCTCCAAAAGATCGCACTCAACTTGTTTGTCCTCCTAGCCACTGGTGTTGTACAGGCATCACAATTCAGCTGCATTGATACCATGGCTGCAGCAGAGTCCTGTACATCCTGTGACTGAGCCAAAGTCAGAAACCTTACTGACATAAAGGGTTTTGACTACACTGGAAAAAAACTAACCTGGAGAAATAACCAAGATATGATGCTCTGTTTTTTTCAAAAATTACACATTGATATATTAGCCGCTACCAGAGATGGAAACATAGGGTTGTTAAACTTATTTGCTCTAACACTGCCGTTCCTAACTTCCGTAAGTTAGGAACCTAGGAGTCCCAAGATAGAATTAGAAAGGGATTCTTCTCACCTGATTTCATTTATTTGAATGTTAGGAATTAATTTAAGTAGTTTTTAGATTAAAATCTGATGAACTAAATTCCACTCTCAGTCACTTGAGAAAACCATCTAGTTTGGGAGTCCTGGGCTTCTGAAGCTTCTTCCATATCCTTGATGTACCTGATGTTGCAAGTAACAGAATTAATAAAAATATATTATCATATCCCTGCCTGACACAAATTTGAAAATAAGGCTGTCCTGCATGAGTGTAGCATACTCCCATCATGATGCATGGGGAATTTGTGGCAGTAGCACATAACTCAGTGAGTGCTATGAGAATGCTCTCTGCAAAGTTCAAGACCTCTAATATCTCTGCTGGTACACAGAGCCTGGTGAGTAACATCCATACAGCTGGAATAGTCTTTCTTCAGTTTAGCAAGAGGTGAGGTTTGATTGGTAATAGATGGGGTGCTCAATTCCCTTTGAAACTGTTATAAATCAGTGAGATAGTTACAAACTGAAAAAATAAGTCAGGATTAGAAAAGGATTTTTCAAAGACTTTTGCAGTTTGTAGGTATTGCTTTGCTGAAAGTCGGAACAACTGGGAACTAAATTGGGTTTTTTCCATCCTCCAAGAAACCTATCAGTCTCAGGTCTGTAAGGAGAAAAGGACCTGTGTACTTTGAATGTATGCCTCAAACTTTCTGCACCATTTAGGTTCTGGTGCAGTGTTTCAGTTTGATTCACCTCAGGACCTTAATAGGAGAAGCAGAACTTGGGAATTACATCTTAATGATTATAAGGATTACATTCTGCCTATGTCCCTCCATTGCAGAGCATGACTCTGCAAGTTAAGGAAGGAAAATATTCTCTCTAAAGAGGGTATTTCAGTGTAACCACATCAATCTAACTGATCCAAGAAAATCACCAAGGATTATGAGGAATCTCTCATTTTAAACTAAGCACAGAAATGACCACAAATAAAGTATTGCCAGTGAGCAACTAGGAAAGAGCTGGTAGCAATGTCTATTATTAATGTTGCCTATCCATTGCCCTGAAGAGATTCCACTTTCTGTTGCTTGTTCTCTGCCAGGTTTCAACTGTTCAAGCTGAAATTTGACTTGGCAGGCAACACCCAAAGGGGGGTCACAAAGCTCATCTAGGGCAGAACAGAGACATGCTCTTGCATCTATAATAGCAGCTTGCTCTTGTGTAACCCTACTGGAGACAGAACTTAGGTCTTGCCACTTACAATCCCTCTGGCCAGAGCATACTCCCATTTTTCCTACAAAGGGTCCTCAACTTCAGAAGCCAGACTGTTCCAGTAACCAGAACACTGAACAATTTACTGGTGGATTTCTTAGATGTGGAAGATTTTCTGTTTTACAAAAGGAGTTTTTTGATGTGCTTTTTAAAGAAAAATATATTTGTCAGTTTAACTTGGAGTTTAGGACAATATGCAGGATGATGATGAGTCACTGGAAACCCTCATGAGGAAACCACTGCATGCTGCATTCCAACTATGCTAGTGGGCATAACCATCACCATATCTAATGTGCAGTAAGAGCTGAACAAGTGATCAGGAGAGTCAGTAGGCTCAAGGAGATGGTTTCATAGCTCAATTAAATGTACCTACAGTGCAGATACCAGAAGCTAGGCAAGTCACCCAGGACTCAACTTATATTCTGTGGTCAGAAATAGGTGCTTTCAAGTAGTGATTCATCTGACCTATTTTGCCTGTCTAAGAGGAATTGTACTGTGTAAGAGCAAGGAATTGTAAGAGGAATTGTAAAAGGTCCTGTTTCTTTCTAATAAGACAACCTTTAAGGGACTAACTGTGACATAGAGTAGCCCTCTGCACACCAGACATCTGCATTAGTTGGATGAAAGTCATAGTCTGTTTTTGTGTAGTACATAGACCTTTCTGGAAAGGGAGAATGCCAAGGACATTACAGCAAAAAGAGAGATTGCACTCCAGAATTCACTAAGTGGGAAAGACCTGGTGTTGCAAAAAGAAATTCACCCCTACTAAGTGTAGGATGACTACAGTGTTGACCAAGACTAATGTGAGCAGTTACCACCACAAGATGGATATATATACAAGAACAAGTGCAATAAAACTAGTTTAGAGTCTGAATTTGGAGAGAAATTGGAATTAGGAAAAGGCCTTTCCCCTCTCCAACAACAAGAATTTTTTGAAATTATAGCCCAACTTTGGAAAAAGACTGGAACATCTTTAATATTTTGTCATATTGACAGTACAGAATTACATTATTTCTGTGGGGTTGTACTGTCTGTAGGACACTTGAGAAGATTTGTCACCAGGAAGCTGCAAATACATTAGGCAGGAGCATACCTTCCCCCCGTGTTCAAGTACTAATCCACAGTAATACCAAATGCAGAAGTAAACACGGGACGTATCTCCTGAAGGTACTGCCTCTAAATTCAACAATTAGCTTATTAACAGAATCGAGGCCCAGATGACACAGCTGACAGATCCCAGAAAGCACTCCTCATTGCGTGGTTGAACCTCTGCAAAGAACTCTGCTATTAAGCAGGGACTATTTCTTCACATGCCTTAGACACTCTCTGCCGTTAAAGGTGTAGTCAGCTGCTGGTGCTAGGAAGACACAGGGAAGTCTAGAGAACACAGAGATAACCAGATTCTCCATTGCTGCTAGCCTAACCACAGAAAGCAAGACAATCATGGAGGATCTTGAGGAATATAGAATTGTGGAATCATTTAGGTTGGAAAAGACCTAAGAGCATTGAGTCCAGCCATTAAGCACAGCTAAGTCCAACACTAAAGCATGTCACTAAGGGCCACCACTACATGGAAGGCACAGAAAACAAAGGAATTAAATTAGGCAACTTCAGAAGAGCAGCAGTCAGATGTCAATACCATAAGGAGATAATGATATGGCTTCTGATCTCATTTATCATCTGGCCCGAGATAGGATTAAAAACTTACACAGAAAAAAGTCCCCATAAATTAACAGTACAGAGAACCAACTGGACTCTATGTCCTACCACAAAGTTAGCAGCAAGGAGGAACCAAGGGAGAAAAGAAACAAACAGGAACAAAAGAGTGGATTAGATATTCTGAGTGTGAAAGACCTCCTAGTGGTAGAGATGTTATGGTATAGATGTATTCAAACATGGATATTTCCAGAAAATAACTTCATTAATAGAGTTTGAGGGAACAGAATAAATGGTAGGAGAATGAAACTGGTGAATGCGTCCAGAAATCCATTTACTTGCTAATGCCAAGAATCATAGTAGCATTGCTTTGTGAAGAAATTATTCAGCCCATAATGAGAAGATTTAGCTTTACAATCTCTAGCCTTTATGGTATTACTTAGCAAGTGGTACAGAAAACATAGTTCAACACACTATGATAAAGAATAAGTGGTAATCAAGTAATTAAAAACATCCATTCTGGAAGGTTGTGTGGGTAGTACTACTGGTTCCAAAATCTGCATTAATACTAGATACCTCTGCGGTGCTTGCTTTACAGTATGAAGAAAGCAGTATTTTCATAAACTTTGTGATATTAATAGGTATTAAGATGTTGTTGGTCATCTTGATTAACCACCAGAGATTAAATCAGGAATCTTCTGGAATTAAAGCCTCAGCTGGTACAGGCAAAGTCAGCAATGAGAAATCATCTAAGAAATAAATTTGCGTCCTCAGAGATCAGAGAGAAGAGGAGGTCTGGATTGCAAGGGCCATATTACAATTTTGGTGGGTTTAGCAATATCAAAGTATAGAAAAAGATACAGCCTCTTTAGATTTTCATTTTAATGCTGCCCCAACAGGAGTTTAAAATGGAGGAAATTATTGTGGCATTAATTATTTTCCTCCTGGCTTGTACAAAACTTGGACTCTCTCACAAATGTGTATCATACACTGCTGAAATATTGCACTTCATTTTTTTCTAGATAATATTATCAAATAGTACCAAGGGTGAATGTTAGGATCTGGAAAATAAAAATTATGTTGAAAGAAAATTGTACATTTGAGGAGTGGCAAACATATACAAAATAAAAATGTGTATGTTAGGCAAAACAGATCTGGAAAGGAGTTCCCAAAACCAAACAACTGTTGTCACCTGAAGAACCAGGTATACCCTGCAGTCATATAATATTTGATGTAATAAAACTTTTCTGATACAGATTTCAGTGCACTGATGGCAGTTAAAATTTTTACTATGATTTTCTATCTGAGTCTTATTAATTTTACCTTTAAGGCTGTTCTTTTATTCTCCCTACCCATATGGCATTATGCTTTATATATCAAGCTTTTAGGAAATTGAATCCAGTATCCGTTCAAGAGAATTAAATTAAGATTGCTTCATTTTGAATAGATAAAAGTTTGAATACTGAAGAAATTTTTAGAAATTCTCAACACTGATAATCAGTAACTTAAGGACAACCTTGTAGTTAAAGTGCAGAACTAGACATCACGAGATTTGGATTCACTGTGCTGCTTCAGGTCTTCTTTTGTGAGCTGATGCAAATATCCATGTTCCCCATCTGTATAATGGAAACATTATTATTCCTATGTCTGCATTGCCTAGGAGTCCTGCAAGCTGCTCTTCAGACTTGTCATATTCCCTCATCTGTGAATGCTCTACAAGAGAAAAGCCTTTGAATGGATTCTTATACAGGGCAGGAATGATCTTACTATTCTTTAGAACAACACTGCAGCACTGGGATCTGAATCTGCTTGTTACTCCTCCTGCTTCAGAAATACAAGTGTTAATAATAATTAACAGTATTAGCACCTTTTAATTGTGCTGCACTTGGAAGCTCCTTCTTACCTCTTTGCTCTGGGTTAGGGAACTCCCTATTGTCTGCTTTAGCTATTGTAAATAACCAGTGTTGCTCAATATCATTATAGTTGTAGTTGTTAGCAATTTATTCAAAGAACATCTTATGATTGCAAATAAAACAGGCAGGTGTCTGCAATGAGGAGTTTATAAACTACATTAGAGGTAGCACAGCAAGACATGAACAGAGAGCAAGCATTAGAATTCAGTGCCTTTCACAGAGGTACAAAGCAATAGGATTTTCTTTTTCCTCTCCTTTTTTCCTCATTTACTTTCTTCTTGTTTTCTTGGAGTCCTGATGTGTGGGCAAATTTTGTATTCTCCAAACACTGGGCAAAACATGCTTAGCTGCTCAGTTTAGGCCACAGTACATAGGAAGTCTCGAGAGAGATGAACGATGCAAGAAATCCTTTTCTCCTTGCACATCGCTGAATAAATGCCGCCGCTTGAAAACAAATCATGATCTCTTATTCATCAAACCTGCTACTGTTCACCTCTTTCCTTGTGAACAAGGTAGAGGAATGATCCCTTGGCTTCCAGCAATGTCTTATCCCAAGGTAGAATTGGTACTTTATGATATGCAAACCATTGCTCAACAAAAAGAAGAAGTAAATTTAGGTCCTGGTATAAAGACTGTTAATGTTAGAAAGGAAATTCCTACTGGGCCTTTGGCCAGATCTCTTTCTTAGCCTATGTAACCTGAAAAGAACATTTCGTCTTTTTCCTTCTGTAGTTTGTTATCATCTCCTGTTGGAACTTGCCGCAGGTGGGACTCTGGTTCCCACATAGGATTGACAGGAAGAAAGAGAAGCAAGAGGCCTCGATGCCCCCTGTGCCAACAGCAGCTGGTGCAACATGTCCTGCTGCATCACAAAATGCAGCTGCTGTTGTTTTGAGAGGCATGTCTGTCTGCTGGGGCCAGGGCGTTCATTCCTGACTGAGGCTTTGAAGTGCTCCTCTCTACCAACACCCACACACTAAATAAAACAAAGGGTTGAGATGACACTGGAATATGACAAAAAACTACAAAAGGTCATGTGGTAGAGTCCAGGTGCACAGCACTTCATGGAGTAGTTATGGAGCCTCCACAAGAGTCAGAGGCATAAGGAAGGAGAAAGAAGTTGCTGTAAGCTACTTTCATTATGAGATTTTACACTGGAAATGAAAATGTCACCCCAGAGCAAAATGCTAACTTAGTTATCCTACAGACAACCCCAACTGCAAAAGAATTACAGGTTAAAAAGGAAAGGGAAGAATCTGTCAGCAGGGCTAATAGAAGCTAGCGTGTCTTCGAGAGTGGAAAATGTTAAAGGCTGAACTGCTGCCAGAACCCATGATGAAGCCAAATCCAGCAGGGAGATTCTGTGTTTTGTCAATAAGCTCTGGATCAGGCCCTTCATTTCCCCTTTGCTCACTAAATTGAGAAAGAAGTGGTGGAAAGAAAAGTGACTCACTCTTGTAGGAGACTGCTTGGCCCCTTCGCCAGGCAGTTGGCTAACAGCATATTGCTCTGTAGGGCATGTTATATCTCTGCACTTTCCTTATCAAAATGTCAATAGTTTCTCATTGCCTTTCAGTGTTCCTAGGAAAGTACATACAGACTGCAGGAAGTGAAAGGCATGAGATCCAAAAGGCTGAGATAGGTGTTCCTAGGAAAAGGCCCAAGCTAGAGGCAGGAACCTGAGAAGAAGGATAAATAGTTATTTACTTAAATTTGTATGTCTACAGTTGCCATTTTGAAAGGCAGGAACAGAAGTTTGAGACCTGGCCTGCACCTGAAAAACTGAGTATTATAAAATTTTTGAAGTCAGGAAAAGTAACAAAGGAGTCTCACTGTCAACTCTGAAGCATGCAGTGCATTTTCCCTTTCACCAGCCTTTATTTTGGCTTCTCAGCTACTATCTGTATTTGTTGAATGGCAGTGCTTTAGCCTAGGGAAAAACACACATCTGCAACAGAGTAATGGTTGCTCTTAGTCCATGAAAACGTTGCCAGTATTTCAGTGGGTCTGAGTTTCACTCCTGAGCTCCTGCTCTGACTCAGCTTTGTCTGTGGTATTGGACATTTTGAATTCGTAACATCAAAACCGCAGAAGGAAATGCTAAAAGTTACTATTAGGGTTTCTTTATCCAACTTTTTTCTCTCATCAGTGTCTCTATTAGCTGTAGCAAAGGCATTGGTCTCTGGTCCCTACAGTCTTACCATTGTAGCAGGTATAAAACAGAGCTGACAGCACAGTGCTGTGCTCCCCACTCTGACACTTCCTTTTGCATATTGCAAAAAAATGTTAATAATAAAAAATAATTTACCTAAAGCTAAATTTATTGTAAAATATCATGATTTGATTTAATATTATAGTATTTAAAAGTGGAAATTATCTTTTCGGCAGCAAGACTGTGCCCCATTGCTCCACTTGAAGAGCCCACCTCCCACCAATGTGCCATCCTGTGCAGTTTCCATGAGGTCCCACTAAGGTTGTTCTGTGGCGGTGCAAGAATTGTTTTATTAAGTTTTTATAAGAAGTTTTATGTTATGGTTCATTTCACTGTGCCCCCAGTTTTGTAACAGTCCATCCCCTTTGAGTTGTTTCATGTCAATCATCCCACCCCCCCACCTATCATTGTCAATCCCCTCTCCCCTCCCTGCTCTGGGGCATCCTGTCCATCACTTCAGGCCCCCTCCCCAGCTTGGGAAATTCCCAGGGAGGTGTCGAGTGATAGGTCGATGCCCGCGGGAATTCCTTTTCCCTTTTTGTCAGTAGTCAGAGGCTTAGAAGTGGACACCCCCTGTTACCCCTGGAATTCCCTGATTTGCTATCCTGTTGTGACCTCCCCTGAACCCTCCCCCGCTTATAAGATCGGGGAGGGAAATTCAAACTCTCTCTGGCCGGCAGTTTGGACGAGCTGGGGGCTCCTGCAGCTCGGCTTGAAAAAACCATCTTTAAACCTGCTCAGCTGAGAGCCATCCTTTTATCTGCCACCGCAGTCACAACACTGTTTGGACCAGCCGCTGGTGAGAAGCCGAGTCCAGCAGGTGAAGATAACCTGCGTGCGTACCTGGACCGAAACGCTCTGGCTGCTGTGCAGATCTGAGCCAGCCAGGGGCCAGCATCCGCCCAGCGTGGAAAGGCACAGCCACATTGTTCCTTGGCACAGACGGACTACACAGAAAAGAAAACAAAATCTTGGGCTCTGTCACGTTCTCCAAGCAAACTCTGTGAACTGATTTTTCATGTAAGCAGTGGAAACTACAAAGTAATAAACCCTCTGAAAATGCAGCCTGGATTTGAGGCAAAAATGCCACATAAATTGATTGTTTACCTAAAATGAGCTTTTTTAAGTAACAGGAAAAAAATGTAAGGTGTGAAACAGCAGTGGAGATTACTAACAGCAATAACAAGTTAGTTACTAGCAGGCTAGGACTTCAGTTTCAAGGTAAATTTGCATTCACAGGGATGTACCAGGTTAGATTTTTATACGAGAAAGTCGGTGAAAAGAAAAATTCAAACGGATCACAGACACTTACTCATTTTTCTGCCATTTACGAATTTTATGTGCATGTTTGGTGGCTGATTACTTGGCTAGAGAGAAATTTGTTGTATTTCCCTGCAGCTTGTTTGTTAAAATTCTGTTTTATTCCAGCAGCCAGCACTGTGCTGCATCCTGACAACTGCACAGAGGAAAAGTGCCACAACTGGCACATACCAGCTGTGCTTCCAAGCAGCAAACTACTGCTTCTCCACCTGGAAATATGGTATTTACCCTTTTCTTGGGGAAATAACATATTCTACAGCAAGACAATGGAAGGCAGCTTGTTCAGGCACAGTAAAGTACGCACATGGTAAGCACAACAGCCTGATTTCTCTCTGCGTTGCTTCAGTTTCACACAGATGCATAACAAGATGACTCCTACTCATCTGGGTTTTTGGCATCCACAAAATCTAACTCCTGTTCTGCTGCCTCTGGCATGGATTCTGAGTCCGTGAAAGGTGTCTGGCCCATGCTGGTCCCCACAGTGGACGGGAGATTCTTGTCCTCACAGGGAGCTGCCTGACTGCCCAGCACTGGCTCTGGGCATGTCTCTGTAAATTCCAGGGACACACGTACCACAGTCTTATCTTCTGGATTAGAGACAGGAATTCCTTCTCTGCTTCAAAATACTGGCATTATGCCACATTCCTGGATGCCTAAAATTAAGCCTCAAGGCCACAACTAAACAAGGACTTAGGTACCCAGAGTGGACCTTAGAAGGAATTCAGGCACCTGAGTACAAAGTTGTGGAATGCTGCTCTTCATCTATTTTCCAAGCTTAGAGGAGCTCAAAGCCCAGAGATGCAAAGTCTGCAAGCACCTAAAGCTGGGTTTTCTTTAGGTGTTTGCCGACTTGGCATTGCAGTGCCAGTGTAGCTGTTCCAGAGCTGGCATAAGTGGATATGACAGTACAAAACTCAAGTCTTAAAAACCCCAACTTTGCAATTTTACATTTGAGTAAAACAGTTCTATTTTCAACGGTGTTAGTGGCTTGCAGCACCAAATCTGCTGGTGGCCCACACCTACAGGGAGAACTCTGATACTACATTCTGATTCCTTCTTTTAAGTAAATAAATTTATAGTCTCATTCAATTTGTCAATTAATCAGTGCAGGAAGTTAAACAGGGTATTATGGTACACAGGGAAAGTATTTGCTTTTAAAAGGTACCTAAATATAGCTATTGAATTGCAGCATCTTTCAGGTCATATTGTTAGATTATATTATATTTGAAATGCAAAGGGGGAATGTGCATAGGAAAACTCTCTGCAGCGAGTTATGCCTGGTTGACTTTCACATTGACTTGGTGTTTGCTCATTCAGCATTAGAGAGGTATTTGGGCCAAGGCTTTAATAGGTGAAGAATCAGAACAGGAGGAGATTTTGCGTCAGTGTGTGGGCTGTGAATGCTACAAGGAGGTGATTAAATAGACACTGGCAGCAGAAGATAAAGTTAGCAATTATGAGGCCATTTCCAGGAACAGGCAGCCCAGAATAAAATTATTTTACTAAAATCAGTAGGTAAAAGTAAGAAAGCCCCATCTTTCTTCACTCTTGTGAAAAGATCCTGTTTTCTTTCCTTTTCCTCTAGAGCTGCAACCTACATGGTTTCACAGTTTCCCTGTGCACATATCTTTTGGTGTTTATATTTAATATTCTTGCCCCTCTTTGCAAAGCTAGTAGGGCTCACATAGAACGCTAGGCTGGAGAGTGATACTGTCTGTTTGCAATGCTAAGGCATCAGGATAAGGAGGCTGTGAAAAACTTTTTACACCCTCTCTCCCTGATGCTGTGAGCCCAGCATGAAGGAGCAGCTGCCTACAGTGTAGATCCCTAGTGTGCTTCACCATACATAGGGTGAGGGGCAGCAACATCACCACATGTTCTGCTTAGTGCCAGTTGTGATGTGAAATCATTAGAAACTGGGCAAAGATCACAGATTTCTTCCCTACAGGCTTCCAGATTCACGACAGATGACAACTCTTTTCAGATATTCCTGACTTGACTGGCTTTAAAATGCATTTCTGAGAAGTGAAGGCCAAATCCTGTAAACTGTGCACATAAGTCATCCAGCCCCCTGCCCTTTGTTATGGAATTATACACGCACCATTGTCATATTGCAGAAGCCTTTTTATATTGATCAACAGGAGATATTGAATATGTATTTATACATGCTGAGAGCACCTCAGGTGTAGAGAAAATTATGTTATGAGACATAAAAGCATGAATTTCCACTGTAAGAAGACTGATTTGAAAACTCGACCTCCTTTAACTATTGTTACCTGTGCAGCAAACTTGCTGTCCTTACATATATCCACTGAGATTAAAACAGCAGATCTTTTTGGAGATTTCAGGAGTAGCTGAGTTAGCAAGATTAATTTATTAAAAGAAAATATCTGAAAGATATCTTTTCTGTTCAGAATTTCATATTTTTGTTTATACCTCATAAATGTTGATACCTCATTAAGTAGTCTTTAAGTGCTTCCCTCTGCAACCAAGTCCATCCCTCAGAATACAGAGTTGAATAATGTGCATCTCCCTGAAACTGGTCTCAGAAATACCTCACTAATGATAATGTGGTTTCTCAACATTTAAAGTCAGTGGGGAGAATTATGGTTACCTGGTATCTTTTGCCCTTTATGTAACCAGGCCCTAGCATTTTTGTCAGTGCTCCTTCCATTTCCCTTGACAGACTGACCTTCGGTGTCTAGCCTTGATTTTCTTCCATCACTGCAGGTAACACAAATAACACAATTTCTGTGAGTCACCATAGAGACAGATCCACCACTAAATCCAGAGCTTCATCCCTGCAGTCAGACCTTGATACATCAAACCTGAACACTGAATCTGGAAGCTTTAACTTCTACAATGAGGGGATTGACAAAACTAGCCTGGAGCTAAGCAGAAATAAGATTACTGACGTACAAGGTTTTACTCAATGTTAAAGAGATAGCACAAGTAAGCTCTCCTGTGCACAAGTAAAGGGGTGGGAGGATTTTGCTTCTGTGATTTTTTTTTTTTTTTTTTAAGGAAAAAAAATATTCTTGTAAATCTGTGCTGTGAGGTATAGGACACATAGAGCCAATGATTCTGATCCAGGAAAGGTTGTGTGGACACCTGCAAGATCTGTGCATGCTGCTGTTCCTTGAGTAGCATTGCCCTAATGTGTTGCCACACATGCCATGGCATAATAGCAACATGATATCCCGAAGACTTACAAGAAGAGTGTGGTGTATGGTTAGAGGACCCATGCTCTCCAAGGACTGTTTTTGCACACAGAATTGAGGTATTTTACAGTTATACCACATAAACAATGCAGTAGATTTGAGTGCTGGGTTTTTTTCTCCATGAAAAAGTCCAAAGATATTTCATACAGGCTTATTTCTATTCTGACAAAATATACAAAAGAACAAATGATTCAATCTTTTCCACTAAATACAGCTTCAGGCATATAATTAGCAATCTAGAGAGGATGATTGCAAGTGAACGGGCATGAAAAGTTACACTGTTATCACAGATGAAGTTATAATATTTCATTATCATTCCATGATGCATGAATTAATTGATATTTATTCACAGAGGTGCATTGGAAATAGTGGTACCTTTTATGATAATTATACCTATTTTTCAATCTGAGGGGAAAAATACTGCCTTAAACACTATGACTTATGAGACAGACCTTCAACGAGCAGCTAAGTACTTGTACCTACAAAAATACTGTAGTTATGTGCATTTCTTTTGTATATTCATGGTTCCCATAGCTATGCCTATGTATATATGCATGGTGTTTATGGCACATAATGATGTATTTGAGAATATGAACATACACCTTGAGGGAGAAATTGTGGGTTTAAGTGTTCTTTTTACGGGAAATAATTAATCTACCCACAAGTGAAATACTCTCACCCCTCAAGTGAAATGACAAGAGATATTTGGCATCTTGGAAGGTTACATAGATCCTAAACAGGATAGAAAAAAACCATACCTGTTTGTGTGGGTTTCTCTCTAAGGATTATGCTGCTGCATTTTACAGGCTTAACATCAATCCTGGGGTTTAAACTTTTAAATTCTTAATCACTAAAAGCAAATAGCAGGTTCAGCGAAGCTGTGAACTTTGGTGTATTTTTCCACTCCTTCGTGAAGCCTGGATTGACTTTGTGATTGGATGGACAAGGGAGGCCAACAGGAGTATTCAGAAAGACTTTCTGAAAATATTTGAGCAGTTTTTGCCCTACACACAGTTAATATTTATTACCATGGTGAAAAGTGGTGGACTTAGTGCTGTGCTTTGTTTGCTTACTGAGAACAGAAGTTGCTATTCCCATATGCAATAGAAGTTGCTGCCTTGGCCACAAAACCTCAGAGATACCAGAACATCAGGAAATAAAAGCCAGATAGTATGTGATCAGCCAGAACCAAGGTGAACAAAGAATTTGAAGAGAGGATGCCAAAACAGAAAAGGAGGATTTCATAAGTATTAGAGGTAAAATGAGTGACATGAATATGGTGGAAACCCAGGGAAGTAGAATGCTGGTGAACTCTAAGAAGGAGATAGCTAAGAAGAACTATATATATTTAGAAATATCCAAGTACAACAAGTTTCAAGTGGAAACTGCAGAGGATTTCTTTGCAGATTCATCTGGTCAAATGAACCTGGGAACTGCACAACAGAAACATGAGCTTGTCTTTCAGGGCCACTTGCAAGAGTCTAAAGCTGGGTCCAAAAAAGACCTTTCAGTCCAAGATTACTATGCTAAAAGGAGTGGAAAGAACAGTCTGTAAAGGAGACTAGACAATAACAAACTGTGCTGTCTTCTTGGAGCCAAGTCTCATGACATCATTCTGGGAAGGCATCTGGAGGTTGGCAGAAGAATTTTCACTAGTGAAATTGCACATTAGCACAAATGACATTTCTGTACGTGATAACACATGAAGAGTTTGAAAGGGTCAGGTAGTGAGGCAATTCACTGTGATCCTCTGTCCCTGGAGACTCCCAAGTCAAATAGCTGCATGATGATGCTTGATATAAAGAAATTATGCCCATAGTGGAAGACGCATGAAAAATGTTCAGTGTCCATTGCATTATGGAAGAAGATTTTTGCTGAGGAAGAGGCTGAATTATAAAAATTTAAAACTTCCAAAAGTTCAGAGAGAACAAGAGAAAGACAAATAGCATTCATTTCATGCCAAATCAAGACAAAGGCCCCCAAATTAAACAAACTCTCAAGGGACAGAACAAAAAAATATCCTTTATACATCAATGTATCTCAACATCAATATCAGGGTTCTGTGTAATAATCAGGAAGGATTTGAATTGTTTGTCTAGGACCATTTACCTGTTTTAGTCACTGGTACTAAAAAAGAAAGATTTGACTGGAATTTTAAAACTGCAAGCTCTGTTTTATCTGGGAAGGGTGTTGTGGAAAAAGGGGAATGAAAATTGCCATGACTTCGCAGTAATTTCATGACAGAGTAATGATCATGAATACCTGTAGAACAAATTTCATAAACCATCAAGTGGAGTACTAGTGTCTGACATAGATCACACTATGGAACTACACAAGAGGAACTTTAAGATTCTTTCTATAATAGTGTGTGGCAAAAAATGCACGCCATGGTGGGGGCATCAATTTCACTTAGTTGTGATAAATTGTCAAGTTTTACATTGTTGTTGTGTCCTTGGAATTTTTTTTATTTTTAAAGATGAACATTCTGTAACACAAAAAGCAATATAAAAATGCAATAATTATAAATTTGAAAGCTGAGACATACTGAGTGCCAAGTGACTGACTTTGTTGCCTTTATCCTGTGTAAACAGAACAAACCCTGTGTATTTGCTGTCTTTATGGACCAATTTGCTATATGGGAAATATGAGCTGGCTCAGCTTGATTTCATCATAGCTTACAAGAACCTCTGAAAGAAAGAAAAAAATGAAAATAGAGTGCCAGTCAGTGTATCAGACAAATCATCCAAAAGCTCCCTAGCTGTCAGATAGACATATTCAGACCAGAATAAAGATTCAAAGTTTAAGCACAAACAGATGATTGGAACAATTTACCAGATATAACATTTGGTAGTTCAGTGAGAGTATGTGGTGTAGTGGTGTCAGAGTAACTAGATTATTTTTTTCCAAGAGACATTCCTTATTTTATCTGTAACTAATGGGTTTGAATGAGAAGTTAATTCAGGAAAATCCCATGGACTACATTAGGCAGGGGGCTGGGGTAAATGTTTACAACATTGAAATCCTTTTTTTTTTTTTTTTTTTTTTTTTTTTAAATTTAGGGAGCAAAATGTCAGACCCTACAGGGTCATTGCAACTCATTTCTCATTATCTGAGTCTCTGGAGCACTAGACTTTTTGCATACTTTAGAAAACAAGTGTCCAAAGTCTCAAAGTTTTGGTTTAATTCTAATGATTGTTTCTCCAACTTTGTATAACTAATGTGTAAATCCTTTCAAATGTATGGTCTTGCGCCAATGTGACAGAATTCTTGGCTAACATAATTTTCGCTTCTCTTTTACAGAAGTTTGCTCTTATTTCTTTTCTTTTCCTTGGTTTCTTCACTCATTAGATTTAAGAGCATTTTTGTGCGACAAGGTAGAGGCATGATTTGTTTGTTTGTAGGCAGGTAGTACTTTGTACAAGTATTGATTGTGCACTGTGTTGATTTGATTGATGAAGATAACTGTAGCTTTTGTTTAAAACAAAGCGTACTTGTGATTGAAATGCTTTCTCAGAGCCTGTGAATATGCTAATGAAGTTAGATGTATACTTTTCTTCCAGCTCAACTGAGAAAGCTGCTGTTTTGGGATCAGCAGGACCCCACATTGTGACTCTGTATCATGGGACACACTGAAGGCTCCCTGACCTACTGATCCCTCCAGTCCATCTCATCTACTCGGGAGGCAGCAGTGCTGTCAACACAAGCAACTGTCCCAAGGAAATTCAGAACAAAGAAAATGTGCAGGTTTTGAGGTCATGAGATGGTGATTTGACTCAAAGGAAAGAAGGTCTCACACTGCAATATCCCCCAGACCTAACTGAGGGGTGCACTGTCAGAACAAGCATATCTCTTGGAGAAAGCAAAGAGGACTGCTGACAGTTTCTTGGCTGTTTGCCTGCATACTCCTCAAAACCCTAATAATCTTGTGTTTAACATTCTTCCATTGAATTTATTAAATGTAATTGTGATTCTGAGACCTGCTTAGTTTAAGGGTGATCAAATTTTAGTAACATCAATGCAGTGTCTTATCCAAATTCAGTTGTAGGCCCAGGAGTAGGTCTTTCTTCTTGGAACTAGATGACTTCTCTATGATACTAAATAGGTGTTCAGCAAACTGCATTGTTACCTGTGCTGTAGCTCATTGCTGACATAAATTGTAATATTTGTTATTTGTGGCAGTGCGAGAATTGTTTTATTAGGTTTTTATAAGAAGTTTTATGTTATGTTTCAGTTCACTGTATCCCCAGTTTTGTAACAGTCCATCCCCTTTTGTGTTTTCTGTATAATAAGGTGTTTTGTGTCAGTCCTCCCACCCCTCACCTGACCTGGACCATCCCCTCTGCCCCCCCTCGCTCTGGGGCAGCCTGCCTATCACTTCGGGACCCCTCCCAAGATTGCAAAATTATTCGGAGAGGGCTTCAGGTGATAGGTCTCCCGGGGCAGAATTCCTTTGCCCTTGATATCAATGGTCCAAGGCTTGGGGGTGGGCACACCTTGTTACCCCCTGAATCCCCTGATTTGTTGTCCTGTTTTAACCTCCCTTGAACCCCTCCCCCAGATATAAGGTGGAGGAGGGAGATTCAAACTCTCTTGCTCTCTGGCCTCTCTGGCCTGAGGTTTGGACCAGCTGCGGACTTCCTGCAGCCCGGCCTGAATAAACATCTTTTAACCTGCTAAGCTGAGAGCCAGCCTTTTCTTCTTACTGCTGCTGCTGTCACGACACTATTTAGTCCAGCTGCTGCTGAGAAGCCGAGCCAGCAGGTAAAGATAACCTGCGTGCCCATCCGAACTGGGAACATCTTGTAGCTGTGCAGATCTGAGCCAGCCAGGGGCCAGTGTCCGCCCGGTGCGGAGACAGGAACCAGCTACAGTTATCAATTTAATGTTATCCATTTAATGCTCAAGATATTGAAAAGAGTATCTACAGAGCTGCTTGTTTGTTTACTGGGTAGATTGACATCTTTTATATCCATTTTCAGCTCAAGATGGAATATTGTTTGAGCTGAGTCTTCAGAATTGCAAATTATTATATCTAGGCAGAAAAATGCAGCCAACATCTCGCCAGCTCCTATCATTACTCTGTACTGCATTCCTTATTACCTTGCAGGTTTTTACCTATGGATATAAATCAGGAAGTAAACAGGGATGAGAGGTACATCAGGAAGCCATCAGAATCCATCTATTAAAAAAAAAAAACAGGATCAAGAATATCTAAAGTATTCTGATAGACTTCTGTCTAACAAATACATTTCTTAAACTTCTTTGTAAAAAAACTCAAGTGATATTTACTTCAGTTTCTCAAGTTGCTGCAGTTGTTAACTACCCTTTATGTCATAAAGTCTTACCTAACATTGACTCTGAGTCAGCTGGTCAGAGCATGGTGCTAACACCAGGTTTGTGGGTTTACTCCCTGTATGGGCCATTTACTTAAGAGTTGGACTTGATGATCCTTGTGGTTCCTTTCCAACTCAGAATAATCTGTGAACATTTAACCTGAACTTTTTTGCTTCAGAGATTCTTTCAGAGTTTATTTCTCTCTGAAATGCAGTAGCCCATTCATAAGTAATGTTAGGAAAGGATTATTGTCTGCTTGCAGAATTATTTTACATATTTAAACACTACTGCACTTCTCTCTAGTTTCCTCAAGACTTAAAAATTCCATTTCTTAAGACCTTTCCTCATTGGTCATACCTCAATTCCAACTCACTGTTTTCCTCCTCTCTTTCTCTGTCTTTCTTGGGCCATAAGAAAGACAGTTCTATCAATGCTGACTAGCACAGATAGATTCATTTCTATATGATGTTTCCTTGAGTAACTTATACACCCCAATGATATTGCTTTTCAACAGTAATATGGTGGTTTGGGTTTGTGACTCACTGTTCTTGCCAAGTCCTCCCTTCCCAAACTACTTTCTGGCGAGTTGTTCCTCATTATGTATTTGTGCAGTTCATAATATTTGATAAAATATATAACTTTATACTTGCCCTTATTGAATTGAGTCCCATTTTTTCAGAACATTTCTTCAATTTATCAAGATCATTTTGCACTTTAATCCTGTTCTTCAATCTCATTACAGCCTGGATGATTCTGGATCACCTGCAGATTTAATAAACTCATATTCTATTCCTTCATCCAAGATATAAGTGAAAATATTGGCTAAGCTCAGGACAAACTGGCTGAAATCTACTTAGACATCCTTCTATTCTGACATTATATTAAAAACAGCTATGTATCCACCCTGTAGCAGTTTCACTTAGTTTTCTTGACTTGCTTATGAAAGTTTTATGTGAAGCTGTATCAAAAGGCTCTGTAAGATATATGGCTGCTATGGTTTCTTCCTTATCCCTCAATCAGTTAAAATGGTTTGACATGATTTCTTCTTGCAAGATTCAAACAGACATGGATTCCTCATCCTGGGAAAAAATAGATTGTCTATAAAATCTTGGAAGTTGGTAAGAAAGTATAAAATACATGATCGTTCTCTGTCCCTGATAAGGCAAACAAATATCTTCTGATGAGGTTTCGAGGCCACGGCTGACTTCCACAGCTCTGCCAGCTGGATTCTTATGTCTCCATGTCAGGGACTATTATTTCTCATCTCCTTCTTGCATAGGACCATCATTGTGGTAATAATTTTCTGTACAGGTTGATGATAAATACAATTTCATATATCACAAAGGATTAATGAAATGCTACAGGTTTCTTCACTTTGTCCCAATACAGTAAATATACTCTTTAAGCAAGATGGTTGCTTATTTACAGAAGAGTTTTTAAGCCAGTTATGTTTACCAGGCACTAAAGAACAGTTTTCTGGTCTGTACCGTCTCTGATTGAAGAGATTTGCTTGGGTTCCCAGGAGAGCCACACAGTCTAGATGAACACTAACAAGGTACGAGCAGCCTACAGACAGTGCCTGCTTGGAATCAGAAGTGACGATCTCAGAGTACATGCATATCTCAACAGTGAAGAAAAAGTGTAGTGGCTACAGGGGAATGAAGTCTTTCTGTATCTCAGGATCAACTGAGTGAGGAGAAAAACCATCTATAGACAGAGGTTTTAAATTATATTCTCATAAAAACTCAGGAAAGGTTTATAGGAAGAATCAAACGAGTTCATGTGTTGGGGACAAAAACATAGACCAGTTGCTCGTCTAAGGGCTACTAATTTATATTTCTGACTTATTCAAAATAATCAAGGGGGAAAAAAATACACTTTTAAGAGAAAGCTCTCACTAAAACAAAAGCCAATGGGAATGAGGCTCACATCAAAGATGAAATTTTAACTGGAGCTTCATTTCAGTTTTGTATTTCAAATGTTTCCCACTGCACAGTGACAGGAGAACTCTAAAGAGCCTGCCACTACTCAGCAGCCACATAGTACTGAGTTAATCTCATTGCTCAGCTTTTTTTTTTTTTTTTTTTTTTTGTTTTTTTTTTTGTTTTTGTTTTTTTTTTTTTTTTTACTTACTTTTGCCTCTTTTGCTATTAAACTGTAAATAAAATCTTTTAGGGAAATTATCACATGTTTTGTGCTGTGTGAATACATAATACAATGTTGACCAGGCTCAGCTACAGCTTCTAGGTGCTGCATAGAACAAGTAGATTGCAAGCACAGATGCAGTATCACTTTCATGACTAATTAATATTCCACCAACAAGATTCCTTTCTATTTTGATTTATAATCTTTTATCTTATTCATGACTTAAATTCAGTCTTATATATACAAAGGTTTGTAGGAAACACCATGTATTTTATTCTCTTCTCTTTGTTAAAAATACATAGTGTAGGGCCCTAGAGAAACACAGGAAAGTCTGCAAAGTGTTCCGGAGGAAAAAGAAAGGATCACTTTTCTCAGACATTATTTATTCAGTAAAATTAAGCACATTAATCAATAAATTAATAGAGATAATTTTCTTACAGTCCACCTGAGTCATTACTTAGACTATTCCTTTATCTTTCTTTTATAAGAATTTTGATACCTTGTTATTCTGAAATATTCAAGTAACCTGAGACCGAGAATGAAATCTTTATTTATTCTTCTTTGTCAGTCTCGTATTCTCATTAGAGTCTTGTTACCTATGCCAGAACAACAATATTCTAATTTATCTGTTTTTCTGTTCTCTGGTAATGAATTAACGGTGATGGGAACCATAGCAACTGAAGCAAAAACTTCATTAAGCAAGAACAATTTTTCAGTTTACACTGCGCAATGTGAAATTGCTTTCAGTAACAAAGTCCTCCACAGAACAATTATAACTAGAACAAAGAAAGCAGGAAAGCAGTTAAGCTGAACCCTGGTGCAGAGGAGTCTGTATTTCAAGCTGTGAAATGCTGACCAGGTTTCCATTTTAGGAATAATGCTCAAAGATAGCCACTAACTGTCAAAAAAACACACAGAAACTTCATAAGTTTCAAGCAAACATTTGGCAACCTTCGCTGTGATTCATCCTGAAATTTTATTCTAGGCAAACCAACACAGTTAACACCATCAGAGCTATTAAAGAAAACTTTCCCAGCTGAAATAAATGCGACTGGAATGAACTACCTGAAGTATAGATGGTTGCTGTGAGAAAAGCAGCTGTTCCATCAGCCTGTGCTCTATATGTTGACAACAATTTGTGTGCTATGAAAAGATATAGCCATGGACATCAGAAACAATGACCTGAGGTATCTGAAGTCAGATGACTGTTTAGGTCTTCTAAATTAAATCTCACTCAACATGTTTATGATGAAGGCCAACTTAGGGTGGAGTTTGCATTCAGCTCTGACACAATGATGTTAATGACATCTCAGAAGTTTACCATTCAAGAAATATTTTAGAAGATAAGAGAATTCAGAAGTGAATTCCTAAAACATCCTAGCCAAAAAACCTCAGCCAACCCTGGCTTTCTGTAAGCAACAAACTAAACCATCTGAAACATGTACTGATACAAGGGCAACTCAATTACCCTGTCACTTAATGAGAAAGGACGACAAGAAATGACCAACATGTGCCTGGAATGCATTATGAACATTTCTTTTTTTATGTATTAAAGTCCAGGAGAGCAGGCTTTTCTAAATAATAAGGCAGAACTGATTAAGAACATGACAGAGAAACAACTTAGAGAGAACTACCATAAAATTGAAGAGCCTATGATTCATAGTGAAGAGAGAAGCCAAAGAAAAACATTTGGCACTTGAGGAAGACTGACTTCAAAAAATTCAGAGATGTGGTAGATACTAGTCCATGAGAACACGTCAGTGCACATGGCACAAAGGGAGATATGAAGATAAAGAAACACAGAAATCACAGAAGAACATCCTATAAGTAGTGAATAGATAAGACCAGGAAGGTATATTCTCTATTGCTCAGCAGGGAGGGACACTGAAGGACACTGAGAAGCCTGAAGTGTTTAGTGGCCCTATCACTCAGTTCTCACTAAAAAGATCAACTGCAAATACAGGACTAGCACAATTAATACTGGCAGCTAAAAGGATTCTGTCTCAGGTTGAAATATATAAAGAGAAATGCATAGTGCATAGCTAAAAAGGGTGCTCTCAAATTGGCTAGATTTGATAAATGTTACGTGAGAGTGACTAAAGAAATCTTAAAGCCAGTACTGGCTGTTTCTGAGACTTCATAAAATGGGTGAGGCACCTGCAGACAGTAAAAGAGCAAATGTAGTACCTGTCCTTTGAAGTAGGAAAAGGAGGCAGTGAACACAAAAGCACAAGAGATATTCCAGATCAAAACAGAGGTCATTGAGCACAGCCAGTGTTAAATGTCCAGGTAAAAGCATAAAAAGTAGAAACCAAGGGAGTAGTGGTACTTCCCAGCCTGCAGGATGTAGCTTATTTAAAAAGTCTATTCTAACAAGGATGAAAGATTTAAGCAAAAATACAGGAAGTGCAGAAGTACAGAGTAAAAATTATCATGAAAACATGGTCAATTACATACATGCATATATGCATGCTAACAGAAAGGCTGTGATTCAGTTATCACAATTTTATCATAATTAAATATCTTCTTGTCTTTGAAGTAGCATGGAATATTAACAGAGATCTGACCTCCTGTCTGACTCCAAGATACTGGGCAAGGTTCACCTTACTTGCTTTGATTCCTAAATTGGAGTGAAGGTGGAATTTGTGCAGCAACTCATTAAGAGTACAGGTATTTGGAAGAAAGCTGCAGACAATGGCTGGATTATGGGGAATAAAAGGCAAACAGATAGGATCTTTGTCTGGTTTTTACTCTTTTGCTTGGGGGTTTTCTTAGTTATTGCTTGAGAATTTTATATCAAAAATCCTTCTGAAAGAGTGGCTACTGCTGTGGGAATATGAAACATTCAGTTTTGATTTTCCACTCCCAATATGAATACACACCATGTTTTCTCTGTTGAGCCATCTTAGTTTCTGGTGATGCTACATGTCTATTTTACTGTGCTTACTTCATCAGGGAATAAACAACCTTAAGAAGAAACTTAATACAGTAAGTTAAAAATCTAACTCTGAATGTAATGATAACTTTTTGAAACATAGAATATGATGTACAACTTTGCTTTTATCTTAGAGAGGAAAGGAAATTTCTCCATACTTTTTTATAACACATGTTGTTTGAAGTTTCAAAGTTAAACCTAATGTCTTTAGATTCTCAGCATACCATCCACATATTTCCAATTCAATCCATATTTTCCTTCTCCGAGGTGAACTGGTAATGCATTCCCACAGAATAAAGAAGTTGTGACTTCACCTAAGAAGACATTACCATTTCAAGACATAATGCACTAATACTACTTCATGTTTCACTTTTTTTCCATTGAAAAATTATTGTACTCTAACTTTTGTGATGACTCAGTAGTGGTCAGCTGTGATTTAAAAAAAAAATAAAACACATAAATTATAATTATAACATTTAATAAATATATTGTAAATAATAGAAGTATATATAAATAAATGTGATTATTACCGGGTTTGTGGCAAAACCAGATCTAAATTGGTAAAAAATATTAAATAGGATCATTATGAAAGAACCTGAATTTTCAAGCAGGGCAAAAAAGCTCTGTCAAAAACCATAGGAAAATGTAATGTTCTGAGACATAACCATTTGATAATTTCTTGCAATATTCTTAGGTTAATACAACAGAAGCAGCATAAAATAAGAGTACAGGAAGAATGTGAATATTTACACATTTATATGCCACTGCAAGAAGACAAATTTAAACTACAGAAATGGAAGGCATCCAAAAATAACTAAAAAGTATATTCTTTGCCCAGATGTCAAGCATATGTAGGAAGCTAGCATGAACTCATTTAACTCCAGCACGTAGGTGCAAGTAAGGCTTCACGAAAAGTTAGGAATGAAGAATGTGTTTCAAAGCTTGTGAAGATGTTAATAACAAACCCTGTTTGGGTGTGAGACTTTACCCTGCTGGTGGCCATGGTGGGTGCTTTATCAGGAAGGCATGTATGCAAAACTTCAGAGCTTCTGAAGGTAAACTAATAAAATTGAGAATTTTTAGATTAATAAAATTCCATTAAGTTCAGGAACATATTGAAAATTATGTATTTTAAGAGGCCCAAAAACTGCTTTCCACATCTTTAACACTTTGAAAAGACAAAAATATATTGGAAGCATGCCTGAAGTAGACTATTTTATATATATATATATATATTAAAAAAATAGCATGCCTCCTATTAACTCTGTGATGGAAGTAGAGAAGACAGGTTTTCTAGGGAGGTGTTAAGTTATTCAAAATAGCATATTTGACCTCCAAAAGGATCTGGCTCATTGCAACCAACAGGATGCACAAATGTTGAAAGAAGCCTATATCCTTTACTAAAAGCAGTGAAAGAAGTGTCTGTGACAGTGTGAGTTTGAAAACAAGCTGAAGATTTTCTTTGGAGCTAGAAGCTTTCCAAGCTGGCCTCAGGCTTAAATTTTTTATCCCTTCAACCAGGAAATTTCTGTCACCAGATAATCACCTCAAGAAGAAAAGGTGAGATTCTACCCAGGCTATTTGGAGGCTGCTATTCACACACTGCAAACATACCCTGTGCTTTTGCTAGTGTTTGCTGCTGGAATTTCAAGGGGTTCCCTGCTTTCAAAAGGCCTTCACTGGTAAAGTCAGACTTGAGGAATTTAACCACCAGTTTTATTCTAGCCTGCGTGCATTATCAGTTGTATCAAAGAGTACTCATGAAGTTAGAGTTCCTGGTATTAGTTTTATTGCCTTTGAGAGCTACCCAAGAAAGAGAAGCTCTACTAAAAATCTAAATCTAAATCTACCAAATCTCTGTGAGCATGACTGGGAGGCTGGAGTATGACCTGTTCTGGCAGTTATCTTGAAGATCTATTTGGACAAAGATAATATCTCTGTGTAGCAAACTCAAGGCCAGCAAACAAATTTAGCTGTGATTTTACATGTCTGAACGTGTCCGGAGGTAAAACTAAGCTATCCTGGACAACTTGTAATCTGCTCTGAGAACCCTGACTGTCTCCTGACCTTCTGTGCAACTTCTAGAGATGTTAGATGCTATGAGGGCAGTCTTTTGCACTGCCTTCCATCCCACACACCTAAGTTATATACCTGGTGTGAGAAGGTTACTGTAAATTTCTGGAAAACCGAATGTGATTAAAAAACTGAGCAACAGTCTGCAAGGACTCAAGTTTTGTCCATGTAGGCAGTCAGCTGCTGGCCAAGATCACCAATTCAGATCTTCAGTGAAAGCAGGAAAGGTCAAGGCTTCTTGTTTAGTGAACAAAAAGGATTCATAGTTTATTTTTGTATAAAATAAGGCATTAGGTTATGATGGCATTGTCTTTAAAAAAATTCTGCCAATTTTTTCTGAATTCCTTAGTGGTAAAATTTACATAGGGAAAAAAAATACTTCATCCTGCCCTTAAAGATTATTTTTATTACCTATTTACATATTACTTTTTTAGCTGCATTCCAAGACTTCTTGCAAATGGTTTAATATGTTTGGGAAGCAAATGCAAAAAGTTTTTGGAAGGATTTTTCTCAGAACTGTTTTTGTGTTATCCATATGTGTCCAGACACATAATCTCTTACAGATGTTACAGGAGAAGTGTCTGAACCCTTACATGGCTTTCATGATATCTGTGAACCTCTCCTTATGGAAAGGACCTGACTAGCGGTATTCTGTCGGAACAGAACAACCATGTCACCAGGGTGAGCAAAAGGAAAGCTGAATGGCTTGCATGAATACTGGAGGCATTCCTTTGTCTAAAGGGGTTAGTGAAATTGTTACCTTTGAAAATTTGAGAGCTTCAGTCTGTTGCTTAGACCCTCCATAGGATCAGTGTGGAGACAAAATCACCCAACAGACAGCCCACATCAGGAACAGAAGATTGCTAATAGAAATTAAAAGACTTCCCCAATATGTATTCTTTTCTCAGGCATTTTTGAAGGTTACGTAACTATGTGAAACGTCTACAGAGAAAATAAAGTTAGAAAGTATCAACCTGGCATTCTTTCTGCCTGGAAATGTGGTATCAGGCATTTCAAACACCAATACTTTTGGCTTTAAGAACCTTTTCTGAATGATTTTATTCAGTTTATAGAGGGCTTTTATAGAAGACATTTGTTTGCATTCAGTGTGTGAAATGCGATTAATTGTAGATGACTTTGATGGATGCTGCTTCTGAAATGAAATGAATGCTTTTTCATGAAATTCAGAAGGGACTTAGTCATTTGTGTATGATTATCATATTCCTAGATCAGAACATATATAGACAGTCCAGGGGGGAAAAAGCTAAGCACGGTTGGTATTCGGCTTTTAAAAATCCTTAGAAATAAGGTGGAGATCACAACCCCGATCAGTAAGTGAAACTGTCAATCTTGAGTTCTCTCCAGAAGCTTCTGAAGATGATACCAATGAGCCAGCTAGATAACTTTTCTGCGGCAGAACTGAGACATTTAGGGCATAAGAACTGAGCTATTCCCTTCAGACTAACTAGCAGCTGAGGCTTTGAAGAAATCAACAATAGAATATCAAAAGCAAAAACTTCTTTGTTGGGGGATTCTGGGTGCCTGAAAACACAGCTGTTGAGAGATGAGAATATGCCTCTTTCACAGTTCTGTATCTAGGCCCTAAAGTACCCATGATATTTGACTCCTGGCTCTTTAAGTAGTGACCAACTCACAAAAAGCCCTTGGTACCTTAGGAGAGAGCTCTCGGTGCCTTACTTTCTTTGCAATACCAGGCAAGCAGCCAAATAAAAGATCCAAATTAATCTACAGGAAAAAAAAAAAAAAAAAAAAAAAAAAAAAAGAGAGAGAGAGAGAGGAAAAAACCAAAACCAAAACAGGCTTTTGTAAAATAAAACCTCTCTTGTGTCCTCCAGCAGGATTTATCAGGACAGCTAGTCTTTTACTGTCCTTCTGATAGGAGGGCTTTTGATGAGCCACTGGTAGAGCATAGGGAACAGTGGACACCTTGCCTGCCCAGGACCCAGCCACCTGTTAGGGTAATTAGGGCCTTTCTCCTGCAGAGGAAAATACCAGAGGCACAGACACTCTCACCTCCAGATTGCTGAAACAGAACAATCTACAAAGAACAGCTTCAACTGAATGCATAGAAGCCAAACTTCCTACCCCTGTGCTTTGTAAATATTGGATGTATGTGAGGCAGGATGATCCACACAGAAGAAGAAACTAACATGCCTCTGCAGACACAACTGCCAAACTCTGGGAATGCCAAGCAACTGCAGTTCTGCTGTCCAGGAAGTATTGGGAAGAAATGTTCAAGAAATGGAAATGCTGAATACACTGGGATGATTTTAAATATGTTTCTTAGAATGTTAGATGAGGTTCTGCACATACAAGCTTAGTTGTTAGTGATTGTAGTGTACTCAGTTTGGGTACACCTTTCAGCTCTTTTCACACCTAAAATCTTGGAAGGTTTTGCACAAATACTTTAAGATATATCTTATCTAAGTATAACAATAAATGCACTTTTGGAACATCATAAAAGTCTGTAAACATGCATTGGACAGATTGGAGATCACTTCTGTTTTGTTCTATCTTCTCTTTTAAAATCTGAAACACAGAGAAAGTTTTATAACTCAGTATAAGATTTAAAATTTTTAGGTTTTTCTTAATATTGAAAGTAAAACTATGTTAAAATAAATTTATTCTTTCTGACAGCATTGTGCAATATTTTTGAACCAGTCCGTTGGGATAAAGAAACACTATGTCAGTGAAAGGTAAGCGGCAAAAGTTTTTTGAGCCTACCACATAAGTTTTACTAAGTAACAAGACCAAAAAGGATATCTGTTACAAGAGCATAGGTACAGGCTTGCTGAAATACATTTGAGCAAGTCTAGGCCTGCCCTATCTTAGTTTTATAAACTGCACCATCAGCCAGTTGTGCTGCTCAAAACCAAGAGAACATAGTCCTTAACACTGTTTGGAAGACAAGTTCTTGTCGTGATGATGCAGAAAAACATATGGTGATCTACAGAGGCAAACGAGCAGGGGTTTTGCAATAGTTGAGTATCTAATGTAGTACCAGAGGCGTTTTTGTTTTAACTTCATAGCCTTTCTGGGAAAGAGGTTGTGAATGTTCATACAAATTAAGATATTTTCAGCAGTTGTTTTCTGCGGGGCACACAGCAAGCTGCCCTCTGTCTGTGCATTCAAATGGTTTTCCAAGGCCGTAGGCAGATTATGTTTCCCAAGTCTAACTGCTGGCTGGAAGAGGTACTGTCCCTGCAGCCCCAGTCAGAAAGCACTGCCCCACAGCTCTGGGGGCACTTCAGATGTTTCATACCTTACCACAGGTAAAGCCACCTCACTCACCTTCACTGGCAGGCCAAAGTCACTGGCTGACTTTGCCACATGAGATGTGTTTAACAGACCCCTTCAACTTGTAGTGCATTAATTTGGTTTATATTGTATTTCATTTTTATATTGGGTTTTGTAATGGTTTCTTCTCTATCCCATGTTCCCCTGGAAAATGTATCACGAGGTTTGTCCCTGCTCGGTAGTGCCCATCCTCCCACACTGGAATGTAACCCAACTCTGTTCCACTCCCACCTTGTCCCTGATTGGGTAGTGGCTTGTCCCTGCCTCTGGGCCCTTCCCCCAGGGAAAAAGCCCTGGAACTGCAGGGGGAGCCCTCTCTTGCACCAGGACGGGGACGGGGACTGGACTGGGCTCCAGGCTCTGCAGGGGCAGGACCCCTGAATAAAGCCGTGATTTCCCCCCGGACTAAGAGCAGACTTTTTGCCATCGACTGACGCCTGCTCTCTCTAAAGGGAAAGGTTCCAGCAGCCTCTGGGTAGCTTTTAGGACCCTGGAAGGAAGACTGCTTCTGGTGTGGGCTCTCTCTCTCTAGCTTGCCGAGGCTAAAACGGAGCACGGGCTCTGAGGGGAGAGAGAGAGAGAGCTGCTTCAAACTGGCAAACCTGTGTGGACAAGAACAGTGCAGCAATTGCAGCCCACTAGGATGGTGCCATCTTCAGCTGCTGCAACTGCTTGCAAAATGAAGACCTACCTGTGAATTCCATACATGGCCTCAAAACAATCAGCTGTCTGGGAAGAGCTCTAGCTTACACATCTTGGTTACTTATCCCAGGTTTATATGAAATGGCTTTTTATGTGGCTTTAGGCTTCCCATCTTATTTCAGAAGTCTAACATCATTTCCATAAATGTCCACAAAATTAGTATAATAATACAAAGTGCAAGAACTTTTTAACACAGCATTCACAAACATAACTATTCAGAAACCTAGTGAAGACTATTGAGTGGTCCAAAACAAAATTTCCCAGTAACTGCCATCATGGAGGACTGATTTGCATCATCTTTTTCACAAAATTATTAAGCCCAAATCATGAAACAACTGCATTCTTCTCTCCCAGTGATCCAGAATACCAGTGCTCTCAGGGTTATCAAGTCTTTTTTCAAATTCAGTAAAGATTTGCTCACGCCCTGATGGAAACCACTTAGCACTTTCAAGGACATTTTTGCCTGAAACCAAAATACAAATATGACAGATCAGGTCCTAAAACCCCCTTTTCCCCCACTGTAGCTTTAAATCACTGTTCCTGGTTGACTAAAACTCTGGATAATAACATAGAGAAGATCTTAAAAGCATGCCACAGCAGTGCCAGTACCTGTATCTCTTTTCATGCCTATGACAGACAATAAAATATTAGTTTTTCAACAAAAAAAATTATTCTTCAGAGACCCTGGACTCTTCATCTTCCTTCTTTGTGCTCACCAGCTTGTCTGTTTTAAACCCCTCTTTCTTTCTCTCCATGTTCATTGATTCATGGGTTTTGTGCAAAGGACCAGCGTAAAGCTGTGCAGTGAGGGTGTCATCATAGTAATTGGGCATCGATTATTTAAAGAGCACAGTTGTTACTTTGGTTGATGAGACCATCTCTCAGACTGACATCCACTCTGAGAACAGAAACTTGGGGTAATTTACCAGACCCTTTTTATACCCCTTACCAGGATTGGTTTTCCCTTTTATAGATCTGCAATACCAGAGTGTGGGATTAGGTGCCTGCAACGGGTGCTGCACCTGATGCTTTACTGAATAATAAAGACAATGTTGCCATGATCAAATATCTGTAAATACTGACCTGTAATGAGAAATGTGTAAACAAAGCACAGGCTGGCTTAGATACTGATAAAAATATGCTTGGCTGTGCTGGAAATAGTAGTTTTTATTTCATTTTATTTACATTCATTTCTTTTCCCAGGGAAAACTTTCTCCCTTTCTATCATACATCATCTTGATCTTCCACTCATGCTGACAGAGAGAGGATACAAATGATTTTCAGAGCTCCACAAGGATAAAAATCAGCAGGGATTATTAAGCTCTTTCTGAGCTGGAAAATGCTATGCTTCAGCATCTGGTTAATAAATATTTATTTTGCTTCTATTTCTGTGTGTGATTGAGACCCTATCATGTTTATTTGAACAGAGATTATGGCTAAAAGACACATTTCCAGAGTAGGATATGTTAAAGAGAATGTGTCACACCTTGGGTGAAAGTGAGATTTTTTTAAAGAGTGAAACATCTCTCTTCTTTTTATTTTTCTTTTTTCAGCAGCCAAAAAAACTTTGAACAGAAGGAAAATCACATCTTGACTTTTGGACTAAGATTCTCTACAGTCTAGAATGAAAAAGCTCTTTTTTCAGAGGACACACATTGGCAGGGAAACTGAATATGCAGCAAGTATCCTTACAAATTGGTGATGAGCAGCATGACTTGCAAGGGTTGAATGTTCTGTGTCACGTGCATTGGCCTTAGACAAAAAAACACAAGAGTTTTAAAAGTATCTGTAGCCTTGAAAGCTAGTTACAGGATATTCACATATTTAGTCTGTTGTTTTCTGCTGTTGACTCAGTTGTCCTATGTCAGCCACATACAAAATGGAAATTAATATTTTAACAACTGTAATATATTAAACAACAAAAAATAATATTAAGAAGATGTCGCAGAATGTGAAAAAGATGCAGCTGTAGCCCAAAGGTATTCATCTCAGCAGAAAGCTGGATACAAGTAGTGGAGGAATGGAAAGGCTATAACAATTCCATTATAGTCAATACTGCTGAGCAACTTAAATACAGAGGTTGCTGCCAAATTCACTACAATAAATGAATTAGATATGTTTCCTGCCTAGGAAAAACTGGGTGGAAATACATGTACATTGTGTGAGTAAACTGAAAAGATCTAATCTTCAAAATATTACACTGAAAGATCTTTTAGAGTTACAAATAATAGTGATAGGTGAAATTTTGTCTTAAGTGCAGCTGTAAATCTGTGCATAGAACATTGTTAGCAGCTACTCAGATTTCTATTGATAGGGATGTAAAAATAGACCATTTTCAGCTGTTGTGTACTGCTGCTGTCTCCAATGGGCAAAGTGCTGAATTTGCTCTGTGGTGGGTATTTTTATTTGTGATCCAGAATTATATAGTGCAGTCATACTGACATTTAATAGTGGTCTTATTATTGTCCTGAAATACTCGCTCACCAGCTGCAAAACAACATTTTATTCACCCGTGCATACTGTGTGGCTTCCCATAGATGAAATGGTATTTATGCTTGACAGTATTGCAGGCGGTATCTCAGGTAAGCTGATGTGCTTAGCAAGAGCTGAAGCTCATCAAAATGAAGGTTAATCCACACCAAGACAGGAGCTGTCATTCAATCATTGCTAGCAAGGCTTCAGGAGTCTCAGCAAGCAACAGAAATGACAGTCCTTTTGGGATGGTTGGTTTATTTGTTGTTCTCTATTTCCTTTTTTCTTTTTCTTTTTTTTTTCTGAGAATAATGTGTAACCAAGTTATGGTACGTACACTTCTTACCTGGTGGTATAAAATAAGCTGCTGCAACACTCTACAGACTTGTTTTTAGGAAAACAAAAAAACATTGTGATTTCCATGCTAGTCAGAGAAAATGTGGTTAGATTGGAGTCTGGACCCTGAAATACTTGCTCAGACATAAAAAATCTTGGAGTGAACAAAGAAAAGGCTGATGTTACAATTGAGGAAATTGGCAGATGGAAGCCAACAGAACGGTTTCTGATGCCTTGCTATTTGTGCCTGCCAAGCTGGGTATGAGAAAAGGTGGTTTCTTTGTCTACCACTATTTTTTATTGTTTGTTTTAGGGCTTACTGCAGGAAAGAAAGTGAGTGTGATGAGAAAATGTTGACTATGGTGCAGTTGAAGTGTTTGTAAAAGGGCTAAATTCACTGCCAATGTAATTCAGTATAACGGCAAGCAAAGGAGCTAACGCAGGGGTGAATCTGGCACCCTTTACCTTTCAGCTGAATTGGTACATACTCATTAGACAGAGCAGCTTGTATTAGTCCATTAGTGTATGCCATGTTTTTAATCTATATATATTGCATTCATTTTGGTGTCAAAGTATTAATTATTAGGATTGAGGGAAGTGGGAGATTCCCTTTTTTAAAATTTATTTATTCTGAATACACACACATTTCCAGCTTTTTCTCTCTGCAAATATTCAATCCATTTGTCTTAGGATCATCAAACCTGAGGGAGCATGGAGAGACCCTCTGTCCACACTGCAATAGATGGATCCTGCTCATGCTCTAGACTGGCTAAACACTATCCCTGCCCTTTGACAGGGTTAATCTGTTCAGGCTCAACATTGTCCAGTGCAGCTACCTTCAAACAGGCTCCTACCAGGTAATTTAGTACACTAACTTGTATGCGGTTACTTGTTACTGTAGGACCCACGTGTCTGCCAGGCAAAGTCAGGAGTAAAAGAAAAACTCCTTGCATAGAGAAATTTTCATGAAACCTCCAGTTTAATCCCATGCTCGCCACCATTCCTGGAGTGGAGCAGGGATGGGATGATCCATCTTTGGTGTTTCAGTTTCTTGGTTTGTGCATGTTTGTTTTAGGCTACCGTACCTAAACATCTCCTTTTCTCTACTTCTTAGTCTTGCCAACAACAGCCCTTCAATGAAACTTCCCACATCAGATTGCAGAGAGGATACAAATATCCTTCCTTTCTAAGACACAGATTTCTCTCATTTATTTGTCTTACTTTTCTCTAGCCTGAGGCAAAAGGCTGTTGTGATGTGCGCCATTAAATATGCTTCTCTGTCAGACTTTCTTGGGAGATTGTGAAAGAATTTTCTTCCTAAGTTTCTTCTGTGAAAACTTTTTCTTGTTCCACTCAAATGTTATGCTATCTTTCTCTCCTTGCAATGTCTGTATCTTATATTTTTACTATGCTTCATTTTCGAAGCTGAAAATCACAGAATATGACAACAAAGAACATATTTTGAGATTTATTTTCTGCATAACTTTTAGTGGGGTTTTATGGCTGACTAGTGGTCATGTTGCATTCTGGTTCATTTGTAAAAGGCATGTAAATAAGCAGCAGACATGAAGGGTACAAATAAAGCTCCCAGTAGTTTTGAGATTATATCTTCATACACCCAAATCATCAGTATTACTCATAGGGCCTGAACCCTTCCAATCCCACCTGAATTCTCTTCTGGCAATAAAAACGGCCACCCTCTGTGCCAAATGCTTCAAGCCCACCAAGATTAACACTTAGACAGCACCAATGAGCAAACTAGCATTATGGTAAGTTCACACAAAGTTTTCCTTGACTTACTCTTTCACAGCTACCATATGGTCTCGTACCATCTGATAAACCACAGATACAGCTGGAAACTCTTGGAAATAGTTTCAACCAGGAGCAGTAAGAAGTCAGAGCAGTTTCATACAGGATGATTTATAGATCATTGTTGCAGTGTCCCTCACGCCTGGCAGGCGTTGACCACAGGCTAGCTCAGTCTTTGCACTGTGGCAGCATGGATGGGTCGGGGTTACAGGCAGGCGAGTAACCTCCTCCCGGTGGGTTTTTGGTTCCCCACACTGGCGGATGGACCTGATGGCGTCACGACTTCAGCGGCGGAGAAAGAGTCGACTCTCTTTCAGCAGGGTAAAAGGTGCTTTATTAAAGGGGAGTCCGGCAAGGAGCTCCACCTTAGATCCTTGCTGCCCAGAGAGAGCCCAAATCAAAGCCAAACAGCAACTTATAAACGGGGGAGGATCCAGGGGTGGCGACAACGGGTCAGCCAATAAGGGAACATGGGGGGTGTAACAGGGGGTGTCAACTTCTGAACAATGAACAAATCACAAGAGGGGAAGAGGGAATTCCCCAGGCACCAGCCTATCACTCGACACCTCTCCTGGATCTTTCCAGAATCCAGGGAAGGGTCCCGAAGTGACAGACAGGGCGACCAAGAGGAGAGAGGGGGGATTGACAGGGACAGGAGTAGGGGAGGAATGATTGACATAAAACGTCTGGTTATATAACTAACTCATAGGGGGGGAACCATTACAGAAAGCGGGGGCGGGGGGGGGGGCACAGTGGAATGAACCATTACAAAAAACTTATAAAACTTACAAAAATAACTTAACTTAATAAAGCAACTCTTGCACCACCACAGATTATTCCAGAAAATCATACTCTTTTTCTTGTTTAAATTCACTTATGCCATTAAAAAAAAAAAAAAAAAAAAAAAAAAAAAGTAATTCTGGATAGTTATGAGGGATTAGATTATCAAAGCCTTGTAACCTGGAAAGTAAAATACTAGAAATTCAGATGAGCAGAATGTAGTGCTGTTCATTACTCTTTAACTGGAAGAATTATCTTATGTTGTTTGATGGTAGTATATTTAATAATAAAAGACACGAGCAAACTTTGCCAAACATAAGACTTATTGTTGGGTGAACGCAGGGAAAATGTATCTATAAGAATGTTTGTGAATCCTTAATTGTATTTTACATAAACATTTTTCCACTTTTTGCTCACTTTTTCCATCTAGTCAACTGAGGAAAGATATTTTTCTGTAAATGTGTACAGAAAGTAAATTTTAGGCCTGATTGATATTTAATTACAAAACAAGAAATTAATGAGAAAATAACATGTCTCTTGGAAATAAAGTGCAGAAGGAAAGTTGGAGTCAGCCAAATGAGGAAGATAAAGTCTATCTAGACTGACCTACCTCAATACAAGCTAGTTCCAGTCCTGGGATCAGGACCGCCAGGTCAGCACAGAGCTGTGCCAACTGGATTGAGCTAACTCATTTATACAACCCCTGGGAGCTGAATGAGTACACAGAGTGGCACCATGCCAGGCAGACATCCTGTCCTTTTTTCTGGGCTATCTTGGCTATCTCTCCCATGACATGGCATTGTGTAATGTAGATGTGTCCTTAGGTGACCAACCAGCATGCTCAGCAAGCAAATCCCAAATGGCAAATGCTCAGACAAAGGGCTGTAATAATTTATGAATGCTCTGTGGGTACTGATATTTGTTCAGATGAACTGCTAAATAACAAAAAAGGGGAAAAATCTGGGACCTCATTATAGACAAGTTATTAGCAGAGACAGGAGCTAATTTCAGCACTCTCTCCCCAGTTTGTTTGCTGCTAGCACATCAATCTGTTGCCAAAAGTATAGCTACATTTTCTGAGTCTAGTTTTAATATTCAGAGGCATTTTATCTCACATCACTTTTTTTAAACTCTTATTTGTATGGTAGCGCATGCAATACATTGTGCCCTCACTTTTAAGAATGAAATATACAACAGTTGCTTTTGATATATTTCAAACATGCTGTTGTGTTCACCCATACAGAAACCCTTCAGTGAGTTCTGTTGTTCTATTCATCTTAATGCAAAGGCCTGTTTGGAGTTTCATTCTTCAGTCATTACTTATATGCTGCAGCACACAGTGCATTACTCAGTACTGCCTGAAGATCTTTCAATCTTGGCCAAAAAGGTTTATTTCTAGCTTGCACACATTAATAACAATTCAAATTGACACAAGCCTTTGACAATACCCTTGCCTATATACACGTGTGCATGCATTTTTGGACAGAAAAGACCTGAGAACATGCTTGATTGCCATCCTTAGGGCCAGGTCTTTCCACTGTTGTAACATCAATGTTTTGCCAGAAAAGGACTTATAGCTGTGTTATAAATTGAGATAGATAAAGGATTTAGAATTTGCCTGTTACATCAAACTGCTTCATTTCCATGGGTGATCTTTAAAAAGAATGAAAAAAAGTAATATGCAAAAGTGTAATATGTTATTTGGAAACATTAAGTATTAGTTATAGAAAACATTTCATACACAGTCTTTTAGCAAGACAAAACTAGAAGTAAATAATTTAGAAAAAACTTGTTTCTAAACCCAGCAGCCATTTTTTTTTCCCCTAGATTTTTATAAATGGAGTAATGTCATACTGATTTTCCCTAATTCAGGAATGAAGCTACTCTGGTCCTGTCAGTGAAATCAGAAGGCCCAGGTAATTTGGGCCATCATCTTTTTCCTCTGTCATTTTCTCTCTTCAGCAGAAGATGGTGGTTCTATTTTGTTCCCTCGTAAAGTGCTTTGAGATTTGAATATGACTGGAGCCTTGTGTAAGTGTCAAGTGCAACCGCTTTTCTAATATCTAATTAGACCAAATTCTACTCCTACATATATAAACATGACTCCTGTTAAATGCAGCAGAATATCACAGGAAATTAGAGAGAAGTTTATACATGTACCAGAATATATACAAATCAATTTTCAAGGTATATAATAAAGATTTTTATGTCTAAGTAATACTTAACCTGAAGCATCCTCAAGGACTTACTTTGATGGAGAATGTCCATCCTTCATTGGATGCAGAGGGAAACAGGATGGAGAAAAGGCTGAAGTACTTCATACCTTCTTTACCTCAAGCTTTAAAATGTAAGGCCAGCTGTTTTCAAGGTACACAGCCTCCTTAGCACTACTGGCTGGGGGCAGAGTGGCTGGAAAGCTGACCAGAGGAAAAGGATCTGGGGTTGCTGTTTGACAGTGGCTGAACATGAGCCAGGGTGTGCCCAGAAATACAGTGGGACCAGGGCAGGGATTGTCCCCTGTACTGGACACTGGTGACGCCACTTGAATCCTGTGTTCATTTTTGGTGGGCCCTCATTGAAAGAAAGATATTGAGGTGCTGGAGCATGTCCAGAGAAGGGCAATGGAGCTGAGGAAAGGTCTGGAGCACAAGTCCTGTGAGGAGCAGCTGAGGGAGCTGGGGGTGTTTAGCATGGAGTAAAGGAGGCTGGGAAGAGATCTTACTGTTTTCTACAACTCCCAGAAAAGAGGCTGTAGCCGGGTGGGGGCCTGTCTCTTCTCCCAGACAGCAAGTGACAGGATCAGAGGAAATGGCCTCAAATTCTTCTAGAGCAGATTTGGATTGGATATTAGGAAAAAGTTCTTCATCAAAAAGATTTTCAATCTCTGAAACTGGCTTCCCAGGAAAGTGGTTGAGCTGCCATCCCCAGCTGTATAAGAAAGAGCTGTGGCACTTAAGGACATTATTTAGTGCTGGATATGTCAGTGTAATGTTAACAGTGGGACTCAATGATCTTAACAGCCTCTTTCAACTGAAACCATTCTGTTCTATTCTTGTATTTAATTTCTGCCTTTTATATTGATATGAAAGTCAGTCTTTCAGAGATCTCAGACCTTTTATGTCTGTAATTTTATGTCCAGTGATGCTGTGGGACCTGCTCATACTGTGACCCATGGGCAGAGGAGATGTCAGCCCTGGCAGCCCTGCTCAGGGTTCACCAAACACTGTACTCTTGGATGGAGTCAAGAAGTCCTAGCCCTGCAGCTGCTGAGCAGCCACACTGAGCATCTCTGGATGCATTCAGGATCCAATTCCCAAAAGTAGAGAAAAGCCATGATCTTGTGCTGGGAAGACAGTAGCTGCCAGAGCTATTGGGAAAAAGATAAAGTCTTTGTCAGCCCCTCAGGAAAAACATATCTGAAATGACCAGCTTGATGTTTGTGGAATTGAGGCCAAAACAACATAGAATTTACTGCAAATCAATGTTATTGCAACAGCTATATCTTCTAGTGAAAAAAATCAGGCTTCTGTGACCCTGGTTTACAACTATAAGGTAACACAAATTTTAAATTGGAACAAATTTTTTCCAGTTTGGATCAGTGTTTCTACAACAGAAAGATTTTAGGGACTTTTCTCTCTATAATATGTGGAAGTTGTTATTAATATTACTTAGATTTCCTGAACGCTCCCAGCAATTCCTCTGCTTCAGCTGCTTTTCTCAGATTTTCTCAGAGCAAATAAATATTTGCAACAAGTAGAGCTGTGTCAGCTAGCAGAGGGGGGAAAATAGACAAAAAACCTGGCAAGCAAGTTCTCTGTTTCTTTGAAAACTCTCCAACACCATGAATCCTGTGAGAGCTTAATTAAAATGAAAAGGGAATTTTCAAAGGGAGAAAACAAAATAAGCTTTTTTTAATGCTATTTTTGTTCTGAGCTCAGAAAATCTCTTTCTCTTTTTCAATTGGTTTCCCCAAAACATAAATATTGGCAGCTTTAAGGTTTGTTTTTCATCCTCTTGAGCAAGAAGCAGTGAGTTCAAAAGCTTTTCCAGTGAAGCTTAGAGGGTTTGCTCACCAGAGCTTGGATTTCTGACACAAGTAGTGAGTCTAGAACTGTAAACACTACCATGAAATCAAAGTTGCCATTTCAAGGGAATTATAATTAAATGGTAATATTTTTTTTTTTGCTGATAATTAGAGGAACCTGTTTTTTTCATATACAGCAGTGCATAAGGGTGTATAAGGGCAAAGGTCAACCAAACCCTACGCATCTTAGGCTCACATGATTAAAGGACATTTCTGCAGTTACTCTCACTCAAGAAGCAATCACTTCTCACACTCAGCTGCCTCTGTTTAACCAGTGGCTGGGTGTTGCTTTATCATGAGTCCTTATCAATATTTGCTTGTTTCAGTCTATATAGTACCTATCTGCACCAGCCATCTGCTGGTAAGACACTACTAGTGGATATTTCCAAGTTTTAGACACAGAAATTGCTGAAACTTTAAATGGGTTTTTTTGGGTATCCACATCCTTGGAAGAAAATGCATGATCCTCTTCAGCCCAAAACAAGAACAACTACAAGCCAATATTTAAGTGTCAAAATTTTCAAGTAATCTAAGTGGCAAAATGGTTCGTATGGATCAGTTTGCGTCATCCATCTATGCAGCAGAATGACACCGAAATGTGGAAACTTGCACGTTAATTATTGATGCAAACACAGTTGCAGAATCCTGTGTGACCTGCTTTAAGTGACCCCTGTCTTGGCAGGGGGGTTAGGCTGGGTGATCTCCAGAGATCCCTTCAACCCCCAACCATTCTCTGGTACTATGAATCCTTTCCATCTTCATAGGTATAAATCAATAAATTATTTCTGTTGCTGTTGCGGGCTTTCAAAGGCTCTGGACATACATGGTGCTTTTCTGCTGTCGTGAACAGTTCTGAGCACAGCAACCGTGTGCTCATGCATGGTGTGATTCAATGTGAGGGTACAATCACAGCATGTGCCACGGAGAGGCTGGTATTGTACATTTGATGTAGTGCTCAGTCTTCTGATCTAAGCAATGCAATGTAAGGGCTTGTGGAAAATTGTGAAGCCAGCTTTGAGGTTTGCCTTTACACAATAGAGTGTTTTACCCCACCAAAGTCATCCTGCAGCACTCCTTCCTAATGACTGTAACATCACACTTGAGCAGATCAACCAATAGAAACATGTGCACAGAGTCATTGATGTGTCCAGTGTCAGACGCAGTAATTAACAGAGGCGAGTTCTTTTTAAAATTGGAAAGGGAGTTGGGCCCATGGACTGATCCCTCCAGACAGCACTGCTGCATTCATTCAGAAGTTCCTTTAAAGTGCTTTTAAGTAAATGTATTTTCCTGTGCTATGCTTGCCAGCCTTATATGAGGTGAACATCTTTCTACTTGTGGAAGAAAGTGCTGTGCATGTTTTTTTTCTTCCAGAGGTCATTTATGGGACGAAAAAAATCTGTCTTCTAGATGACTAGCTTAGGACTTTAAAATGGTTTGTGCTATACTTATTTTAAATATTGATGGCAAGATTTAGTCAAGGTTGTCTGAGGATAACTGGCTTATGCAACTAGTCAGTGCACAGCTATGTGCTGATAGATTTCTCTGTTTCACAGGGATGTTTTGTTTGTGGTTTTTTGTAGCGGGTCCAAAGGACAGCCCATTCTTTCCCCATTTATTTGTTATTTAACCTGGGTATTTAATGAATTATAAAAATGAACAGAAATTATCTCATCATTCCTTAAAGAGAATACATTTCTAATTAAAAACTATGTATATGGGTCACACTTTGCAGAAAGAGGCATAAGTCAAGCATCATTCTTCTTGATTTGTTCCAGGTCACTGTTTTTCTCTGCCTGGCTGCAAAACACTAATGGATTGTCATGATAAAAATTCAGTTTTTTACCCATCTGTTACCTTGCACTTTTAATGTCTATTTTACTTAATGTATCTTATTTTACCCCACTTGCATCTGTAAACACACCACATTTTATTAGAAGTTGTATCCTTTTTGGTGCTGTAAATGAGGGAAGATGATGTAAAGAGTTTTCTTTACAGCACTGGCAGTTTTAACATATGTTAGTATAATAAGTTCATTCAAGACATTTTTCGAGTGCACATTCCTCTCAGAGTCAGTTTTCTAGACACTACAGTTGGTCCCTCAAACCTAAGTTGTTTTTATTGGCATTAACAGAAAACTTATATAGCAGAATGGTTTTTAAAAGACAAAGTCAGTAGGGAAAATTTTTTGTACTTCAAGGAATATTGAAGTTGGGTACATGAAATATGGAGCTGGGAATGGGACTTAAGTAGATGTCTTCTAATGTAAACGTTGTTTGATAACCAATGAAAGACAAGAGATTTTGGACTACTCTGGCATTCTGTGGTCAAAAAATGAAAATATTGAAGAGGAAAGAAAGATGTAATAATGAATGTTGAAAAGAAAATGTCAATAACATACGTCTCCACAGGAGGATCTTATGCTGTAATTATCAACTTTTTTCTGTTTCTGACTCTCTTGTGGACCAAATGATTTCAAACAGCTCCAGATACAAGTATCAGTAGAAGATGAACAACTCTGTAGGGATTATTATCGTTAGTTTGGAAACAATTTTTCTGATGGAAGCAGTACTGGGGAAGCACCTTAGCGCCTGAGGTGGGATCATTGTGTTACTTGAAATAAGGAGAAAAATGTTGGGTTTAAGAGCTTCTAAATCAGATATTAGGTGGCTGTAGCAGATCAGCAGGTAACAGCAAGACAATCCTGACAAATATAAAGCATGCCAGTTACACTACTGGCCACCCACCTATTGCCAAATTCTTCATGAAGTCTGTGTGATTAATATATTGAATATCATTCTGTGTGGTTGGCTCTTCCTAGCAACTTCATGATCTTCCAAATCTGTGTGTTTTCTGGATGCCCCACCTGTCATGGTGCCCACAACCTCTGTAGGTAACAGCAGCACATCCAAGGTGCTGTTTGAAGAGCCTTGGGGCAGAGGAGGGTGGTGCAGAAACTCCACAAACTGCTCACAGTGACTGAGTTTGTGGCAGGCCTGTTCATGTGATCCCTGTGAATCACAGCATTCCTCTCTCTTCGCCTCAACCTGGGTTGGACTTGAGTTGCCATTGTATGCTGCAAGCTCATACAGAGCCCTTACACCTGCCAGCTGGGTCATGCCTTGTGACCCATCTCTTCTTCACATAGTGTTCTGGAGGCTTAATCGTAAACATTTCATCGAGGCCCATCCCCTGGAACTCCTAGCAACTGTCATCTCTGTTTTATTCCTGGGAATGGTAATGCTCTCTCAATTCAACCCACTCTAGAAATAGTTTCTAATTAGCAAACGTAGTGGAATTGAGGCTTCCAAGAATGAACTGCTTTTCAGTGAACTGCTTTTGAAAAATCACCCTGAAAAATGGAATTTGCAGGTAAACTCCCTAAACTTCTTTCTGAAGCTTTTATTTTAGGGTGGGAATAAAAAAAAGTTACATTTACTTGGTCAGGCATGGAGAGAGAGCAGCTTCTGGGTTAATAGTGTAGGCCTTCACCCAGGATAAAGAAAATTAGACTGCTATGCTCTGCTTCAGAGGACAGTTTTCCTAATTTACATTGCATTCATTTGGGAACAGAGATTCATCCCTTAAGATGAATGTCCTAGCCAAAAAGCTGTAGACTTGAATATAAGTCTATGATTTTTTATTATCTCTCTTAATGGATATTTAATTAAACTTGTGTGATGTGGGACACTTCAAAGACAAAGGACCAAGAATACCTCCATCCACAGATTTCCTTAAGTGGTTGAATTTAGGCATTTTCCAGTGGTAGATGGGAGTTGTGATTTCACTTTCTTTGGGAAGAAGACAGGTTTCCTCCACCATCTGTGAATAATTTAGCTAATTTTACTGAGTAAAAAGGGACATGGGACTACTTTCACTGTATTCCAAAGCTTTAGTTGACTCAATGGTAGCTTCTGAAAAAAGAAAAGATGTTAGGCACCCAACTGCAGAAGCAGGCTCAGGGCTGAGCAGTGGGAAGTTGCGCCACTCAACTCAGGCTAAGGAACCTACATTTAGGGCACATATTTTTCCTCCTGCGCAAAGTGTGACCTTTTGGCAATCTGACTCTTAGCAGATTAACTTTTAGATGCATGCTTAACCAATCCATCTTTCTTGGAGCCTAGGGCTGTCATTTGAGAGCTGTGAATCCCATTAAGCTTCCACACACCTAAAGGTTAAGAATCATGAGGTTGTGATTCATCCCATTCCTTCTAGAGTTATGTTATTATAGAAAGAAGCAGTGGTTGGAAGGAGAAAAAGCAATGGCTGGGAGTTGCTGTTGGGGTTTCTCCTTCAAACTTCCAGCAAATTGAACCTAAATAGACGAAAGAGTCATTACCCAGACAGACAGATTCTGGGGAAAGCACCGAGACAGATGGATCATGAGGCAGATTTAACATATTCACCTAGTCTTCTTGGAAGTACTCCCACAGTCAGGGGACAGCTTTAGCCAAACGAAACACAGTGCCGATGGGATCTCTGTCCATCTGTCCTGATGAGCTAGGATCCCCTGGCAACAACAAATGTAAAATAAATAAGATTAGATTAAATATAAATAAGAAGGAACTTGATTATCTCATACCTCTGATGAAGATACTGCACTAGAAGGATGAGAAACAATCTTGGGTACTAGACACTGTTTATAAATTTCATTTTAAAAAGCCATTAGATAAAATACATAAATAGATTTGGGTGCAAATTGAATTCACTGACTTTTTCCCAACCCATGGAAATGAATATTTAACAGCTTTTGGGGTGGGGAGGAGCAATTTCAATTTCACGTGCAGGAGGGTACAAGCGAGGTGTACATTTTCTCCTGCCAATTTTATATCCTTTTGAGCTGCCCTTGAATAAAAACATTCCTGATGTAGTAGAGCAGTCATTGAGCCCTATTAGAGTAGGTGCTATGCATTACTTGATCTGAAAGCCAGCAGTTGTGTTACTTCAAAACCAATAAAACAATTAATATGTTTTATTTTAAAATTAGCTTTCCCAAAGTGCTAGATTCTAGTCTCAAGAGCATAAGGGATAGATTACAATAGAGCTTGAAAATCTGACCACTCTGCTTCTATACAAAAGCATAGTTATTGGGGTTTTCAGGTCATGAGATTCTTTACATATACTGCGTATCTGAGAACTGAAGTTGGCCTTGAACTGGAAAAGGATTAAATAAGTCAGTCTCATTTCTTGGTAAAACCCTAGGCTCCCAGTGCAACACTACTAGATTGTCTGAGTCATATCTACATATTTATAAACAATAGTTAGTGTTTTCACACATTTCGGGATAAAAATAAATGTATTGTATGACATTTGTTCAAGGAAATTCGCCATCTTCAAAGTGTATTTTTTTTCCTCTTCTGGTTACCAGTTGAAATGAGAGGTTGTAATAAGACACACTGACAAGGTTTCTGGTTGTTCTAAGTTGTGTGCTTTGGTTTGGAGGGAGTTTTAGCATAGGGTCTATTGCATAAGGTTCCAAAAAGTTTTGGAATTGAATTGAAGTTTTTCCATGTCTGTTAAAAAATACACTGAGAAAGATGCATTTTCAGCACTTAAAGGAATTAAATGTAAAAACTATTTTTCAAAGATGTTCCAACCTTATGTAAAAATAAAAAATATCTTGTCAGATTTGTGTTGCAAATTTAATTTCATGTAGTAATTACAATAATGTAAACATGTGTTTTGGAAATCCTGTATTTCTTTTAAACAAATGGCTGTGAAATCCATTTGCATAAATCTGGAGATATACTAGGAAAAAAGCTATGGCTTATGAGTATGAAGGTATGACTCAGACTGCCTATTAGTGTCACAAGGAGCCCATGGTTTTATGAAGAAACTGAATTAATATTTGTTCAGCACTGTGAAAATGTAAAGAGCTCTGTGTTTTTTAATTGTTGCCTTTACTATTAAAAAGTGGAATGAATACCTGTGCAAAATTATTATATTTTGGAGTAATTAATGAGAGAGTCCACAGGCAAACTAGAAACCTAGTGGAAGCCTCACATCTCATAATCTGAATAGAGCAGTTGATGGAACTTGAACATTGCACCATCATCTGCAGTTCCCTGGCACAACGCTTACCTGAGTTGTAGGGTTACATCAGGACCCCCTCACTGAGTTCCTTGGACATATACCTGAACCTGAGGGTTGTGAGACAGAAAGAATTAAAGACCAAATCCTTTAATATTTGGGTGCTATCATACATAATATTTAAGGTCTTGATCCACACTTCCTTAGATTTCATGAGTACTCTGTGATGCTTCTGGAGGACGGAAATCAGGTGACTATCCACACCCTGCAGAAAAAAATTAAGACTCTTCTTTCTCTTTATATCTCCTAGTCAATCCTGATTTTTTCTCTGTCTTCTGTTTCTAATACAATAGGATTAGCGGAGCACATCTGCTTCCTAAAAGACTAAAGTTTGATCATCTGGGATTGTCTTGAGTCACCAACAAACCCTTGTTTTCAGACTCTTAGAGAGGCTGAAAAGTGAGCAGAGCCTGGATTGGCAACTTTTTGCAAGATTACTGTGACCATCAAGATAAGAGGGAAAAAAAAAAACATCAGTGTCATATTCAAATAGAAAGAATAATCACAACCTCTAGTCTGGTCAGTCTTATTCTACTGCCTCACGGCCCCTCTAAGGATGTAGGCAAGGGAACACAGCTTATAGACTATGGTTAGATGCAGGAATGAATGACACACCAAAATGCTAATTAACTTGTGGATAAAGTCTGTTACTGCAGCAGTTCTAAGTAGTGCATTATTCAAGACCAGATACATTGAAAATGAAAATAATGAGCTTCAGAGGGAGTTTTAACACCCCTTGGGTTAAACAGAAGTTTAAACAAAGATTTTCAGGATTACACTTTTCTGTCTAGATACCTCAATTCTGCCTAAATTCCATATTTGGCATCAACATCCTTCTTGGATTTGGCTCCAAGGTACTTCCTTGCATTGGGAGGTTATATATATGGTCCTTAAAACACAGCAGGTGATGTGTTTGAATTTTACTAGTTAATCTTCAGTGATTATCTTATCACACTGTATTGGTAGAAAACACAAGCTTCAGGAAATACCGTAAAATTCACAGTCAGTGAATTTTACAGACACCAAACAAAACACCCAGATAAATCTCAAGTATTTAGTGCATAGAACAAGCTGACAATTTCTCAGCTGCCATAGATTTATTCATTATAAAGATATAATTGAAAATTATTTTGATTTATGAAGGTATATAAATTCATTTATTACAGAGAGTAGATGTGGCCCAAACTCTTGCTTGCAGAATTACTTCCTTTCTTCTGAAATACAAAAACCATGTCAGTGTAGAGACCTCTGCATTTTCAGCTATTCAGTAGAGAATGACTACCAAAATCTGAACCCACCTTGCTTAACCGACCATCTGAAAATTCTCTACTTCTCTAGCTGTGCTTTTTTTTGGGTTGAATGGGTAGTTGCCATGCCAGCATCTTTGTGCAAAGCTCTAAAGATACTCCCAAGACATAATTTTTCTGTGGCAGGTTAATAAATGGAACGTTTTCTTAAGCAGCCAATACTTGAAAAAAAAAAAAAAAAAAAAAAGGGCAAGCCCAGCCAAGCACATACACTGATATCTCCAGTAGTGTTTGTTCCATGAATGTTTTCTGGGGAAAATCAATTCAGCCAGGAGGCTGAGCAGAAGAGGTTTATCTGACTGCTTACTCTCACTATCTCAAGGGCCAAGTTCAAAACAGCACTTTGAGTGATGTGCTTAGGTTGAAATCTGCTTCCAGCTTTTGAGCACCCTACTCATCTCCTATCTGCATCTTAACAAATTTGAAAGTGGCTCCTGTGTGAGTACAGGTAAATCTGTCTGTGCTCACATATTTTCTGCTTCAGGGGCTGAGGCTATTAACCAAAGTGCCAGGAACAGTGGGATTTACTTCCTGAACAGATCATGCATAAGAAAAAGGACTTGCTCTCCACTGACAGTGTCAAAGTATTGAGAGCCAGATTTTAACAACAGCCCTGAAACTCTGAGTAGTTAAGGGCTCCCAGGAGAGGAGGGGAATGCATGTGGGGCACTACCACTTGCTGCTGGGATATTGCTTTTGATTTCTGAGATTCTTAATTGCTTAATTGGGTCAGAAAGAGTACTTGTGCCAGGATGTTCTGTTGAATATATGCTGTACAACTATTTTATTTATTTAAATATAGAGAATTTTATTGAAAATATCCAACACTACTATTCTCTTTATATTCCAGAACTTTGTTTTAGTTCTAATATTGCTTCTCGAATTAAAGAGCTAATTATCTTCCCTGCAAATCCATTAGAGATTCTGTTCAGCTTGCCAGGAACCATGTTTTTTATAAACTAAACTAAATTAGTTGCTGGAATTCTTTGCTCTCAGATTTTTAAATCACTGTCACAGATCTCAGGGGACCTTCTAACTTCTCAGTGCCTCTGTTGAACTAACCAAGAATCCCAGAGGACACCCAATAGCATGTTGTCCTTACCTAATCAAGTTTCCTCCACATTCCTGCTTTTGCTAAAAAGCACACTGGGCCTTACTGGACAAACAGTAGGCAATATTTGGTCACATCAGTTTCCAACAAAGACTCTCACTCAATCCTGTTTCCATTCAGTGGCTATTGGTTTAGAGTCCCACGCACTGTCTGGGGGTTTATGACCCTCACTGTTAGAACAAAGTTAAAAGAACTCTGGATCACTCACTTGCAGAGTTGCTCATAACTTAACTAAATGATTCAAAGGCAAAACATGTTTTATTTTGCTTTTACTTGCAGAAAAGATGAATGATGGCCATGCTTTGATTTTTTTTTTTTTTTTCACTCCAATATCAACAGCATTTAATTTGCCAGGAATATTGTCTTACATTATTATCCTTCTAACACAGAGGTTAATGATTTTTTCAAAAGCCAGCCAAATCAAATAAAATAATACTGTATAGCTAACTGTTCTCCTGTCATTTGCTTTAAGAAAAAAACCTTTTATGTTGCCTAATAATACTACTTATACTATTGCAAAATATATAATTCTGAAGATAAAGCTGACCAGATATGATCACACTACTTTCCCTCTCTTTTATCAGGCCTATAAGTATACATTTATAGGTTCACAATGAACTGGTCACCCTTGCAAATAACAATAGAGAAAACTGAAACTGCCAGTAGAGAAATCAACACTTGTTTGTTAATAAATTTTGTAATTTATTTAATTTATTGTAATTAAAATTCATTTAAACAAAGCAACTTAGAAAAAATTGCTGTACCCACGTGCAGAATACATCACTGTTTCAGTTACACCTCCCTCCAGTCAATCATAAACACTGTTTGCACATATTGGTAGTTTGTTCTAAATCATGAAAAGTTTAAGGCCTGAGATATAGCAGTGATAGGCTGTTACTGGTGACCATTTCACCCCAAATAAAGAGCAGAAGTGGCTTGGCCACATTCTTAGTCAGAATGTCCTTAGTCACAACCCCAAAACAGTCTCTCCTTGCCTGTACCTTAACTGTAGAAGAACCGTCATCCACAGATTAGTTAGGGCTGACTTCTCTGTGCATGCCAAGGTATCTCTTCCAGCAGAGCCTCACTAACCTGTGCAATGTCACCTTATTTTTATTTGCTGTATTGCTTGTCTTATCATCAGTTTCCATTGCCCCAAGAGCAGAGTCAGAGAGCATCCTTCAACACTGGTAAAGTCAGCACCATTTATTCTGGGAAAGAAAGGACAGTAGTTTATATTTAATCATGGTTTATTATCTGTCTACTCAAGGCTCTGTATTGCTCCTGCTATTGCAGCATCTGAGTGTTTTACACATAAAAAGGTTTGGCAACATTTTAATTCCTGGGGGACCACATAGAGCCTCTGGCCCTCTGGCTCTGCTCCCTGCTATTACATTCAATAGCTAGGATTTCCAAGGGACCTCTGGATTTAGGTGCTTTACTCTCACAGAAATTGAATGTAAATTTTGCACTTCAGTCCTTTAGGCTGCTTTGAAAGACTCTCCCATACTTTTTCTAGGGAAGAAGGAAACTGAAAAGCAGTCAGTGTGCAGCACAGGAAATATTCGTGAGCTGAGGATTTTCCTATATGCTTCCGTCGGCTCTTGCCCTTAGTTTTCAATTGCCCCTGTGGAGAGCATATGATATGAGAAATGAAATTTGTTCCTTCTTCGCAAATGGCAAAGTCTTTGCTCAAGGAAGGCTTTGCTTATACTGGGGAGAAGGGCAGTGCTCTCCACACCCATCCTTTGAACGGCTCTGGCCCCACTCCAGGCTGAAGAGTCAGAAGGAAAAGGTACAAAGAATGTCAAATAAGAAAATTTAGGCTACGTGTTTATCATGGGTTGGCACAATTTTGTTTTCTAGATACAGAGAAATGTAAAATGTTTTTCCCTGGCCTGACTGTAGCGTGGGTTGCGGGGGGAGGACAAGGACCTATCAAAAAGCAGGCTGGGATATTGGCAGCTGAATTGACCAATGAGAAGTGTCAGTGCAACTTTCGAAGGAACATTTAAAACCAACCTGCTGAGACCGCCCACTCTCTCGCTTTAGGATCAGCCATGAGGTAACATCGGAGGCGGCAGGCGGCCTCGGGTCGGGCCTTGCTGCCCTTTTGGGCGGCCGGGCCGGGCCTGGCCGGGGTCTGGGGGCCGCTGCCCACACAGGGAGAGCCTGGGCCGGCTGAGCCCCTGTCCCTCGCTTGCGGGCAGGGGAGAGGGGCGGCTGCAGCTCGGCAGTGCGGGGCCGTGTGCTCAGACCACGGCAGAAGGGGCCAAGCCAAGGCCCAGCTTAATCACCGCTGGCAGCGGAGAAAGCAAGCCTGCAGCTCCATAACAACTCTGAGCTGGACTGCCTTACATGAGACCGAGGGGTGGAAAAAAGGACCTTTACCAGCTTCCTCCATCAGCACGGCCTTGCATTTTTTCTTCAGCCCTGCAGCCAGGCACGTGCACGTGGCCTTTGCAAGCCCGGGTGGATTTAACTCTTTCTTAGCAACACGGAACTTTTAAAGCACGATTCTTCCTCGAGGGAAAGGAGAAAGGAAAGAAACCAGAAGGTACATAGAACAGACACTGCATCAAGTCAGTTAGATGAGAAGAGAAAGAACTAATAATATTGGAATAGGATTGAAGAAGTGGACATTTTTAACCGGACTTTTCTAAGGTAAATTATGAAGAAATGAACTGTTCTTTGCAGCATCTTAGTATTATTTGGGTAGAATGCTATTCTAATCAAAATTAAGGACTGATGTAATAGAGATTTATTTGGGAACTTTGAAACCCCTGCTCCTGGGTCAAAAGGATGTCTCAGCCTTTTGAGACAAAGATAATTTTAGATCAGAAGAAGTATTCGTAAATAGTACCCCAGATACACTGAGAAGCTCTGCTGATAGAACATCACAGTCTGTGAAAACTCCGGGCGGCAGCAGGTTGTGTAACATTGAGAGCACTGGACTATTTTGTCGTGTAGCAAACGTCTTCATAAAAAGATCTTAGAAGGACTCTCCTCCTAGAGTAATGACTAGTTATGTCAAAGTGGTGAAACTGACTGAAAATCTTAAGTTGTGTCTATGTTGTTCAATGAGAAAGTTAATAGTTTGTAAGAGGAAAGAAGCATGTTTTAACGTATCATTCTGTTTTAGTTTGTTTTTCTTGTTTCTCAACTTTTTTTTTCTTTTCTCAGTCTTTTAATATATGTTAATAAAGCTATTTTTGTTCATTTTTAAGCTTAAGCCTGCTTGGTTTATTTTTCTCCTAATCTCTCCCTCCCACAAAAATATTAACACTAAAACCCGTACATTAATTGGTGTTTCTGCCTGGTTTTTTTTTAAATTAAAACCATTACAATGTTGCAAGTAGAAACTTTTGGGCACGCTTAATCAAATAGTTTAGTAGTGCAAACCAGTGTTTCACAACTCATCAGGAGAGGAACAAACCATATTACATTGAAGCTTCAGGAGGATATGTAGATAAGACTAAGGTAATTACCAGAGCAGTAATTTAGTCAGGACATTAATACTCCTAATCTCAAAAGAAACCCCCAAAAAAGCACTACCCCCAAGAAAAAAGAAAACAACCTCACATCTTCAACAGATATTAATGAAAAGAAGTAGTTAAAACCTCAAGTTTTATGTCTCATTTGAAAGATCAACTCAGTTGTTCTGGGCTAGACAGTGTAAAACTTTCCATAAAATTAAATGACAAACAAATCATTATTTGATTTTATATCCATTAGAAGCAATAAACAGTGAGGTGTCACAGTTTCTGCAGAGTCTGAGTAATTCTAAAAACTTCAGGACTGCGGCATGAAAGTGGTGAAACATCTGTTCGGTGTGGAGGGTTGTATATATTCTTTGTAGTTGTTTTTGTCATCTCTTGCTGATAAATAGTTTTGAGGCTCTCTCTGTATAGAAATGGCTAAATGGAGAGTTTACTTTTTCAATACCTTGTTTGACTCTTAAAAGTGGAAGTATCATGTCCTTAGGCTCTTTTCCACTCCTAGATCTCAATATTTTTAAATTGTTTGAAAAGCTTTTTACATTAAAATATTATGGTCACCTATATAGATGATAGATACTACATTCCATGACTTGACCTTACTTTAAGTCTTTTGGTATGATATTTCTGAAGAGCTAATCTTATTATCTACATAGGCAGACCCTAAAATTGTATACAAATTTAAAAACCTGTGCCTATTCTAGGGCCGGAGAACAGGTTCAGGTTCTTGGTTGAGCATACTACCATATGACATATGGTATGATAAATACTGACACAACTTTTTTAAAAAACGTTTTGGAACTGGGAAGGTTATTACAGATGCCCTAGGTCTTCCCACGTGTCTGGCTTAAAGTTTCTCTGTAAAGAGGTGGGTTAGGTTGGTCATTGGTTTTGTAGCAGGCTAGAGTTTCTGCTTTGCTAGCTGCAGAACCTGAGTTTGTGTGATATTTCTTTATAGTAGCAATGCAATTGGTGAGTGTCAACCATTGAATTTATTGAAAAATGTCTCCACTACAAATGTGATCTCACTTCTAATCCAGATTTTGTATTTTTTCATTGAAACAATTACACTGTCAAATACCAAACTATACTACCCAGACTATTGAAATGCGGACTTTATATTAAAATTTACTTAGTTTTTCAGAAGGTAGACTCAGCATTTTAGTGAATCAACAACTTCACTTTTCTCATTCAAGTCTCATTTTACATTCACAGCAGAGAAAAAATTGAAAAGATGAAGAAAACTTTGCCTTTTAACCTCAAAAGGAATTTTTCACCTAAAAAAGGTACAGTAACCCACTCCCTTCCAAGAATTTGAAATTCCATACCGAGCCCCCTTTGACAAAAAAAAAAGGCAAAATTTTACACCCTGCAGAAGGGAGGTGAATGCAGAAAGGCTTGCCATACTTGCCACATATATTCCTCTTTCAAAATGCTGTAGTACTAACAACATGGTTTGCATGGTTTAAAGTGTATTACTACACAATGTAGCAGACTTCCTTGCTTCTGCAGCAGGCACTAGTGACATATGTTATGTCACTTGAGACAGATGAATTAAACTTATGTTGCTATTTGGAAGTTGTTCACATCTATCTGAATTGTTTACAGAGGAAATAAAAAAGAAACAACTTCTAGCAATAAATTTGTGGAGCAATATACTGCTACATAAGACAGAGGGGATCTGTCTTACTTTCTCCTCTAGAAACTGGAAATACATTGTGCAGCTCCTTACAAAATTCAGGCTCTGTTATTTCAGAATATGCATTGTCTTTCAAATATTACTGTTTGTAATTTATTAATTGCAGTTTCTCACCAAGGACATTTCTTAACAGTGTGGGAGCATGTTTTCAATATGAGATTGACCTGTGACTTACCAGGGTGAAAAGCTAATTAAGTCAGCAGGAGTAAGTAACCAGAATGAGGGGGGACTTCTAAAACTCTCACACTTTTAAAATCCTCTCAGGCTAAAATTAATTCACTGTCTCTTCTCATCTCTGCAATCCACATGGATGGCAAAAATATGGTGGGTAAGAAAAGCAATATATTTCCTGATGTTCTGAATAGGTTTATAGACAGGTCATGCAAGTTTATGTAATCTGGGCATACTGCAAGCATCATGTTTCAGGAGGAAATCTGAAGCATCAGAGGCTGTTCTTGATACTGTAGCAATCAATTTTTTTTTCTAAATTTTTCTTGGAGAAAAAATGACGTTGAATTCCCAAAGAAGTCTAGTGGGTGACGTGATGATTGGATTTTTTAGATTGCTTTCAGTGTGAAAGGATTTTAGGATGGGAATATTGTGAAGTAATTTCATTATCTTTTGGGAGCCTGCTATCAGTAGTATCCGGGTTATAGTCAGATCTCATGCTTCAGAGGCTTCAGTTGAGCAAGAGAAACAGCTCTTACGCCTCTGTGAAAGGAGAGCTAACTGGTAGAGAGTGAATGAGAGGACCATCAGTGGGACAAGCCTTCTGTAACCTGAATATATATCCATCATGCCGCTCTCTCCTAAAGATATCTCTGTACAACTGCCAGCAGAACATCAAGTAATTTTTTTCCTGGATGCTAATTTCTCATCTTAGTCTTCTCCTCCAGTACCTTCCTAAAACTAATTCAAAACATCCATATTCAGTTAGTTACAGTGCAAATAGAACTCTTCTGAATGACTGGAACCAAAAAAGTCAGGGACTTCAAGTAACCAGTCTGCTTATTTTTGAGATTTGCAGTGGTTTAGTGTAGGATACAAAGGAAGAAAATAATAGAATACCCTGTAACAAAACATGATGACAGTCAGCTATCTTTTAAAAGGTAGTTAAAAGTACTAATCCTATTTTCAGCACTTTGTGTAATCACCATGAACTAAATGGCCATTAGAGCACCTAACAGAAACTAATACGGGAAAGAGCCATGCAAACTCACTTCTTTCCAGCCACTGTGAATACTGAAAAGCAAGAAGAAAATATTGCCTAAATCCTATTAGGACAATGATCCCTATACATTCCAGTCCAAGATTAATTCTTTCCCACAAGGGCATATAGTACATGACTTCAGCCACCTTTTCAAAATGAAAAATAAAGGTATTTTGAAGAAAAAGGAGATATATTCTGATTCCTTAAGGCCAATTAACGTATGTTTAACTCTAAATACACATGCAATAGTCAGCAAAGCAGAAGCATAAAGTATAGATTTGTTTTTTAATCATTTGTTGATTAAGCTGAATGCTGTATGCAGACATGAGAAGAAGAAAAGCAAGGTGATGGGTTAGCTGTTTAAAAGGTCAAGTTAAACAAGATGTATTTATGGCTTCACTTAATCTTTTCATTCTACTTCAAAGCTTCCATGTGTGGGAAGGGGTTTGACAGGTTAGAGTCAGCTTTGGTGTCTCGTTTAGCTTGACTTTTTTTCAATGACCAACACTTTTCTAATATGCCTATTTCCTTGCAATACCACAGGACAAATTCAGCTTACCACCTCCAGAGAAACCACACTGATACCAGTTAGCCCAATCTCTTTATAAGGTTGTGCCATTATTTTCTTAATTTGGATTTTATTACTGGCATAAAATCTTTAAAATTACAGACAGAAGCAAGGTGTAAGGCATTGTGAGAAAAGATAAAGGGCCAGGAGCATATACTCTGAATCCCTTATCTTAATATCTAATAATAAACCCACAGGTAATAACACAACCTCTGAGGCCTTCTAGCTAGGTGCTTAATTAAAAATCAAGATCAAAGGTCATTGCTTAATTTAGAACACAAATCTCTGCCTTTGATACTGTAAGGGAGGGGTCAGTGTGCAATAGCCTGAAATAGAAAGCTTTTGTTCGTTGATCCCATGCCAACCCGAGGTCACTGAGGCTGGAATGCACCACACATGTCCACCCCTCCCCGAGCCTTCCTAAGGACTGTGTCTTGCCTAAGCCTGGTCTCACCAGCCTCACACTGATACTTCCTGGAGGCAGGGCTGCAAGGTCCAGGTGAGTGTGATCAGCAGGTCCCCATCAGGGTGTTGCCAAGACAAGCGTAACCCCAGCACCTGATGTGTAGGGGTAGGCAAGGATGTTTTACAACAAAAGTTGCCTGCACAGCTTACAGTACTCTGTTCCTTAGCCTTTTCCTAATGTAATATAAAAAGGTAAGCAGGTCATGATAATATAATAAATTTTGGGTTTAGTGACAGATGTAGCATAGGTAACATTTTAAGTTCAGAGGTGGGCAGGATTTCATTAGGCACAAGTGAAAAGTTATACTAAGCTGGTTGTGATACTAAAAAACCAAATCCCTATGTGACCTTATGTCTGTTCCTCATGTGACTTGGAGTTGTGAGAACACCCCAAACCTATTTGAAAACTTGAATTTAAAAGGAGTTAGTACTCTCATTTAACTCAGCCAGACTATAATTTAACATAAATCCACAACCTATGTATATGTATATGTATGTGTATGTGTATGTGTATATGTATATGTATATGTATATGTATATGTATATGTATATGTATATGTATATGTATATGTATATGTATATGTATATGTATATAAAGAAGCCATTCCTTTTTTTTTTCCCTTGCCTGTGGTGTCTCTCCTGAAACTTCTGCTTCAACAGCATCTGCCTGTTGACGTTGTTCTCCCAGTGAAACACAAACCAAGTCATGACACAAAGATTAGTGATTGAAAGTATTTATAAAATCCTAAAATAAGTTGATCAGTTATAGCATTAATTACCTCTGCCATGATGTACAACAAAATTCAAATAAGTGTAGACTAACTTTGTTATTGTGCAAAATCCTGATAATGTGGACCTGTTGTTATGGAAGTAGATTTTAATTCCTGGGATTAATTTCCTTTACTCCTGGCAGAACTCACATGGCAAAGTATCCTCCAAGCAAATTTTTTGTTTTCAGAGATTCTAGAGGAATAAGCCTTTGGTTTGGGCTGAGGCTCACCCCATTCCTCAATGTGGCACTTAGGGACACAGTGGTGGACTTGGCAGTGCTGATTAACAGTTGGACTGAATGGTCTTGGAGAGTTTTCCAATGTAAATGATTCTATGATTCATTGTGAAATAACACCTTTTTCTGCCACATTAAAATCTGGGGAAAAACTGTCAAGGGGTATAATTTTACCCTGTTTTGCAGTTCTTCCCTCAACTAATGAGATTAACATCCAGCTCTCATTGCAGTAACAGCCCAAGCCTAAGGGTTTATGAAAGTCTGACATAAAACTTCTAATTTGATTCGTTTCTAGATACAATGAATGAAATTTTCTCTCTTTCCTACCATCAACATCATTTAATTGTCAATTTTTTGAAAGTGTCGTTTTGTATTCACTGACAAACCATGCCATTCTCTTGATCTTACCATGTAAATTATGTCTTCTAACACTTCCTAAGGGTAGTTGGTCACTGTCAAAGTTAGAAGCAGCTGTCTTAGTGCTCATCTCCATTTTTTATATTTTTCGCAAATATTTTCATTTTATGTTTGTCTTGATCCACTCTCCCATCATTAAAATGAATATATTGTGGCTCATATTCTATGGTATCAAATAAGTCATCTGAATAGTTAACTGATGAAGTTTTTATTTGCCTTCAACACCACTTTCTGTGGTTTGCACAGTTCTGGGCATGGATGTTTTATTTTAAATAATAATTTAATTCACTGAGTAAAAATTGTGATTAATGTAGGTGTGAATTATTCTAGGAGCACTAGACACTGGTGAATAATGGAAAAATATATTTTCTGAATAATTTATTTGAAAGATAAGAATTGTACGATAAATTATTCAACCAAAATGATTCAACCAGTCTTTAGTAATTTTTAAGGTAGCATGCACTCCCTCTACTGGATGACTTAGTGATTCCAAAGGAATCTAAAAACTGTAGAGTCATGATTCCAGAATTATTTTTCCAAATTTCTAAAACTTATTATTTACAGGACAGTTGTGTAACCATCTTTTTAAAAGGCAAAGATTTAGACATAATTACTTGGCATTGTATGCTGATTTTAATATATATATATATACATGTATATATATATTATTATATAACACTCTGTGATGAAATATGGCTTGGCCATGGTAGAGCAAGTCATAAGACACCTGAGAAGTTTTTATTCAGATGATCACTGGTGGCATCATCGACCCTAGGAATCCCTGGATGTGTGCAGCACCTTGAGCTTTGCGATCTTAATTTGGTCAGAGTCCTCAACAAATATTTCATGGTATGAACATAAGATATTGAAAGATTAATGACAGGAAATGGTGAGTAGATGCTGATATGATCAGATAAGGGCTGGGCACTGGCAGCTCAGTCTGTTCATTAGGTGACCTCCTAAACACAAGAGAATGCATCCTGTCCCCACCCTAGTCCTGACTATGGCAGTGGCCTTGATGTGTGTCGTACATTAAGACAAACACATTCCATTTCTTGTCCCAGTTAAACTGGAGACATCAAACATGGTGCTGACTGGCAGGATTATATAATTTGAACTATATTATCCCTTTTCCAGTTACTTAACCTCTCATTTCCTGACCTAGTCTCCTCACAAATAAACAACTCAACCAATTAATTTTTCTACACCAGTCCTATTTTTGTTATACCAATACACAAATTTGAGGGCTTCTTGATGAGTTTCTCAGTCATTTCAACCTTGTATGATATTTCTGATGTGTATAGTTGTCCTTGCAAAGTACCACCCTCAAAAGGCTGCCAACAGTCCCCTCTAAATTCCCATGAAGTTCAGCTTGCTGTCATGTAACTCATGCTAACTGTAACCTTTGACAGCCTTTTGCTTTGTTATCTGTCTCTTAAGCCATGCCCTGCAGTCCTTCATAGTCATAATAATAAAAGGCTGTGATCTGGTCATTCTTCCTCAGCATAGATGCTCATCTTTTCTTGACTTGCCCTTCAGGTCTTTTGATTTCTGACTGTGAAAGGTCCCAGGTCTTTCCAACAGAGTTCATCAGACTCCACCAAAATCTCTCTCAAAGGCTCTCTAGAGATTTCTGCGAAAAAGCATTTTAAAGTTTGTGATGAGCATGATCCAGCACATACTGAATGACAGTCTTTCAACATCCTTTTTCTCTGATCTTCAGTCATATCCCCTGAGAGTAATTTATTCTGGCAAAACCAAATTCAATATACTTCTTAACTTACATTGATATCACTATAACTTCAGTGAAGCGACAAATACAGCTACGATAAATGAAAGGAAAATCAAACCTGTTTTGTGTGACAGCAAAGAAAGACAGTCTATAATTGCTAACATTAGGATTGGTGTTTCTAAGTGATGGACATCAAAAAACCAAATATATTCAAAACCCATTTATTTCCCGCTATATTTTTAACTCCATATGCCAATAAAATACCATCATGCTGCCAATCAATGGTCTTTAGATTGCAGCTTTTATGGTGAGAGAATGGACGTCATCCCTTTGGAGAAATAAAGAGAACAGGAAATATATTCATGGCTTCATAAGCACAAATTTAGAGTGGAAATCTTGAATTAATTTACTTAGTTCAGATTGTAAGATTGTATAAATGTTTGTCATTATTTCTTGTGTAAAAATGAAGAAAGATTCATATAAAGAGAATTTGTCAGAATACTCACCACATTTCCATTATCTAGGAAAAATGTGACTTGGGATCCATAAAATACAAAAGAGTGAACAGCTAACTCACTTCCTGATAGTTATATCAAGATTAATTAGAGTAATATAGTTGTACAGTACGTGAGAAAGCATTATAGATTTATTTATAATCTCTCTAAAAAATGGCATTGAAGAGATATTTTTAGCAGAAAGAAAAGAATGCAACTTAAGAGCAAGAGACGTAGGTTTTCACTCTCAAAACAATCCTTTCTTTTTGCAACTAATATAAATATTGTCATTGATATTATAATTCTGGAATTCAAGCATCATTAAAATGGACCATTTTTTTTCTTTAATAACCTCATTCTTGTTCTTGCCTTGATAAGTGCATCAGACTCTCTTCAGTGATGCCCAGTGACAGAACAAGGGGAAAGTGGCACAAATCTGAATACAGGGAGAATTTCTTTTCTGTGAGGGTGACTGAACACTGAAGCAAGTTGCCCAGGAGGTTGTGAAGTCTCCTTCTCTGGAGGTATTCAAAACCAACCTGGACACTATCCTGTGCAACCGCCCCTAGAGGAACCTGCTTTAGCAGGGGGTTGGACCAGATGATCTCTGGAGGCCCCTTCCAACCCCACCTATTCTGCAGTTAATGTCACCAAAGCTCTTACTCATTATTTCCTTCAGCCCAGTAACTAAGTGTATCTTGAGTGTGCAGGTATTTGTAGATACCCAGACAGTCTTACTGCCTCTTCAAATAGTTCATCTCTAAGAGCATGAGCACATTTAAAACTGAAAATGATACCTTATTTTTCTATTTAATTTGATTTCCATTAGAAGCAAGGAGCACCATATTGTGATCAGGAGTTTGCTGTCTTCAGACCCAATACAAAACCAGATCCAAACACCTCCAAAACTTTCTAGAGACTACACATATGGAACTTGTGCTTATCTCCAGTGAGCCTGGGATGTGTTGGAGATACAGTGTATGTGTATTTGGCTCTGTGTGTGAGAGAAATCCGATGCATTTGAGATCTATTGCAGTTGTGATGCACAAACAGGTCACCTGCCAGGCACATGTCCATTGAGCCTATTGCATCCGAGACGGTGTGGAAGTGGCAGGTTGAGTTACTCCACGAGCAGGTGACAGGTGACAGGGAAAGAGTAAATCCATGTCAGCTGGTTAGGAACTTGCCAGGTGGTGGCCTGGCAGGATTTACACTGTGGTAGCCATGTGACAGATAGGAAAATGTGCCTGAGACAGAGCAAAGCCACCACATGGAGAGTTTTCCAAGCAGGCGTGGGAAATGCATTCGTGTGCTTGAAGTCCCACTTGAATGCCTTAACTACAAGACACTTCTTCCACTCGAAACAAAAAGTCAAGTTGGGAAAATATTGCATAGAAAAAGCAAAGATATAAGAACACATGCAAAACTCCTAATATAAGTATTTCATTTTGTCCAGGCTGGCAGCGAAATTTTGGAAGAATTTAGACCCACCTTTTTCTCACTGAAATATCCAAATTTCGGGAAAAAAAATTAAAATATTTAAAGAAATGAGATTTCCAAACCTGGTCTAAAACAGAATATTCTTATTAAAAACCTATTTTTTTTGAGATGTTGGAGAAGCAGTATTTTTTTATTTGTAAGGAACAGAGAAGTATTCACAGCACAAGCCTTTTTTTCAGGACTGAAATAGAAGCCTACATGACCCATAGGTTATCAGGCACAGCACTTTATAGAGTGCTCTTTGTCTGAAAGACATCAGCTGTTACTATGGTTGCTGAACGCTGCAGTAAAATGTTATTGTTTGCATGTGAATTGTCCAATCCTAGTAATACAGATTGAAATGTTGTAAGTCCCATGACTGCCTCTGACTGAAATTTTGTGGAGCATTCTGTCTCTAACCATCCACAGTCTTTCTCTGAATGAGGCTAGTTTTTTTCTATGTTAGAAATGCTGGTGATCTCTTCTTTAGTAAGCTCTTGTCCTTAGAGAAGACACTTGAAATTTGGCAGAAAGGTGAGAAACTGAAGATTCACAGCTGGAGTGGTCGTTAAAAGAAGAACTCCAGACATGTAAAATAATACGTCATGTTACATACATACAAAAAAAAAAAAAAAAAAATTCTCTTTTTTGCTTTATCTGCTCCACACCTTTGTTTGACAACTGAAAAATGCAGCTGACAGTACTTATCTTTCAAAAGCATAAATAAAGGAAAGTTCATGAAAAACTGAAATACTTTACTAATAACCTCCACTAAAAAAACATGAAAAATTAATAATTTGTAGGAGACAGTTTGAAAAATGTATGGTAAACAAAGTTGAAGCCACTACAAAGAACAGAGACAAAAAGGCTTTCTGTTATTGCTGTCTAGAGGAACCTCATCCCCTCTGTGTACTGAGGCACAGGTTTGGGCTAGAAGGCACAGTAGAGGGAAACACTGGTATGTAATAAAAATATGAATAAGATGGATCATCATATTACTTAATGTATGAGACAGGTAAACAAAGGCAATGCAGCTTGCAGAGACTCTGAGAACAAAATACCTGGTTGCCTGACGGCAGATGGAGTTCCTAGGTATAAAAATGTCAACTGATGTTACATATGGATGCTACTTTCAGCTTCCCATCCAGCCTGCACCAGCTTTTAATGTAAGTAGGCATCGTTCTGTGAACATGAACTTTTTTCCTGATCTCTTCTCTTTAACAGATCTGCTCAATTAAGCAACACAAGCATCATTAAAATTTGGAAAAAATGTGTATCCTGTTTTAATCCTGATATGTCAGAGCTCCCAGTCTCTTCAAAAAACTGCAGGTTTTTAGCCTGCTAGTGAGATAATTAGGCTCTCAATGCATTCTTGAGCAATTCCTCAGGTTTTATTAGCTTTTACAGAAAGACTGTGCAACACTATGAAATATATGCAAACTAAATATAGCAGTGTAACCACGTTAGTTCAGATGCATATTCTGTGCTTGTGTCTGAGTGTGTGCGAGTAGTTTGCCACATGAATAGCAATTAGTGTTAAGAATTAAGGCTTTTGTCTGTTCTCGGTTTAGTATCCCGTCAGAAGATTTAAACATCACAGGAGTTTCTCATCAGTTGCATCACAAGAATCATTCTCTAAGGACCCAGGTTTATTCCAGTAGAACCTCCTGGTGCCTGGCTTGCTAATCATGTGGGCAGCTGTACACCCATGACACTGCAGAGCTGCACAATCTTTTTAGCCAGGAACTCCTCCGTTATCTTATTTCTACTTCACTCATGGAGGACTAAGGCCAACACAAGCTACTGATAGGGATTTTTTGCAGTGATGGGAACTCCCATCCCTCCCCATCTAGGGATGAGCACTCATGGAGAGCACAGGAAGGTCAGGTTTGGCAGAGCAACAGAGCACTGTGTAATACGACACTCATTTCTCCTGTAGGCACTTTCTAATGAAGACCTGAGGTTTTCTGGAAATCCTCATCTCTGGCAACTGCAATCCACTGTCAACACTACAGCAGAGCATGACACAAAGTTCATGGGGACCCATTTACTCTTGCATATATCAAGGACCATAACTATTATTTTGGACTCAGACCAGCTGTATAAAGGACAGTCTGTGAATGCCATGTTCAATTGCAGAGAGAGCCATCTCAGGCAAACCTACTCTCATTGATTTGTACTTTACTGCTCTCTCTTCTGCTATTGTGTCACGCATCAGGACAGGTTATAAGCATCAGGATGTCCCGTGGTTCATAAGAAACAAATTATCCTTTTCTTTAAATTTTATATGGCCAGGCATAATTGACTCTAATAGTATACAAACTGGGAAAGTCTGTGACAGGAATTTTTGTCTGCAAGTAGCAAATTTAATTATGCAAAAATATAAGAAAAACGTGTAATAGGATAAGAATGATTTCTGGTGAGATCTGGAGTTTTTTGTTGTAACCTTTCTGAAGCTCCTTTGACATTGCACCGTGGGTATTTTTAACTTATTCATGCCACCACTTACTAAATAAACATCTGAAGTATTTTTTAGATGTAGGATAAACTGTATCAATTTCCCTTTCTTCTGCTCTGAGGTTGCTTATATTAAGAGGCCCTGTGACTCAGTTAATCTTTGCAAAGGAACCATTATACCGGTAATAAAATGGGAAATAAGCACACAGCAAACATCACTTCTATTCGGAGAGTCTAGAGGTGCAAAACAATTTCAGAGAACTGTAGCCATTAGCAAAAAGAGCAGATTAGCTGTGACAGCCAGCCAGATATATGCACAATATATTTGATAGAGCTTTCACAAAGAACAAGCAGCTCATGTTATAGAAAATGCACAATAGATTTTAAAAGAATGGCCACCAGGATGAGCACTTTGGGCCTGTAAACCCCAGCATCAACCTGGCTTCCATGGAAACAGCCCAGAGTGTCTCTGGTGAGTATGGTCCTAACTGTACTATAAAGCAGCTCTTCCTTGTCCCCTTTTACACCAGTCAAAGGTAAAAAGGAGACAGGAAGGGACAGAGCAATAAGAAGCAATAACTTGAGCAGTCTTTGGAGATCACTGGCATCTTTAGATGTTTTAAGTCTGCATGGATGCCATCAGACAAATAACCAGGAGAAAAATCTGTCAGGGCTTCCCAGCTATGCACACACCTTTTCTGATCCCTCAGGTCCCTGAGCCAGAGGTGTCCTGAGGCTGGGAGATCACCATGGGGATGCATCACCAACACACCCATCCTGTGCTTATGTTTCCCCTAGACATTAATTACATCACAGAGTTGGAGCCTAGGCACTGGAAAAGGGGGGTCAGTGGGTCCCAGCCTTACTGGAGAGGAGCTGCTGAACACTCCAGTAGACATCAAGGCTTCTCTAAGGAGCAAGGGCAGCAAGGCAGCCACAAGGAGCACATAACCATGCATCCCCAACAAGCTCCTCTGCCACAGGAGCCAATTCCCTCAGCTATTCTGGACAAGGACCCCTGGAGGAATTTGTGCCCAGGCACCAGTAGCTGCTGTTAGATGCTGTCTCCTGGGGGAGGAGAAAGTTGGGGTTGCCAACAACCTGCATAAATCTCCATCTCGTGTCTTTTGGATCCCCATTGACCCTGGAGCTGCAGCCTTTGTGGCTCTCTGAATGCAAACCCTAAGCCTAATAACAGCTGGAGATGTTATTAAGATTGGGGTTTGGGTTCAGAGATGTGGGCTCGGTGGCTCTCTGAATGCAATCCTAAGCAAAATGACAGCAGAAAGCTCAAGATGAGGCATCCACAGAATTAGTGGTCCAGACTGGTACAGGATGGGTGCCAGCTGTATAAGGCTGAATTTGTGAACTCATAAGCCGCAGGGTGAGACATGCAGGGCTGGAAGGCATGTTTTAGCAGACAACAGATATTTCTAGGCAGCTGAGGAGCTCATAAGAAGTCTCAAATTTTGACTAACCTTTTCCTGGAAACTGCTTCATCCCCCACTGAGCACAGAAAGTGAAAAACACAGCGGTAAGGAGAACCAATCCTTGCTTCTCTCTAGGACTTGTATTTCTGAGCAAGTCAGAAGAAAAACTATCTCAAATTCATAGTAAATCTCCCTTCCAAGTGATTCACAGCAATGTGTTAAATCTGATTGAATGTAAATGTAGTTACAGCGCACTATTTCTCTAGATTCCTTCAACAAATCAGTGGAGACAAGCACGTTCAGGGTGGGATTCATGTCATCCTAAGGTAGGTATCTAACTAGGCCAGCTAAGTCACAACTTGAAAATGCCAATCTCTTTTATTGAGATATAAAATTAGGTCATGATGGTGTGTTAAGATATAAACACCTGGAGAACAAATAGGTTAACTTAGACGGTATAACTCCCACCCATCGTCACATAGCTTAGGAAAAGGCAGTTGTAGTGTTCCATCTCAAGGCAGTTGTAGTGGTTACAGTTTGCTCCATTTTTTGGCAGCTTTGATCTTGCTGCAGTCCTAAGACACAAAGCTCTAAGGATCTCTAAGGCACCTTTTCTTCAGAATCACCTCAGAGATAAAATCTGTTTCCTATCTTTCTTATTACAAAAATTAGCAATGAGGCCTCATGTTGCAGCCCTGTGCAAAACACCTTGCTCTTACATAGCTACAAACCCTTTTAATGAGCCTCACCATAATGGCTCTTTTAGTCACAGAAATGCAGCAGGAAACAGGAGAAAATCCACATATAAAACTGTTTCTGAATGCACTGCATCCTTCCTAAAACCCATTTGTTTTCTTTTCTCTTTTAATTAGGCTTTCTGTAGGCTCCAGCCATTAACTCTGTTTTAAAACAAACTGTCCAAGGCTTTTCTTTGATAATGGTTTAATTTTAGCTTTTTCACCAACCTCCGAAACACAATTTACTCTCATGCCTGGTATCTCTCATCAGATTTTCCTGCATCTCCTCCCCTGGCAGTCCTCCAAATCAGGTTCATTTAACACCCACAAAGTTCCCACAATTGAATCCCATCTCTACAGATCTCACTTTCCCTGCATATCAGCTCACTATGGAGAGCAACAGCTTCCTGTATCATTTACATCAAAGCCATCTGATGCTGTGAGCAGCAGTGCTCGTATGACACTGTTTAATCCAATCCTCACTGCTTAAGTGCCCAGTCAGGACATGGAAGGAGACTGCTGTTTCTTGTTCTAAATGAGCAGCACAGATATGCTGCCAATGCTGCCACCATGAAAACAACAGCATGGGTTTAGGCTTGGAGTTAATTACTTTCCCTTTTCCTCCCTGCACAGGCAAGAGATGATCAGTTCATTTAGATTGTTCACTGACTGTCGACACAGCCCCATTACAAGCTGGTTTTTCCTGCTACCTTCAGCCAGCTGTGCAAAGAGATACAGCACAGTACCTCCTCCTTGGGTCACACAGCACCAAACCAGCACTGTGATGCTTCAGAGGAAAGCAGTGGGTCTGATGGGGGCAGGTATACTCATCATCATTCCCTGCATTCCTGGAGAAGCTTTCATCTGAAGGTTTCAAAGAATATACCTTTTCCCAGCATCTCATATAATGCATAAACTTTACAATACCATTGACAGGCTGGGCAGCTGCACTTGTTCCAGCTTGCTGAGTCCCTGGGGAAGCTAACACCAGCACCACGTAAACCAGAGGCACCTTTGTTTGAAGGCACTGAGTTCACAGTTCTCTGGAAAGCCAAGATACTTCCTTTGGGCCATGCAGTTCTTGATAATTAGGACTAAAAATCTGGACCACTAGGTAGCATGGCACAGTACTGAGCTTTGACATGGTGGACCCAAAATACCTTTGCTTAAGAAGGCAGAACAACCACACGCAATGCACTATGGCAAAAAATTGCAGACAAACCCTCTACAGCAAGTTAACTGAGGACTTGTTCATAATTTTTGATCACCTACATCTCCAGTTTAGGGAACTCATCCCTCTAGAGCCCTGGCACAGCAGTGAAGTATGCACCTTAGACCTCAGATCATCAGGCTTGTTTTTGTGGGGTGAGATGTCTTTCTCCTGATAAGGAAAGGGCCCAATGTACATATTTCGTCTCAGGTTTTCTGAGACTCTGAAAGCTCAATTTGATGTTATAAGACGAGTTTTCTCTCAAGGTTTACATAATATTTGGCACAAAAAAATAAATAGGCAAAGTTAAAAAAATAGCACTGAAAAAAAGTGAGACTACAACAAAGGAAATTAATGTCAGTCCTAAATGCTACAGAGATCTTCATGACAGAATTTCTGCACATTCTGTCTTTTAGAAATGTAATTGGAAATCTGTCAGTATCATTAGATGCCTGGGCATTTTTACAAATCTGCCCCTGAAGGAGCTGTAGCATAAAGTAAATGCTAAAACAAGGGGTTTATTTCCAAGAGTGTTTTCAGAAATGGATTATGAAAGCTTAAAATTACTTTTTTTATTCTTCTTAGCTCTGTGTAGAGTTGGTAGGACAATACATTAATCAATGCATACAGAACTATTCCTTGTGTATGAGTCAGTAGTTCAGGACTCTGGGAGCCTGTAAAGAAATCTGCTATAGAGCTGCTGTGTGACTGTAGATAAGTATCTTCTTCTTATATTCCTTTTTCTCTCCATTTTGTGAATTTAGGTTCTAAGAGTGTTGTGCTGGAACTCTTGGCCATAGCACAGTATCTAGAGTCCTAGCAAAGCAAGCAAAGGACTTTTCCAAGCAAAACTGATGAGATGTCCTCATATACTTGTATAATCTTCCAATCCATAACCTGAAAATTCCTGATTGACAACTTCAGAACAAGAAGTGTCTTTGGAAAACTGTGGAAACAGGAAGTGAAGCATGCACTGTATTGTGGTAGGTCTCCTCCATTTTGTTGTCTTGAAAACTGTGCCACAGGCTGGCTCATCCTTGAGTCCATCGATACGAAATATTGATGGATACAAAGATAAGTCATCACTGTTGCTGTAGCTGGACACAGGAGGCTTTATCAGAGCAATCAGTGTAATGAGTCAATGTAAGGTGGCAATTATATTTGTGGTTGAGGCTGAGAGACTGGTTGTAGATGGCAAGAGAAGAAAATAAAACTTGCTCTAACCACAGAGGACTTTGCTGTAAGGCAGGTCTTAGACGCAGACAAAGTGAAGAAGGCACAAGCTTTGGAGAAATGTGCAGCCGACAGGTTCAAAATAGCTGGTAGACTTTGGAGAATGAGAATGAAGAGCTGGTGATGGAACAAGGCACATAAAAGTCTGAAAGAGCTTTGACAAAAATGGTTTCAGTGGAGCAAGAAGAGCAATTACTGAACTGATGAGTGAGTAGTTAAAGAAAGAGGTTAGGAAGAGAAAATAAATAGCCAGGGTTTGAGACAGACATAGCCACGGATGGGGGAGAGAGATTATTCATGAAGCAAAGGGGAAAAGCAAAACAGATAAAATTAAATGGAAATGTTTTTATAAAACATATATGATTTTTTTTGTGTGTTTTCTTTTCCATATTTTATTATATATCACCTAGATTTGGAAACAAGTCAAGCCTGAAAAGTACAAAATCCTTTGTGAGAGGCAAGGTCTGTCTCCTGCACAATCTTCATTGCAAGTGAGTGCTGGCTAAATCCACTTTCTGTTTTCTATGTTTATCTGATATCAGATTGCTAAGTGACTTGAATATTTTTGGGTGATTGAAACCTCTACATTTTTTTATAAACCTATCTTGAAGAATTCTGAACCACTTAGTTCCAGAATAATGCTTTTACTTATTTTATAATATATTCAGTGACAGTTCTCCATGAAAACTTTCAGGTTTGTATGGGAATTTGCATTCCTAGAACATTTAGAAACTCTTTTATTTCAGTCTTATTGCTCGGGACTCCTTTAGCTGATGCAATGCATCACTTGCCACTTTTAGTCTTCAATCTTATCAACATAATTTTTTTTTTTTTTTTAAATATGGTAGTTTCTTCCAGAAAGGGAACACACTTCACTCTTATAAACTCATCACATGTCAAAGAAGGCAGCTTCCATTTTTTCCTAGGAAAAGCTTCAAATTATAGGTGTTTTTAAGTGGTAATCTATTGACTTTCATTGTTGTCGTGGCAACGTCACTGAGCATTTTTCTGCACCTTTTCCATTCAGGTTTTGCATGTAAATGTACAGTTTTCTTTTAAGATGGTTTAGATGCTGACATGAAGCTATATTAAAGCTGTATTTAGACAGTCTTTACACTGACATCTCTAAGGTTGCCATCAAATTTCAGTAGATACAAACTGAAATATGCCATATGTTTCAGCTGAGACAAGACTGACAGAAACAAGGTCCTTGGTTTGCTCTGGAGTAGAAATCAGCTCATAAAGTCTTAAGTCAGTTTCCCAGGCCGTAAGAAAAACTTTTCTACAAAGAATAGATTCTCATATCTCAAAAACAGGATGGGGAAGTTTCTTTAAAACCTCATGTATTGCATGTGATTACAGCAAAAAGTGTGGACAGTTGGTCGTCTACCTCAAAATCCATTAGTTTTAATGATTCATTTTTCAGTTGACAGAGGGACACTGGTCCTGCAGCAGTGAAGGGTAATGCTGAGAGGATTGCACAGAAATTAAGGAGCAGTCTCTGACTGTCGTGCTGGCTGAAGAAGAGGAAGGGGCATGGGAGCACCAGAAGCAGCTCTGCCAGCAGTGCTGAGCCACAGGCTGCCAGTGTCACAGCACTGGGTGCCTTCACATCCCCTCCTCTGGGCAAGTACTGCTCTTCACAGCTAACAAATTATGGTCCCTGGCTTGCCATGGCATATTCATATTTCTTAAAGCATCCAGTTTTCATCTAATTTCTGTTCTCTTTATCCCCCCTGCTTCTTACTACATCACAGGGAAAATACACTTTCAGTACCAAATCAATTCTAACTTCCAAGGATGCATGTCTTAGCCAATTTTTCACACACTTTTAGTTTTCTTCTTGCTCTGAGTAGCTGGAACCAGATCCCTTTACTCTTTTAACTCCTTCAAATTCAGAATCTGATGCAGATTTTTAATTGGGGTAATTATTTTCCTGCTGACAATTTTGGTTACCTCTTCATGGGTACTCTTATTCTACTTCATTGGAAACATTGAATTGGAAAAACCCTAGAACCCCACAGCTTTCTTGCAGCTCATCTCTACTCCCAGAATTTGTAATTTCCTTTTCTCCGGGGTATTTGGTAGTCCATAATATTGACCTGTAATGCCTGCTGGTTCTTGGCATTTCCAAACATTTCATGGCTTCTCTAACTGTACTGCCTTCTCCTTTTATCTGCGCTATGTGTCAGGTATAGCCCTCAGGGCTCTTGTTCCCCGCTGATTTCCAGTTTCTGGCAAAGTACTAACAAAGTTTCATATCTCTCTGTTCCACTGGCAGCTGCAAACAAATGTTCTTATTTTCATCTGCTCTTTGGGGAGCATCATGCAACAATTGCTATTCTATTCAATATGCAAATACCCTGGCTTGCTTCTGTTCCCTCAGAAAGTGAATAGGGTTTCTAAGGAGAGACAACATATTTTATTAGATTAATGAAGTGAGAATAAAAAAGCAGAGAAGCTTGAGAGCACAAAAGTTTTTCTTTATTTGCAGAGAGAGCTGTATGCATGCTGCTAATAAATTTCTGTAACAATCTCTTAGCTGCGTCACATCAAGAAAGAAGAAAGATTAAAAACCACCACTGAGTGGTAAATCTGGTGGGATTGTCAATGTATGGTCTCTGGGAAGGCTGAGTAGGGTGTGTGCATCCTTTCAGATGATACCACAGGTCTTCTCAGGTATCTGAAGTGCATGTGTTTTGAAATAATTAATTTTAGTGTAAATTATGCTTGCTGTGAAGATTCATAGTCATATTTCCTGGTTATTCTTCTGTTTAAAAATCAAAGGGCAGAAATTTAGGCAGCCACATAGCAGGAGTAATGAACATTGATAGTGTGAGTGGATGGCTTGTAAGGAGTCTATAGCTCAGATGTTATTCATCCAGATTTTTCAGAAAATACCTATGAATAACAAATACTCAGAGAAAATAAGAGACTATTTAGTGAATGGTCCCATCAGCATTTCTCAGAGCTAGTTATTCAAAGGTCGTGGGTATGGCAATTTTAGTGGTGAGTTTGACAGTATCGAAGTCACTGCAATAAAATCCCATTTCAAACACACTGATGGCAACAAGGGTAAACTATATGAGAGTGCAGATGGGACCCAGAGAAAGGATCTCCCTCCCAATAGTTATGTGCAACAGTTGTTCTGCTACTAGTTACTCACTGCAGAGTAAGCTCAGAAACCAGCTGATGAGTAATTCAACACTCAGCAGTCCTTTATACAACCTGCAAGCAGCAGAGGGATCTTGAAGGTTTTCTACAAGGATAGAACAGTAATGAGGATGTATGTTCATGAGGATGTGAACCTTAATGATGTAAATAAATAACAGAAAAAACAGCATAAGTAATATGCTGAAACAATCTTTAGCTCAGACTAATGATAGAGTCTACCCAGCTTCATAGTGGAGTGGGATACAGGGATCACAAATAACTGCAAGCTTGTGAGCTCTGCACCCAGAAGCAACATAGCCACATCAGAGTGACGCAGTGCTCCAGTTAATTAAGTCAATTAGATGGCACCAACATGTTCACGTTAGTGTAGATAAGCCTCTAACTGCTTCTGAATGGGCTTTAGGTGTTATGCCCAAAAATGCAATCTAGAAGAAAATATAATGCTGGGAGTACTCTGGTGCCAGGTAATTAGACTGAGAGGGCTGCATTCTGCTGAAGGGTGGGATAAGGCTGTCCCCAGGCTGGGGTCAGTGGTGCAGACAGTGCAGAAGAGCATTGGCCCATGGGAATGGAAACACCTGCAGGTGCTACTAATTTCAGTTCCAGTAAAAGGTAGGATTTGTAATGGATTTTGTGCAAGACTTCTTTTTATCTAGTACTAAATTTTTTTTCTGCTCAACTGCTTATCTGAATCACTAATTTTAGAAGTTAATTATCTCCTGGGTTTTTGACATGAAATATACATGTCTTTCATAGAATTCCAGCTTCCTTCCAAAGACAAGGAGCTGACTTGCAAACATCTTTCTCCTGTATAATATATAACCCTTTTTAACTATCTGAGGGAAAAATTATCCTCAGTATCATAAGTAGATTTTTGAGACATTTGACTGAAAAACAAACAAACAAATAACAACAACAAAAACAAACAAACAAAAAAAACCCCCACAAATATCTCTATTAAAAAGAAGACACAATATGGACAAACACAACATCAAGTGAGGAAAACTCTCACCTGGAGCCCCTGTGTATCACTCCTGTGGCACGTACCCAGGGATCTCTCTCAGTTTTCTCTTACTGCTTCCCAGCACAGCCAGGTTTTCTTTTAGAGAGGAGATATGTTCTGCACATGACAGCGCTCAGCTTTGCTCATAATCTAATAAGCAATGTGTTCATATGAAGCCACGTCTGTCATGTTGTCCTGTCAGTCTTACAAAGTGATACAGCAGAGCTCTCTCACTTCATAGGAATCAATCTCTTTGTACAACCAGAGGCAACCCAAATCCATTTAAAAAGGAATCAGTATGTGCAGTCTCATGTTGAAGGAATGGCATTGTAACAAATGCCGTTCAGGGCTGTCTTGTAATTTGTGATTCCAGGACCTTGCTGAAACACCTGAATAGCATCAATGTGGCAAATTGCTTCTGTGGTGGCCAAGAAGATAATATATATTAGTATGTATACATTATCTAGTCAACAGCATACAAAATGTTAGTGAAGCATTTTAAATTGTACCCTTCATTTTTTACTCTAAACAGTGCACTAAATATTTTGATCATCACTTTTCATTAAAATTATGAGCTCCTCTCCCTATCTTGCCATCAGCTTTCACTAAACACATAAGACAGATTAGTAGAAGTAGGATTCCATGTGGTTCTGAGATTAGATAAAGAGATGATGAAAGGTCTTAAAAAGAATGAGGAAATAACCTGGATGTTCTAGAAAAGCAATAATAAAATACTCAGAAAAGGAATGAACTCTCATTCTTTGTGCTTGCAGTGTTTATGAAAAAGCATAAAATACTTGTATTTTCACAAATAAATTGTAAATTTTACTGGTATTTATTTTAAGCTGTGATTCCCAGCATGGTCATTTTAAGATTATCTTGTTTGCAAAGAAATTTCTTCTGAATATCTCATAGAAATACCCATTTATTTGTCATATGAATTTTATCTGTGTCTCGCTCTGCTTCCTAATTTGCCATAGCTACTGCATTGAAAGCAGAGTTGTTCTTTTTCTTTACAATCTCTTTGTTCCTGTAAAAGTCACAATGATGTCAAAGTGCTAAATCTGTGACAACCCCCTCTGCTCCAAATTTCACAATAAATCACTGAAATCACCAAGATAATATTGCTTCCATGGGATGGCGAGAAAAGAGCAATGTAGAAGGTGCGAATGGCTCCTCTGTCTCATTCTGATAGCGACCTCTGTCCCTGGTCCCTCAACGTGGTCCCCCCTGTCATCTTGCAGGCCTTCAGCAGGATCAATACTCATGGACTGCCACTGCCCCTGTGTCAGAGAGGATGCAGACCTGACCTCTCTCCTTAGCATCCTGCATAGCTCTGCTTCGCTCCTTCTGTCTTTTATGGGATATGTCCCATCAGCTCCCCTAATCATGCCTCTCTCCTGCATCAGATCATAAGCCTGATGAGCAATCTGATTAAGTTTCTTCACAAAAACCATCAGGGCTGCTCCTGAACTTCAGTCTCTACTCAAAAGCGATGACATTTGTGAGACAGGAGCCAGATGAATTAAGAATTGGGTACTACTTCAGTTTCCCACAAATTTATTAGTGACAAAAATACTTGGCTTTCCCTCAGGCTGCCTGGCTCCATAAGCCTACATATATTCTTTTGGGTGTGAAAGGCTTCAAAGCCAGATGATCCAACCACTTACACTGCTTTCTGCTGTGAATGACCTTTCTATAAACTGCAGTTGGAAGATCAGTGCTCTCTATATGCACGCTGTGATACAAGGTACAGCAGTGGCCGTAATGACAGTCCACAACATGTCCTACTGGCACTGTCAGCTCCTTACAGGATGATTTGGCTGATACCAGGAAGATGGAATAAATAACCTGAAATTCTTCTTGGAATACTCCAGAAGTCTTCTGCTGAAGGCAATTGGTATTTATTAGGTAGATTGTACCTGGTCAAAGTGTGCCCATCAGCAAGACAGGTGCATGGGAGGATGTCTGGAGAGCTTGGTGCTAAGGACATGTCTACAGGCAATGGTAACTACACACATAGCTGTGCTTTCTACAAGACACCTCAGATGCTGAACACAGTCTCCACCAGCTGCATGCTGAGCAGCTCCATGAAGTCTCCCTGACACATTCATTCTCAAGCACCCACAGGAGGAGGTAGAGCAGCGAAGTGGAAAGGTTTGGTACCAAGTCTGAGATACTGGAAAAATATTTATGTGTTTCATTTCCCTTGAAATTAGTAGCAGTCAGGCACCCAAAAATTGTCAAAAAACAGGATCTTGTGGTTTTCCCATCACTACTGCAGTAGTGGGTAATAGAATGAGAATTACAATCATGTATCTTCTGTGCTACTTCACTAGCTACTGAACCATTCTCCCACTGTAACAATACAGTCTTATCAAGGTTACTCTCATCCTACCAGCACCTTCCTCCCTTCTTGCCTTCCTCTCCCCTCTTCTCATGGAAGGGCAGCAGCCCAGGACATCTGTCACTGGTGCTGGTAGATGACAAGGAGTGATCTGTGCCTCCTTATTTCTTGCATGGTGCTTTATCCCTGTGTTGAGGCTGGAGACATAAGGTCTAAACATGCATGTGCAGTTGGAGCTCAAAATAAAACCACTCCTAAAAGAAATCTTTGCAGATAAAACAAACAACAGCTTTTTACTAACAGTACTTTTTCCCCTCTTAACTTCAGTTTTTGTAGAAGGAAGTGGAGATCTCATCTTGTTTCATGCTAAAATAAGGATAAGACATAACCTGTGCATCTCTAAGCATCTGTTCTTCTGAGTGTATTTATATAAAGCACATTTCTGAGTTAGAGCCGTTACTATGCTCCCATGCTGCCATTTTAAATCTCTCTAGAACTCTGGGGGGAAAAAGTTAATTTCCTATAAATGCTTTCTTTTGCACATCTGTTCCCATGTGAAAGGGCCTTTCTGAGGACTCTGTATAGCTCCTGAGGAGTTCAACAACAATAGGAATACATTCTTAGTTTGTATAGCCAGGATGTGGATCCATTATTTAGAAAGTATTTCAATTGTCTGATGTCATTCAAATTTTCTCTTATTCAGTGCTGACTACCTAGCTCTCTGTGGTGGGAGAAAGAAAACAACCCTTCTTGCAGGGGTAATCACACTGCAATCAAACTGTGCAATATGATTAGGTCTGCCTGAGTCCTTGGTGCATTCTCCGTGCATTGAAACAGTAATCCCGGAGGAGCCGTCCATTGTACATCACTCCTCTCAGTACCAGCAGCTGATAGAAGTCATAGCCTACAGAAGCTGCAGAATCTGAAAAACAAACATACTAGCAGGGGAATGAAATGGAAAGCCAGAGCAAAGAAAAACAGCATGAAAGAAAAAATATGTAATTGAGGAGGGGGGAAAACAATCCAAAGGAAAAACACATCCCAAGTAAACACTGTTTAAAAAGCCCCAAAAACGAACAAAAACAAATTCTCAAGAAAGTAAAGCTTGGTGTGAAAAGAAAGGAAGGGCATAGAAAGAATAAGCTCTACTTTCTCTCCAAAATCAAACCCAGAAAAAGCAAGGCAGCTAGAGAATGCGGAATAACAGAGAGAAAATTTAAGACAAAAATATTTGGGAGGAGAAAAAAGCACAGCTGCTATGTGAAATTCAGAATAGTCTGCAAAGGTGAAGGTGTCTTCTCTCTTGATAATCTTGTAGGATATGCAGCCTATAGTAAGGACTGTTTGAAAAATGTGCAGTTCAGAAACACAGTTAGCTAACTGGGTTTACTGTGTTTTTATTAGTGAAGATAGAGCTGGTTTTATTGCCCACAAAGGGCATATGATGCCATTTCTGTTTCATATTGGATAGTACTACTCTTCAAAGAAAGTTTAGGGTGCAAATAGCTGATCATGACTTTTAATCTGCTCTTCTTAGGCATCTGGAATTGTCAAAAAGGAGGCCCCATTGACTTCCTGGAGCTGAATTTCCACTTATGAAATTTATTCTTTTGGCAAACTTTCCTACCAACAAATTCCCTACCAAAAATTCTCTGGAATTTTCATAAAAATCAAACACAAACAGGACAAAGCCAGTGCTTAAGTGGAGACATTTGAAATGTCCCCCAGGGAGCTGCATCAATTTTTACTACTGTCACTTAGAACTACCTGAAAGTAAAAGCAAATTTAAAATGTAGGTTTGCTTTCTTTGCATTGTTTGTTTCTTCTATCAAATCAATTTACTTCTGGGCTAGTGGTTTCTAATACAAAGCCTATCAGGTAAGCCTATCCTCAATACTGAGTAATCTCCTGCCCCTTTGTCCCCCTAGTTTTCACTGACTTTAATGTTTAGATATTCAGCAAGTAGGCCACCCACTAGAAAGCTAATTTCCAGAGAAAAAAAGTACCATGTTCTATGCAAGGAAACCCTCAAGGAATTATTAGGAAATATTTTTGAGGTGTTTTACTGACAATTTATCTTTAAAGATTTCTGTTACCATGAACTGAGGGCTTGTGAGCTCTCACTGTGATATATAGCTGGGAGCCGTTTTCCATTTCTGACTGTACAGAAATTCCAGGAGATGATCACTTTATAGTGACAGAACCACACTGTCACTTTTCAAATTTTATTTTATATATCAAATGAGAATAAGTTTGAACATTGACTTAAGGCATGACCACATCACTAGTTCCATTCTTGGAGGTTTTCAAGACCCATTTGAAACAGCTGTCAGCAACTTGGTCTGGTATCACAACTGAGTCTTTTCTAAACAGGAGGTTGATCTGGAGACCTCTTGAAGTCCCTTCCGATCGGAATTTTCATGTGATTCTGTTTTACTGTTAATGACTAGTGACAAAATGAACATTTGGTAAATGAACGTTACAATAGGTTTTACGTGAGTAACTATGAGTTGAGCACTTGCACACTGCTGATTAGGGATAGCCAGACCCATTTGTCAAGTATATTGGTAGATCTGCAGGGTACTTAAGAGCTTGAATTAGCCCATACCAGGACCTTGAGTAGGACTTAATGCAACATTCACCTATATGCATGAAATATAATAACTGTTTCCTAGGGCTACAAGGATCTCTGACAGAAGTGCCAAAATGTTCATGAATACTGGTAATTAGGAAAAGAGAAACAAATAAAGGTGGAACAAATCCAGCCAGAGTTATGCAGCAAAATTATGCCAAATAAATAATGTTTGATAGAGAATACTAGACCTAGAGCTCTATGCAGTGGTGGAGGGAGGTTATTCTACCGTGGACATTTGAATGTTCTGTAGTGCTGTGTATAGCACTTTAGCATTAGTAGTTAAATAAATTTGCTATAAACACTAGTCTGACCAATATTGACTTTTTTGTACAGGCTTCAGTAGAAAGTTCTGAACTGCTTCTCCAGCCCGTGACTGTCTGCAATGTAGAGACATAACCCACACTGGGTATAAATCATGACGCCCTTTATGTCATCTGGCTTTCAGGTTTGCCTCCAAAGAGCCCTGCACGTTACAGTTATTTTTGCAAGTGGTGAACAAATCTTTTCTTTGAGCTGTGAGGAGCTCAGCAACCCTGGTAAACAGCACACAGTGGTATAAGAGTCACTGCAGTCACAACAAAAATTATGTGTTTCTTCCCTAAAAAGCAGCTAGCATGGTCTTCAACTCGACAAAGGAAAGAAATTGCCCAAGTCAGCCCTAAGCACTTGTTAACAAAATTTGTATGGGAATTTTGCTGACAGAAAAAACAGTTTGGCCTACCTAAAATTCCCCTATAGAATTTCATGATGAGAGGGTTTTTAATTGGTTATCATTAAAATTTCCTTTTTAAGTTAGTCACTATCATGTGCCAGTGTAACATTGTCGTATTTTGAGTTGCTCTTTGTCCTAAGGAACTGATTACAGCATCAGTGTCACACACAGACTACTGTTTCACTAGCTGCCCTAAATCACCATGTATTACAAGTCTTCCACAGAGATGAAGACATATGACACATCTTTCTGGCTGTACCAAACCATAGTGAAACCAGTCGCAGAGGGGGACCTGGATGAACTTGAGAACTCGGCCCATGAGTACCTAATGAGGTCCAACAAGTCCAAGTGCAAGGTGCTGCACCTCAGGCAGGGCAATCCTAGATGTAAGTACTGGGAGATGAGCTCCTTGAGAGATCTGTGGAGAAAGATTTGGGGGTGGTTGCAGACTAAAAACTCAACATGATCCAGCAACATTCACTTGCAGCCCAGAAAGCCAATCACGCCCTGGGATGTATCCAAAGCAGTGTGGCCAGCAGGTGAAGGGAGGTGATTCTGCCTCTCTAGTCTGCCCTCATGAGACTTCCCCCAGAGTGCTGCATCCGCCTTTGGGGCCACAACACAAGAAGGATACAAACCTGTTACAGAGGGTCCAGAAGAGGCCATGAAGATGATCCAAGGAATGGAACACCTCTCCTATGGAGACAGGCTGAGAGAACTGGAGTTGTTCAGCCTGGAGAAAAGAAGGCTCGAGGAAGACCTCATTGTGGCCTTCCAGCACTTAAAGGGGGCTTATAATATTGTATTTTTCTGAGGGAAAATGGCTTTTTGCATGAGCATATAATGATAGGACAAAGGAGCACAGTTCTAAACTAAAAGAGGAGAGATATAGATTAGATGTTAGGAAGAAATTCTTTACCAAGAGGGTAGCAAGGCACTGAAATGAGTTCCCCAGAGAAGCTGTGGATGCCCCATCCGTGTAAGTGTTCAAGGCCAGGTTGGATGGAGCTCTCAAACAACCTGATCTAGAGAAAGATGTCCCTGCTCATCGTAGGGGGGGTGGAATTATGTGGTCTTTAAGGTGCCTTCTAACTTAAGCCATTCTTAATAAGCTTCTATGTTATATGCTTCTATATGCTTCTATGATGTTATTTTATGATTTAGATATCATAAAAGATAAGTAGATCATCTAATATCCTGAGCTGTGTTTGATACTGACTAATATGATCTGTTTCAAATCAAGCAAAATAAGCATTTAATACAAACCTATGGAATTGAAGGACAAGAGTTTTTAACTCCTCCTGTTACTCATTATTGCAGATCTTGGGCTAGGAGACATTTATACCCTTGGTGTTCCTGTCCTCATTTAGGATTCCTATCCATCTCCAGGATCTGAAGCACAACATCTTCTTTTGCTAATACAGTAGCACTGAGTACATCAGGTCTCCTCAGATCATGAACTTTTTTAATAAACAATCATGCAGAGCACAACTACAAATATTTTTGTCAAACTGACATGTGGTATTTCATCTTGAGAATTTCAGGGATTGTCAATTTTGATGTCAACTTTATTCTGAAATATTACAGTAGAGTCACTTTTTAAAAACTGTCATTAATACAAATTGTCTACATTGAAAACAACATTAATAATGTAGGCAGTAATGTAATAAAAACATCAGAACAAACAAGTGCTTGATTGAAAACTGGCTGTGATGAATTATGGACTGATGATACACAATTTTTCTAACCCTTCTTGATGGTCAAATATAATATTATCCCCAGCAAAACCTGAGGGAGAAAGAAAAGGATCAGCAGTCTGGTTAGATCCAAATGTGCCGAAACACCTATGTATTTAATTTTTTTGTACTCTTAGAAGTTAAGCACTCAAATACCCATGATGAGCAGCTGCTGACTCTTTGTGTCACTGCTCTGATGTGTGTACTGAAGTCATTAGTGACAAACTCAGGTAAAAGACTGATTAAAGAGCATCTCCATGAGCACCTGCATTGTGTGTATCACTAAAATGTGGTCTGGCTTGGATGCAAACCCCTACTGCTCCCTCAGGCTTGCAAAGTCAAAGAAGCACTGACCATTGGCAATGCTCAGTGATGTGATGGTCACACGGGAGCCATTTATAATTTATGGCTTGAATTTGAACAAACCAGCTCTGAACTCAAGGACTGAGCCACTGGAGGAACTTCAGCCAATCAAGAAAGACAAACAGAGCTTTGCTGTTGATTTCAGCATAAGGATTGTCTCAGTCTCTTTTTTGGGCTATAAACTAGATTGTTTCCGGGCATGAAAGTGCCTGCAGTCTCTGAAAAGCCACACAAGAGTTAATGCAGCCAAGTGCTCAGTTTCTGTAAGGGTTAGAAAAATAATAAATGTTTGTCTATGTTTCTATTATTTGTCGTGAAGAATTAAGCCACCTGGAATAATTAACTCACAAAGGCTGTCTGTGTAAGTGCTGGCAGGCAGAACATGTTGAGCTAGGAAAATTTCCATAGCAAACTTCATATTTGAAGATTATGAAGAATATTTGAAGAGAAGTTTCTCAGTAGATTTGTATAAAGACAAACGGAAAAGAAGACAGCAGTCATGGAAATGTGTATATTACAATCAGAAATATTTGTAGTAAAGATGACATGGACTCTACATGGAATAAGACTTTGACATTTTAATTTCTGAACAATTTATATTTTTCTCTTTTTTTCAGTAGATTGTTCTCTCTTTTCAGAGAGAAAAAATGCTAAATCTAGTTTTTCTTTCCATCCTCTCTCCTAATCCATTATTTTTCCTTTGAGTGATCTGATACCTTTTATTACTGTTGGCTTTTCCTTGAATACATTGCGTTGTTAACACATGGAAACCTCTGTTTTATTTGGATATTTGGATATTTGAAGAAAGAAAATCAGGACAGCTGTGAATAGCAGCAACAGCATGGCAGGGTCAGTGCCAGGGAGCACCAGGCACCAGGGGAGGTTTGAGACTGTCCATGGGAGAAAACTAACTCTAAGAGTTAGGAATCCAGCTAACAGAGCACTTGAAAATAGAAAGTAGTCCTATTGTGTCATGTTTTCTGGTAAAAAAAAAAAAAGGTGGTTATGTGGACAAGAAAGCAGCTCCAAAACAGGAAGCTGGGATGCACCTGAAGGATTTTGGCAAAGGCAGGGCAGGGTTCACATATTTGGACAAGCAGACCATCTTCATTTCTGGGCCTATGTAATATCAGAATTCTAGCTCCAGGTTATCAGCCAGAACTTCTTCTACAGATAACTGTCTCTTGTGAATCCTCCTTTCAAAAGGAAATTCTGGAGGCTGCTACGAAAATTTTTATTTTCTCTGCTGGTTTATTAGTCCTTTTGGTTCTTCTTGTCCATTTTGCTTTTCTTTCATTTCCTTTCACACTATCCGTTCGCACCACATCCTCCCATGTGCAGCATGTAGGCATCTCTAGATTATTATTTTATTTTGCCAGTAGACAGATTTCTATGTTTCTTGAAGGTGTTTATGAGAACATCTCTCTGATGATGAAAGTACACTTTCAAATTTGCCCTTGAAATGTGAAGCAATCAATGTTGGCAGCATTTATTCCTTCCTGTCAAATATTTTTCTCTTTCCAGACTCAATAAACAATTTTAGAATAATCTTTTATGACAGTGGTGCTGCAATCCAATAGGGTCTCCTTTGCTTTCTCATTTGTCTTACATTTGTTCAAATCGAGGGGTAAGAAATCTAATGGATAGCAGAGACAGTGTCTGGCTCAATCATCTCATCACTAATTGGTTCTGTGATTAGATCAGACAAGCATTGGGGAAGGTGGATACAAGTTTCTACCATTTCTCGGTGAGGGCAGCTTTCAGCCCATCTCTTATATGAAATACCCATTGATGCACTCACCTTCTCATTTTCCTAATTTTGAGGAATACTCCTCAGTGACAGATTAGGATTTTTCTGGGGTTTATTAGGGTGACAGTAGTCTGATTTTGCATAGTTTCCCTGAATTGTAATGTTGGGTCCCTGCAGTAAACACCAAACCAGTTTGCCAGGAGGTTAGTCCATGTAGTTCCAGTGGCAGCATTATCAGTCGAGGCCAATAAATAACCATTTAAAGAATTTTAATGTTCATGAAATGTCCAAGATAAGGTATAGAAAATTTCAGGTTAGTTATTAAACCAGTGCAACAGCATAGTCTGAATTTCCCTCAAACATCATTGGACAGACTAACTAAAATATGGAAAAGCTGAGGCATTTTACACATTCATTTAATTTTTGGGCCTCCCTGTAAGGAGGAATACACTTACAATGGTACTGTGCATTATCATTATCTCTTTTTTACATTTTTGGTTGAAAATCAAAGCTTTAGCACTGTCTCTAAGTTCTCAAGTATTTAATTCCAATGTCGCTGATGTTATGGCAATTACTTACAAGAAAAACATATAAACCCTTATTTCTCTGAACACAGTTGGAGCCAAGCAACTTGAAAGGCTTTTGCTCCAAGTCTAATTAAGGCAATCCTTAACACAAAAGAGCACAACCCATCCTCTGTTCAGAGCACCATATTTCTGAGCCCACGTTTTCTTCCTGCTTTTCTGCCTCCTTCCACCCATACCCCAAAGCAGTACTCAGTGAATCTACTGACTTTCATGGTTGTGGTCTGCTTTGAATGTTGTTGTTTACAGAAATTTCTCCCTTTTTAATGTCTAATAGTTTGAATTCAATGACCATACTATTTTGAGGTTATATTATTAATTAGCTATTTAACCACAGGACTTCGTGGTATGATGTACAAACAGGTATTGTGAGAACTCTACAAGTTGTTCCCCATAGCTGCACCAAAACAACATTGGCCCATCTACACAAAAATCTGTTTTAGCTCTGTATTTCCTATAAGTTCAAGTTGTTAGCAAACACACTCAATTTGCCAGATGTGTCTGGTTAGTAAAGTGGATAAATTAGTGTTATAAATGTCAACTAGATCTGATGCTCTTTTTCTGAGGACTATGTCTGCAGGACTTTCTCCACCACAACAACATTCAAACAGCTCATTTTTCTCAGTTTAGAGTCTTTCCAGAAAAGCAGAGCATGCAATTCTGGCAAGTGCTTAGGAAATTAATTGGGAACAAATAGCTGGAGTAAGGTCAACACAAGTGAATAAGTCATGCTGCTCCACAGAAGCCTACCATGCTTAAAAGAAAGAAGGGTAAATCCATAAAGAGCACCACAAGTCCTCTTGGCATAGGATTTGGTCCATGATTGCCCTAGTCCTTCAACATTTATGTGAATGTATAGGGAAACCCAAGTAAAAGTTTAATTTAGTTTGTGATTTTGGTCTGCCATTCATTTTGAAAGACTCTTTGGAAGACATGAATGCAGCCCAGCTACCTCATATTTCTCTTCTTCAGAGGATCAAGAGCATAATGTGATTGAGAAATGCTCCCTACCTTTCAGCAGTGGTATGATAAATGATGAGGCAGTATAACCTCAGAAGGGATGCTGAAGAACTAAAGTGAATACAATGGAGATAATCCTCAATAGTTAGGCTGTCTGCTGCCAGCCCTAATGCATTTCTCTGCAGTACAGAATACTCTGCTGCCCCACATGAATATGAGTTAAGTGCCATTTTCTGTACATTACAGCATTTTAGACAGCTGCTCACCCTTATTGTTGTCCCTATTGCTGTTTCATTTCCACTGCCTATCCTGAAAAGTCAAATACAGTCTTCTGAGGTACAGCAGTCCTTCAAAAAGTACTAATCATTGGACCGGGTATGTGCTTTTATTCTCATTGCTTCCTCATTCTTTTTGAACCTGATGTATGATCCTTCTTAAATGGGTTCCTTTATGCTATAATTTGGAGCAGTTCCCCTTGATAATTTATGCTATCGTCACTAGTTAACATGATCCCTAATCTCAGTGGCTTTTGTTGAGCTTTTATCAGAGCTACTGCTCTGAGTTGTTTGTATTAATAATAGCTAAGAGCACTGACTGGAGCAGCAGTGTGTGCTGCCTCCCTGCCCAGCCGCTCCAGGGGCTGACCTTCCTTCACATATGAAGCAGTGACTAATGAAAAAGCGCCTCCGCCTTTTCTTGTTTTCAGGTTCACACATCCTTGAACATATACTAGTTTAAAGTTTGTTTGACATCTTAGATCAGCTGAAGGTTGTAAGTAATTTAAAGTCGTTCGTCTAAGTCAGCACCTAAAATGAAAGCAGTAATGGTTTATTCCATAGGGAGTTACTGGCGAGCAGCTAAAAGTGTGTAACAGTCCATTGCACAGTGCAAAGCCGAGCTCTGTAGAAAGTAGATGAAAACCTATACAGAGTTTAAAGGGCATCAGCAATTATTCATTTTACCCCAGACAGTCAGTACAGGGGCCACTTGTCTTTTTATCAACGGTATCTGATAACATGAAGAAATTAATAATTTACAGAGGGCAGGCAGTACTTTTCCATTAGAAGCTATGTGGAAAGGAAGAAAGAACTGCTGGCACAGGCCAGAATGCTCCCCACAAGGTCGTTCTGCCTGTGTGCTGCAAATGTGTTTCTTTTTAACCCTTTTGTAATCAAGAAAAAATACAGCTCCAAATTACATTCATATTTACCTTTACTGAGTCCAGAAAATAACTTACAACCATGTATATATAGATGTCAAAGGACTTCCCATCTTTGTTATCCTCTGGTCTTGCAAGATGTGTAGCTTTGGATCTAGAAATTCCTTGGGTGGGAGATCTCACAAGGATCCTGGACGCTTTGGGGACAAGCTGAAGATCTTATTCAGTCCCACTGTCACTGTGGAGCTGACACAGCAAAACTCAACAGTTTACTCAGTGGCCAAATGAACAATGAAACATGGTTTCACCCAAGCTGTTTGCCCACCAGTCTTGCCTTCCCACTCCATCCCTTCATGCCCCTTGAGGCATGCCCTGCTGCAGGGGACATCTGTGGGTGGCTGTCAGCAGCTGCCTGTGTGTTCACTGCCTGCCCCACTCACGCACATAAACACTCACACTGCCAAACAGGATGCAGCATCACCACCCCCAGCCTGCCTTTTCCTTGGTACCAGGCTGGATCTCTTCCTGCAGCTCAGACACAGCTTCTTGCATAACATCCAGGGTTGTTGCCATTAGCTCTGGGGCTTTCCTGTTCAGATGACAGTTTCTGAGAGAGGAGAGAAGGACAGACCAGCAGATCCACAGCACAAGGACAGAGGTTTGATATATTGTCCAAGGAAGCCAGGCTAAAACATTACAAAAGCTTACCCAGGCCATATGCTAATGTAATATTAGGGCTGTATACTGGAAAGAGCAGGATATCATGGTTCCTACAGGAGCACTGTCCTCTGCTACATGCCTAGCATAGTTTTTGGTTAAATCTGTTAAATCTGTGGTTTATCACGGCTCCATCCATGTTGTTAAGAACAGTCCACAAAATATAATAGATGTATAAATAGTGAAAAAAAATTAGGATTTGTATAGATTTGTGGTGGTGCAGAACTGTTTTATTAGGTTTTTATAAGAAGTATATGTTATGGTTCATTTCACTGTATCCCCAATGTTGTAACCCTTTTTGTGTTGTCTGTATAACAAGGTGGTTTGTGTCAGTCCTCCCACCCCCCTCTCTGGGGCAGCATGTCTGTCACTTTGAGGAACCCTCCCAGGCTGCGAAATCTCAGGGAGAAGGCTTCGGGTGATAGGTCCCCTGGGGGGAATTCCTTTAGCTCTGGATTTTAGTGGTCCAAGGCTTGGGGGTGGGCACAGCTTGTTACCCCTGAATCCCCTGATTTGTTGTGCTGTTGTATCCTCCCTGGAACCCCTCCCCCGCTTATAAGGGGTAGGAGGGAGATTCAAACTCTCTCAGCTTGGAGCTGCTCAGCTCTCGCCCGGAGCTCTCTGCTCCTCAGCTCTTGAGCTAATAAACATCTTTTAACCTGCTAAGCTGAGAGCCAGCCTTTTCTCTTTTGCTGCTGTTGCTGTCATGACACAATTGGGTCCAGCTGCTAAGCCGAGAAGCCGAAACAAACTGGGACCTTCTGTGGCTGGGTTGACTCGAGCTAGCCAGAGGTCATCTCCCACCCGGAGCGGGGACGGAACCAGCTACATAGATTGTACTTAAATAATTGCTTAGAATATGCAGAAACTGTCTAAAATCCAGAGACATATTAAAATTACAAGATAAGAGTTTGATGCTTGCATATGATTTCTTCCTGTTCCTGATGGAAGACTGTCCTGAAAAGCAAATTAAGTGGGGACAAAATCTGCAGGATTGTCATGCATGGTGTTTATGAATTTGTTTTTTTGTTTTGTTCAACCATATTTAAACCATGTGCATTTCCAGAGGAATTTTTAGTGCAGATATTCCAAACAGCCGTATGAGAGCAACATAGGACAGCATGGAATGTATGTGCTGAAATACTAACACAAGAAGGACAGAGTTTCATCAGACTTAGTAAAAAACTTCTACTGATGCCACAGCAGCATTCTCAAAAGTGCAGTCTTTTATAGTTTTATGACTGGCCAATCAAAGTTGTATTTTTTTCCTTCTAGCTTAGTTATTGAAATGTATTTTCATGATTCATGGAACTCTCTTTATGTGTCAAGTTTTTCCCCTGATGATATATCAGGTTTCCTTGTAGGCTCCTATTCATCTTCTATTTTCATTCTGTGGATAGAGTAAAGTAGGAGAATTATGAAGGTGCCCAGCACTGCTTTAAAGTTGAGGCTAAAATTAAATTTCCATTTAAAGGAGGGATCCAGTTACTTTTCAATGCACAAAATATACTCCATTGTTGCTAAAATTACAGTACTTACAGAGTATGCAATGGATTTTCTGAGAATTTACAAGTAAATCCATTATTTGGTTTGAGTTAGTTAATTGAAAATAGGTACTTTTACACCTCCTGTCAGACTTTTATTTATCCCTAATAGCTTCTGTTATAAAATACAGACTCTTCATTATTCATATATCATCACAATTATTTGATGTCTTTCCATAAGACATTTTCAAAGTAATTATTTTAGGAATTATGTTCTTTTTTGCTGTTATTCATCAGAGCTGTGAGTTTCTAATTTATCAGCAAGAGAAAGGAAAAATGCTTAGAGGGATCCTCAGGAGTTCTCTCCTTGGCTACCCCTGGATGTTGCTCTTGCTCTGGCAGTCCTCAGCGGACAGAAAAAAAGAATCCTTTTGAGTCAATGACAGCTTAAATCCTTATAATGTGGTAATCATATTGTTATTACACAGTGTCACACCAGGACTAAGGTTGTCCAAACAGACAAACATTGTTTGGTGACTTAATATTACTACATTTCTCTGAATTAGAGGGTAGCCCTAAGTTTCTGCAATGTATAATGTTTGTTTGGGAGATAACTCTACCTTCACTATCTTATTTTACCCTATCTGTAAGTGTTTATTCTTTTATTACTGCAGGGTCTAGGAATTTGCATGTCCCCAAAGCCTCGTACTAAATGCTACATACAAACAGAGGACAAAAACCTCTCCCACCCTGATAAGTTTGCACTTTAATTGCAAAAGATGAAACAAAGAATAGAAAACCAAAGGGAAATGTATGAAAAAGATATTTTTGGCCTGGATAATAAGCAGTGACCTCAGTCTACTCCTGGCCAGACTAGTGAGAAATAATGTAAGCCTTGCAGAAAAAGAGAAACCTTTTAAGGAAGGATCTGTAAGAGTCCAAGGATTTCACTGTGCAAATATCCTGGCAAAAGGGGCAACAGGGGAGAAAATGTACATGAGTTGGTTAAGAAATATATGGAAGGTGAAGGGAGCAGGATAGCTGGAGACAGGTAGCAATATGTTGATGCAATTAGAAGTGCCAAAAGAAGCACAAGTGATAGGAGGATGTCAGATGAGACAAGTGACTTGCTTTCACCCTGCAGGAAAATGGCTGGAAAGGGAGTGGCTGAGTTAGCAGTAAAGAAAATTAATTATCTTTCTTCACATTTCTGAACTAATGGGAAAACAAGAGAAATAAACATCTTACAGCAAGTTAGATGTAAATATTTAAAATGTAGAAGTTCTATCTCAGTGGATATTTTAATGGCAATTTCCAGTTTCTGACAAATACCTAAAAGAAGATGGATTTATTTGGCCAGTGTTCTACAAGAAGATAATTTAGATCTGTATGCATAAAACAACTAACCCAATGCAGTGTCTGTTAGTTTCCATGACCACGAAATTGTAGCAAAATACTGCTCTGCTAGTCAAGGGATTGAGGCTTGGTGAAAGCTCTGCAGATCTGGTTGGTATAGAAAGGGGAAATTATGGAAATAGGAAAAAAAAAAAAAAAAAAAAAAAAGGTGTTATCAGCTTGCATCCTGAGTAATGTTATGGCTGTAGGGAGTATATTAATCTTGTAAAAAGTGGGTTTGGCTGTATGTGAAGGTAGGTTTGCTTCACGTGCCTGAGGTAGAAAAATGGAGGGAATGACAAAAGAGTAAAAAAAAATGGAAGGAGGCTTGGATTGTAATCCTGTTTGAATGGAAATACTACAGGTTAAGCAATAAGAAAGGGTGAGCAAAAATATGTACTTTTTTCTTTCCCTTAATAGAAAATACTAAAGTTGTGTGACAATGAATACAGATCTAAAGTCAACTTAATTATGCTGCCATCACAATGTATTTCAGCACTGTAATCCAGACCTTGCTTATTCTCACATTTAAATCCTGTGCATGGGTATAAATACTGAAATGTTTCACCACATGGGGCCAAATGAGCAATAGGCATTGCATATACATTAAAAGTCACCAGAGTCACCAGCTCTGTCATAGCACTGGGGTTTCCTCCTCAAACAACTTCTCATTTAAACATTTAAACAGCCACACTGGCACCAGGGTCTCCTGATGCATGGCAAACCAAAAAGGAAAGGTGTTGGCACAAATATCCATGGTCAGGATAGCTCTGTCATTCAGTCCACTAAGGAAAGAGATTTCAGTCATTGCTTCTCACTCAGGCTTCCTTTCCAAGGAAAATTTGGAGATAATTTCCCTTCCATTCTGATTTTCTTTTTGGTTTCTTGGAATTGTAGGTCCTCCCACAGAACATAAATTGCAAATTTCAAAGCAGATGTATTTAAACCCAGTCAAGAGCATAATGCAAACAACTTTTTTTTCAGTAAAAAATAAATGATGGAAAATTAAAGTGCACACAGTTAGTGATTGGTAAAATAGTAGATCATCACATAAATTTGCATTAATTGCACAAAAGCTGAAAGTACTTCATTAAGTACTCTCATAATACAATAACCTCTTTAGAAAATTATTTCTGGTATAAGCATGTAAATAATTACATACTCTGTGTCCCATGTAGTTTCATCTGCCCAAGCAAGGGGGAACAGAGTTTTGCAGCTCAAGAGCGTGCTGATTTTTGAGCAACTGATTAAAAAGAACAAGCATTTTAATGATGTTCATCAAAAGTGCTGTACGTATATGAATTGTATATTCAAGTATCTGAGAATTTGAATTCCTAAGCTCAGTTCAGTAAGAAAAAATCAAGTGTATAAATGTTGTATTGTTACGAATCAGTGCTGAAGACAAGGATTTGAGAGTAAATCTGATTAATTTCAAAGTAAATTAGCAATGTGATACTGAATGTAATTATGAGGATATTACTGGTCTATGCAGGTCCCTGTTGCAGTGCTTATATTGAAAACTTTGGATTTTTAATGGAAGAGTTTATTCATGGCGACATTTCAAATCAGTCTATTCTTAGGAAATTTTTTTGACAGTATTTGAACATTTTACAATAGTGAATACTGTTATCCTTGTAACTTTAGTCTGACATTAAACAATTTCCTTTTTTGCAAAATGTTGGGATTCAAAATTCTCCCATTCCATATCAGGAAGAAAAGCCTCCAATTCATAAAAAATCAGGTAAAATTTCTGTGGAATGGCCCATAGGTTGCTGTGAATTCATCAGGAGCCCTGAGATTTTTTTTCTTTTAATTTTTTTTTTTTTTTTTTTTTTTTTCCTGGAATTTCTGTATCCCTTAAAAGAATGACAGGTAAGCCACAGCTGAAGTGAATATCCACAGCATTCTCCTGGAGAAACCAGCTGCCTATGTCTTGCATGGATTTACTCTTTGCTGTGTAGAAAAGAGGTGGGATGTCCAGGCCCAGAGAATGGTGGTGCGTGGAGTTACATCCATCAGTGGTGTCTCCAGGGCTCAGTATTTAGACCAGTCATTTAAAATATTTTTATCAATGACCTGAACAAAGGGATTGAGTGTACCTTTTGCCAATTTGTAGATGACACCAACTTGGGTGTGAGTGTCAATCTCCTGGAGGAAAGAAGGGCTCCGCAGAGGGATCTGAACAAGATGGATCAATGGGCTGAAATCAGTTCTATGAGATTCAACAAGTCCAAGTGCCAGGTTGTCCCCCTGTGTCGCAGAATCACAGAATCACAGAATCACAGATAAGCTGAGTTGGGAGGGACCCACAAGGATCATTGAGACCGGCTCCTGGCCCTGCACAACACCATCCCCAGGAGTCATACTGTGTGCCTGAGAGCATTGTCTAAAAGCTTCTTGGACTCTGTCAGGCTTGGTGCTGTGACCACTTCCCTGGGGAGCCTGTTCCAGTGCCCAACCACCGTCTGGGTGAAGAGCCTTCTCCTAACATCTAAACCTGCCCTAGCACAACTTCAAACCATTCCATTGAGCATTACTACAGGCAGAGTGGCTGGAAAGCTGCCCAGTGGAAAAGGACCTGGAGGTGCTGTTTGACAGTGACTGAACATGAGCCAGGGTGTGCCCAGGTGGCCAAGAAGGCAAATGGCACCCGGCCTGTGTCAGCAGTAGTGTGGCAGCAGGACCAGGGCAGGGATTGTCCCCCTGTATGTGGCACTGGTGATGCCACACACTGAATCCTGTGTTCAGTTTTGGGCCCCTCATGACAAGAGAGACAATGAGGGGCTGGAGCATGTCCAGAGAAGGACAATGGAGCTGAGGAAGGGTCTGGAGCACAAGTCCTGTGAGGAGCAGCTGAGGGAGCTGGGGGCGTTTAGCCTGGATGAAATGAGGCTGGGAAGAGATCTTACTGTTCTCTACAACTCCCAGAAAAGAGGTGGTAGCCAGTGGGGCCGGTCCCTTCTGCCAGACAACAACCAGTAGGATGGGAAGCAATGGCCTCAGGTTGGGCCAGGAGAGATTTGGATTGGATATGAGCAAAAATATCTTCCAAAAAGGTTGTCAGGCTCTGGAACAGGCTGCCATGGGGAGTTGTCATCCTTGAAGGTATTTAAAGGACATGTAGGTGGTGTAGATGGGGCACTCAGGGACATGGTTTAATGCTGGACCTATCAGTGTTAGGTATACGGTTAAAGTTGATAATCTGAAAGGTCTGGTTTGGGTTATGCAACCAAAAAAAAAAAAAAAGTATTCTATTTCATCTGTTGAAAGCTGTTTTTTGGGAGATGTTTTTTCCTTCTTACTCCAGGGGGGAGGGGGGCGGATGCCTTCTCATAATGGCCCAGCCATTAAATCCAGGTGGGGCAGTGTAGAGCCTCAAAACCCAGAAATTTTGAACATTTTAATTTTTTTTTTAAATGGTGAGAGATACAGGTAGAACTGAAAATTTGAGCAGGTTGCACCACATTATTTATGAAAAGAAAAGAATCTTTTTAAGTGAAAATCAATGTGCTCTCAATGACATGTCTGTAATTAAGTTCTTCTGAGTCTGATGTTCATTTAGACTATGACCATTTCATGTCAGTCTGGGAATATAGGGAAGTTTTAAAGATATTGTAAAGCAGCCAGAGAGCAAAAACAATTAGACACAGCACTTTAAACTAAGGAGCTATAAACAATGTGGGTATAAATGTTCCCATTTTCAGGTGTGCAAAAGAAATTTCTATTGAAGTCAAGCAAAAAAAAAAAAGAGAAAAAAGAAAGGACAAATTCCAATGAAAGCACTTGTCAGATCAGCTATATTAATTAACCATAAAAATGCAGATTATGGATACTTTAGATAGCATTAAATCCTCCTCACACAAGACTCGTGGCCACAAAAACCTTATTCAGCAATATGGAAGAGAATTTTCTTCCTGTCTAGATAAACATTTCATGCTTTTCCAGACAGCCCAGATTGTGGACTTCTGTGTATATATCCCTGTGTGATTTTTCTAACTTGGCTTTTCTGAATGTGCAACATTTGGAACTCAATATACACATACAGCAAGCAATCACACAATACATGCCAGATCAATATTTCATGTTTACAAAATGATTTTTTCAGCAGAATGACACTTTATCTCCTCTAGTCCTTCTTCCTCCCTGTCAAAACCCTAACACAGAAAAGTAATTTTCAAATTAATAAGCCACTTCTTTCTCCTCTTAGATACAGTAATAGTTTTCTAGTTGCAATGTGGCATGACTCAGTATGCAATGAACCAAGCAAACTTGTGCTTCTCACTTTGCTGTTGTGCAGTGGGCCAGTTCTGCCAAGAACACTGTGGCTTTTCTCATCTTAAGGGTTGAACTTTTGCTCAACCCTGAGGGAAAAATGCAAGGCAAAAATAATGGGCTCTCAGGTTCTTCTTAACTTGGAAAAAAATGTCCTCCGGGCAGCAAAGGAAATAAACTAAAAGGTTCTGGTAGTAGCAAAAGGATTATCTCCCTTCCAATTTCTTTGCAGACTTGAATACAAAATCTTTATATGCAGGTGAGATGAAAACTTATCCTGATAGAAGCATACCCTACAAATTCAAGAGAGATTCAGCCACACCCTTGGATGCAGAGATTTACGAAGATTGTGTGATGAGGTGTGTCACATCTTAATTTCGAAAGGTTGGAGCATGTGGATACAGTCTCCCAGGTGCACCTAAGGGTAACCCAAAACTGTGGTCACTGATGGGGAACTGGGGGAATTACAGGGCCATGCTGTGCCTCAAAGAGATGGATGGTAAAGTAAGTTAAATACTTACTCTCCCTTTAATAACTTCTGAACCTTGTGGAGGGACATCAACTGAACCTTCTGGTTTTAATGCACCAGAAAGAAAGGTTTTTCTCTACAGGAATGATCAACAGAACACAAAAAGATATGATTAGTTTTGTATGAGAATATATAAATTTTTATTGTTTTTCTTGATTTTAAGTATGAATGAATTCTGAAGGTCTGAAAAACTATGGACAGTTTCTCAAGCATGAATGATTATCCCAGGCACCATGCTGCAAGTCTTGAGATGCAATGCATTAAACCAGGCTTTTTCAAGCAGTGGGTCTAATGACATTTCCATAATGACTCAGTAAATTTTGAGCCTGGCTGCTCATCTATGATATTTTACACAGATTTGCAATTGTGAATTCAAGAATGCAGTACAAAGCTGATACAAAGTCAGATCACAATAATGCTCTTTCTTTGCCCAAGGCTTCTGTCAGAGGTGTTATGTTAGAACATTTTGCTGCATAATGCAGCTTTAAGGCAAAAACTATATCTCAATTTGAGTGCATGGGTTTCAGTCACATGAGAGAGAAAGCCCCCTTCTGTAAGCAAACTTTTAAAATAACTAATTCCCATTCTTTTGTTTTCTCCTCAAAGTTGCAGCACTTTCTAGCTTCAGGTTTTCAAAGAAATCTTTCCAGAGGAAAGTTCTTTAATTGTAAATTTAAGCACCACCTGTCTCATGCAGAGCTAAACACTGGAAGCCATCCATGAAACCTTCTGATTCTGTGAAAACTATGCTAGTTTCAAATGTGGCCTTCAGAGCAGATATAAATGAGGTGCATGCAGAAGGAGGAATAGGAACTTGCCAAGAAGTTGGAGTTTAGCATAACCCATGAACAGGTCATTGTGAGATAGTCACAAGTTTTCATTATTTGTTTACCTGCACTCCTGATTCTCTCACCCCTACCGTCATTAAGTTTATATATTGAACAGGTTTACACATTTTTATTTCATGGTACTATACTTGGAAATAATCTAATAACCCAGGAAATAAGTAATGTCACTGTAGGGGACTGAATTCCAAATACTTCAGAAGGAAGTTTTCTTTTAAAGAAAGCATAGTATTCTTAAGCCTCAAAAATTATACTAACTAGGTGAAAAAAAAGTCATTCTTCCCATTCTCATGGCAGAAGAAATTCTAGACATAAAACTATGGAAAATAAAAATAAGTTAGGTATTTTTAATCATTCCAGCATACTTTTTTAAAATATGACTTCTTTAATCTCATTTGAAGTAGGCCCATTAAACCTAATGCACTGAACGTTATGTGATATGAATAAAATTGTGTCTATAGAGCTAGCCCCTCTAATATAAAGTCATAAGAAAAAAATATAATAAACCAAGTCATTAATTCACTGCATCATCACTTCTCAGTAGCGCAGCACTTCCTGAGTGCTATAAATTTTTGTTGCTTGTTTTATCTATCTCAACTGATCTTATTGGCATAAAAAACAACTAGGGTAGCCTAAGATTTTTGGAAGCTTTCATACAGCTATAAAAAGTTCCTCACAAGTCACAAGTAATCAGTTTGTCTGTTTAAAAATTATAAAAATCTGTTCTTGGATCAGATGCCAAGCTTCCTTTCAGATGTTTTCTATTTGCTCTTCAAATGTACCTGGATAGTATAACTAGGTGTATGACTGTTTCTCAGATACAGTAAAAATGCAATGTTGTTTGGATTGGAAAGATGGTGGGTTTTGTTCAGATACTCTTTAGTAAGTCAGTCCCCAGCCTGTACTGGTACTTGGGATTATTCCTCCCCAGGTGCAGGACCCTATGCTTGCCCTTGCTGAACCTCATTAAGTTTCCCTCTGCCCAACCCTTCAGTCTATCAAGGTCCCACTGAATGGCAGCACAGCCTTCAGGTGTATCTGCCACATCCCCGGTTTTGTACCACCAGAAAATTTGCTGAGGTACATACTATCCCATTTTTTAGGTCATTGATAAACAAATTGAATAAGAGTGGACTCATTATTGGTCCCCAGAGAATGCCACAGACTACAGGCCTCCTATTCCACTGATAATGACCCTCTGAGCTCTGCCATTCAGCCAGCTCTTGATCTACCTCATTGTGAATTCATTTCATCCACATCTCCTGAGCTTACCTGCAAGGATATCATGGGAGACAGATATCCCCTGTGAAGACAAGGTGGAGAAATCCACTGCTCTCTTCTTGCCGATCCATCCTGCCATGTCATCACAGAAGGTTATCAGATTGGTTAAGCTTTATTTCCCCTTGAGGAGTCCATGCTGACTATTCCTGATGACCTTCTTTTCTCTTATATTCTTGGTGACGACCTCCAGAATGACCTCTTCTGTAATCATCGCAGGGATGGAGATGAAGCTAACTAGCTGATAGTTTCCTGGGTTCTCTTTCTTGCCTTTTTTGAAGATAGAAGTAATATTGGCATTCCTCCAGCCATCAGGCAGCTCTCCCATTCTCCATGATTTTTCAAAGATTGTGGAGAACAGCAGAACAACAACATCAGCCAGTCCCTCAGCAGTCATGGGTGCATTCCATCGGAGCCCATGTCTGGGTAAGTCTGCCTAGCTGATAACCCACACAACCCCAAAAATACTGACTCTTCTTTTTCCTAAAAAAGGATAGCTGTAAGACCATCACCTAATTATTGTAGTTGACATAAAACGAGAGGAGGACAAGAAATGTCCTCTAATTTCCTCCCATTAAAGCCCTTCCATATTGCATGGAATAATATTCATTAGGAAGGAAAATGTGACCAGGTGTGATTATTGGTTGTACAGAGGCCTTGCTGTGGCACAGAGAATCCAGATTCCAGTCCCTGCTCCTCCTCTGCAATTTTTCTCCTATGGAATTTTGCAGTTATCATTCAATGTCACTGAAAAACTGACCTCTGTCTGATACCACAGGCCTCTCTCTGTATAGACATATCACTGTTACAGAAGTATTGGAAATATTCTCCTAGCAGCTCTCCAGGTAGCTGTGTGCTGGAACACATCTGAATACCAAAGATCAAATAACACTGGACAGGGATAAATTATTACTTTTAGTTGGGCTGGTGAGTGTGAGGAAAGGTGATAGTTAAAAGTGACTGTATCTGTTAAAATAATTTTCTGACATGTAAGTTTTCCTCTATTCTTGATACTGTAGAAGATGAGTGACATTATATCAGTTTTGGGGTTTTTTTCAGCGTTTTTTACTGCCTTACATTTTTAGAGAACCTGAACAGCTGTACTTCAAATGTCCATGATGAAGGAAGGTAGAGGGGATGATGTGAACCTGGTGGCAGACAAATGTCAATTCATGTTCAGTGAAAATGTAAGTGATGAGCAGCGAGGGTCCTTTCTGAACTAATCTGGCCCACTTTTTCTTCTCTCCTGCTGACAAGACAAGCATCAGAAACTTTCATCAAGCCTGCCTACACTCAGGGAACATCAGCAGGAAATTTAGCAAATAATTAGCAATCAGAGTTTACTTGTGAAGAATCAAGTTGCAGGAATTTTTTTTTTCCATTTCAAGGTAGCGGGTTGATAATGAGAACTTCCAGTCTGACATAAATCCTTGTTTTCTCATTACTTCTTTTTCTGTTAGTCTGAAGATTACAACTAAAAATAAAAGAAAAAAGAAAAAAGAAAAAAAGAAAAAAGAAAAAAGAAAAAAAGGAAAAAAACCCCCACTCATATTTCTAGGTTTGATTTTTTTGTGCTTTGATGAGGACACTCAGCATGGTTAGCCTAATTATTTTCTTCCCACTGTCTCTTATTGTCAGCCAAAATGACGAGTTTGCATAGGTAATGGTTTACAAACTGCTTGCTCTCTCAGTCCTGTCAAGCTAGTGCTTTCATGGGGCCAGCTCCAAGTGGAGGCTGTGTGAGAGATCAAGCACCCACAATTTTGTTAGCAAATTTCAGGTATAACTTTTCTATCAGGACTAGACCCTCTCTGTACAGCTCTGAACAGCTTAATACATGAAACTCTGCCTAGTGCATCATTCTCTCAACTTCATTAAACACTTAATCACTTTTATCTTACACCCAGGATCAGGAAGGAGGAAATGATGGCTAAACACATTTAAAACCACATCAGAATTGTGATGTTGTTGGTAATGGAAGAGCTATCTATCAATTCTGCTTTTCCAGGGAAATTAGGAGGGTGGCAAACTGTCACCAATATGACTGGTGGTAATCAGCTTAAGGAATAACGAGGGACCTATTTCTACTTGAAACTTCAGTAAGATTCCCATTCATTTTAGAAGGTCAGGGATTTCCACAAATATGTCCATGCATTTTTCTGCACATTTGCTTACATTGCAGGCACATGAATTATAATGCCAAAAGCATAAAAATGACTACATATATCTATGTTGAACCCTTGCCTCAGAGTTAATGGTCTATTTACAGAGTGAATAACCATGAGTCAGGTTAATTTCCCATACAGCTCAGAGCAATATTTTGTAAGTTCGGCCTAACATACAGAGAAGGCATGGAGAAGGAGTAGGGCAACATTTATTGGGATTGGGAGTGGAGTCATCTGGAACAATTTGGTCCTAAGAAGATATGTGGACCAAATGGGCTACGTAAAATCTGACTTCCTGAGGATTACAGAGGTCAAAATTGGCAGGATGTGCACAGGAATTTCTGAAATACATAATCTGTGCTTTTTAAACACATTTTACAGAGTGTTACTTACATTGTTACTTCTGAGCTGCCTTTTTCCTACAGTTGCAAATAAAAACTTTTGCTAAAAACAGAAGATACATTTAAATTTGCTGTTGATTTCACTTCACATTCCTGCTAGCCTACATTTTAATGATCAAAACATCAGAAAAATAAAATCAAGACAAGTCCAAATAAAAACTGTAATAACTGTTATTAATATTCTGAAGAAGTTCCATTTTCTTAAAAAATAATACATTCACTGTATTAAATTGATTTTATTTTCTAATTATTAAAGATAACAAGTGAGACAGGAAAGGAAATGTTTGCACAGGACAAACAAGCTGACCAGACTTGCATCAGTGGAAGCCATGGTGCATGCCCTGCCTCCTCCAGAAGCACCACTGACAGCTTTATATTCAGCATTTGCTTTTTCAGGATTATTTGTAATCATACAGTGTCTTTCACCTGAGGGTCTCTAATGGCTTAAAAACAATTTAATCTATCATTGCTCTCAAGCTGCTGGAAGGCTTGTTCCCCACTCTCATCACCCCAGCTGCCAGCCTGCAATCCATCTCTTGGTAGACTTTCAAGCTGGAACTGTCACTCCTAGGCACAGGAGGTGTTCCCAGAACACAAACCTAAAGCTCCTTCACTGATCTCCCTCAAGCCCTCTTGGAAAAACACCTTTGCCATGACGTCAGTAACATTAAAATAAAACAGAGATTTGGCAATTGTGTCTGTTGCTGAAGTGTTGAGCTACTGCCTGTTGTACCAGCCTGCAACACACTTCTGAACTTCCTGTACCCAGTTATTTGCTCACTTCTCTTTTCCATGGACCAGAAGTTCCTTGAGGTAGGCATGATTTTTTTTATTCTGAGCCTATGAACCATTAAGAAGTTCAGGTCTAGGCAGGTAACTTCAGTCTCCTAGATGCTATGACCTTGCAAATATTCTAGAAATAAATAAAAAATCTCAGAAATGTAAATGATCCTTCCAGATGTGAGGAAATGAGAAGCCAAGCTCTTAGTTAACTTACTGAGTACTTAATCACACAGTCTTTGAGGATCCTTGAGCATACCTAATATAGCTGAAGGTGCAATTTGAGTGATAAATTATGGAGTGCATAACAGTAATTTTTAATATTCACAAATCCAGTCTGTTCATGTTCAGAAAATCACTCTCTTTACATGAGAGAGAAGTAAATGACCCCTTGGATACATGACAACTTTTACCACTAATCTAATCTATTTCCTAGGCACATAACACTGGAGCGTTGAGGACCAGAGGTACCATCCAGTGAAGTGACTGGAAGAAGTCCCATTGAATTGAACAAAATTTAAATCAGGCCAGAAGCCAATTAAGAAAACTGGACATTGCTTGACCAGCACAGCATTTATGCTGCTTTCCAGTGTCTGACCATATTCATTAAATTTTAAATGGATACACTTTTAAATTGGTGCAGACACTACTTTAGCACCATAACACTGTGAAATTTTCACTTACTATTGGCTTTTCATTTCTGTGATATTCCCATTAAGAGTAATGTCTATTATTTGAAAGGGTAATATGGAAAGAAATTACACAGTTTGCATTAACTCTGCTGTTGTGAGCTGGTAAATAGCAGCAGATGCCTTAATGAGGCAATGGCATGAATCCTGCATGCAACTATTTATTCAGCCTATTCATTATTGACTTTTTACAGTTCCTTGCTTGTATTTAAAAAGAAAAAAAAGTCATCCAGCACACTTACTTCTCTTGTTTAGCATCATGCTCTAGCAGGTTTTTGGGCTTCTCCTTTCCTTGACTCACTACCTCTCCAGGACAGAAGAAGGCTGTCCTCCTCTTTCTTAATTCATGGTTCACAGCAGACAGATGAAATTTTTCATGAAGAATATGTATCTTCTTAATCAGGGTGATAGGCACAAGTAGCCAAAAGGAGCAGAGGTATGGAATCTAACATGTCCATTTGGAAGGTACTAATCTTTTTTTCTTGCATCTTTAAATGCCCATATACGATCATCCATAAACAACCCAAACTTGATGTCTACTTGTTAGTAATTAGAGAAAATTAATTTTTAAAGTGCAGGTGGGTGTCTCATCACATCTATAAAAGCTGGCTACACAACTGACCATGAGAATGCGTAAATTAGATAACTCCCTAAAGGAGAGATCACTAATCAAGAAGTTTAACATGGACTGAAAAACAAGGTAATAAGTAATAAGTCTGCCTGTAAGATCTGTTTCATCTGTGCTTCAGGGGTGATGCCTCATCTATTTAGAAAATTAGAAATCCAGAGCTTTTAGAAAGTTTGGGGATTTTTATTCAATTTTCTCTGTTTTAACATCTCACATTATTGCTATCGATATTGTATAGGCAAATTACATGAAGATAGCAGGGAAGGAAACCTATCCTTTGAAGAGTGCTGCACAATGAAATATTGTTTTGATCAAAATAATAGTTTGTTATTTTGATATGTTTCCTGCCCCACAAAATTCTGCTTACAAAAGTAGACCAAAAAAGGAGCTGGTGGAAGTGGTTTGCTCAGCACTGCAATTTTTTTGTTATTACAGAAATGTCTCATTCCCTCCTGAGCTTAAACCAAGACTTTTTCTTCTGTATTTGATTGAATGGCAGAGAGCAAATAAGTGGTCTCAATGCTAATAATAGAATGACCAGAAATCTGAGTATGCAGGCAGTCATCTAGGAAATGGGTATTGAGGCTTCTATTTTTATTTTAAAACTTGTTCTACAGGAACTGAAATTAAAATCCCTGTTGGTTATAGCTTCAAATTCATATATCTTGTACTTATTTTTCACTTATTCATTAGCTTGTTTAGAACCTGAAGTCAAGGAAAATTTCAACAGTGACTTCGGTGGGAGCAGTGTCAGATCATTAAACCTCAGTACTTTTGAAAGTATGTTTTTAAAGCCTTCCAGAAGAGAGCCATGGGAGAAAAACTAAATGAAGTGACTTTACCTTACTTCAAAGCTCAGGAAAGTTAAAAAAAAAAAAAAAAAAAAAAAAAAAAAAAAAAAAAAAAACCACCAAACCTTTTTCTTCCTTAAATGCAGAATCATGTGTAGCCTGAAGGAAATATTTTAGGAACTCAGACAACTGAAATCCTGCTCTGTAATGATGTTTAGTATGATACCAATGCCGGGTCTAATCGATGGCATGCTTACATCAGCTCTGTTACCTGATTAATTAATTTGCTGATATCTGGTGCTCTCCAAATCAGACTCATTTCTTCCAGTCCAGATCTGAAATTTTTCCTTTATTTTTTCTTACTTAAATTATTCTTGCTATCTTTAGAGTACGCCTTTACTTCTAGCATGATGCCAGCTTGCAGAATAATCCTAATATTTTTCCCTTGGTCCTTTGTACCTCCTGCTTCCTACTTCTCTTCCTCCTGCACTCTAGCTTCATTATTAATCATCTCCCTTCACCTGGCTTTTGCTCTAATAACAATTTTGTTGTCATACATACTTGAATTGTTCCTGATCATGTCTTATTTCCCATCCCATTCGCATCTTCTGTAGCTTTTTGCTCTGTATGTAGCAGTTCCAAGCCCACTTGCCTCTATCAGTTGCTTCTGCATCTGGAAAGGGTTGACGGCTTTATGTAGCCAGAGACCTCAGTGCATTGCTCTACCATCTGAACCACCCAGTTTCATAAAGAATATGAAAAGTTATGTTGAAACAACCTTCTTGCAAAGCGCTTTACATGCCAGAAGCTGAGCAGTGACTTTGATGGAGGAAAACCTGTGAGGTCAGAGATCAGTTGACATCAGCAGGGCTTGAGGGCCTGCTAAGTTAAGTTTCAGTATGTCCTTTCAGTATTTGGGATCTCCTGGGCAAAAGGAATGCCTCTTGCTGCCAGTGTTTACCAGGTTTCTATTGAATGGACTCATTGGTTTCCCATGGCATGTCCAAAGAGGAGAGAAAAGCAAAATTGCTTCTGCTTGTTCCCCCTTAGGAGTAACACTACCAAGGGCCTGGGAAGTGCAGGCAGACAGCCAGATTTTGAGCTCCATTTCCCTTCTGCCCTCTGTCACAAACGTATTTATGCAAGTGCTTTCTGAAGCAGCAGCCCATCACTTCTAGTGCTTTCCTGATCACGTGCTGATTTCTCCAGCCTGTCTTTTCTCAACAGTTAGAGCAGCACTAGACCTGCAAGTGCTATAGAAAGAAAGGATATGCTAATGAAGAAGGAAATACAGATGTGAGGTGTTGGGCCTGTTTTCTCCCTTCCCAAACCAAAGGTCAAGCATATATTATCAGTCTGAATAACCTTTGGAAAAAGAAAACCACTACCTGGGAAAGCAAAATACAATGCCATTAAAATACTGCCTTGACATTACCTTGAAAAATGGTGACTAATAGGCCTAAAGATACTTTAGAATTTCTGTGTCATATCTGAAGAAAAAAGTCTTTATTCCTCAGAACCAGCTGAGGACTGAAGGAATTTACTTCTTATGAGAACAATTTCTACAAATTTTAAGAGTTGGTTTAAAACCTTATCTCTTCTTACATACCTTGCCAAACACAGCAAGCAGTGGTTACAGAGAGGTGTATGAGTGAATAGAACTGTGTGCAAGAGCCACACAAGAGAGCCTGCAAAATGCTACTTTTTTATAAAGCTCTGCGAAAATTTGCAATGGGAGAAGTTGATAGAAAAGACCATCTGGTATAAGTGCATAACTGTAATCAATTATGGCTTAATATTATAGTCATCACTGTTACCCAAATGTCAGATCTGGATGCAAACCAGGAAGACTCCATATTTCTCATCAGAAGCACATACCTGCCAGACTAGACACTAGACTGCCATACCTGGGTCTGTGACACTGACTCCTGATAAGCTGTGGCCATCAATTGCTTTGTTTTTTTCTGTTGAATGCCCACCAGTCCTGATCATCTTGTGTTTTCTCTGCTGACAAGTACCAGGAGTAACTCCTGCAAGAGGCATATCTCAGCCGGTTAAAAAGCTGGATTAAAACAAGTGAAAAGCATTTATGGAACTTAAAACGAGACCTTACTTTGGATTTCTGGAATCATAACAAAATTGTCCTCCAAGAACACACTTTTCTAGGACCAATCATGGAGTTTGAGTCAGTGACAGAAAGTAAATGCCACATCAATGTGATACAACAATATTTCTAGATGATTGATAAGAAAACCACTTCCCGGAGGTGATTTTGGCAGGTGCCCATTAATTCAGTTCCCCAGCTGCCACTTCAAGTCATAAACCTGCCAGGAAGAAGAGACCACAAGTGGCCACCTACTCCCTCCTCAGAAACAGGCTTAAACTTACACTTTGACCAGACTAAGTGTGCATGAGCTGCTTTTATATCCCCCTACCGAACAAGATTCTCTTACCAGCCTCTTCAATTTTATTTCCAACATTCAACTTAAATATACTTAGCAGCCAATTTGCTTTCTCTTTGTAATAACTTTTTCAGCTATTCAAAGACTTCTATCTTGTCCCTGCTCTCTCCTACCTCTATAAAAGCATATTCTTTAATGCATTCACAGGCCATGTTGATTGATTATCTGATATTTTTACTGGATTTTTTGGGGGTCATTTTAATGTACACATTATTCCAGGCAACCATTTCACAAGACAAATGGAAGAGAATAGACTTCTCTTTTGTCTTCTGTATGACAAACTTACAGTACCAGTCCTACAATTACAATGTCCAGCATGTAAATGCTGCTTTTCCACACTGTTTTCCCAGTCTCTGTCTTAAGAAATGTCTTTCAGATTAATCCTAGAATAAAACAAAATCTTAACTTGTACCCCAGCAAGGCCTATTTTTAAGTCTGTTGGAAAACCCCAATTATGTTTTTGTTTTGCTTACAATCTTTGTGAAAACTACAGTAATTCTCAAATACCATGGGAGAAATCCTGTGTTGTAGGATTTTAGGAAAAACTCTTTCTATTACGATTCTTTGACTTGTTTAACAAAAGAAAAGGGTGATGGACTCTTTGTAATTTGCGGCAGCAAATCTCATCCCATAGTGAACATACATCTTGAAAAATCAGTATTTGTAGCTCTCAGAACACAGCCATCATCATCAAGAAAGTTAACACCTATGTCTTTAAGGATCAGATATAACAGAAAACAATGAGTGAGAAAAGATGGTCAGTAAGAGACTAGACATGTAAAAGCCAGTGGACTTTGCCAACTCTTTTCTAGTCTTTCAAGAGAAGGTTTCATGAGCAAAGTGTTGCATATCCATCTCTTTTCTACACTGGAAGAAGAAAGTGAATTTTTCTTCTCAGAATCACAGAATGGATAAGGTTTAAGGGACCACAGGCTGTCGCCAGTCCAACTTCCCTGCTCAAGCAGGGCCATCCTACAGCACAAGGCACAGAGCTGCATCCAGATGGCTATTGACTGTCTCCAGTGAGGGAGACCCCACAACATCACTGGGCAATCTATTCCAGTGTTTGATCACCTGCACAGCACACAAAATCTTCATGTTCAGGTGGAACTTCTGTGCATCTGTTTCTGCCCATTGCCTCTTTTTCTATTGCTTGGCAGTGTCACAGTGCCTTTTTACTAGTGAGCGCTGACCAGCACTACTGCAGGCTAGCTCAGTCCCTGTGACACTGCAGCAACGTCGAAGGTCGGGGCGGCAAGCCACGCAAGCCACCTCCTCCCAGTGGGGTCTTTTCCCCCACACAGCGACAGGCGGTAGATGTTGAACACGACCACGGCAGCGAAAGGAAGGGCCAACTCTTCTGTACAGGGTATAAGCTGGTTTATTGTAGGGGGAGCACAGAGCTCTGCACCTCTGCACCTGCTGCCCAGAAGAGCACAGAGAGCAGCTGTGCAAGAGCTTATAAGGGAGGGTGTAAACAGGGGTGGCGACAACCGGTCAGCCAATTACATAAAAGATGGGCTCAACTGGGGGTGTAAATTTCACAACAGGGAACCAACCACAAAATGGAGGGAGGGGATTTCCAAGGCCCCAGCCTATCACTCGACGCCCTCCCTGGAGCTTTCCAGAAGCCAGGGAAGGGTCCTAGAGTGATAGACAGGGCGCCCAAGGGGAGAGAGAGGGGATTGACAACTCGGGACAAGGGGGAAGGGATGATTGACATAAAACGAACAGAGATCTCTTAACTGTAAACAAGTTGAAACCATTACATAAGATGGGGGGGGTACAAGGAACGAACCATTACATAAAAATGTATTTAAACTCATATAAAACAAATAAAGCCAATTGCACACCACCACATGGCAGCACTGAGCAGAGCCTGGCTCCATCCTCCTGGCACCCTCCCTGCAGATACTGACAGACAGTGATGAGCTCCCCTCCCAGTTTTCTCTCCTTGAGACTGAGCAGGCCCAGCTCCCTCAGACTTCTCATAGGAGAGATGCTCATGTCCCTTCACCATCTTCATTGCCCACTGCTGGGCATGCTTCAGGAGCTCCCTGTCTCTCTTGTACTGAGGAGCCCAGAACTGGACACAGCATTTCAGGTGTTGGCCTCAGTAGGGCTGAGTAGAGGGGCAGGATCCCATCCCTCAGCCTGCAGTCAATGGTCTCCCTAAGGCACCCCAGGATACCAGTGGCCCTCCTGGCCCCAAGGACACACTGCTGCCTCACGGGCAGCTTGTTGTCCACCAGGACTCCCAGGTCTTTCCACAGATCTGGGCTTTCCAGCAGGTCAGAACCCAGCCTGTGCTGGTACCTGGGGTTATTCCTCCCGTGGTGCAGAACCCTGAATTTGCCCTTGTTAATTACAGGCTTCTTTTCTGTCCATCTCTCCAACTTATTGAGGCTCTTCTTAGGCACCGCACAACCCTTGACTGGGTTTATTTAAACTCTGACTACTGGTTCACCAAGAAACACTGTATGGACAGCTTTGACAGTTTCAGAGCATCAAGGGAGCAGTCCTTCTCAAGGACAAGGCTTGTGTTGAAGAGGTTGAGTGAAAGATTAAGACAAAGAAACTATCCTGAGGCTGTTCTTGTGTTACAACCTTTATAACAAAAGTCCAACAATCTTACATTTCCTCAAAGATGAAGAGTAACTGAAGACAGGAAAAATACCCTTGGGAAGATGGATGTAATGGCACAAATTGTTACCTGTTTCTATCTTGACCCAGGTGTCAGAATTCTTCCCTGAATCAGTTCCAATGAAGAGACCAGTTTTCCACCATATCTATCCAGTCCAATGCAAGCTGAAGTAACTCAATTTCTTCCTAAGTGTGACCCCAGGATCTGGTTAAATGTCATTTTCCCTGATATAGACAAGCCTTTAGAAGTGCTTCATTTTCTCTGTTTGGACAGTCAGTGAAAGTTACTGTTTTATTGAAACTGTAATGAGGATGAAATTGTCTTTGAGAGCCTTTTGTTGAGAAGAAGCTATGCATTCCCATTTTCCTTTTGCTCTCCAGAAAACTCATTACTGTGGCATTAGCCACAGAGCAAAGTGTAATCTCTTTTATCCTAATATTTGTCTCATTAAGAAAACACCCCATCTCTTCGCCATTATTTCTTCTTTTTGGTCTATGCAATTAATACTGAGGTCCTTGCAATGTGTTTCTCAGGCCATACTGGAAATCAACAGCCAGAGCCACAGTCTTGGACAGAAATCCAGGTCTCACCATCCACCAGAAAGCCCAAAAGAAATGTTTATCACTGTTTTCTGCTGTTCAGTCACTTGACTCTGGTTTCTCTGCCTTTCTTTCTTGAACAGTGCTCAGCCTCCTGCACCACATATTGCTCTGGCTCTGACAAGCCCTACCTCATATGCCTCGAACTTGCTATTGACCCTAAACTTTCCAGTTCTATCTTTGTAGAGATGTGGCTTTTTTTCTACTTAGCTGGTAAGAAATATGCTATATATATAGGCCAAAGACTCACCCTGTAGAACGTCTTTGTATCTGAACAAGCTTAAGATGGTCTTTGGTGCCAGAAAATTGTCTTTCAGACAAAAATACTTGAGGAATGAAAGAAGGAAGCCATGAGTAGGTGGAATAAAATCAGTAACTCTGAATATTCAAAATTATTTGGGGTACTTTGAACCCTGGTTGGAAAAGACAGTCACTTTATATTCCACGTATTAATAATTTATGATTTAATATCATTAGTAACCACATTAACTTATAAAAATCAGAAATGTGCTAGCCAGCATGTTTTAAAACACATGCAATTTTCCTACCCAAAGGAAGTTAAGTAAGTTCCATGCAAGGTAAATTTCATGTGAAAAGAAGGTCAGACTAGGCCAGAAGTTTGCAACTTCAAAGCAAATCACTATTTCACACTGGCAAAAAATCTGTTTCTTCAAGTTCCTTGCAAGCAATGCAGAGGTAACAAAATATATTTGTTTAAACAGAAAAGAAATGGAGCAATCCTTTCCTAAGAGAGGCTTAAGAATTATTGTATCCATGGGAGTGGTTTCTTCCACGTTTTTTTAAGGTGATAGAAACAAGGAGAGACAGTCAGACAGATTTAAACTTAACTTGATATAAGGATTCAAGTACATAAATCAAACATTTTGTGTGAAGCAAAAAGCTAAGCTCCTTCAAAAGGAGACGTTGTTCAGTTTGGCACTGCAGGAAAAATTACACAAACCATTGCCTCCAGAAAACATGGCATAATGAATAAAATTTGTTTTGAATTATTTATTTTTAGTGCTTTATTTTATCTCCTCTATCTTGTATGGCCTGGAAATTGTTCTTGATGAGAGCTTTTTGAGCATCTGAGTCTCAAATTAAAATAACACATTAATGTCTTCTATACATAGTGGTAGAAAGATTAGAGTGGAGTGCTTAGAAATGCACCAGATTCAACACTTTACACTAATGGGGCCACTGGTGTGCACCACTTTACTGCCTTAAAATATATCCATAAGATACAGTATTCTTGGTTGCATGATGACTGAATAAAAATTAATAGATGCAGAAGTGACAGTGCAGAACTAATCCTTTCCAAAATACCAACTCTATAATAAAGTGTATTTGTTTTGAAATCTGATTAAAAACATGTCTTGCAGCACTAGCAAGATCTTAGAAAGTGGAAAATCAAATGTAGAGTGGGCCATAAATTTCAAATGGCCAGATCACCTGTGATTGAAGTGATTTTTTTTTTTTTTTCCTTATTGAGGAAGGTTTTGTTGTTGGGGTTATTTTTTGTCTTTTTGTATCAGAGACCAATTTCCCTTTAATACCTTGCAAAAGCCAAGCCTTCCTGTCTGTGGTAACAAAGAAGAAGCAATCCTCCTGAATGTGTCGGTGCTGGGCTTCAATATCAGAGAGGATGATGAGTGATCTTCAATCCAAAATGCCGTCACACCTTAATAAGTGATTGTGTTGGTGCACCTTGCTTGTGTGCTCTTAGCCCATCCCAAATGCCACACCAAACTTAGCCCTTAGTGAAAGGGCATTGAAGAAACATGTGCCACATTCTACAAATCTACTTGTGAGGAGTTACCAGATCTAATAGTAGGCAAAGGGCATGAAAGAAACCAAAGTAACTCACTCATTTAAGCACTTGGTCTATCTACAATGGTCCCGTCTACTGCCAATCTGGTGGACTGAATGGACACTCAAACTGAGATCTGTGCCCTCTGGATTCCCTGCCAGGTATGTCACACTGAATCACTGAATTTCCTCTTCTATTTCAGTACTTTTCTGCATATTAGGTTACATTATAGAAGTATCTCATAAAGGGGAAGAAGATAGGAAAAGTGGTACAAGACTTATATTTACTTTTTAAATGCAAAACATTTACCAGCATCTATGGGTGGTACTACAAGTTTTGGCTACATCAAACTGAATATCTTGATGAAAACACTATCTAAAATTAGTAAGTATTAGAAAAGCCACAGAGATAAATTAAATACTTGTCCGATGGTGACTGTGTATCTCCCAATCATCTATTGGGTGCAAAGGGGAGGGGAAGCGTGGTTTGTTTTTCCCCAGGAAAACTCTGCTCCTCGGAGTGACCTTGAAGCTGGGGAGTTTAAACACTGCAAGACAAAAGAAGCTCTGTTGTTTTTTCCCAGGAGTGAGTTAGTTAGTTTAGTGCTAGCATAGTTAGACGCTGTAGAATAGCTGAAGCTTTTTTTTTTCCCTTTTTTTTCCCCTTTTTTTTCTTTTTTTTGCCTTCTCCTCGGAACTGTTCCAATCTCTCCGGACTAAGGACCTGGGGGAAGCACCGGGGGCCTCCACAGGGGACCCACCCCACCAAGACCAGCCCTGCACATCTCCTTTTCTCCCAGCGCCAGCGGAGACGGAGCAACAGAACACAGTGACTATCCTCAAGAGGAGACCTCTTTTTTAAGTTTGTTATCCCTCCGTAAGCGGCACAAAGCTCTTGTCATCGGGTATTGTGCTGGGAGTGCTTTGCCTGTTTAATAAACAGGTTTTTTCCACTTCTCTCTGTGGAAGTCTTTTCCTGAACCGGTTGGGGGAGGGGAGGGGGCCCCGTGGGAGGGTTTCTCCCAAAATCTGCCTGAAACCAGAACAATACTATACTGAATTGGTGTTCATGAATTTCATACTGTTATATAGGTCAAGAGAACCAATTCTGAACTTATTTTTAATACAGAAAATAGTCCTGTGAATGTAGCTCAGGCTAAGTTCTCCTACTACTATGCCTAAACAGGCCATATGGGATATTTCCTTTAGCATTTTATTCATTTGTTTTTCCCCTACACCTTAGAGAAGAGCTCAGAAGACACATTTGAAAGCATCTTTCTGACAACAGACATGGAAAGGTGACCATAGGAGGCATCTGAAAGCTTATTCCTTCATAAAAGGCCCTAATACCTATACTTCTATAATTTTAATCACTGTTTTCTTCAATATGTCCTTTGTTATCACTGCAGTCCAAACACAGAATTAAGCTGCTGATGTTTTGTAACAGACTACAGAATGGTGAGATTGTTTTGATTTATTTTTTCTTGGAAGAAATCTTTTTCAGTAAAAGCAGATCTTTTATATGCAAAAATGTCCATTACTTCAGAAACTTGAAATTCCATCTGCAGAAAAGACATTTCAATTGATTCTTTCTCTCAGCTAAAGTATTTGGGAAGCAGATTACAATGAGAATATAAAATGAGGCCAGACCTCAGAGTAAGTCCGATCTGTAGACACTGACTTGGTTACTCAGGCAGTGGGTTTATGCAAGAAGATTTCTAAGTAGCCTGTAAATCATGCATCTAAGGGACCTTAGAAAAAAACCCTTATGCTTTCTTAGAAGAGAAACAAAAGTCCAATGAAAGTCTAAGGAAAAGCAGGAGGGTTTCCTCCCTCACAGCACCTACCATCCCAGGGAAGATGCCCTGCAATCAAAAAGATTTGCCCCCCTCCTTTGGAGGTTGTGATTCCTGTTCCTCCCCGCTCTGGATGGGTGACCTCCGGTAGGATGGTAGTTGACCTCCGGTAAGGTTTACCCTCTGTTCAGTACCACACACTGATTCAGAGACAGAAGCCTGCTATAGGTTTCTCTCAAATATTTAAATTTCATTTTTATGAGGAAGCTTACTTATAAGGAATGTAAATGCAACTGCACCTGCAATGTAGAGTATCTTTAAACCCATCCCCCCAAAATTCCATCTCCCACAGTGTAAGAGAGCAAAAGAGAAATGTATGTTTCCTGGCCAGGTCTGTCTTCTCATGCATCTCAATTTCATGGTTTTAAGATTTATGAACCTAGGGGCAACCATACTCTTTAGAGACCTTCTAGTCATGTCTCACAGGCACTGAAATGCTTTATCGAATGCTTTATCTTCATCTGGTCTTTCCTTCTTACCTTGCCTAGCTCTGTAGCAGCACTAGAGGACCCTACTGGGGAACAGTCAATTTTTTTACCTCAAAATCTTCATTAGTAGATGAGGAAGTCTTCACTCCCTCTCTGTGTAGCAGGCAAGTAATCTATCTTACCCACCACTCTGTCAGACACTGTTTCTTTGTGCTTAATATACTTTGAGTGGGATATTCTAATTTCAGTTTTGTCAGGAGAAAAAAAAAGTCCATAAAAGCCATACACAATAGCTTGCTGAACTCTTAGAGGGAAACCAGTCAGACTGTAAGGTGCAATAAGTTTCCCTCAAAATATATTTGATTACATAATAGGCTGCTGTATTAAAAATTAAATAAGACTTGAAATATATTGCAATCTGGAGGCACTAGGGAGTGCAAATATGCCTAATAAAGAGAGAGCATTAGCTGTTTCTGCTTTGTGAAATCCAGTCTATAAATACTGTAATATCTTCCTATTTGATTCAGTGTAGGAGGACCAGACTTTGTGAACCTGCTTGTTAAAATCAGCACTCAATTCAGTTTGAGAGACTTTTTTTTAGCTGTGCTTTGGTGTTAGTATTGGTCTAATCAGCATCTGACAATTGCTGCTCAGGTCCCTGGGACACTGTACCTTGTGCATTCTCAAAACACAGCATGATTGTGGAACTTGATCCCTCCAGGAAAAGTAACAGGACCTGAACAGGATTCTAACCTCTCCCAGGGGCCACACAGCAATTCACAGGACTCAATAGTGTCACACCAGTTTGGCACCTCCAAGCACAATCAATGCAAATCAGACATTTCTCAGAGCTCTATGGAACTGCTTTCCAATGCAGGTTAGGGAGACAAAGACACTTCAGAAAAATCCTACTTGGTATCACCACCACCATCTTGTGGTTCCCAAATGCACTTTAAAATCAGACCCCTATGGTTGCAGTTCTCACTGAAAATCATACACTGACTTTAGGTGAGGTATGAATTCACACAGACACAATTCAAAGAAGGCCCTCTATGCTCACATTTCACGGAATGATTATTCATTGGAAAGATGAGCAGAGAAGGAGGAGTCAATAGATAAGCTCCCAACTTACCTCTAGGGCAAAGTTCCAATCCCTCTCATGGTAGCTGTTCAAGTATTTTACACAAAGAAAAGCCCTACCAAGAAGCGAGAGTACCTTGGCTGGTGTCCAAGACAGCTGCTGAAGATGTGGATGCCCACTTCCCTCCAGGAACAGAAAGCTCTGATGCAAGGTGGACTTAGCCCATGAGGCCATGGGTTATAAGGAGGCATTGCTGCAGGGGCCTCTGCAGATGCCCCACAACAGCAGCCCAAAGGTGGGTGAACTCATATGGTTTGCATTAGACAGGCACAGAGGATGGTCTGAGGATCAGAGGGGGAACAACATTCTCCCACCTAACTGCTCTAAGACTGGGTTAAATACTTTTAGGACATTGTCATGTCATTCCTGGGGTGTGCCTCCACAGCATTGCTCTTTTCCAACCATGCAGAAAGAAGTTGTCAGTTCAGTCCACTACTTTTCAGGAGTACTTTGCCCTTTTATTTTTGTAAAGCTGCATGGGAAATGGTAGATATATGAATGTGTCTCAGAGAAGTTAAATGAAAAGACTGTGCATTGGGCTCGTGCAGTTTCCTTCCTGTCACATTCAAACACATCAGCAGCCCAGTCCAAGCACACACAGGGCTAGGTTAGGGAGCTCATCAGGCATGCTATCCTCGCCTTCTGACTTCCTCTTGGAAATAAAAACGGTAGCCCTAATGAGAATTAATTAGGGTTGGGGGTGGAGAGGGGGATCCATCAGGGTTTTATTTGTGTTGTTTGTTTTCTGTAAACCCATGGAGGGAAAAAAAATCATATTACTTCTCTATGCAATATAGTAAATATAATAAAAAATGAACACATGGTAATTAGCTTCTCCATTAAGTATACCAAGCATAGACAATAGCAATCGTGCAGGGTTGATTACAGACATTATCCTTGCCTGGACTTTTTTTTTTCCCACCATTCAATCAACACTGCTAAATAGAAACTTCAGTGTTCAATATTATAAGACACTAGCTGGCAGTTATACAAAGATGCTTTACACAATGTCATCTGGCTGCTTGCCTGATTCTCATATTACCTTCCTGTCTTGCCTTATACGCTAATACGCATGGCTGATTAGAACAAAAATGCAGAAGCTTCTTCCTTCTCGTCTTGCTTTTTTCTCCAGCTTCATGCCTTGAGAGAAAAAAAAAGGAATCACATTTGCTAATTTTGCCAGCAGTGCTTAACCTGGGAATGGAACAATTCTCTTTCAATTCCTCATTAGTTATAACTCATACACAAACACCGCTTTGCACCAAACTAATTGGGCAGTCTTTGATTCCACCCTGAGAGAAATGGTGATTACTGTTGTTGTACAGGAGTCCTCTAGTAGCTTTGCTAAAGAGGGTCTCAAAGTTCAAAATAAATATTTTTAAACGCTGTGCAGTATCCAGGGGTCAGATGTCTGGAAACAGGATTTCAGACTGAAAATCCCAGAAGTTCAAATGATTCTGGAAAATGTCAAGGAACTCCTTAAGTGACTGCTTTTGGGTGGATTTGCTTGTATCAGTAGATCCCCTGGGGAGTCACAGTAGAGTTTATGCCAGTTTCTTGAGGAAGACAAGCCTTCTCGCAGGAAGAATATTTTTCACACATAGAAAAAATGTGGGGTTTTGTACTCCTGTTTACATATTTCTGTTTTTCTCTTTGATTTCTTATGGTAAAGCTACTGCAAGGCAGATGTTGTAGAGCCAGGTTTCTCAGAAAAACATTCTTTTTTCCCTGGCTATTTTAGCCAGGTTGAATTTGAAGTCTAGTCAGGTGTCCAGAATTTCAAGATGTCTATCAACCACATCAGGGCAAATTCTGTGTATCTGAAAAACCTGGGCCTGCATATGGACATGCTTTATAGCAGGATAATCAGTGCCTAAAATGTCTCAGACACATGTTTAAGTGCAAGTCAACTTCACAGCAAATATATCACAAGTCCGGTAATTTCCTAGTTCCTCAGTGAACCTTTCAGGACAAGAATGGAGAAAAATATGGGACCTTTATATTAAGAATAGGATTTTTTTTACACTCTTAACTGATATATCTCTACATAGGTATAGATCAAAGTCTACAAGTTGAAATCTTCCCTTGCAACTTAGCAATAGCTCTGGAATCAAGCTGGCTTGTGAAAACGTGGGTGCTGTAACAAATTACCTGAGTGCACACAGGGCAGCTGGCAAGCCTGTGTCAGACAGGATCTCTTCTCTGAGGTTTGGCCAGTAAGCACTGCAAACAGCCAGGTTTTTGTTTCACAGAAAGTGTGAAAAATAATTTTCCCAATTTATTCTGTCATTGCAACAAATACACTTCTAAGTAGTCTAAGAATTCAACATCATGGCCCTTCAAATTTACACACGTATACACCTATGAAATTTAAATACAAACATGTTACTATACATTAAAATGTGTTGGTGCTGTACAGATTGGAGAAACTTTAGGCCACCTACAAACCTCCTTTCTTTGTTGCTAAGCTAAGCTTATGACAATGGCATGATATACAGACAATGCTCAGGACTAGAAACTAAGCACCAGGGGACTGAAGGGGCTCCTTGAAATAGCCTTATTTTTTTTTTTTAATATACACCTATGTGGCTAGAGGGTGATTCCTAGGATTGCCAGGCACTACAGCAGAGTTTCAGCTGCTTCTGTAGCCTTAACTCAATAGCATAGAAAAGTTGGGCTGGGTACACCTCTGCTCATCCGCGGTGGCTCAGGGATCCTGAGTGGGAATTATTCAGGTTTGACTCAGTGCAAGAGGTATGAAGTGATGCAATTAGTCCTCCTATTCAAAGGTAGTGGGGGAAGCAGCTTACAGCCCACAGGTTTGTACGTCTCCAAAGCATATTTCAAGTATCAGGAAATGCCTTTCACATATTCAAGGTTTAAGCTAAGGAGGTCTGTTTTGCAAGAAACATCTTCCTTTGATAAGATCTCCCCCATCAATGTGTACACAAAATGCAGTTACGCTGCTGGTGCTCTTCACACATTATGATTGGCCAAGAAAAAAAGGCAAAATACAAGTCAAGTGCTGCATTTTAAAGTATACTTTAAATCCTATCCATTCTTTTATTTTTTTTATCATACTTACACTTTCGAAGGTGTCACAAAATCCTGCCTGGTCAGCAGCATATGGACTTGCTTCATTCCTGTGAGCCAAGCAATAAGCAGGACCTCAAACACCCCACCTGCCTCCTACTGCTAGAAGAGAAACAGCTCAGTGCTTAAAGAAAGCTTTAAGGGATGTCAATCTGCTGTGTCAGACATCAAGTGCTGTTTTTTTCCTTAAGAGGATATTGAAGCTATGCTGATGGATGGGGAACACATAAAAAATTAGGTTCACACTACGGTTATGAAATGTGTCTTTTTACTAATCTTCTCTCCCTTCCCCCAGCACCTCTGGCTCTTGCAACGGCTGTAGCACTGATGATGAGTTCAATCTCGTCCTCTGTGCAGGTCATATTCAGAATTCAGGTGGTACATTTTAAATACCAGGCCACTTAAATATATGACCTCTAAACCCACCATGTGAGAAGCTGCTGATGCCACCTATGAATACCTCAGAGCTCAAACCCAGTGTTCGTGTCCCTAAGAAGGCATGATCAAATATCCAGCTGTCATGTTTCCACATGAATGTATGAGTGGATTCCTGCAAAGGAAATACCTGGTGCTATAGCGCTCTTCACTGCAGAAAAAAAGATCTAGGCCTGGTGCAAAGCTAATCGGATGAAAGGATAAATTATATTTTTAAAACAAAAATGTAACAATTTTTTAAGGAAATTATTATATTATCCCTCTGAGTGTCTTCAAATTCAAGCTTGATACTTTTTACCAAAAAACAAGTTACTTGTCTAAGAGAAGAGGTAACTGGGTAATTTTTTGTGATGCATTGAAATGATTATTTGTCTCCAGAAAGGCTGGATTCTGTTTGATTCTGAAGAAAAATATATCTATGCATGTGTAGAGCATTAATGAATAAAGCCACACATTCACAGACACCTGGTCCTTCAGCACAGCTCAGAACCATTTCCACAAGACACCTTGCACTGGGTTCCTCCTGGCTTCTCCACCACCACCACCACTGCTCACATCTTCTTGCATGTACCCACAAGGATAAGGAATAAAACTTTCCTATACATTACCAACCCTTCCAAAAATACTTTAAATAAATGTGTTTTGAAGGGCAGCTCTCACTTCCCTCAAGTTCCATAGGCAGCTGAGCACATGGCACCCTGTTCAGCATCAAGGTTTTGATGATGTCGAATAAGTAGTTACTGTTCCAGCTACAGGACTTATTGGGATGTAGATGTCTTGTAGGTACTTGCTTTGGAGTTTAGGAGTTAGTTCTTCTAATTTAACTGGAAAAGAAAAAAAATTTAAAAAAAAAAAAAAAAAAGGAAATTAAAGTTTCTCCTAACTAGAACTTTTTTTACCTCAAACAATTTTTAATTGTACTTTCCTGTGCAAATGATTACTTCTTTACATTAGCTAATACTTAGAGAAAATTTCTTCAAAAAACATTTTACATGTGCATCAGTGTTTACTTTGGTAATGTATTTTGAAGATTCCTGCAGACTTTTTATGGTGAAATATCCTGTTCTTGTACATCTTACAGTAATCTTATTAAGTGATTTGCAGCTCTGATTTCTTAAGTCAACACATGGCATGATATGACATCAAATTACATCTGACCTTCTCTGTTCCTTCAAAACCACAATTCATCAGAGATATGTGTGTTTTAGAGGAGATATCTTTTACTTTAAAATGTGGTCACAAGAAGCCAAAGGTTGCCAGTATTACCCATCTTATCTGCAGGCCAGCTGGTAAATGCATACTCAGATTGTTACTGTCATTTTTCTTCTCCTGATTTTCAAGCTAAAATAACATTATACCTTATAAACTATGACCAAATAAGGCAGTGAACTCAGATAATGCTCAGGGGAGATGATAGAAAGCCTATCTCCTCACAAATTAACCAGAGTCATTTAGGATCTATAATAAAATCTGGCATTTTGCCAGTTTCTCAACTATTTAATAAAAGGTTATTTAAACCATGATTGGGATTTTTTTTAAGAGAAACAAAGAATGACTTTGAATTATTGAGCTTAAATCATTAGAAGATGCATCTCTGACTTAAAAGAGGTATTTTTGTACTGAGCTGGTGCGTGTACTTTTTCCTGACAGACTATTTTCACACAGTAAAGCAGATTCTTTTGGACAAAGTTTAGCACAAGGATTTAATGTATCAGGCCAGAGACAAAAGCACAGTGAGGTAATGCCATGGGATAACACTGAAATATTAGTGAGGAGGAAAGCTAAGAACTGGCAGCCTTAGTGTGTCAGACTGAGGTTTTATGATCTGGGCAGACTGAAGGGGTGACCAGTACCAGCAGGCAAAGCATCACCCTTTCTTTCTCTTGCCACATAGCTCTCCCCTTCTGACACTCAGTAAGAAAACATGCACTAGGAGCTGTTTTTACACCGGTCATTTAAATAATTTTTGTCTTGTGCTGTCCCAGCTCTGAGCACAGATACCTGACTCTTTTTTACCCAGGATATAGGTTACACCAGTAAAAGAGCCATTCCCTGTCCAGGATGAGCCAGAATCCACTCCAGCTTAGACGCTTCATTTCCCTGTCCCAGCATGCTCTGAGTGTCAGTAATCGGTGGGAAAAGGGACATACGGACACTAATTCCAGCTCTGTGCCAAGCAGGAACTTACTCACAGAGAAATGCAGTAAACACAGCATTTATAACAGGAAGATGCACTGCTACAGCTGGTAACAATAAAAGAAGCTTTACTGTATGAAAAGATCAAGTTTTACATCTGTATAATCTAAATCAGGTTGGTTTAAATGCTAATGACTTCAATCCTGCAACACATTTTCCCCTTAGTTTAATATTGCCTTGGTAGTGTGACCTTCAACTTTTTTCACAAAACCCCTTTCTCTAGTAATTTGGTGAGAGAAAATTAAGAATAAAGCTCCTGTGTAGGAGGACTACTGGTATGAATAAGCTTTTTCAGAATGTAGTACTGAATTTTTCCCAATTTGCATGAATTTCTCAGCGTATTTTGTATATAGGCCCAGAGCTTTGTGTGTATTTTAATTACATCTCAGGATATAGAGTGCTGGCTCTCGTTGTTAATGTTGTCAGGGCCATAAAGTTGATGGCAGGGAACAAAAGACTGAAGGAAATTCTACACAATTTTGGTTTTTTCCTAAATTATATATGACTCACTTGGTTCCTTGCTCCTACATTAAAGTTCTTTCTTTACCGACAGGGCTGATAAATCTGATGGCCTGAAAACCTAAAGGAATGAAACAAATATGTTTAATTATTCATATGAGGAATAGGTTTTATTTTATTTAACAGCTTGCCCTCAGAGATAGCTTATTTTAAGGGGTTTTTATTTTTTTATTTGTGTAATTGAAATAGTCCAAAGAAAGGAACAGTGAATTTCACATTTGCTCATTCTTTTTCCAACCTACTCAGATTCTCTCCACATTTATTTATTCTTATCTTTTATTTTCTATGTCTATGCCTTTGGGTTCAGGTGCTACATTTATCCTGCATAGCACCTAACACATCAGGGTACTGACCTAGTGAGTTATGTCTTGCGATTTAAATCATATCCTTGTAGAATCATCAAATCATTTAGGTTGGAAAGGACCTTTCAGATCATTGAGCCCAACCACTAACTAAGCACTGCCAAGCCCCCCATAAACCATATCTCTTAGAGCTGTGTCTACATAACTTTTAAATGCCACCAGGGATTCCACCACTCACCTGGAAAGCCTGTTCTAATGATGGACAACCATCCTAGGACAGAAAAAATTCCTTATATAAATCTGTTCAATCTAAGCCTGTCCTGGAGCAATTTGAGGACATTTCCCTTTGTCCTATCATTGGTTGCCTGAGAGAAGAGACCAACCCCCACCTAGCTACAACCACTCTAAGGTAGTTGAAGAGAGTGATAAGAACCCCCCTGAACGTTTGTTTCTCCAGGCTAAACAGCCCCACCTCCCTCAGCTGCTCCTCATAAGACTTGTTCCCCAGACCCTTCACATGTCTTGTTGGATCCTTCTCTGGATTTACTCCAGCACCTCAATGTCCTTCCTGAACTGAGCAGCCCAGAACTGGACACATCACTGGAGATGTGGCTGCACCAATGCTGAGTACAGGGAGCAGTCACTTCCCTGGTCCTGCTGGACACACTGTTTCTGCATGATGGTGAGTGTGACTCTGAAAGGAGCACGCTTTCTATGCTGTTACCATTAGAAGCTGCCTGTGATAATTATTCAGCTCCTTGCTGCCTGCCTCTTAAATATCCTTTGACACCAGATTAATTCAGGAGCAACTTTTGTTCATCTTCAGAACTCAAAACTGAGCAGAACTCAAAATTGTAGTGAATACCATAACAAATATTGAGGCAAAACCTTAAATTTGATAGTTTCAGCCAACTTTCTGGGCTGAAGTGCAGTACTTTTGCTTACTGCTGTTTTTATTAAGGAACAAATGTCCTTTGGCAATTTTATAAATTTGATAGATTATTATTTTTAGTTGTTGCATAATGTATTCATGAGTAATGATTTTCATTACCCTGGCCACAGCTCCACTGAGACATTAACAGACATTTTTTCCTTGAAGAGTACAATTTGGTAACCATTAATACATGATCTAGAGGAAATGTAGTTGAGAGAACAGAAGCTGCTGTATGGCTGGCAGCTATAGATGTACCATTAAAAGTGAATTTGCAGCTGGACTAGATAATCCATGCAGTTTTCTGTTGCCCCAGGCCCAGTATTTCATCCAAATCATGGTTGCTTACTCAGCACCTGCAGTGGAGCATGTTGGATTTCAGCAGAAATGCACCAAGGAGCTCTCCCAGCCAGAAGCGCCCAACTGGATTCAGGCTAAAGCAAATGAAAGTTTGTCATTTTGGCCTTTATTATGTTAGAGAAGTAAAAGAACATGTCAGGATACATGTCATGTAAATATTTGTGTGAAGCTGACTAATTGCAGATGAACTGAGCACAGGAGATGAATTGAGCTATGACTTAGACAAAAACAAAGTTAGTCACCATTACCAACCATGACCATTTATTCACCATTACCAGCCATAGGGAAAAATTAATTGTGAGGAAGTACTCAGAGGTTAAGTCTGGGCTCAGTTCCCTGTTCTGCCACAGGAGCTGCATGTAGCAAGATTAGATGGTAATATCCTGGCTCAGTAGGGCAGGTGATTTTTCTGAAAGAAACAGGAAATAAACAGGTCCTGAATATCAACTCAGTGTAAGCAGGGCTGATAGTGTGTTAATGAGATGCTGAAATAGTCATTCAGTATATGCAAAACCAGACCTGGCCCCAGATGAACCTGCATAAATGGAAAACATTAACAGTGGCATTAAAAACAAGCCCTTCAACTCCCTACATACTTCAAGTCTTCATTTGCAAAATAAGACTAATATACTGCTTTGAATAATAAGTATGTCTCCTGTTTTGTTGGTGTGAATACTATGGATAGAGTGTCTTTCTAGTTGTATGAACATTGATGGCCAAGAAGTCCTGATTTTAGCTGGGAGAAGGAGAAGAAAAGGGAAGGGAAAGAATTTTGACCTTCAGCCACTTCTTCACCCAACACAATGTGAACCTGCTCATCCCACAGTCATCAGATTGGTTAAAGAGGACTTTCCCTTTGCAAGCCCATGCTGACTGTGCCTGATGACTGCATTGTTCTTTAAATACCTTTTGATAATACCCAGTATTATTTTCTACATATTTTTGCCAGGAACTGAAGATAAATCAATAATTCAGTAGTTTCCTGGGTCTTTCCTCATGCCCTCTCTGTAAACTGGAATACTAGTGGCTAGCTTCCGGTCAGTGGGGAAGTCCCCAAACTCCCAAAATCTTTGACAGATGATTGAGAGGCGTCCAGCCACCACATGCACTCACTCCTTCAGTACTCTGGGATGAATCCCATCAGGCCCCATAAGCTTGTGAATTTTCAGCTGATACGGCTGCTCCTTTGAACTATCATACCACATATTCATCATATCATATACTAACATTCCAGGATGGCATATGCTCCTCCTTCTCATCTCTCATTCTTTCTCAATCTCTGTACACCTTCATCTGCTGGTGGAATATAATAACACTTTTTATAAAATTCATAAAGTGAGGGGTAAAGGGACTTCCTTCCTCTTACCAACTGGGACCATCAAAAATGTGAAAATAAAATTTTCAGTTATAAAGCTGTAATCCCCATTGAAAGTACCTGAAATATTAGGAGAAAGTCCTTTCATTCAGAATTTCCAACCTGCCTTGCTAGAACTGGGAGCTTCAGATGATGCAGTTAATATTGGAGGAAACAACACCTCTGGGACATAACTCTTCTGTTCCCCCTCTCCCTCAATCCTTTACACAAAGTGTGAAGTCTCCAGCTGAATTCCCAGAGTTTCTTCTGCCCACAGAAAAGTCTATATTGCTTAAAACTTTTATTTAACTTGAATCTCAGTTCTAGACTTCAATCCTTTTTTCCTTTTTGGGGATTTTTAAAGGACAAAACCAGACTTTCCTTTCCTTACCAGCAATTTTCTAAAGTTTTGGGTACTTGTGATCATTCCTATAACTTTATCTGGAAGTTATCAGAATTGTTAGCAAACTTACAGAACTCTTGACTTCACATCTAATAATAAATAAATGCATTTTTTCTGTAGACTTATGAAACTTGCTCTCCACGCTTCATCCATTAAAATTTTAACAAGCACCCTTTGGCATGTTGCAAGCACTTTTACCTGCAGAATAATAACATTTCCTTTGATTAAAGCTTGGACATCTTACAGATCATTGATTTATAGGAAAAAAAGTTTGACAAGACATTCAAGGAGGGAGTGGATATTGAATAGAATTCAGTTTTTGCAAAATGCTCACATTTTTCTCTTTTAATAAGGACAAGTCTCCTGGCTAAAGATGGAAAATATATCAATCAATTATTTTAAAGACATGTTCGTTCATTCACTGTGATGTGTGTCTTTATATAAATACAAGTTTTTTAAACTCTCACTAATTCTCCCACTAAATTCAGTATCTTTGCAAGCTGAATACAAGATTTCTGTATTAACCAGTCATTTCATAGTTCCAGAGACATTCCCCTTTTCACCTGACGATCTTTCTCCCCACATTTTTCCTGCTAAGTCTCCATGTACATTGGGTTGGCTGTCTCAGAAATATTTCATGGTTTTCTGAGGCACAGCCTTTGTTTGCCCAGAAGTCTTTTAAACTGAATCACAGGTGAGCACTCAGTATGCCACAAGTGTTACACTGACCTACTGACAGCAACAGATGGTGCTAATTTTTTGTCTTTTTGAATAGCTGGTCTTCATTCAACTGCTGGAAGAGAGGCTGATGTTTCTTGCTGTTACTACAAAAGAGTCTTCTTGAGAGTTCAGGGCACTTTATTTCTTGGTTGAATTGTATACAGCCCTTTTATACTTTTTTTGCAGCCAACTAAGTTACATGTATTTCAGTATTAAATGCACAAGAATTCTCTAAAAACCATCTAGAGATTCATTACATTAAAAACCAGAAAGTACCATTAGATTGTCTAGTCTTTATATCACAGGCCAATTATACATCATTTTCACATGGAGCCTAAAGACTGTTTTTTTGACAGAAGCATAACTTCTACAAAGGTATCAAACCTTGATGAACATACTAAGCAATGGAAAATAATCCACCTCTCCTGAGAATTATCTGCTGTAATGGAAATCACTACTAAAAAACAGCACCGTGTTTTTCAGATGAATTTGCCTGTGTTCTGCTTCCAGGCGTTGATTCCAAAGAAGCCCTTTTGAAAATCTTTTCTTTTTTCATTAAGTTATTTAAACACTGCCACCAAGCCTGTGTGTGATAGACCAGCTGAATTTGCTGAGTTTTTCTTTGTGAAGAATTTTCTCTGCTTTTCTTATGTCTTTCTACCATGTCTTTGTCCAGTTTCTCAGCAATTTTTTTTAAAGGAAGATGCCAAAAGAAAAGGTGCTATTCTAGCATTAATCCTATTCTAGTTCATGGAAATTAAAATAATTTCTTCATTTCTCTTCAGTGATCTGCACTGTATACATCCCCAGGTAGCAAATCTTGGCATATTTTGAAAACAGTTTGGGAATCAGGACTTTTAGCCCTTAAACCTGTTGAAGAATCCCAGTCAGTGGCATTTTCATCTGTGTACTAATTCCTTGAGGTCTATTATTTAGCTAGTGTTTAATTCTATTTCATGTATTCAATACTGATAATAAAAAGAGAAAGGTTTTTTAATAATGGTCAAATGCAGCGTTGTCATAGTCTATCCATCTATCTTGATAAACCAAATCTTAATTAAAATAAAACTAATACATTTGGTTTGATTCACATGACCTCTTTACCATAAAATCATATTTTTTTATATTTACATATTTTTTATTTCTTTACAGATTTCAATTTTCATCATATTTCTGCCTTTCTACCTTGTTCTGATGGCAGGATGGCAAGTTAGCCAGTCTCTATGTATTCTGTTATCCCTAGTTTGTGGGGGTTTTAAATATAAATTTAGTAAATTCAGTCTTTTGTGTATGTTTCTGTGATATCTTTCTAGCCAGGTGTTTTAAAGAACTTTGAAAAGTTCTCTTAATTTTCATATATATATCTTTAATACGGACCACCACCTTCCTTAGCCACAAATGGGCTGGGAGGTTATTCCCAGCACTACTGCAGTGAAGAACCTCTTGCTCCCTCTTTCCAAGTGCTCTGGAGCATTTTTGGCTTTAGTAGTCAGGAGAAGTGTCAAATACTTTATAGACCACCTTCCCATTTTGTCAAAATACTCTTCCCATGGTTCTTTTTGTTGCTGAACTTATTGGATAAATACACATAAATTCAGCCTGCTGCCAGTACAGAATGCAAGGGTCTTATGTTTATTGACTAAGTCTACTAACCAAAAACATTTTTAATCAAACGTTGACTTTCTTGATTCGGAAAAGAAAACTCACACACCTTATGACCAGAAGTATAAATTGAGACATCTCTTTCCCACATCCCACATCCGTCTGTCCCTCAGCCAGACGTCCTTGGAGTCACACAAGGGGTCAGAGTTATTGGGAGGGTATACATAAGTCTGTGCACTGCAGGTGCAACTTGGCCAGAGGTACTACAGGTGGAACCATCTAGAATGCTGTTAGAGAGCTGAGATAATCCATACAGAAAGAGACATGGTTGGCTTGCTTTGTCTTGGCAAAAGAGTCTGAAATTAAATTTAATAATGTGGTGTTTAATGAATATATCATGGGAGATGGGCCAGTATGTCTGAAGGAGAAAAGCTGGTTAAAGTAGCAACGTTGACATCAAAATAAATGTATCTATATTAGCTAGAAATGGATGTAGGCTCAAGTCCCTGATGTGATGAGGCACACTGCAGAATCCTGGCCCCAGACCTCAACCTCAGCAGCCCCTTTCACTGCTGCGTCCCATGTTTCCATGGCTCTAGCTAAAACCCACACTTATTGAGTTATGCCAGTCTACACAATCTCTGCTGTCCTTGAAGAAATAGCCCCCGTTGCAAAGCAAAGACCATTTTTGTCACTCTGTGTATCAAATGACATAAAATGCATTTGGGCAGAACATCATTTCAGAGTAAAAATATCAAGAGCATGCAGTAACCTGTCTGAGCATTTATGCAATGCAAATAAAAAATTTATTGGAGAGGGAATCAGGACTGCCTTTCATATTATTTCCTTTTGTTTGTTTGTGTCTTTTTCTTAAAGTAAAAATATTTTTCCTCTCATGTGAGTAATCCTGATTACTGCAGTATCACCTGTGACAGCTGTAGCCATTACTTAATAACAAAATAAAGAGAAGGTAATAACAATGTCAAATGGCTACTGCAAGTATAAAAAAGAAAAGAGTTCTTTGACAGTAGATGAGTATGAACAAATGAGTATTTCTTGTTTCAATAAGTATTTTAGAAGTGACCTTTCTTCTTCCAAAGTAGTACCTTTGCTCTTGTTGTCCCAGAAGGTAATATCATGAAAAAGTTGCAAAAAAAATCAAACTACCTTACAAGCCAACAGAAGAAAGCACTCAGGTTTGAGTCCTCCCTTGCTAAACTTCTGCTAAAGCAGGGTTAAAAGCTCTACATATCAAAAGGATAAAAATATGTAACGGCTCTCTGCCAGCTATAAAAAAAGCCTAGATTTCCAAAAGCTATTTATCATTAGCATGGATAGGGAAAGGAAAGAAGAAACCCTGAGAAATCTCTGCAAGCAGATTTTAACTTTTTGTAATATATATGACATTCTTAATCATTCATTGGCTAGTTTTCTACTGTAGCTTTTGGCCTATACCTTACCTAGAAGCAGTGAACTGCAGGAGGACCTGATGGGAAACAAATGCCATGTTGCGAATAAGAGGAGCAGTGCCCTTGACACTGTGACCACTCGAAAAAATGACAGTTATTTCTACTTTTCATTAAATACCATATTTGCAAAATGTGAGTATCCCAACATGTCAAACATTTTAGTTTTTATGATTCCCAAAGGCAGTCACATTATCATGACTTTTAATTTAGTGACAATGGCCTTAATTATGTCAGAACATCAGCTTGAAAATTAGGCAATAAACATAGGAAGAACCCTGCTTGCAAAGCGCACCCAGCACTGCTTTTTTCTTGGATTCGGTCTCCAAACTCCTGGCTTCACAGGCCCGTTTCCCATTGAAAAGGCTATGGAGCCTCGCAAAAGCAAGTTAAATATTCATTATCTGTCCCAGGCACCAAAGATCTCTGGGGAACACAAAATGAGAACTAGAAAGCCTACCAAGCTACAGTGCAGCTTAGTAACAGAGTGTTTACAAATTCGTCCTACATACTGACATTAAGACTTTTTCAGCCAGGTAAGTGACGCAGCTGCTCACAGATTTGAAGGCGAGAAGGTATTTCCCTGTTTATTTAGTTGATAGCTACAATATTGGTGAGGTATGAGGGTATAGCACAAAGGCTGTACCTTTCCAGTGACTTTTAGCTGTAATACATAATTCAGCAGATCTAGTCTTTTGAAAGACCAGTTTAAGATTCCAATACACAAACAAAGTACCACCCAGCACACATTATTTCTTCCCCATAGAGAGACAGACAAAAAGCATGAACTATAGGTAATGTACATCATTCACATTGCTTAATATGAAGGTAAGTCTGCTGGGCACTGAGCATCTTCTGAACAGAGACACTGAAAGCTTCAGTAGAAAAACAAAGCAAAATACATTAGCACTCACACAGCAGTAGAATCTTGGGGTCAAGCTGTCCACAGTGTGTGTGCATCTGCAAGATTTACATTGGGTACCTGCGAACAATGGGGCCCTGGAATGTGTAGAGGCAGTCTGAGAATGACATGAGATCTAACAACAGTGTGGAGTTAAAATATACCACTACTGTCAAAGGATTCTGGCTTCCTTATAACTTTTGACTTGTCTAATACTCACATTTTTTGCTTCTTTCTTCTCGTGAGACAACGTATGCTGGCTTCCAGTGCTCAATCATCCCTCTCTCAATAGGCAGTATAATTATCAGACTTTTCCTTTCCAACATATAGGGTTATCTTCATGTATTAGAAAGTTATTCTCCTGTTCAAAAGTAAATGGTGGCATATTGAACACTTGTAGCACAAGACACAAAAGTTGCTAATATATTTTCCATTTTCACCCATTCTTCCTGTCTTCCTAAATCTTACATTCAGCAACTTGCAGGTAGCAGAATTTAATTACTGAAACACATCAATCACCAGTTTTAGGTCCATTGTGAAAAGCAAATTAGATTTCCTTGTGTAATACAAAGGCCTTTCCTTTGTTTTGCAATAGAAATGACATAGCACAGGCATGAAAAGCACAGATAGGAAAAAGACAAAAGGGAGGAATTGGACTGTGAACATAAAGGACGTATTTATACTGATGGACACAAGAACACCTCTGGAATAAGAACTGTATTGGTCTGATACATAAGGGCACATTAGTACAAAGGTCAACAGGAGTTAAATGCAGTCTAGCAACTGCATAACTGTAAAAAAGAAGAAAAAAAAAAAAGATAAATAATCACAGAATAATTTAAGGTAGAAAAAGGACATTTAATGTCTTCAAGTCCAACCATTAGACTAGCACTTCCAAGCCCACCAGACTTGAAGAATTCTCTCTTTGCTAGGTTATTGCTCCTCAGTGAACCTATGAATAGCCAAACTGGTGAGAACCAAGGCTGACAGAAGACAGGATTTGAGGTTACAACTGCCCCTAAGGGCTTTGACCGGGAAGAACTAAGCAAATGGCAAGACTAGACTACAGCCCTTCATTACACTTCCCCAGTCACTACCTATTTTCAGCCCTGGGCTAAGTCTGGCTACTGTGTATTGTAAATTCCCCAGTGTATTTCTCTTCCATTAGCCTGTCCAGTCTCTTCTAGCTCCCCCCTAAACCTTTAGTATTCACTGCATCCTTTGGCAGGCAGTGTCACTGACATATCACCTACTGCAAGAAGAATAAACTCCTTCTTGTTTTGAAGCTTGTTCCTACTATCTGCCTTTGATGATCCCTAGTACTTGTAGTGGAAGAGACAGTGAACCATCAACTCCCATCCATCCTCTCCACCTCACTCTTGATTTTATAGCCTTCTAGTATGTCCCCTGTAATTTGTCTCTTTTCCAGAAAGAAGAATCTTAGCTTGCTTAGCTATTCCCTGCACAGCACACGTCCCATATATTGATAGCCCTTGACAATCAAGGACAATTGAACCTTTTTCCAGTTCTACCTGCATTCTTTCTGAGATGAAAAGACCAGAAGAGTAAAAAGACACAGACATGCCATGCATTTATATAAAGGCATAATGAACTCTGTTTTGTTCTCTATTGCTTTACCAATAGTTCCTAACATTTGCAGTTTTGTTGTCGTTGTTAGCTGAGCACTAGGCTGTCATTTTCATGGAATTATCAATTGTTTCCAAAGTCTCTCTCAAAACTGGAAAACGCTAGGTCAGAACCCCTCATTTTACAAATGAAATTTGGGTAATGGCTTTCCTACATGCATCACTTTACTTTGGCATGCATTTAATTTCAACATCTATCCCGGCTGTGCAAAGCCACATTTTCATTCTGAGCTGTCTTTTCAGCCATGTTCCATTCTTAGCAATGCTTCAACAGCTGCCAGGAACACAATGCACCAGAGCCTGAACAAGGAAGTCCTCCATTCAGCAGGACCCCTCCAAATTGAGGTGTCTTACTGAAACATCAGTGTCAGGAAAGAAGAGAGGTGGAATCCCAGAAAAAAACTAGGGAAATACAGGAATGAAGCTGAAAGAACTTTCTGTCTGTGAGTAATTATTAATGCACCTGGTTTTGGTAATCTAAGTTGTAACTTATCCAGTTGTTTGATAAAGAAGGTTAAATTCAGCATCTGTAAGTTCATGTGGATGTCTTGTCTATGGTCTGCAAATCAAAAAGAGGGGGGGGAAAAAATTAAAGGCTTACAGCAAAGTTTCCTCGGGAAATACCTAGCCTGTGCCACTGCTTTCCTTGTAAAACTTGATAGTGTCTTTTATTGAGATTAGAGGAAGTGTTTATTACATAATTCTAAATTGAGGGGTTTTTCAGCCACAATAAAGAAAGTCTAGAAGATTGCTAAGGAATACACAGAACAGAGAACCTGAACTCGTTTAATCAGATTTTAGTGAGCAGACGTCATATACAATTTTATAAGTTTGAGTAAACTCAAAGAAATTTGGATCACACAGACCTATCCTATCATCCAAATTCCATTTGAAAACATGATCTGTTTTCTGGTCCTAATTTTATGTGTTCTATGCAAGGATATTACCACTTATCTTTTTTTTGTTTTTTTTTTCCCCCATAAGCATCAGATGTTTCACCCAAAATACCTGGGAAGAGTATGTTGGAGGTTTATTTCCCACTGTTGCACACATACTTATTTTCCCTATATTTTGGCTCCAGATAAAGTACTTCCATGATAAAATTCCCCCAGCTTTGTTACAGAGTTTAAATGTGACAGCTCAAAGACAAATACTTTGCAACACAACTATTGCAAAACAGTTTTGTTGGGGTTTTTTTTGTTTGTTGTTTTTTCTTTTTTTTTTTACCTAGCATGGCTGTTTTAGCCAAATTCCACTGGGCCTTTCTAAACACCTTCTTCCCTCTGTCCCATCCCCCACATACTTCACAGGGTCACATAACATTTAATTTGTCTTGAGTTATTGTAGTGGCACTGCCCACTGTTACAGTTACTGCATTTCATCTTTTTTTTTTTTTTTTTTGCAGCTTTGCTGAACTCTCTCTTTTGAACACAAGCAGCAACATTTGCAAAGTGCTTAGGGACCCATCTTCTTAGCACAGTACACATGCAGGATCATTACAGCCACTAATAAATAACAACATTCGGATTCCGCCCAGAAATAACTATATTTATTTTCTCTACAGAAAAATAAGATGGCACAATCTGTGATGATACAAGCGTGCATTGTGTTCTTAGGTCAGGGAAAACGTGATGAAGTCTGGGAAGTCATCCCAGGAGCTTCCTGTATACAAATGGTGGCACGGCCCCAGAGGGTGACAGGGCAGGCTTTGCCAGCTGTAGTCCATCCCAAACCTCAGCAGGGATAGGGCTGCTGGGGAGTGGCCACGGGAAAGCCCAGCCCCGGAATCAGGCACCTCCCTGGGGGAGGGTTGAGGGCTGGACAGGCTGTTGGGTTGAACTGAAATGTGGTCCTGGGCCGTGAGCAGCATCGGAAACCCCCCAGGAGGAGCTGGCAGGAACAGTCCATCACATTGGTGCCCTCAGGCCATGGCAGTGTGCCCTTGGGTGAACTCCAGCTACATTCATCCTTTGCTGTCTTCATCCTCCATCTCCCCCCAACCCCTTTCAAAACTCTTGGGAACTGGTACCAACAGGTTGCAGCATATTAATATCCCTCCTGGGGTGTTGGTAGGCCAAGCTTTAACTGGTGCATGACTGAGTGTTTCAGAGTCCTGGCTGTGTGTTCTGATATTAACTGTGTTTGTCATGCTACGTAAGGGCCATGATCAGCAACTGGCCTCAGGCAAAGGGAAAGTAATCAGTCTTTTGGAGAACTCTTCCAGCGGCTGCCAAGAATTTTCTGCATGAGGAAGCCTATTAACAAGCATCATGTGAGAGAGTGTTTACAGAAGGTCAGAAAATGCTGACCCAGGATGAGGAAAATGTCTCCTCTGCGTAGTTTCACAGCTGAATAACTCTCTGATATTTCATTGAAGGGATTTATAGATAAGAGTCACAAAATAACTGTACAGAAATGCTTTTAAAACATGTTTATACCAACAACAGCCTGGCCCTGTACGGAAATATTTGAGCAGAGATTACATTGCAAGGGACAAAAGAGTGTTCCTGAGGTGTAATATCTGTGCAAATGAGGGTCTCAAAGGTCAGGTGGAGCATCTGACCCCCAGAGCTCCTTACTCACCACCTCACCTTGTGACTGATCCAGCACAATGACAAGCCTGCAAAAGCCTTGTGCACAAGTCAACTTGATGTACTCATAAAGGAAACTCAAAACCTCCAGTCATGTAATGAAAATAAACTACACCATTATGAATGGTAGATATTATTTATTATGCAGAAGGAAAAGGTCATTTTAAAGTTCCTTTCCAGCAGCTTTCTCAGAAAAGCAAATATTCACATAAACTGTGTCTGTTAATTCTGTTGCAATTTTCCTTTTTTTGGCTATAAATCAATGTTCAGAGCTGAAACATGGGATGTAAGCATGTAGGTTGAAAAAGTAATTTCACTGACAAAAATATATATCAGAGAATTTTTCTCAAACCAAATAGTCACTAGTGACATCAGTTCAGCTGTTTTCCTGTGCTTGCCTCTAGACTTTCAAATGACTAAAGCATAGCAACTTCTCAGGTGATTGTGAGTTGGCTGCCCTTAGCCTGTCACCAGGGATTTACAAAACCCATGGTGGAGCAGTGAGGATGATCTGTCAACTCATATTGAAGGATTTCTGACACCTGTTTGATTGCTCTTTTGTCACTGAGCTGGGGCAGGCGCAGGCTTCCTGCCCCATCTGCTGCTATTTGTGCACAACTGCTGAGAAATGTTTAATTAGTTTTATTTAAACCCAAAATGAAAAAAAAAAAAAAAGAAAGAGAAACCCAACCCATTGTGACAGAAGAGATTAGTCCAACTTGTTGCCACATGACATGCCTGAAGTTAATACTCAGCATTGCTGCTTTGAAATAGTGACATTTCCATTAAAAAAAAGCTAGTAATCAAATCATCCTGAACCAAACCGTCTGCCTTTGTAACTGAGATTCTATCTACGATGGCATTTAACATAAACTGTAAACAGAGAAAATGAATTTTTCTTTTATGTATTACCTTGTGCTCTAAGCAGATAAATTTCAAAAGGTTGTGCATTTTATCTCTCTTTCAAACTTCTCCACCTTGTGCCTGTGTGTGCCGATGGAGACTTACACACATATTCTTGGGTATGTGCTCTATGTACCCATAGAGTGGTGATGTTATAAAAGAAGTTTCAGAGCAATTTGATCTGCATTCTTTACTTCTGCAGGTGAGCTCTGCCAGCTAGTTGTGCCTCCATGATCTCCTAATATACCCAGTTATCATTCTGAAAAGTCAGAAAAAAAAAAAAAAAATCCTGACAAATATTCCTGCTTTTCTCAAAAGAGATGAATCTGGAATTTTCCCAAAAAATTATGCCGGGCTGAATTTTGCTTGGATTTTGTTCTTTGATTTAGGTTAAAAAAAAAGATACCAAATTCAATCTTTTATGGAAAAAGGAATAAAGTAAATAATAGTAGAACTGCACAGAACTGTGTTTTGCTGACCTTTCCTATGCATCTACTGATGTAAAAAAGTATCAATTACTTATATACCACACTGGCCATGCAGAAAGTGAGTAGTGTTTTGGTAGGCAAGCAGCCACACACTGCCCCAGGCTGTGTGGCACTGCCACTGCCCACTCCTCCCAGAGTTGTGAGAGCAGAGATGACAGAGTCAATGGCTCATGGGAACATGCCCCCAGTGGAAGATGAATCCTTTACCACGTTCTGAAGAAAGGTGTTCACCAAGTGCCAGGCTGTGTCCCTTGCTCTGCTGGGCACTACACACCCCATGGTTGCTCTGTTTAGAGAGTCAGGCAAAGCTGAGCTCAGAGTTACAGTGTTGGATTGACCCATCTGGATCTCAAATATCTACAACGGAGACTGCACAGCCTCTCTAGGCACACTCTCTGTCCCACTGCTTGCTTGTACGCATGGAGAAAAAGGGTCTAAAGCACAGAGGCTTGTGGCAATGACTTCCCCTCAAAAGCACTTACGTAAATGTCAGAAGCTGAGCTCCCCTTTCCATCCAGAGTCCTCAAAAGTCACATTCTTACCAACCCATTTGGCATGGACTGAACAGGCCCATGACCCCTGTGTGGCAGCTTTTGTAGATCTATCAGCAGCTGAGCTGTGAGAAAAGCTCTACACACCCTGCACAGTGATTCTGCTACCTGAAACCCAGACAAGTACATTTAGAAGACAAAACTTTCTGTTTCTTCATCTGCTGTCACCATTTCTCTTTCTTGCTAAAGAGGTCAGTGGTCATCATATCCGAAAAAATCTCTGAGATTTTGGTGCTGAACAGTTAAATGAGCAAGGCCAAGATCCTTCTCAGGTGAAGATATTTGGTTAGGGCATGGTGCCAAGAGTGCCAAGGTTGTGGGTTTGATCCCAGTATGAGCCGTTCACTCAAGAGATGGATTCAATGATCCTTGTGGGTCCCTTCCAACTGAGATTTTTCTGTGATTCTGTGTGTCATGGCCAAATTCTGAGTAGCAAATGAGATTTTAAATGTGTTAAAGTTCTGCTGAAGAAGCACAGAGAGCACAGAGGTGATATTTAAGGACATAGGCTATGAGAGTGATAGAAACTTGCAGGCTGCAAGGCTCAGTGCAGTAGGCGTATTTTCTCTGCTTTGGAACAACAGCTGAGCACTATAAGAGAGACTCCCTACAACTATCCATCACAATCTTGGCAAGACTCAACTGAAGGAAGTGAACAAGAATCTAACTGACCTTTTGCAGCTAAGAAGACACAAATGCATGCAATGCAATTACCTCGTGTTATAGTGACAAGACAAAAAAAAAAAAAAAAAAAAAAAAAAAAAAAAAAAAAAAAAAAAAAAAAAAATTAGAAAAATATCATTTCAGCTCTGGACCCAGATGACAAGTGTTCTAATACTTGATTTTTTTTCCCACTAATGATGTCTGAGGAAAACTCTGAGTCATCCAGGCAGAAAAGAGATTAATAATATCCACCTTGAACTCTAGACAAAGATGAGAGTTTTCCAACCTGATATTGGGAAGAAAAATCTCTTTGTTTCCTGTAAAAGTAGGGTGGTATTTTGCAAGAAAAATTGAAATGCGGGATACAGAAGCCATCCCCAACCTACTTCACTACTCAGTTATTGCACAGATATATCTTTCAGAGCAACTGTTTTCAGTCATTGTCAGAATACCAGACTAGTAAATGCTCAGCTTGATTCAGCGTGGCATCTCTTACATTTGAGACACACTTCAGGGCAGGCAGATCCATATGAATGTTGGTAACAGCAATCTTTTGCTCTGTACACACTCTGTCACAGGGGCTTGGAGGAGAGCCACAATGCAGAACACTGATGGACCTGTTGGCCAATTTGAGAGCAATTATGAAGGCAGCTTTGCTGTATACCTCTCGTACTGATCAAGAGTGCTGCTATCAGGCACGCATTGTGCAGCATGTGTGGGTTTGAGATGAGAACTTGCATGGGCCTTTTTTGCTGTTTAATTTCCTTCTGATTCTTAGAATTAAGAGAAGATTCAGAAAAGGTGGACTGATTTGTGCTAGCACTGACTGTTGCTAGAGCACAGGGCAAACTAAGTTTGCCCAAGGTCAGTTCCCACAACCTGTGACTTCCAAGGAATGCCAGACAGTTACCAGTGAAACGGTTGAATGTGTTCCATTTTTTTAAAGGATTGAAGACAGGATTTTCAGCATAGAGAGACTGATTTGCCAGTGGGAACAACGCTTGCAGCATCCCAGATTAACTGGAGCTCTTGTATATGTGCAGAAGATATGAAAATGTGCAGCAAGCATTTTCTGAAAGGCTTGGATGTCCATTGCAGAAGTAGCAAGTCTGAGAATAACACGAGTCCAACAAACTATTCACCTAGAAGTCTGAGATGTTTGTGGTATTCAAAAGGAAAAGTAAAGAAGCCTTTCCCCATTAGAATTTCTAGACTACTTCTGCAAGTAATGCCCAACTGAATGCTGAAACAGAAATGCCAAATGGTCCCATGGTTCTCATGATTCTCTCCATTTTAGGATCAGAAAATAAAACTCAGCCTGTGGAAGAGAGTCTAGTGAGCTTCCCAGGGTGAAAGGGATACTCAGCATTGGGGCTGAGCCTCAGCTTTGTGGCTATGGTACTCCTCTCACATGCAAAGAAAAGAAAGGATTGTAGCAAAAAGAGGTTATTACCAGAAAACCTGTATCTGGAAGCTCTCACTCTCTTAAACAGCCTAATCTCTGCAGGATCAGTGAGAGCAGTTAAATAGTCCTCAGGACATGCTCAGCTCCTGATCTGGGGCTGTCTGTGTAATTCCTGCCCATTAGCACTCACCAACCCCACTGAGCTATGATCTGTCTCATTTGGGTGAGTGCTAACTGCTGCCCCTTGGTCACATCATCTGTTACTCCAATGCACACTGCAATCTTGAGCTTTATTTGAGATATCTGGGGGTGGATGCAATCTATATGTGACTCACTGATTATATGAAAGCATCAACCTACCCTGTACGATCTCTGGGTTAAACTGATCCAATCCAAATTACATTTAAACAGATTCAAATGCACAGCTCTTTACTCCAGTACAAATGAATAAAATTGAAATAGCACCTACCATAAAGGAATTTCTCTTGCCAGATTCTTTAAAAAGGCCATGCTTGATGCTGATTTTACCTCAAAGCTCACACTAAGAAGCATCTAAAGAGAATTCAATTTTAAAAAATGCTCTGAGTTTTGAATGCATTGAAATACAGTGCACTTCCACCACCACAGTCCAGAAACAAGTAATGGCCTGAACTTTCTGCACCATCTTGAAGAATTTGAAATCTTCACTAATTCAGCAAGTTAGGCAAAGAGCATTTTAGACTATCCAGTTAGAAATGCCTCCAAGAGAGGCAGTGCTGGGGTCTGCATGGTCAGGAGAGCAGTAAACTGGAGATGCAACATGACAGGAATGGCAATGCTAGAGCAGAGAGGAAAAAAACTCCCCCATTCCACGCCAACTCTTCTTTGCTGGTAGAGACCAAGTCATGAAATTTGCCATACTAAGAGTTATTACTCTGCCTATAAACAGACAAGCTAGACACAGTCAAAAAATGATAACACTGTTCATTTTGTCCTTGCTTTTGTAAACCTGTTCTTTGTGCTGAAAAACATTTCAATACAATTTACCCCCTGGCAGACAGAAAAAAGCCATTTCCAAATCAGAGGAAGGCTGCAAAACTTTTTTAAAGGCTTTGCAGAGCAAAAGCAGAAAACCAAGGGGAGGTGGAAAAGGTTTGCATACTGCTGAACAGAGGCCAGAATTAAACTGAATGAAGAAAATTCCTGGAAGAGTCAATGTACTCTCTCTGGATGGTCAAATAGTTTGGTTCGCTTAAGCTGTGTGTTTATGTTACTATTTCCTAAGTTCACCTTGGTAAAAACTTACTGACTCTGTCTTGATACAATGAGAAACAATTGAGCAGGATAAAGTGAAAGAGAATGAGCAATGACCTTTCCTTCTGCAGAGCCCATTGCTGAGAGAGGCAGGAAGAGATCTATCTGGTAATGTTTATCTGACTAAGGCAATTTACTGGATGATAGCTTTCCCCATAAGATCTAAGGACAAAAATGGCATAATATCAACTCACAAGGGACACACTAATATGAGCCCTAAAATGAAACCCTCTGTGCTGAACCAACTGTATATTTCATATGTAAGCCATGCCATTGAGATGTTTAATGTTCCTCCGGAGAGCAATAGACCAGTGACAAGAAAAATAAACAAGAGCTAAAGATGAAGATGTCCTTGAACCGAAAGTGCTTTGCTTTAGGAAACCCAATAAAGTGAGCAAGAAACTGTGAAGCATAGATGCATTAAAATTGGCGATATTTTTTGTGTCTTCGGTGGAATGACTTGGGTATTTTATACTGTAGGTCTCCATGCAATTATGAAGACACATTTAGCTCACTCTGTCCTAATGGAAGATAGAACTCCATCTCCTGACGAGAAAAAAATCCTTTTGGTGGGAGTGGAGGTTGAACCTATGGCCTTGTGTATCTGTTCAGATATCCTCACCACTGGGCTGCAGTTCCTCTCTCTCCTTTCCCCCTCATGCGTGAGTTCCCTGACATTTCAGCACATCCATAAAAGTGTTGCTGAATCTGACTTTTTCCTTTAGAACATTTGATTTTTAACCAACAATTGCTTTGTGAGAAAAGTCCCTGCAAGCACTGCATGAAGTGTACTAACAATCAGGTTAATCTAATAAATACTTTTATTTTCATGCAGTTCATGGCCAGAATATCCCAAGCTAAACAATCTAAAAATACACCCAAAGGTTCATTGACTTTGTCTTCAAAATGCCTAAATGCATCAAGCCACTGGATCTGGAGTAAATATAATTAAGTGAGCAGAAGTGCAAGGGTATGGCTGGTTTCATAAAGCATGTGCACAAATTAACACATATAATGTCACCTAACCTCTAACTGGGGTGAAACAGGAAACACAAACTGTCCAGAGGCATAAAATGATACAGTTTTTATAACAGCAAGGTCTTCAGTGAAACTAGTTTCTCTGAAATTACAGAGTGAAAATGCATTTCTAAATATTAAAAATTATCTAGGAAAGTAATTTCTTTTCTATAAATTTTGAGACTTCCATAAGTATTTCAGCATACCTGATCCAAATTTATTAGCGCTTCCCATTCCATGAGGTAAAATATATCTCCATTTCTCTTCTATACTTAGAAGTTAAACAGAATTCAAAGTGTCAAGAGTAGCTTGAGTAGTAGAAAATTCTTTTTTTTTCCCTGTGCTGATTTTAAACTTGGAACCTATGGCTATTGTTAAAATTAAGATATTGATCATTATTTCCAATCAGTCATGCTACAGTCTTTATTTTCATGCTAAGGTCTTTTTTTAAGTGTGTCAAAAAGTAATCTGCACTATTACTTTCAATTACAGTTTAATAATTTATGAAATTACTTAGTATCATACCTGCAATATGTCAGACAGGCTTCATTACATTGCAATGAGGTCTGATTTAACACAGTCATTATTGTTGCTGTTAAGGGTTTGTGGGGGAAAGATTCCTTCACTGTATTAATTTTAGCCATTTTAGACTAAAATATGCAGCTACAGATAAATGACAATGTGCAGTGAGGTACTTAAGTATACCTGAGACTATGATGTCTCCTAATTGCAAATACTTGCCTCTTGGAACAGCTCTATGTTTTGCACTCAGTTAGGGAAATATTCTCCTAATTTTTTACAGCAAATTGTTTTACAAGGCAGGGTGAGCTGTGAAAACTCATGAGGGAGGTAAGGACTTGCATAACATTCCCTGGCAGCCAGGATGTGGGCAGCTTAACTAGCACAGAAACTCCTTGGAAGTGTTGATAAGGACATCATCTTCATACAAAGCATGCTCAGGTCTAGCCCTGGCCCCCGTGTTGTGGCTACACTGACATGTGAGTTTATACCCCTGGTGCAGGAGACTGTCAGTGGTACAAGGAGAAGCAATGTGCCAAGTAACAAATAAAAAAGTTGTTTGGCTCAATTAAATTTTGAAGAAGACAGCATTCGGGAAGAAAGCATATAAGACCTTTTCTTTGTTCTCAAACTTACCTTTAGGTGGCCATTACTGAGGGTTTGCCAACTTTGAGATCAGGGGTTACTCCAGATTTTGACATGCACTCAATGAAATAGGTGTGGGCATGTCCTATGAAGCACGAAAACCTGCAAACATATAGTTCAACCTAAAAATTATGTACTGTTTATAAAATTTGCATTTTGTTTTCATTGCTGATATGAAAAGCTGCTTTTCTATGTCTCAGTCTTCCTACAAAAAATCAATCTAATTTTCTTGATCATGTGCATAATGCCAGGCCAAGGAAGGCACCACTTTCCTTCCTGCAGGTATTTTGGGCAAAGATAAAGTAACAGAAACAAAGCAAAACAAAACTGTACTTCATTTACCTGGGATTTCACAGGAACACAAATAAACCAAAATTTAACCCTCCCAAACAATTGAAAACAGCCTTTACTCCAAGGTTAATACTTCTGATTGAAAGACCATGGGGTAATAGTCTCTTTAGTTTGTATTTGACACAGCTCTGAGTGCAACACGTTGAAGAAGTAATCAGAAGAAGTAATTTGCTGTTGCGTTCAGCTCATTGGGATTTTTTTCCTGACTCAAATCCTGGAGGCTGAAGATGATTTGAGGCTTCAGTCAGAAGGGCCATTGGGGTTCTGTGCTCTTCAGGAGCCACAACAGCCAGGCAAGAAGGGGAAGGTTAACTGAGGCTTCTGCTGGGGAGGGAGATGGGAGGCTGGCATGTAGAATTAGAGCAGGAGCAAATGTAAGGGGAAAAATGAATCACAGTATTGATGTCTGGAAAGAACAATATTATGACTATATGGATTTAATGACTGCTGATATCTAGCTCAGTGACAGATAGTCTCATCTACAGGGACAAAAGTACACAGCGTGCTTCGAGGAGACCTGGAGGCAATCCTTCAACTCAAATCCCATGGTAGGATAATATGCTATGGCTTCTTTTATGCTGGAGGTGGCATCCTTTCTAGATCCCTTCTGAGTATGTCAGTCGATGATAACAGCATAATTTGCCTTAGAAATTTTAATTCCCCACACACACACCCTTTTCCGCACAAAGAAGAAAAGCGTGAACAATTCCTTTGAGCTGTCCTGAATAAATACTTTAAGAATATTAAAAACGAGAAGTGGATTAAAGCTTTCTGAGTGAATTCCAAACCATGTAGGGTAGTTTGCTAATTTTAAAAGGAGGGATGTTATAACCTTCAGTGTTCACACTGTGTGATAGACAGGCATTACCACTGTTAAAAACAGGCAGAGTTTATCTGTGGCTGAAGCCAGATGTATAATTTCTTCTGGAACAACGTCTGCCTGTCCTTCCTTTTTCATAGAGAAAATTTACTGAGGAGCAGGTAGGGCAGTTCTGTGACATCACAGTTGTTCTACAGGAACTCCTGGATGTCATTAGCTGTTGCACTTTGTTTCCCTGTATTTTATATTCAGCCTGCATTAGCAGTTGCTTGTTTTGAAGTTCTCCAGGGTATTCTACATCGAAGTTGCCTGGTAGCAGAACAATCTGTGTTCCTCAGATATGCAAGTGACTAATTTTCCATCAATCAGAGATGAGACTTAAATAAATAAAGGTACTTCATGGGGCTGCTGTGCCTAATGATAAGCAATTATATAAAGTCAAATTAAGGCAGTTCTTTGTGAAGGTCCTGTGAAATTGGTTAAGCAAAAAGAATAACTGCACCATTTCAGTGATTCATCCTATTGCTCATTTCAGTGGGAGCATTATCTCAGTTAACTGATGCAATTAATATGAAAATGAGGAAATCATTGTTTAAGGAGATGAGGAGAAAGAGGGGGTCTTAATGCAGCAGCAGTGGAAAAAAAGAGTCACAGAGATGGAAATTTGCATAGGTCAATGGTAATGTAATGCATTTAGCACATATTCAAAGCTTAACTTGCATAGTAATACAGATCCATTAAATTCTCATTATGATGACCTGTGTCCAACACAATTCAATTTTTCTGAATCCTAATGATAAAAAGTTAATTATGTAAGGTGAAAACCTTTTGTACTTGGTGTTAAAATAAAGCATTGAAAGGGCATTGAGACTATCTTTTAGATATGGCAGGTAGTTTCACTTCTGCTTAATTCAATATTTTATTAACCATGATAAAATCTGAAGTTTGGCTTCTGTGTGCACCACAATTTTTTTATGCAATCAGTGTCAATAAATAAGCCTTTGTCTGTAAAACCACAATTTAGTGCTAGTCATCTTCTACTTACAAGTTCCAGTTACAGATTGCATTTCCAGTTTATCCTGGTTTTCCTATTTTTAGTAACCAAAAAGCCTATCCAAATTTGGGAAAAGAGGAGCGAAAAGACATCCTTTCCCTCTCAGCACTGTATACACATTCCACCTTTTGTTTGCTAGACATGTCTTTGAGCCAATGACGTGGTAGAGTGTGAGGTCTCCAGCAGCTGTTTCCTCTCATTACCTGATTTTGCTTCCCACCACAGCCACAGGTGGAAGATAAGAGTCTGAGTTTTTCCTTCCATTTATGCCACATTCACAGATAATGGTCATCCTTTGACTTACTCATCCGAGACAAGGAGCAAATGTGCCAGTTTCCTGGTGCACTGAATCACACTTTGTATTAAGTGGAAGGTGCAGAGATAGGCTAAAATCAGATCCAACAAGGCAGGCTGCCATGTGAACAGGCTGTTCTTCTGAAAAGACAATCATGCCAGAGTGGCACCTTCCTTACTCCTTCACATTAAAGCCACCATATATCACTCAGGCCATGTCAGGTTGTTTTAAATTGTGATTAATTTGCATTTAATAGATTTCTAAGGCACCTTTATTAACATCTGTGCAATGTAAGACAGGCTTAGTGCAAACGAAAGCCAAGTCCTGTGCATATTATTCTCCTTGTCAGGTTCTTTTATCCTGAAATTTGCGTTATACTTACAGTACATGACTGGTGTTTGTGGAGGTGATCCAAGTCATGACTTTAGCCGCCTAACACCAAGCCAGAATTCAGGATTCGTTTGACAAAAAGCAGATACCTGCAGAGCAGATGCCTGTACCTGAGCATGTCACGCAGGGCTTTCCATGCTGGTGAAGACACCCAGCCTCAACACTTCACAGAGCAGATGGCTGCATGTGGTCCTGGGTGTGAGCCTGGCCCCAGAAATGCAAAGCTACATGAAAAAAACCAATAACTTTAATTCTCTAAACCCAAGCCAAAATTCAACCTTCAGAGTTTAAATTCACTGTAGTTTAAATTGCCACAGTCCCCTGAGCACACCTAAGTTCTATTTTTTATCTCCTTTAGTGCTTGTCTGAGTCCCTGTGGAGGTAGCGGACCTTCCAGGGAAGCAGTTAAGGTCTCCCAGAGAGCACAAGGTTCATTCAGCCCCTGCCCCAGCATACACACGTGTATGAAGAGGGATTTTCCCCACACACAGAATGGGCACCTGTCAAAGTAGGACCAGAGCTGAAGCAAGGCAGGGCTCAGGCTCACCTCTCCCAAGATTTTGCCATCATATACCATGACTCAGTTTCTTAGCACCATGCAGGAGCTGCACTTCTAAAGCTATTTCAATACCTTTAAAAGCAGATAACAAGGGAAAGTGCCAGATTCTGCACCTGGAACAGGGCAACCCTGTATGTACAGGATGTACATATAGACTGGGGAATGAGGTGCTGGAAAGCAGCAGTGCACCAAGGGACCTGGGGTCCTGGCTGATGACAAGTTGAACGTGGGCCAGCAGTGCCCTGGCAGCCAGGAGGGACAACCCTGTCCTGGGGGCATCAGGCACAGCATCACCAGCTGGGCATGGGAAGGGATTGTCCTGCTCTGCTCTGAGCTGGGGCAGCCTCACCTCCAGTGCTGGGGGCGGTTCTGGGTGTCATAATACAAGAAGATGGTGAAGGACCTTGAGGGGAAGCCATACCAGGAGCAGCTGGGGTCACTTGGTCTGTTCAGCCTGGAGCAGAGACTGAGGGGAAACTTCAACCCAGGGAAAAGGAGGGGCAGGCACTGCTGTCTTCTCTCTGACCAGTGACAGGACATAAGGGAATGGCCTGAGTTGTCTCAGGGGAGGTTTAAGGTTGGATATTAGGAAAAGGTTCTTCACCCAGAGGTTGTCTGGGCACTAGAACAGCTCCCCAGGGTGGTCACGGCACCAGGCTGACAGAATTCAAGAAGTGTTTGGACAACATCTCAGGCACATCTTGGGGATGGTGCTGTGCAGTTCTGGGAGATGCACTTGATGATCCTTGTGGGTCTCCTCCAACTCAGACTGTCCTGTGATCTAAAAGTAAGCAAGAATTAAGTGGCTAAATACTTTGTTGGTCCAGAATCCTATTAGACAATAATTGACCTCAGAAAAAATTAAATATCTATTGCCATCTAGTCTTAGACATCTAAATAATCCTACAGATTTAAGCATATGTTTCAAACTTCTAAGTCTTTATGGACATTTTTCAGATTATAGTTTTTTGTTTTACAAAAGGTGTAAGATAGATATGGTACAAAAGCTCAAAGGTTATACAGTTATTCTTCTGGCAGTTCTGGCTGTTTTCATCAGCCTCCTTTCCAGCAAGGCAGTCACTTGCTGACCCCCATGAGGGTGCTTCATGTGTTGCTGGTGAGCAAACAAAATCTAGTTGAAAAATAACAGAAAAAAAATCACTCATTAATGCCTTGATTTTAATCTTTTCTGGCTTGTCATTTCCCAATGTGAGAAATTTAAGAAGTGCTGGGTGAAACCATGTGATCAGCCTAGGAATGTGTGGGGAATTATAAGAAATAGTTATATATAATTAATTGTGATTAAACCTAGTAGAAGAATAACTTGTAGATCACACTAATCTTGCTTAGGGCAGCTACTTCACAAGTACCACTCTAATTAATAAGCTTCGGTTAAAGAAGAATCAATAAACACTGCTATTCACAGAAAATTGAAATTGTGTGAGGAGAAAGATTGGGTTTTAAAATAGGTTGGTTTCCTCCAAGCACAAATTAAGATTCTTTTAGGGAACAGAGAAATACCAGGTAGTGAGAAATTGAGGAATAATCCAATTAAAATTTTACTGTTTTCATTGTTTATGAAGATCTGACAAAAGCATTTAATCTCAAGCATTGATATTTGCCAAAAGAGGAATTCTGCTTCTAAAAATAGAAGAAATCTACTTTTCAACATAAACACTAATGTGTACTGCTAAAAGAACTTCTGATATGACATATAACAAAGCAACAAGCAAAAACAATGCCAGGAAACCCTGATGACTACATCTGGATAGCAAGAAATTCACAGAGTATGAATTTATGAGACAAAATCTCTGTGGTTAGATTAATTTTCTTTATTGTCACTACCTAACATTAAAAATCCAAGTTATTTCAGAATTAGAACAGGCTACAGTAGAGGTTGTTTTTTTGTTGTTGTGGGGTTTGGTTTGGTTTGTGGTTTTTTGTTTGTTTGTTTGTTTTTGGGGTTTTTTTTTGTTTGTTTGTTTTGTTTTGTTTTGTTGGTTTTTTGCAACAAACAGAGCAATATTTTGCCAACAAAAGAAGATACCTGAAACCTGTTCTGGGACTCCTTGCAAAAAAGTTGTCCAAAGGATATATTTTTTATAAACCATCAAAATCTTTTTCTTTGTGTCATGCTTCTGTGAGCTGCTAGTGTTGTGTGACCGCATTGTGACACCTCAATGTCCAATTTTACTTTCAACCTTGTTGGAGTAGGAGGGTCTGAAGCCAAATGCTTTCTTGGTATAGGTGATCCACTAATCATAAGAAGCTATAAGAATATGGGAAGAGTCTTACAGCAGGAAATGGAAAGCTCAGCTCTTTCAATATCCTGATTGCAGTCACAGACCGTGGTCAGGGCTGGCAGTTTGGAAAAAAAAAATTTTTGCTTTTTATAAATTTAAAGGTTTCAAGGCCTTTTTGAGTTGGATCTGGACACTGACATTCCAGTACAATTAGTTCTGTGCATGGGTTGCTTGAATCTCCAGAAACTGGTCTAATCTCTCTCTGAAACACTTTTAACCCTTGCAACACCTGGTAGCAAGAGTACCTCAGCATCTGTGTTTTAGGCTCTATGAGGGCGTCTCTTTCCACCACTGTTTTGGAGTTCTTTCCACTTTCTTCTGCATCAAAAAGATATCCAGGTATCTTTTCTCTAACCACCTTATGGTACACAGGTCAGTCAAGGACAATAGGCTATTCCAACATGCCAAAGCTTTGAGGAAGCTTTGCACAATGTGCCCACAGCACACTGGTTCTTTCATACTCACCACCTTGCACTGTAATCTACAGTTGTTCTTTTACAGAATAACATCCAGGTCCATCTTTATTTTCCACATCTCTTAAATATCTGTGATCATCAATGACCCTAAATGGACTTGTCTCCCCTAACTTCATGGGTCTGAAATTAATTTGTCTATACTCTTTATCTATCTCTGTCTTTTGTCAGATAGATTCCTCTAGAGTGGTATTCAGATCACTTATCTCAGGCCTCCAAGTTTAGAATTAGATTAATTGCTGCCTGTGAATGCCTTTCCCTCTTCATTGATGGTGACTGGCTTAGACTAGATGCACAGGTTTTGATAGTTAAATTCAGGTGACATGACTCATATGCTGAGTGCCCTACAAAAGGTAATAACAGCAAAATCCAAATCAATCTTGCATTTCCACATTGCAACAAATATTAGAAAATTATGCAAAACCTTGGCATGAGCCCACTTTCCCATGCTTCCTTAACTCTTGATTCTGCCATAATGAAATCCATACAGGCTCCATGCAGAATTTTCTAGGGCAAAAGAGGTAATGTTATTATTTATGTTCCAGGACCAATAGGACAGACAGACCCTTAGTGTCAAAGCAAATCCTGTGGAATCCTTCTGCTATTTCCTTCAACAACTGCTGTCTGTAGCCCTAATCCCAGACAGTTTGCCCTGCCTGTAGACACAGAGTTTGATTAAGCTATTAGAACCACAATTGGATTTCAAACCTCATCAGAGGTGAAGTGACAGGTCCACAGACTTAGATGAGACCCACTTCTGTTTCTAATGCCATCAGTAAAATAGAGGTGGAAGATGCTGTCTCCTATTGCCACTCAACTTTGCCAGTCAGTGCCTCTTGGGCAGCTCTAACCTCTCCCCTGCCACCTGCCAACACTCACCCTAGGAAATCAAAGCCCTCGCAATCAATGATTTCCAGGGCAGCATCTTGTATGTCATAAATACGGCATCAAGGCAGCTAAAAAAACCCCAGCTTGCCTCACTGGTGAAGTCCTAGAAAATCAGGGAAGGCAAAAATGGCATCGTGCCAGGCTGTCAGTTCCCTTCTCTGTTTGTTCCCAAGCTTTTGCTGCTGGCAAGAACACATCCCTCTGCTGCAGTGATTCCTGAATAAAATTTAAGTAATCATCCTGATAGTTTGCTAGACTAAATTTTGCTGTATATTCATACAAGAATGTGAAAAGCTATTTTCTCTGTTCTAACTCTAAAGAAATGAGGAAAGAGAAATGGGAAAAAAGTTGCTGCAGTGGGAGAGGCAGGGAGTCTTAATATTTCCCTTGCACCAGTACAATGCAGCTGCTTCTTTGATAGCTTTAATGCAGCTCCTTCTAATTTACATTGGTGTAAGTGAAATCAAATAAAACCCATTATGTCTCTGAACCCAGTAGACGATCAATGTAATGCACACTTTTACAACCCCAATTTCTTTCTGTAATAGCAAAGAAACTGTATGGGTTTACAGAAGGGCCAGGCTAAAGATAAAACTCTCCTGCCTTCTCTTTCTCGAGCTGCAATCATAAGAATCTAAATAGCCATTTGATTGTGAAGACTGAGGTCAAGAAGGACAACAAAAGATCAAGTGAGGGCCTGGGAGCTCAACCTGGAGATAATCTTGAAACTGAAAAATGCTCAGTGCACAGAAGATCATCTACCAATTATGCAAAGATATAGAAAAGCTGAACATTAATTAAGATTATTTTATTACTTTATTAATAATGAAGTCAAATTGAGTTATAAGTTAGAATGTGAAGATTATTTCTTTGTGTTGTTAAATGACTTGTTTCAATTTTACTGCTTCAGAATTGCAGTAAAAATGTATTTCAAAAATAATAGATACATTTGTATTAATTATATGATAGGAGCACACTCAAAGAACTGTTAAAATAATGTGCTCTAGACTTGCTTCAGACTCCTCTCTTGTTTCAGATTCTTCTCCCTGCCCTTTTTTTTCCTATTTCTCCTTTCCTAACACTGTCATCTTGCTTGTGAGCTGGCAAAACCCCCACCATTTCTGGTGCCAAAACTTCATCTGCAGCTCTGCAAGTTAAAACAGTCTGTCTATAACACCCTATTTCAGCATTTTTCTGATCTTCTCTGAAAAATATTAGGATGGATTCTTGTCTGGAGAATCTGCAACAGAACTCAGGATACCTCCACTGGATTCAGTGCAGCTGTCAATTTACCCCAGATGAAAATTACCGTTCCCCATTCTCTTTTCTTCTTTACATTCTTTGGTAATTTTTCACTCTGCTGCTCTATTTAATGCAAGAAGCATTGTAGGGACACTATATAAAATATGTGATGTGAAACAAACGATATTCTAAACAGTCAAGACAGTGATGATCCTTCCTCGACACATATAACCCTGAGAGAGTGGAAGTGGCTGTGATAGAGACAGAGAGAAGTCAGCTCTCTGATAAAATAGCTGTTCATTTGTGTTTACAGAGATCCAGTTTTCTGGGGCTGCCAGTGACTTGTCTTACAGAACGAACTAGCATGAGATGAAGGCATCTTAAAAGTTGTGACTTTCAGAGATGGCTTGGATTGTCCTTTTTGACTATGCAGCACAGGAGCATCCTAGATGAAGTGATTTTCCCTAGCACTGCAGCCTGGAGCACAAGTAAGGGAAGAAGGTACCTCAGAGAGGGAGGTAGCATCGTGCATGGTCCCCTCAGTCCAAAATTTTACCTGTGCAAATGGAGGGAGAGAAAAATCCAGCTTCCCAAAGATGAGACCCAAGCACTCTGAGGAAAGAGATTTCCTCATTCCCAGGCTTGAACTTCTTCTCAATTGAAATGCTGTCTACACTCATAGACTCCTGCTTCTACCTCCACATTTCACTGCAGATGTTGAAATCACCATTTTGTTTTCACAGTCAGAGATGCTCTAATCAATACCACTGGAAATGTCATTCAACCTTTCACTTGGATGAAAGGTGATGCTGACATTCTACTTTTCTTGAGTTTCCCAAGAGAACATTTAATCTCCGTGACCTTGGAGATATTTAAGGAACCCTTCACAAGATAACACTGTATTGTGACAGACAGCAGGGACTTTCTCACAGACAGCATTTTGCCAACAGGGACCACAGAAAACATCTGGATTCAGACAGAAAATAGTCATTTAAAAGAATGCATTGTTCATCAGTACCACTCAGTGCCATATTATTATTTCTGCCCATTGGAAAAAAACATTCTTGTATTTCTCAAGTAAAAAGACCATGATGTATCAATCTGAGAAACTGAGGTGAAACAATCTAAAATTTTCATATCACTGAGTGAAGACCAGATCTTGCCGTCCATCTCTACTAGGTTCTCCTTCATAGTTCTTGTCCTTCTGGAAGGAATGTGAGTGTACTCTACAGATGTGCTATCACATTCAGGGACAACCAGGGATGGCAGCCACTGAAGCTGTATCTAAAGATCTGTGGCACAAACCTCCAGGGAAAGCTGCTTTGCAAAGCAATAGGAAGAGATATAGGGGTTAAATAGCAGAGATCATTGGGACCCTCGTGAAGCTGCTTTGGTCGGTCAGGTGTGAGCACAGCAGAAAGCAAAATAAATTAAACTCCTCCAGCTGGAAAATAAATATGAAACAGCAAGTGAATTTGTGCACTTCATGACTGAGTGAGCAAAGCTTAATTCTCTAATTATTACCTCTATTCTACCCACTGAGATAAAGAGCAAGTTAAGAGAGATAATCAGGTTCTAAAACACTGTGACCTCTTGAATTCAGACCAAATGTAACAGTTAGCAATAATTCCAATACTGCTGCACTCTCTTGAAAGATCTATAATGATGCAATATTTGCTATTTTGCAATTTTATATGTCAGTATCAGGTGAAGAGATGTTTCATTCTTACTTACTTTTTAACGCACTTTTTGTTGCTTATTCAAATGGTACAGCTGCAGAACCATGCATCTATTGCACAAAGGTTTGATTAAGTATTCTATATTACATTATTCTAAAAATTCATATTGTTTTAATTTAATTAAATTCTGCTAATACCACCCAGATGTCATCTTGCATTCACAGTCTTAGTTATGTCAATGGCAGATCACATTAGGATTGATCATAAAATCCCCTGGTTTCACAAAAGCACTCTGTACTTGTAGCTACTCTACAACACAAAAGAAGGGGGGAAGGGAGGTCCTCTTTAGTTTTTTCAATATAAAAAGAATAAAAAATATCAATACAATAACTCCAAATGCTACTTGCAGTCAGATTATGCGTTAATTATCCCATGACCCCTAAGAGTGCCTGATAACTAAATAACATTCTAATCGTTTGTTTCAGCACTTCAAGATTAAATTTTATTCATTGAATACCTGCACTAGATAAAAGGAAAAAAAATGGAAGATATTTGATTTGGGTTCATACAATTAAGAAGGATATCAGAGAAGCTGATCTATTCCTCCTTCTTATCTTGTGCCTTTCTTCATGAAAAAGAAAAGAGCAGCTAAGAAATTAAAGTCTGGCTGAATAGCATCTAAACTTAACACAAAGAGGAAGATTGTCAAGTTCACACAGGAGGTTGTCAGACAGCAGTGAGGTACCGCGGCAGCCAGGCAGCAAGTCAGCTGGCACAGCTGAATTTTGGAGAGTGATGCAATTCTGAGCATGAGCAAACTTGTTGCCACAGCAGACATATTTCCAAAAATGGCTGTTACTGTGTGTTGTGTGCAAGGAAAGGGAACAAGGGAGGAAAGCATCTCATCTCAGTTGGCATAGGTGACTGGAAGAACGATCATCACTTCCAGGAAATGGCCCTGTAAAGGGTCAGGGTCCCCAGCTGCTCAGCAGAACCATGACAATTAACGGCGCTCAGAGCAGCTTCTTGGTGAGCTGGCTGCAGGAGGAATGAAGTCTGAAATGGCTTTATGAGCACACCAGAAGTGGATCTGCAGATCAGTGTTGCACAATGTATGTCCCAGTGTTTGACTTCAACTCTACTCAACTCTAGACTGACCCTATAAGTACAGCCCTAGCATGAAAATGGGCAAGGTGTGTTTTGGGAGAGCACTTTGCAGTTTAGTTTCACTTCAAAGGAACCACTTTTATATGCCTCAGGTTCACTCTGTGATATTAATCAAAGTGTATGGAATAAGAACAAGTGGGACAAACAAAGTAAAAGGATGTATATGTTTCAGAAGAGACACCTTTTAAATTATTTTAAGTATTAATTAATCCAAACATCCAAATAAATGATCACGAGTTACTTAGTGCAGTGTTTGGTAGGAAATTTTTCCCATATGTTCCCCTCAGCTTAGTAAGAAAACTTTTTAAAATGTCCCCTTCTTGTTAATACACACTGGTTTCCAGAGTCAGATAACTCTAAGGTCTCTACTTGTGCTTTTGCTCAGTATTTCCTTTCACAGATTTCTCAGGATTTTCCTGAACAGAGACTGAAGCAGTGTTCCCCAAGCTTTCCCCCCTTGCCCAGGGCCTCCAGCTGTGGAGAAACAGACTTTTTTAGAGCAATACACAACACAGGGAATCAGGAGTAAAATAGAGCTAAAACCAATACAGTGCTGACCATCAGCTCACCCAGTCATAGTGAGGGTTGTGAAGGTTTTTTCTGTTGCCTGGGATTACAATCCACAAGCTGGAGCTAAATGTTTCTACTCCATTTGCAAAGAGAGAAAAGCAAGGGCAGTTCCACCTCACAGAATCTGATAATCCAATTAGAGTATCCCTGCAATGTCAAAAAGCCAAGTTCAAACCACTCTTCTGGATGATTTCATTTTTGCCTCTTCTATGCTGGGGATTCCTCCTGTGGGAGCTATTCTTTGTGCACACAACATTAAACATTTAGCAGGGACTGAGACCTCAGCTTCCTAGATCTCAGCTGAGTACACTTACCAGGGGGGTAGAGACTCAGTTGGACCAATTATTATTTAAGTTAGAATTAACCTGAATCAAAGATAGCTGAGCATCTCCAACAGGAGGGGTACCCATGGAGAATGGCTGATAGCCATTTTCCTGGCACATGAGACATCAAAGCCTGATTAGAAAATAGGAATTTGTGTCAAGAGTTCCACTTTCCCAGAAAACATTATGTAATTTCGGGAGGCAAGGACTGCAACCCACAGGTCACAGGTGATTTTGTGTACCTAATGCCTCAGGAAACATTGTTAATAAGTATGCAGGTATTGCTGTTTTGAAGAACAACTGTGGACCTCCATGGACAGAGGATGTGTTCCAGGCGAGGTGATGGAGTGTCTGTGCCCAAGTGCACTCTCCCCTTCTGCATTTTGGGTGAACCTAGCTCTGCTGTGCAATCCAGACTAGTCTGCTGCTCAGAAAATAAACAGAGCAAACAAATTGAACAGAAATGAAATTCTTGCCTCAGTAATGATACAATTCCCCAGGTTTTCTGGTGCTGTCAGTCATTTCAAGATTACAGGTTTTCAGGACAAAGCAGGTGGACAAATGTGACATCAGTGTAAAACCGTCAGTACCTGCTCCCTGCTGTATTGTTGCAGTGACAGATATGCATTTCCGTCATAAGAGGAGTTGCAGAAACAGACAGGTCATGCTGACAGGACAATATGTATATTTTGTGGGGAAAGATAACAGTGCCAAAAAATATGGTTCTGCTATTTCTTTACATTTGAGTGATTACACAGATAATCTCATGTCTTCATGAATTACAGTTCACAAATCCTTACATCATGTTATGATAGCAAGCACTGTGTAGTTCTGTCATCCTGGTGGGCATTTTCTCCCTGGCATATGTTGAAATTCAAATTCAGTCCCCACCCTGTGCAAAAAAAAAAAAAAAAAAAAAAAAAGAAAAAAAAAAATCTAGATTATGAACCAGAGCAGTTTATTTGCCATTATCAGCTGACACCGGAGGCAAATTAGGAATTTTCAATGTATGGAATATAACCAATGCACTCACATGTCAGCTCTGCGGTGGAGACAAAACCATCCTGAAAAAGTGCAAGTTCTCCAATGACTTTCTGTTTGATTTACATTTTGTTACTTTAAAGTTTTTATGTATTTCCATTTCTCATTTTGTTACTTTAAAGTTTTTATGTATTTCCATTTCTCTCCTAACTTTCAAGAGAAAATTATGAGATCACAGAAAGCTGCTGCTTCAGAAATCAGGAAATCTCAACAGCTGAAAGAAAGAGCTTAGCTGTGTGATGTATTCAGCTTCACTTTCAGACACAGAAGTCTGAAACAGCGTGGGATGTCTTTGGACTTCTTAGTACTGCTTATTAAAACTCAATATAAACTTTATCCCATTTTGAGATTCTTCTGTATTAGGGCTGACTGAGCCATTAGGCAACTATTAAATCTGCCATATAAAATTTTGAGTAATATAAACTACTAGCATATAAAAACTTGCATTAATGTAACCAAGGTTACAAACAATAATGCTTAAAAATCAGGAAACAGCAAATTTATAGCAAACTCAGACATTAATTCTCTTCAATTTGCTCATTATATGGATTACAGCACAGGATTTTTCTGCCTGCTATTTTATTCTATCTTTATTCCCAATGATTGCCATAAATTAAGAGTATTACAGCAAATTATCTGTAATCGTAAGACTACCTATTTTTCCCTCAAATAAAATAGTATAATCCCATAAATACAGCTGGGTATGCAGGCATGCACTTGATTTCTCTTGTACAGAAAACTCTTTAATTAAAAAAAAATCCTAATCCAAGATAGAATGAAAACCAAAATGATAAGAGAAATTAAATTCTGAAAGAAAATCAAATGGCATGAGTCTTTTAGCATTAAAATTAAACCATTTAATCTGGATTTTGACTTTTTTCAGGATGATGCAGTTGCTAGAAGCTAGTGAAAAATGCATTTCAATACACTTGGAAACTAATCTGTTGAGGTCTATTCAGAACAGAGATACCTGCACTATCTGACAAAGTTTTTGAGTGGAATGCTGTGAGAGACTGCTAAAATGTTCTGTGCAAGCATGCCAAAGCATTTCCTGTAAGTAAACAGTTAAATTTTCCCCCAGTCATGTGATGGCACTATTGCCAGAGACAAGACACAAAGCTCTAGTACCCCTGGGAGGCATTGTTGTGCTGTTCTCATGGAACCAGGAATGCTGGTCTACCATAACTGATACTTGACATTTCATTAAATTAAAGCAATTCGGGGCAAAAAGCAATCAAAATACCGGGGCTGTTCTGTGCTGAGAAGACCAGAACACTCCCCTCTCAATCAGCTTTCCACAGCAGAATGGCAAAACACTTTCCAAAGTTAAAGTGTTACACCAGGAAGCATCTTATATCCAATGCTCTCGATCAATCAGCTTCGGTTCATAAACCCAGCAATTAGCGACGCAAAAGCTCTTGGAGCGAGACAAAAATTAACAACATTTTTGTTTGTATAGGACTGGATTTCCTTTGATCAATGTTTGTAAATGACTGGAAATGACATAAAGAGGAGGGCAAGCTGTAAAACTTCACAAATAAATTTTACATGCTAAGGCCAAAATGAAAACTAATCATATGCATTTTAAAGCAAGAACACCCAGATTTAAACATGTGCTTTCAAATTGTCTCAAAGACAAGGACTGGTTTGTCTAAGGGGCTGTATCTGCCTTTCATCTGCACATCCATTCTGAAAGATGAAACTACAGACTACAGATAGATGGCAATGTACATGAACAAAATTGTGCAGATTTTGCAGTAGTCGTTCCAACTACAATTACTATGTATTAGGACAAAAAAATGTGTTTAATATGTTAAACAAGACTTAACCAAAACTTCTTAGAGTCTCAAAACCATGGGATGAACTATGCATTCTAAATGGAGAAGCAGTTTGGACTGTTTTCATTTAATTCTTATTACTTTCAGTCTCATGGGCTCTGTGGAAAATGTGAATGTTTAGGGATCACTAGTATTCTGCTTTGGTCATTATTGATGAGTGTTTACAATTCTCCAGGTGGAAATAAAATGGTAGACAACAGCCAGTGCCATTGTCACATCACTGGATGAGGTACTTTCCATCTCCAGGATTCAAGGCGTTACAAACGGATAACAGCACAATTTTCCATAGGCAAGGATTTAAGAACTTGCAGAATATGTAGGATTCTCTTATTGAAGAGTAATAGCGTTACAGCTAGTGGAGAATCAGAATGTTCTGTTAGAGCCATTGGGAAAATGATTTGAGCTATAAACTTTGAAGGAAAAGAACATGAACTAATGAATGCAAAACTCTATGCAACTATAGAATTGTGCCTCATAGTGTTTTTGCCCCAGTAAATGCCATCTTCAAGAGAAATTTATACTCTGTTGCCCAACTATTTTTCTCCAGCAGATAATGATGATTAAAGAAATAGAATGTTGCAGTCAAAACATTACTCAGATGCCCACCTTGTAGGGTCCCTACGGCACAACAAAAGAACAGAAGCAAAAAAGCAAAATGAAGGGGATTTTCACTTCAACCCTAGCTGCCAGACTGATTCTGGGCTTGTTCTACCCAGTGCCTCAGATGAAATGTATTTTTAAAAGCCTTTGAAAGTATACAGGCTTCCTCTGACTTTGTGATCAGTGGCATTCCTCACATCTGGTATATGTTTAACGTATTTGGCGGTGACATGGACAGTGGGACTGAGTGAACCCTCAGCAAGTTTGCCAGTGACAGTTGTGAAGACAATGCTTTTTCAGGCTTAAAAAAAAAAGTGGTATTTTAAAGTAGAGAGAAAATCTTTCAATAATACAGTCAAAACTTACACACCAAGAAGAAAATAAAAAGATAGAGGTTTTTTTACACCTTTCCGAGTGAATCCCCATGTATAGAGCACCCACAAATAAAATTTTCACATCCATTTTTAACTTCACTTTTTTAGGTGCTGAAACTTACTGAAGCAAAAATAAAGCAATGAACTAAAGTAGAAGGAAGCAGACTGAAGTTGTTAACAGCTAACAGCATGGGTGTTGCCTAAGGCCAGAAATAGCTGATGGATGATACAACAACAGTCAGCAGACAAATCCTCATTACAATTGTAAATTTTGTGTCCCAAACAATTTACTCTCTTCACTATCATCCCTACACTCACTTTTTGCAGCAGCTGCACTATCACCTTCCAGTGCTGGCATGGCTCTCTTATGCTGTGTCCCTGGCACAGAACATAAGCTCTGAGATTGCCACTGTCAAAGTAAAATGATGGGTTTGGAGGAACATCGTGGCAGAGGGACCAGAGCTAATGTCCAGGTGTGTACTGGCCAACCTACAGCAGGTTGACAAGGAAGGCTGCCCAGTGCAGGATTTTCTGGGGAAAATAAATAGGGGCAGGGAGCACCTGCCTATGAGCAGATGCAGCACGCATTCTGTATCCCATGGAAGAGAGAGGATGCACAGCCACAGAGTATCTGGCTGAACAGTACTCTCTTACCCTTAGCTCACAGAAAATACTTGAGCAGAAATATGATAGAAATATTAGGCTCTCAGAAAAAGTCACAAATAAGTTTGACCCAAGAAACCATCCTCTTGGCTGGAGATGCATATAAATATGTGGTCACGTGCTCTTCTTCACCCAGCACAATATTACATTTAGTCACGTAATTATAGACTATATCATATAGCACACACAAAAAGATAGAAGCAAAGGCGCCTGAGCAACCTCTAGTTCTCCTTCCCTAAGAATCTGGTGGGTTTATTTGCAACTTAATTTATATATATATATATATATATACATATATATATATAGGATTGGTGTTGCTCACATTACAAATTGGTGAAACAGAATGCATCATGCAGAGACCACTTCCAGCCTGCTGTAAACTCACTGGAGCCACTAGACTAACAAAAGTTGCAAACGTGGTCTGCATATAAACAAAGAATGTTCTTTCTTGACTCATGTATATTCTGGCCAGGCCCTGAGACAGAAGCAGCTCTACAGGAGAAACTTAACTCCCCTTCCTTTAAAAGTAAGGTGGTGAGGGTAACTATCTGAGCTGTTTGATTAATGAAAATAGTCTTCAGTGTGAAACCTATGACTAATATGTTCAATAGGTCTCTATTGATAAATTACCATATATATCCAAGCATGCTATAATTAGTTAATAGGGCAGAGTTGTAAATCTAATTCAATTTTTATTGATGTACCTCAGCTTTGTATCCCATCCTGTGGGACCAAACCAATGAGTTGGTTTGATTCCTTTCTAATTTTAGATAAATACATCCATTGCACTCAGAAATCTTCTGTCTACAAGCTATTGATGAGTGCATTAAACAGGGAACTCATTACTCTTCTACCATTTTTTGTAACTTCTTCACCTCTTTCTGTTTGTTCTTGTCTTCTAAGCTTACACGAAACAGAAACAAAATAGGAAAGTACTTTCTCACTTCTTAAATGTTGCTGTCTGAACTTCTATTTCCCATTTTATTTGAGCTTGGCTTCAGCTCACCTATGAATTCATTGATATGTTGAATCTGTTTGACACACAAAGAACTGCCTCTAAAAGAATGGGTCATGTCAGCTTATTAAGGTCCAGAACAAAAAGGTATCAACCTCACTGCTCCAGCTGGGAGGATTGAGTCTCCTTTTTCGTTTTGGATTATTAGCCTTTAATTTATAGGAAGTGCTACCATTTGTTCATGCGTTCAGCAAGGTAGGTAAAAAAAAAATTAAAATTCACTGGTGGGATCTAATTATATCATCCTGCATGTTATTTTTCCCAGTTCAGGAGGAGCAAAAAATAAAATAAAATTAAAATCAAATCAAATAAACAAAATAAAATAAAATAAAATTTATCAAAATTTGCACATTTGAATAGAAAAGTTACTGATTCAGATACCCCTCAATTTATTTCATATGGAAGAAGTAGTGATCTGAATAATTTTAAAGGTGACATTCAAAGCTGAAGCAAACTTTTGTCTAATCCTTGATTTACATATTGCCCCATCCCATAAACCAAAGTGTATTTCTCACTCAGGTTCCCTCTCCCAGTGGTTCATTATCTCCCCAGGATTCTCTGTGGTTAATTAGGGTCAGACACTTTGGCAATGTAACGTGATTTATTCTGTGGACTTTAAAGAGGCCAAGGCAACGTCACGCACACCTACCAGCTGAGAACCAAAAACTCTGTGGGCTCCCATAGAGCACCAGGATTCTTGTGCCTTAAGTTTCAAGAGAAACATCAAAAATGTTGTTTGATTGAATTACACTCTCAAATGTTACAAAATATTGATATTTCCTTACAAAGGCAGGTTCCAAAATTTAATTTCTGAATGTCTAAATTCCCTCTGAGAACTATATGGAAACAATTTTCATCTCTTGCATGAGTGCAAAGAGGTCATTTTAGCAAAGTTTGTAATATCAAATATTTAAATATTCTATCATTTAACAGTGAGCAAGTTGGGGACTACTCAATAAAACTGGATTTCTTGAGATATCTATAGCTATTCTGATACTATTTGACTTCAAATACTGATTTATTTATTTCTCTGAGTTGCCTGTTTCTTTTCCATTATTCCTTGCCACTACTCTTTGGGAGTCTTGCATATTTTTCCACCAATCAGTTAAGTTTAAAGGTTGATCCACAAATAAGCCAGACTTTTCAAAACCTGGGGTTGTTGGCCATCAAATTTTCTTTGTCAGAGCCACCAAAACTGTGTTCCCTTCTGTTGCTATGTCTAACTGCTTGTGCACAGAAATGTACACTCCTCAAGTTATGAGATGTCAGAAGGCATGAAAGAAAAGGATTATAGGAATTAATAAAAAGCTGCTGACAAGATGGCCATTGGCAGAAAAAAATCACCCTTTCATATATAAGACATAGGGAGTTGGGATTTTACTTGCCAGATAGAAACACATATTTAAGATAAGAAATAATTTTTATATGCCATTTTATGATACAAATTCTATTATTTCAAGACTTGTACACTGATAAACAATAGCAATATGAGAGGACTGGGCATTTTGATTACTGCAGGGCTTATGTGATGGCTTTCTTAGTTTGCAGGAATGTATGTTATACTTTCATTGTGAGGTAAATCTCAGAGTTTGCCTAATTTATGGAAAGATAAAACCATCACTGGTTAGAACTAGCAAGCTTTTTCAGAGGGAAACACTATAAATCCACAAAACTGCATACTTTTCAACTGACAATATGACATCATTTGAAAAAAAAAATGGCTATTTCCATCTGGTCAGCATCTGCTAAATTCCATGCCACTACAGGGTGCATAAGATTTTTTTGCTCTAGCTTTTGCTAAGTTTGACCCAATTTAGTTAAAAAAAAAAAACCAAACAGGCGCACATATTAGAGGGATGAGAATAAAAGAGACAATCTTCTGTATACCTAACCTCAGAGATACCTGAACATCTCTTGTATGAGACGTGGATTAATTACTCGGCCCTTTTGTATGCTGATCCCAACTCTCTTTATTTCAGTTCTCGAGGATGCTGTCCATTGATGAAAACCACTATGGAATAGAAGACATTTTGTAGCCTTTACTTATTATTAGCTGATTTCATTGGCCAATGACTATGAAAAATTCTTTAAAATTCCTTTAGTCAAGGACACTTTCTCAGCTTGTGAGACAAACAAGAGATGACATGGGAAAACTGGCATGCCCAGGATCCCATGCTAGATGAGGAGCAGTCCATACATCCCAGCTCAGTGCTGTGTCCCCTCACCCAGGATTTTTGTTCATGGTGGGGTACAACCAAGTGGCCAGTTTAAAAACCACAATTACTGATCTTAAAACTGTCACAGCAACCACGAATTAATCACAGCAGTAAGCAATGCCAGTTCTACTTGTTAACATCATCTCATTTCCATCATTGTTAAACATCCCACTTAAGTTTCGCCACTTCAAGTACCGAAAAACTTACTCTTTAATAAAATACAGGTGACAGAAATACATATGAAACACATCCGCTCTATTAACAAAGGTATCAGTCAGTGTTCATCATGGCAAAGCACTAAATCCTTTGTTCATATGAAATGCATTTTCATCCAGAATGTCTCATTATGCTGTTTATTGGGTCACTTTCACCTATTTCATACCATTATTACCCTGCTTTCTCTGGGGAATCACTACTGATTTGAAGCAGTATCATATAAAGACGAAGCCATACCATACCTCAGAATGACTTGAAGTTTCCTTTATTATGTGAAAGGTTGATTTAACATTAGATCAAGCATTTCTTGAAATCTTTTCATAAAATTGAAGTTCTACTGAAATATCGTGTTTAGAGATAATCACATGCCTTAGAAGTCACATATTATGTGTATCATGTAAGATATTAAACCTGTCAAGATGTTGGTTTTAATACGTCTTTTAGTTAAGACCATGTCTTGACATGAATTATTCCTAGCATAGTTTCTCACACACTGGTTCAGCAAGCAATCACCCACTACATCCATCATTTCTGTTGCTGTTTCACCATATGTCTCAGAGAAGTGTAAGGGGGAAGTTTCCAGTTATCTTTTTTTTTTTTTTTTTTTTTTTCATTTGGTATGCAAATCACTTAAAATTGAATGATCTGGCAATTTTAAGAAGTATTGTCTTAAGAAACACTGGAGTTTCAGTACTGAACTAAGTTTGATAGGTTTAGTGGATGGTTTGTGGGGTTTTTTGCTTGCATCTTAACAAAATTTTACAGCTAGAAAAAAATTCTCATTATAATCTCCAGCCTATTTCCTCCTCAGAGATATGCTTGTAAAAATTGGCTTTATATTATCTCAGTGGAAGGCTTCTGCTTGTAATATTTCAAACCTTCATCTGTCCTTGGCTGCCATGACATTCATCCATCTGACAAAATGTGTGGAAGAAAAATGCCAGCCTCTGAGTGAATGCTCCTTTAAGTGAATTTGTTAGCCAGGCATAAAGGATGCTGTGCTCACCGAGGCTACGCTGGCAGCCACAGCCAGGCGGGTCCTGCGACTCCTGCGGGCACGGGGCAGTGCAGGACAGTGAGGCTCGGGCTACATTCCATCCACAGGGCTTCTGCTTCAAACAGCAATCTGCTCTCATCAGCTGGGAATTCAAACACACAACAGTGCCACTGTGTAGGCTGCTCTTGGCTCTCTGAAGATGCATATAATGAGATAAACAATGGTTAGTTAGGTTTCAGATTCATTTCCTAACCTCACAGAAAGCTCTGCATTCTGCTGCTGGATAATGGGAATTGTCCGGCCATAAACGCACATCAGTAAAGCACAGAAGGCTCAAATCTAGGAAATGGATTAGAGCTTGAATAAAATCTTTGCACAAAATCAGCAAGGCATTGAGACCTGAATTTCTCAGCTGTATAAGCAGTTGGGTCCCACCTGGACACAAGAACAAGACAGAGATGGGAAGAAGGAACATCATTAATTTCTATATGAGATTTTTCTGAAAAGGTTGTGCTGTGCATAGACTACCAGGGACTCTCTCAGGCTGCCTGCACTGTTTTTCTCTATAGATAATAGCAGGGATGCACAGAAGTTATTACCACCAACAACTGGTTTTGATTTCATACTTTGCAATTAAGACATATTTTAAAAGCAGCTCTTTGTTTTGTGGGATCAAAGGTCAACTAGAAGCTTAGCTCATGAGACACAGCAGCTTATTGAGCATGTTTTCATTTTTACATTCAGCAGGAAAAGCTTTACACTTCTGACAAGGGTTCCTCCTATGCAAAGCACTTATGTACAGTCCAATTAAATAAAAAGTAGAAAGAAAGACCACAGGGTCAGATTTTTTTAATATACTTTCCAGTGATTTTTTCACATAAAGTCATGCAGAATGAGCCTGATGGAGGCGTGGTATGTAGATTTCCTTCTGCCAGGTGGCTGTACAAACTTGTTAGATGACACAGTCATGTATCTCTCTTGGTGCATGACAGATCTTTTTACTTGTGCAGGTTTTTCTGCACAGTGGAACAGCTTCAGTGAGAGAAACAACAGATACTTTCTGCCCACTCACACCCCGCTCCAGCTCCTGTACCAGCACCATAGCTGTTGGGCCTCTCCTATGGGGTAAGGTGAGAAATTTGGGATTGAATTTTTCCAGGCAGGAAGATGAGATGAAATCTCTAAGAGTCTTCAAAAGTGATCCAATTTCCACTGTAAATTTATTTATGTATTTAAAAGAAACAAACAAAAAAAATACTATATCAGGGAGCAGTGGAGTTTAGATCCCTCCATATACAAGTGAGAACCAAGAAAAGTATTTTAAAATCACAGTTCCCAGTATATGCACTTTAGTTTTGCTGATTTTAGGCACCTACACCTTTGTTTTACAGGGGATCCTTACACTGTGTCCTGGAAAGCAGTCCCATTCAGTCCTGAACAGAAGAGCTACAAATGCTACATTCCCCGCTATTCACAGAGAAGTGGCTGTTTCTCAAGCTGCCAGCATACTATCAGTGACCAAATGTCTCAGCTGAGAATATTTCTGTTATTCAGAAACAGGAAGTCTTGTGATTGAGTGCCTGTGAGAGCCATTTTGTCCAGCATAAAGCAGCTCTTTTGAGCTAAGTTGTGCCACAGCACCCAGCAATTATTAAGGTATCTCCCTTGCACACTGCAGCTAGTTCTGAATGCTCCTGAGTCACAGTATGGAGCTGTAAACCTCTGTATCTCCATTAAAATATTACTTTCCCTTTCACACAAAAAATATTTGGTTCTTGAACAGCCGCTCTCCACAGGCACTTCCCTGGGCTCTCCCTCTCACTGTGGTCACTGAGCCACTAACAGTCCTGTCAGGGAATTGTAGCCCAAAAAATTGTTGACCCAAAACCTGTGGGACATGCTGGTATTTAGGTCTCTAAGTATTTGCCTTTCAGGTGTAAGACAGGCAGGTACAGAGCAGCCTGAGGCAGTTTTCTCCCATGGCACCCCATGCTAGATGCAGGAGAAGGTTTCACCAGAGAGCCAGAGAATCACAGATTTGTTTAAGTTGGAAAAGTCCTTTAAGATCATCAGGCCCAACCAGTAACCTATTACTGCCATGTTCACCACTAAACCACAGTAGCATAGTACCACAGAATTGCTGAGGTTGGAAAGGACCTCTGAGACCTAGTCCAACCATAAACCCACCACTGCCAAGTCCATCACTTACCCACGTCCCCAAACACCACATACATACATGTTTTGAACACTTTTAGGGACGGTGATTCCATCACTGCCCTGGGCAGCCCGTTTCAGTGCTTGACCACCTTTTAAGTGATGAAGTTTTCTAATATCCAATCTAAATCTGGCACAACTCGAGGCCATTTCCTCTTGTCCTACTGCTTGTTACATGGGAGAAAAGACCAACCCCCACCTGCCTATAATATTCTTTCAGGTAGTGGTGGAGAGCAATAAGGTCCCTCCTGAGTGTCCTTTTCTCTGGGCTAAGCAACCCTCATCTTTGTCTTAGGTCAGTTGGAAAATTACTTTCTTCCATTAAAAAAATGGTTCTTTTTATTTTACTGTTAGAATAGGGCCTGCAGATGTGACCCAAACCTTGATTCACCTCTTTCAAAAGGAACAAAGAACCAGATGTGCATGGAAAAGGTAGACTAGTCTTTGGCCAGGAATCTAGCTGAAGAAGACCTACAGAGAGCTCCATTTCACACTGCTCCCAAGGGGAAAGGGCATTTCTTATTTAACTGAAAAATAATGACCACTCTCTGAAAACCATATATTTTATTTTCTCTGGGCAACTCACAGACATTTTACAATGGCAATAAAGTTTTAATTTAAAGCATCAATGATGCAATCTTTCAAGAGGTAATGGTTGGTTTAGTCTCTGGCAGCTATTTGGTCCAAATATCTTGGTCTTCACTTTTCATGGGCCATTAATGAAAAGATGAACTGCAGAAGAGAAACTTGATCCATTAAATCCATGCCATTAGTTCTTTTGTCCTCTTTGCCAATTGTATCCAGATCCAGGTAGTGACTGGAATTTTCCACAAACATCTATTGCTTGTTCCATTTTTCTCTACTCTTTGGATAGTTTTTCTTTTGGTCTAAGTATAACTTTTGCCTACAACATCTCTTGCATGGAAAAAAAAAAAAAAAACAACAACTCGCTATGAATACTGATATTTTATTGACTCATTTTATTCCTTAAAAAAAGCTATGCCTTTGCATAACTCTTGATCTGGAATGTATTGTTTTGTTGCCTAAAGAAACATTAATCATAAATTCAAGAAAGACACGGAAACAGAAATAACAAAGATAAAACTGAAACAAGAAATGAATAAAACATTGGAAAGATGTAAATAAATTCACCAAATATGTCTGTTAAACCCTAAGAATATGAATGATTTTATAGAAATAATGGTTTCCATGCTAAAGCAAAATGTTTCTGATCATGACTGTTGTAGTCTGTTTTGATAGCCTAAGATATTCCACTGTCTGACACATCTGAAACAAAAGTAATTTTCCTTTCAAAGCAAAAAGAAGTATCAGATACCTAAACAGAACAAAAAAAAAAAAAAAGTTTTTCTACCAAAAAAATCAAGCAAATATTTTGAGTATTTTTTCTTAAATAAAGATAATGAAACCAGATTTTCTTTTATTCTAAAAAATGCTAAGAACATATTAGGCATAAATGGATATAATTTTTCAATCTCTTTGCTTGACAATTTTTTTCTTTGAAATATGAACGCAGAAAATTCTCAACCATTTCAGTAGCTGAGATCCTAAAAGGCAGTAACTTTTGCTTAGTGCCAAGTATTCTGTGATAGATGATGTGCCATGTAAAATCTTCTGTGTGTTTCTTATGCATACTTATTACCTTAGAACTGGAAAGTTAATTAAAAATATTAAGGAAAGATAAAAATTGTCTTCCAAATACAGTGGGAAACACTGTAAGAGACATGGTCAAATCAAAGATTCAAACACACCTACTCTAAGGCAGGGAAGGAAGAATGGTGCTCATTTTCTCTTCTGGTGCCTTTTCTGTATTTACACATGGGTGAGAGTTTTGGCATCAGGTCCTTAACTCTGTCAGGTTTGTCTCTCAAATCTAAGGGATCTAGCACTTTTACCCAGCATAAATGAGTTCAGAAAATGTCCACCAGAAAAAATATGCTTCCAAAGTTAAGGAAAAGAAAGAGAAAGTAATTACAAAAGCAGTGAAAATGCTATACAAAGGATTTACCTACTCATTACCTGTGTCACTCGTAGAAGATTTGTATGGATTTTAGCTACAGGGAGTCAACTCTTCTGACTGTGTATACAGTAAGGACTGCACAGGCACAATCTCCATTCAGATAATACAATGAACCTCTTCTTTTCTTCCATTACATGGCAGCTCCAAAGGCACAGGATGTCTCAGTTTGCTGCTCAGCCTGCCTGCTTCCATGTTCCATCCAGCACTCTTCCTCTGCAGAAAACTGAGCCCACAGTCTTCTTCAGCATATGGATGAGCTTCTTCTTAGGGGCTGTTAACATATCCTGGATTCAGTCAGGATGCCAACCAAAAAAAAAAACACCATATTTTTTTTTAAACAAAAAGAAAAAAAAAATTCCAACTTAAATAAATCTTAAATTATGCATTTTTCCTGTCTATTAAGTGCTAAATTTCATGCAAACAGCTTCTAGTGTTCATCGCTCTCTGTCTTTTCTTTCTTCTATACAAAGACATGAGTAACTCACATCCTTTGTAATGTGGCACTGACCTGTAAAAAACACAAAAAGAACGTGTTTAACAGAAAGGAGAGAAACACTAAATAAATGAATAATTATTTTGTTTGTCTCTCAGAATTTGCACATGCATAAATAAACACCCACACAGCTTTCCATGCTGTTTTACTAAAACAAATCTTCAGACCCCCAGCAACAAACAGCCAGTCACTTATTAGTAAGAATCCAAATAGGTATTATAGAGCCTGACTACTTGTTCTTTTGAGATGTAAATATCAAAATTGCTTTTTGAAGAAGTAAAATGCAAAAGCAGTTAAAGTTCAGGATTCAATTTTTTCCTCTTCTTTTGATAAATGCATTTACATTTTAATTTTCAGTGTTTTCAATTTTCATCAGTGAAAAGCTGTATCCCTGGATGAAAAGGACAATAATAAAATGTTCTCCACTCCATAATTTTCTTGTAATTCACAGAAATGATCTGAGGGCATATAGCTCATGACAATATATATTACAGCATTCAGTGCAGAGAACACAATTGTTAGGGCCACAATTTCAAACATATGTATATTAATGAACTGGCCGTGGCTTCATTTTAAATTCCTAAAGACTTTTTTGCTGACATAGAATCATCATGGCTGTAATCTTAGAAATCTGCAAAGATTGTCAGAACTGTGCATGTTATTTCATTTATTTGATCAATACAAGTGTCAATGCCAATTATACTGCAGAAATCCATACAATAGTCCTACTTTCTAAGCCCATGTGGCACCATAGATCATAAAAGGAAAAGAACAATGTGACATGCCACATCTTACATAATCTGGCACAGCAGTGTGCCTTTATTTATAAGAACATGCTATAAATCTTGTTCTGCTTTTATTGCAATCAGTTCCCTTTCTACCCTCAAAATGATAAAGCAGATTTTGCTAATTTAAAACAAAACAAAAGTCCAAACAAACACTGGAAATATTATTGGTCTTTATCTATAGCTTGGGACAGTTTTTAGTTATGCATCTTAACCACTCTGGCTACTAGAAACTGCAAAAAAAAATATTGTAACTTGCTAAACAGACAACAGCATCTACGGCTAACAACTGCTCACTGCAGTACCCTCATAAAATGTAAGACTGGTGTGCAGAACTATAAAAAACATACAGACTCTATTCTCAAAAAAACCCTGGTACATCAATAATAACATCAGTTGAGAAACCAGCGGATAACGCAAAATAAGTAGGAGGTCAGCAAAAGGCTGGAAGATAAAGCCCAGAAGCGAGGCTGAGAAGCAGCACAGAATGGAGACTGCATTCAGCACAGTGCCAGAGAATAGAGACAGGCAGAAAGCAATAACTGGGGAGCCTGAGATTCCATCTCTGCACAGAGAGCGTGCTGCCACAGGGATGTGTCCCTCTGCCCATGCTAAGGGAGCCCAGGGAGCCCAGGGGGGCTTGTTCTTTGGGGGAACTGCACCCTTCTTTATTGCAGATGCTGAAACAGATTTTCTTCTGCTTGCAGCAGACACCTTGCCCTGCTCACATTCAATTCTTTTTCCCTTCTAAAGCTTTATGTCTCTCTGCCTAGGTTTGTGGAAGCTCCCATCAGCTCTCCTTGCACATTATTTATGTTTTCTGATCAAGTTTAATTTCTCAGATTTGGTCAGGTTCTCTCCACGTGGCTGTCAGCGTCCTTCAGTGCAGACTAAGATGGACCTATAGCCCTCCCTTCTTCAGCTCTGGTGCTGCTGAAGGCACTCCCATGGGCACCCTCCACCGCTCCACATCATCCCATCTGGGGAGCAGAGTCTCTTTCAGAGTAGGAGGTGAACAAGCCTGGCCTTAGCAAGCCAGTGACTGGGAGCTAGCTGCTTTCTGGAAGCACTTTGAAGGATAAGTATCAGGAAGATCTATTTAAGCTAAAAGTTAGAATTGGCATTAATGTCATGGTTGTAAGGGAGGAGCAAGCAACATCAAACTGGAAACAAACACACACACACAATATAAAGCTGGTTTAGGAGTCTGTCTTCTTTTAAGAGAAATGTCAATAAAAATTAGAATAATATTATGTAACATAATGCTTGCTTGCTCAAATCTGGAGTATTTCCTGATACAAGTGATATCATTTCAAACATGAAAATTATATAAACAGTACTTTAAAAATAGGTGGGGGCATATTTACTTCCACCATTATTATTCCTCATTATATTGACATAATTACATGCTTTATTCTAAATTTTTGTGAATTTATTTGCACAGCGATGTTGTCAATAATTTTTCTTGTGCAAGGGTCTAGTGTGAACCAGTTGAAATCTGAGTATTTTAGTGCAATTGAATACACTGCACTCGTTCACTCGCAAGATCATGTCCTTCACATTTTTAGAAACTTAGTCAAGACTGTTGTGTTCACTCATCCTAAATTTATTTGACCTTAATCCATGCTTGATGATGCAGTGAGAAAGCCAAAAGGGACATAGCAGACATAATAAGAGATGTGCCTCACGGCAGGGAGCAGTTTATTCTAATGATTATCTATAAAGCCCTTTAGTTCCCCAAGATGTGCTTTAGCAGTTGATTATAGTTTTTTCAGCATTTTAGAAGCTGTTCTTAATCATACGGCAGATTTTTCTAGCTGTTAGAATTGTGCTTCTGATTAATTTTGCATCACTTGTGATACTAAGAGGAGATACTTGCCCCTAGTCACAGCCTGTATAGCCAAAGAAAGGGAACTTTGTTGCTAAACACCTGCCCCTAGAACAAGCAAGCAGTAGAGTGGCTTTCTAAGTTAAAACTCCCTTTGATTTCTTCAGATAATTTTTTTCCCAAGTTGAGGCTGCAGGGCTTGGCTGCGAGTTTGCAAGTGCCAAGGAGCTGAACTGAGTTTTACTACTCCATTACTCATGTGTCTCTATTTTTCCCCAAACTCTTTATATAGCTGCCACAGTTCCTCTGCACCTTGCAAGAGATGGATGAGCCAAGAAACACCTTTTTAGCAATATCTGTAGCACTTGCCAAGTGCCAAGTCATCTATTTTACCTAGGATAGGAGCAGTAGCTCTGTGTGCCAGACTGCAGGCCAACTGTCCTGTAAATAAATCCTGGTCTTTCCAAGTTGACCCTCTGAGCACAGTTAAACACTTCATCCTCCAGAACTTGAGGCTGCTCTGGGATGCACAGCAGCTACTGAAGGAGTCTGCAGCCACAGAGAGCCCTGCGGTAAGCTACTGGGGACATCAGCAGGGAAAGTTTCCTAAAAGAGTTTCTCACCAAAGCCAAGGTTAGAATCTGACCACTTCAGCCTGTGACCTGCTGCTCTCTCCTCCTGCCCAGGTTTGACTCTGGGATTACAGAATTCAAAATTTCCCTCAGCATCCTTCTCAGCAGGTATCCACAATGGACAAGGAGTTCACAATAAAGTAGAGAGAACAAGGGAAATAAACAGTGTGATGAGCCAAGGCTTGCTGTTAGCTGTATACTGCATTCCCCACTACAAATATTTGGCAGAGATGTTTGTTTCTTAGGAATCAGTAAAGTTATTTGCAAGCTGCTTCTACCCCAAAATGGCTGATTGCTCCTATTCATAGGCAGGGCTAAGGTATCTTTCTGCCAAAGACACTTTCATAGAAAACACAGTTTTAGACAACTGCAAAAATTACCTTCGTTACAGTAAAACACAACAAACTAACAGTGGTCTCCTAACTCTAGCACAGAATTTCAGATTTTAGGCAGAAGTCTGAAAAAAAATCTGTGGGTTAGGAGAGGGAAATCACTACATCCTTTCAGGATTACTTTTTGCTTTTGCAGCACCTACTTCTCCACTGGGCTGGATCCTGCAGGATGACAGAAGTAGCTGTGAATTCTGTCCATACAACAAGGTGACATAAACTGTGTTCTGCCCACAAGTGACCCCACACAAGTGCTGTACCCACTACATGCACAAGGACGCTTCAACTTGAAAAATCCTAAAAAAACAATGGAGCATTTTATAGTATTGTTTCATGGGGGGATTAAGCCCACTCCCTCTTCTGCAGCTATCTCTGCATCCCCTCTACCCATTTAAGCACAGGCACAGAAGCTCCTCTCTCAGCTAAGGGCGGTCTCCTCAACCCACAGCCTGCACAGACACCTCAGCACACCCAAGATGTGAATGCCTGCCCTCCCCATGACTTTCTGCAGTTTGCAGTACCATGCCCTGGCTTATCCCAGGTACAAAGCAAAAAAAAATAATAAAAAAACCCTTAGAGTGCGCTTTCGTTTTCTTAGCCTGTAGCTTTTGGCTTTGGTGGGCTTTTCTGCCTGCATCTGAGGTGACTTTCACAGCAAATACCATAGATTAAGTTCTGTGCTCTGAGCAGGGATTTCTCATTTCATACATCATTTATAACTTTCTGCAGTGATTCCACAAAGTCAGTATCTCTCCATAACACAAAGATGAGAAGGATGGAAAATATCGCTGAAAAAGTGACAAACCTGCAAATTGCATTTATGTAGAATTTTGTTGCCACAAAACTTCTACAGCAATTTTATGGAAACCTAGTAAATTCAGTATAACTAAATTTGCAGTTTAGGAAAGCTATGCATTTATGGATTTCAGCACAGAGCCATATTACAGCTTAGCAGAGATGCTAAATATCTCTCACGAAAAATGGAAATTAAATCTGCTATTCTATTTTGTCAGATCAGGTTTTTGCCCGTGGTATGTTGGGCATAGATTTCATTGCTCCCTCCTCAGAGAAGTGAAAAATCACACAAACAAAACCCACTTTTGCAAAGGTTGCAAACACTAATTACATCACGTTACCCTATAACTGGCAAGTGATGTCTTTTTTCATTTTTTGTTACCCTGGGAGATTTCATCCATCATTCATTACCAGAATATGATCAGAGGTAACTACAGAACACCGTATTTTGGTGACATCCAGATTCCAGTGAAGTAAACAGCAAAAATCCCACAGGTTTTATTAGAGCCACAAACTGCTCCTTTGTACTGAGTTCTTGTTTTTATAGTTGGAGCCAGTTGCCAAAATGCTGGTCCTGATCCCACTTTCATAGCTGGATAATCAGGATTTACTACGACCTAAATCAGTGAAGTCAGAATGGTGCAAATGAGAGAACTGAATCCATCTGCTGTGAATTTCCAGATACCAAAAAGGAACTGAAGAAAAGAGAGATTTTCTTAGCAGCCTTCAATTCCTAATGGGCAAAGATTTACAAAGAAAGTCCTATCATGCCTGTCACCAATATTTAACTGTATCTTAAGTCAATAGGAAATAACGTCAGAGGATACACATACTCACAAACACATAGGTCTGAAAACATAAAATTGAATTCAGGTTGAAATGCTTTTCATTTCAGTACAGCATATGGCCATCAGATAAAGAAAAAATACATATTATTCTCTGTCTAGTTCTTCCAAAGGAAATAATACCAAAGTTTTAAGAACATGCTTTGGCTTCCTTCCTGATAGGATTTAAAATGTTCTTTTCCAATGCAAGTGCAAAACCAAACATTAAGGCTGAAAATCAAGCACACTAGTCACGCACTTTCAAAACTGCTGTGAAAAGACTGGACCTGCTGCAGCCAGTGGCACAACTCCCACTGACTTCCATGGGGCCAAAATTCCACCCAGTTCCTAGGAGAACATTAAATTGGCCACATTATGCATCTCATTTAATGGACTATGTTAGCAGGCATGATTTATTAAGATTCTCATTCAAGAAAGAAATTGACTGCATTGTGGAAAGTATTTAAATTAATGTATCTGTTACAGTATACACCTAAATTAAGGTAGAATTCAAAATCCTACTTTTGGTACTGCCTGACTTCTTACTTTCCAAAGAAGTATTGCAGTAAGGGAATTTTAAACTTGATTTCCCACTTTTCCCACTGTAGAACAAGGATGTAACCCATCACATGAGTTTAATCAAAACCTCTTAAAAAAAAAAAAAAAAAAACAAAACACCTTCAAATCAGACTATATTATGGCACAAAATGTACAGAGACATGAGTAAATTATTTAGTTGTTTTATTTTTTTTCTTTCCCCAACTAATTCCCTGCTTATTTTGACCCAATTACAAGTGTGTTGGTTGCCAGTAAAATTTGGATCCAAATATCTCTGCTAACCAAGTGGAATTGTTTGGATAGTACAGTCAAAAATTCTAACATCTTAATCAGGTTTCTTTCTGACTTTTTTAATAACAAAGTAATTGGGTACATTAAAACTGCAATTCTTGAAAGTCCGAGACAAACATCATAATAAAATACCAATTTCTTTGGGGAAAATTCTAGTATAATAAAGAAACCAAGAGGATTTTATCGAAATTACTTCCAAAACCTATAAAAGTTAACAGATTAATCTACTTTCCATAAGTTTTGCTGCATCTTGGGTAGTTTTCTAGGAGGACTGGAATTACATATTGTGTTATGCGACTACGACACCTATTAAAATGCTATGATAACCTTGTCACTTCACTGTGGCCAGAACAGACAAACCTCAGCACCCCAGCACCTCAGTCAGCGAGTGGCGATATCCTGCAGGTCAGAGCTGCCCTGTGACCCTGTGAGGGCAGTGCATGGGCTGGCCAACACCAGCACTCTTTGTGCTGCAAACAGCGGGAGCACGCAGGTGAGGCAGAGCGCCAGGGTGACACTTCAGGCGCATTCAGGGGCTCTCACAGGAGGAGATGCACAGCACAGCACTTGAGGCACCCTCTCTGCCCCAAAAATGGCAGGCCTTGAGCATGTGGAAAGCATGCACAGAATGATATTAACATTCAAGAGCAAATAATTGCCACCCCCAACCAGTTCCAAACTAAATATTTTCAGGCAAATCTGTACTGAAAGTGAATAAAGTCTGACCACTGCAGGCAACTGTCAGAAACTCTAAATAATGAGATCTTGTTATAGGTATTTCTATGTGGTGGTGCACGTTTTAATTCAGTGGTTTTATGTATTTTTATATATATTCAATGTAATGGTTTGTTCTCTGTACCCCCCCAGTTCTGTAATAGTCTGAACTTGTTTACCACTAAGTAGGGCTTTTGCCGTTTTCTGTCAATCATCCCTTCCCCCTTGTCCCAAGCTGTCAATCCCCTCTCTCTCCCTTTGGTCGCCCTGTCTATCCCTCCAGGACCCTTCCCTGGCTTCTGGAAAGCTCCAGGGAGGGCGTCGAGTGATAGGCTGGGAGCCTGGAAATCCCCTCCCAGCGTTTTGCGATTGGTTCCCTGTTTGAAGGTTACTCCCCTGTTACACCCCCAAAATGTTCCTATTGGTTGTACCAAAAGAGACCCACCTGTTTCCACCTACCCTTTAAAGCTCGTGCACGGCTGATCCCACTGTCTCTTCTGGGCAGAGGGTCAGAGAGTGCTGAGGTCCGTGCTGCCTCTCCTTCCAATAAAACCCTGTTATACCCAGCCCAGAGGAGCCGCCTTTCATTTAGCTGCCATGGGTCGTACATACAATCTGCTGCCCATCGCTGTGTGGGGAACCAAGTCCCCACAGGGAGGAGGTGGCTCGCCTGGCTTGCCACCCCGACCTACACACGTTGGAGCGGTGCGCGGTGACTTAGCTAGCCCATGGCCGCACTCGACAGCGCGAGGAACAGCACCGCGACATTTCTTAATGCAGAACAGCAGTAGCAATAAATATGCTGGGACAACGCAGGGGGTTTTATTCTATTTCTGTGAAAGAAAATAAATGGGAAACTTCATATAGTCATTGGCTCCAAAACCAAAGAAAAATAATCACAACAACATGGCAAAACCCATTGCACAAGCAAGTTGTACAACTTCTTTTGAGTGCTTGATTAAATATTCTCCTAAAAGAGGTACTTTACTTTTGCCATAAACACATCTAGACATGCCAAATTTACCACATTCCTTGATAAATTATTCATTTTCTCCCTGCTAAAAAACCACATCTTCTTTCAGGATTCATTTCAGTTAGCAGCCATCTTGCTATGCCTCTCACTGCAACACTGGGAAACCTTCAGCAAGAGCCCCGGTGAAGAACCATGTGGCATCTTTGTTATGCTTTCAGCACTCTTCCTTCAAGCCCATCTCTCAACTTCCCTTTGATTAGAACTGAACATATTTGCAGCCCTTCTTTGCTTCCTGGCCCTTGTGGTCCTGCCCTTTACAACACATTCCTCTCTTATTTGTGCTGCAAACCATGAACCAGAAGCCTCCCAAACACACCATCAGTATCCTTTGTCCTGTAAAACTCTCAAGGAAACTCAACCGTTAACCACTGAAATACGATCTTCTGCTGTCTCCCCTGCCTTCCAAAATGGCATGAGAACAAGAAACTTTTGCAGCAGTTTCAGTACTGAGTATTGCACTGTTTTAAATCTCATTCTGTGAGCTCTTGGTGCCCTGGAACTCCCCTTGAAGTACCTTGGGAGATACAAACCACTACTGTAACTGGGTAGATTCCCTCCTCCTTTCCTTTTCCCAGCCATGTTTCCCACCAGCATGGTGCTGGTGAGGTTTGTCCAAGAGGCTGGACAGGTACTGCCCATCTTTACCCACCTCCCTCCAGTTCCCAGGGGCTTTATCTGGCCACAAATATTGTGCCTCACACTGTAACTTCTTTTAAAATTTATGTTGTTTTTTTCTTTTTCCACAGTGAAAAGAGAATACAGTTTATTAGTTGGATCCTGTGGGGTTTTCTCAATATTACAGGAAGAAGCCAGTATTTTGCTGACTAAAGGAAATTTATAAACAGCCAATTTCTAAATGAAACAGATGGCTTATTAAAAATGAGCAGTCACTTCTTTGGCACACAAAAACAGTTTTATTTCTTTTTGCATTATAATATTACTGGTTTTGTTTATGTTAGAAGTAAGAAGAGTGACAGTTATCATAGTCCCACCATGTTAAACAACAAATAAAAAAATAAATTGTGTGGGTTTGTTACAAATTGCAAATATCCTGTTACCTTCCCTTATATGTATGCATGCATTGGGTTTGTGGGACAAGTTTCTACTAATGGAAGCAGAGGGCATCTCTGAAGTGAAGCTGCTGTAAGACTTCCCCATGTCCAACAGAGGCAATGCCAGCTGGCTCTAGGATGGATCCACCACTGTCCAAGGCCAAGCCACTCAGAGATGGGCATAGCACCTCTGGGAAAACATTTTTAAGTAGAAAATAAAGTAATTCTGCAGAAGTAATTGCAGCCAGAGAAGACAGGAATGAGGACATGTGAGAGGAACAGCCCTGCAGACACCAAGGTCAGTGCAGAAGGAGGGGCAGGAGGTGCCCCAGGTGCCAGAGCAGAGATTCCCCTGCAGCCCCTGGTGCAGCCCGTGGTGAGGCGGCTTTGCCCCTGCAGCCAATAGAGTTGATGGTAATTGGTGAATGATCTGTCCCTGCCCTTATCTCAACTTCTGAACCTTTCACCATATTTTCTCTCCCCTGTCCACTTGAAGAGGGCAGTGATAGGCTGGCTTTGGTGGGCATCCAGCATCCAGCCAGGCTCAAATCACCACCATTCAATAGAACTAAGTAAAAAATATCAAGCTGGTACTGAATTTAAGATCAACTAGTTCTCAAACTAGTCAAAATAGTTGATCAACTATTGTCAAACATCCCCAAATTTGATTCAGACCTGCTAGACAGAAAATTCACTGTAGTGGACTTCTGAAGTGTCTGTTCATGCAATGATGCCACTTCATCATCTAGTCCAGGGTTAGAGCTCTCACACACATTGTGGATAATCTAAGTTAGCTTTTTTTCATCTTAGAAAGTGAAAAAAACAATCACATATGAGAGAGTCCTAACTTTGCAAGTGCAAAAATTAATAAAGACACAATTTCTTGCAGTGCTGGACAAATCTGGAGGAATTTCTTGCACTCTTGCATCAAAACTCTCCAAGAAAAGCTTCACACAAACTTCATACACATCTACATGGACATATGTTATCTTATTAGAAGACTAGACATGTCACACTAGTCTGAGTCACACGCCCAACATTTCCTAAGAGATGAAAACAAATTAAAATAAGACAAGCTTGCCTATTCTTCATGCAAAGACTGTGGCTGTTCATGCGAACCAAACTTTTCAGCTAAATCCTGAAACCAGTGATATTTCCTTTTCCATTCAGTGTGCTGCATGAAACAAGCAGCTTTGAATACATTTGTTTTAACCTGAAGAATATTACTCTCTGAGAATATTAATAAACCTAAAGAATATTAATACACTTATATCTAGATGAAACTATAATAATTCATCATTTGAAATCATTATTTGGATTTTCTTCCCAGATACAAAGTAATTGAGCTCTAGAATTACTTTCAGCAGCAAAAGGGGATCACTGCAAAACCTGTGTACACACCAGCAAGCTAGCATTTTTTATGGCCAAGGATTTGCATGTTTGTTGATTATTTTGTCTGTGCAGCTTCCAGAAACTTTAATCAAGAACTAACCATGGCAAAGGAAAGCCATCAGCTTAGTCACAAATACATACCCTTAATAGTTATCTTCTCAACCTTCCCAAGTTAGCCCACACAGTACTCTGCTAGAACAAAATTGCTGACACTATCATGAAATATTGGTGTGTATATATAAGCTAAGTCTGAGGATTTCAAAAGATTTTCAAAGAAAGTAACCTCTTGACTTTGTACAACCAGGTCTCTGTGCCTCGATTCTATAATTAATGAATTTGCAGTAATTTAATTTAGAAAAAAAAGTAAAGGAAAAGGTCACTGCAAACATGGGAAATTAGGCAATGTGATTCTGTCAGAAATCATATTGAAAGGACATATTGAAAAAAAAAAAAAAATTGAAGAGCAGCTAAATATATTAATCTTTTTCCACAGATGCTTGATAGAAAATGATGCATGAAAGAAGCCCCCAGCCCCTATCAGAAACACTGCCACATCCAGGCTGTGACTCAATTGGACAAACAAAGCACACACACAAAGGCTGCACTCTTCAGTTGTTGCCTCCCTTCTGTAGGATATTACACATTGGGAACACTGCAGCCACACACTGAGGGAAACAGCATGGGCTCTCACTGCTGCAGGGTTTGGTCCAGAGTGGCTGAAGACACCATGGCTTTTTCTTGCCACCTTTCCCAAGCATTAGCAGAATAGTACAGGGAAACAGAGTACCAGAACTCCTGACACATCACAAGTACAGTGATTAGATTTTTGAAATGCCTTTACCCAGCAGGACAGCAACTGAGGGCATTTTTAATATCCATGTTTTATCAGATCATCCTCTGTAACCAACAGTAGTTTTAGACACTGAAGTGTGTCTGCATATCCTGTAGTAGCTGGCCTCTCCTGTGATAAAACCTACTATTTTCTGTCTTGTATTTTCTCTCCACCCTAAAAGGTTGTCATTCATGCACTGGTCATACTGGGTAACATTTATCTGCCATAGCAGATAGTAGTGATTGATATTTTTAAGTCTTAAATTATTAGCAGTGTGGCAAGCATCTAAGTGCTGTACTTGGTCTAAAACCAGAAATAATATCCAATCTGAGCTGAATTAAAAGCCAGACGCTGACAAAACCAAGAGGATTTGTGTGTGTGACAGTGCACTTGATTTATTGCTTCAGATTGCAAGCAGTGAAAGGCAGTGTCAGTACTCATTTTCAGGTGACAAAAAGATATAAAGAGGTTATTATAAGGACTCCAACAAGTTTCTGCAGGTCTGATCTGGGAGAAGATAATAATGCCAGGTATTACAGAGGGATGTAGCAGAAACACAAGAGACTAACTGTCCTTGCCTGAGCTTCCCAGAAAGCACCTGAGGGCTTCAGCCCCTGAGAACTGTACACATCCAAAATACAGATTTTCAAAGCTTTTATCTAGTCCTGAGGCATTTCAGCTGCAAACAAATAGTAAAGTCCTCAGGGCATGCTATATTTTGCTTCTAGGTGAAAAGCTATGCTCAGAAATGAAGAGCTCAGCACTGAGCTCACACCTAACTCCCAGCAGGACCGGCACAGTAAAGTCCCTTGTCTGTCTCTGTGGTTCAGCCCCACAAGCCACACATCCTGGCAATATGTATCCCAAACACAGGCAGACAGCACATCCTTTGGATCATTCACAGGGGCTGTCAGGAGAAATGCACTCAAATCCCTGATGCTTACACAGCCCATTTCTCAGAGCAGGACCATCCAGCCTCTGGATACCCAGAGGTGAGTCACTGGCAATACAAATAAAACCTTAGCAGTCACATATATCAAACCTGTCTCTTTCATGCTTTCAGTGGGCCACTGAACAAACAGTCAGTCAGGGTGGGCTTCACCTTCTCTAATTTCAACTGCTTGAAAGTTAAATGCCTATTCAAGGAGATGTTGCTAACATGAGAAACACTTGCAAGGAACAATTTATCCCATGCTTCTCGGACACACACAGAATCACAGAATCACAGAATCTCAGAATAATGAGGTTGGAAGAGACCTCTAAGATCATCAAGTCCAACCTATGCCTTAACACCTCAACTAGACTATAGCACTAAGTGCCATATCCAGTCTTTTTTTAAACACATCCAGAGATGGTGACTCCACCACCTCCCTGGGAAGATAATTCCAGTGCTTTATTATTCTTTCAGTGAAAAATTTTTTCCTAATATCTAACCTGTACCTTCCCTGACGTAGCTTGAGACTGTGTCCCCTTGTTCTGTCAGTTGCTGCCCGGTGGAAGAGACCGACCCCCACCTGTCTACAACCTCCCTTCAGGAAGTTGTAGAGAGTAATAAGGTCACCTCTAAGCCTCCTCCAGGCTAAACAACCCCAGCTCCTTCAAACGTTCCTCATAGGGCTTGTGTTCCAAGCCCCTCACCAGCCTCGTTGCCCTCCTCTGGACACGCTCAAGCATCTCAATATCCTTAGGTCAGACACTTCACTGTCTGGAGGAGTCTCTTCTAGGGATTTGTGATATGTCTGTTCAGCAGCACAGTGCAATCCATGGTATCCTGTGGTCCAGGTCACTCTGTCATCAGCCCAGGGAAATCCTGGGGCTCTCCCTTCCTGAACACAGGCTGAGGATTTCCTGCAGAAAGAGCCAGATCATGCAGAGAGGCAGAAAGAACTCTGGGTTTGTGCTCAGATGCAGATGAATTGCAGCTAGAGTAGACATCTGAGGATGAGCAACATGGAGCATATTGCAGTACTACATACTGTAATACAAACACAGCATGTGTTCATAGCTTAGGTGAAGACCCTTTTAGCCAGACAATTAGGAGGCATAAATCCAGAATTTAATGATACATACCTTAATGATATTTTTAATGGCCCTTATGAAACAACACCAGAATGAATCATGAACACATTCTCTCTCACTGTCTTTCAGACTGCATACCAATGTCAAATTCATTTTAACGCTGATTACATTTTTCTTTAATATATTACAATAGATTTTGTACAAATATGGGACTAGATTTGAAATAACTGTCAGAAACAAACATTCATTGAAATTTCACCTAAATTAAAGAAATAAATTTTAAAAATATGGTCATATTTAGTCAAACTTTTCTCTTTTTTTTTTTTTTTTTTTTTAATTGAACTAAAATTGGCCAGGTCAGCAATTAAAAGAAGCTTCTTTCCCATTCTGTTTTACTCTCTTCTAAAGATAAGTTCTTAACTGAGGTTATTTTTCAGAACAATGTTATGGAATTATGCTCAAACTAGAAGTAAGCACCAGCTGCCTTCAACTACATACCATGGTATAACATGGTAGCATTTAACATTACAATGTTGAGATTCCTTCTAGCAGCACTTTGTTTGCCAGGATGAAGTCTTCAACACTGGCCTACCCCAATGCTTTGGGGAGCCTGCACAAAAGGAATAGTAATTTGCATATTATATTTTTACTGAGAGTATAGGTGGACTAGATGAAGGCTAGGTTATTAACCAAGTGCACTTATTCTCAGGTTGTCACAGGTCTCCTTTAAATAGTCTCAAGTTCCTCAAGTTCCTGCAGGATTTATGAGCTTAAGCATGGAGCTACCTGCATAACACAGAGTAGATGAGAGAGGACACGTGCACCATCAAAAAGCATTATTTTCACTTAGAAATTCTTGCGAAAGAGAATGTTACTGGAATAGCTATATTGTTAAAAAAAAAAAAAAAAAAAACAAAAACCTTCTCCTGGAACTGTCTTCTCTGATTCAAATTTATCTTAGTAAAACATGTTAGGACTTCCATGGCCAATTTCATACATACAGTGAGTTCTTGATCTCAGAATCTGAGACAACCTCCAAATCCCTGTCAACCAAAACATTTTCCTAGCAGACTTTTACCTAACAGAACCTATAGGAATTTCATACCAGGTTCATCAAGAGAATGAGTTTTTCAGTTACTACCAATCTTCACCTTTTGAGGAAAATTGGGCAGCAGGGGGATACTCTCTCCCTTATTTCTGCCCTTTTCTTGATTATTTGAGGAGGCTGGTGACACGTTTGGGTTGTACGGTCTCCTCCAGAGATACCTAGCCATTAATGAATAGAAGTGACACTCACCTTGGGAAAAGAAAAAAAAGAAAGGAAAATAATCATTTTTACAAAGTGCCTAGGAAATTCAGTCAGAAGCAGTAGTTGTAGCCATATGGAAATCCTGGATAAATGCAAATTTCTGCTGCCTGGATTGACTCTACAGTGTCTGCATGTCTGCACAGAGAGCTCAACACTTTTTGGCTTTGTTGCTTATATCCACAGTCTTTGATGGACATTCTGCACATATACCTGGGTTATAGAGTTACTGTGCTTGACACATAGGTGTAAAACCTCTCTTATTAGCAATAATCATTGTGTGCACGCTACATGGCACATACACACACAGCCTCACCCAGGAGAAACAGAGGAGCCCAGCTGCTGTGGAAGTGAGCCCCTTAGAAAACACTGAAACAATCCGATAGGAATACAATTGATTCTAGAGTGTTGTAATGCATTAATTTGGTTTATATTGTGTTTCACTTGGTTTGTACTGTTTTCCCTGTTCCCCCTGGAAACTTTATCACGTGGTTGGTCCCTGCCCAGCCGCGCCCATCCCTCACACTGGAATGTAATCCAACTCTGTCCCACTCCCACCTTGTCCCTGGCTGGGCAGTGGCTTGTCCCTGCCTCTAGGCCCATCCACCCCAGGGAAAAAAGCCCCGGCACAGGTGGGGGGCTCTTGCTCTAGCACCAGTGGGGGCAGGGAAAGAACTCCAGCCGGCAGGAGCCGGAGTCCAGAATAAAGCCGTGATATCCCCCTGGTGAGGGAGCAGGCTCTGTGCCTTTGGCCATCGGCAGTCGACTGGGTCTCTCTAAAGAAATACCACACTAGAGCTTAAGAAAATAAACAAAATAGGTTTATCTGCTAATGTTTCCTCTTCTGGGGATGCAACCAGGAAACAGTGCTGTAGTCCAGCACCTGGACTGGCCCCGATATTGGTTCATCTCTTGGAACCTTTGTCTGGCAGGTGCTATATGAAAAAATATAGTTTTGTACCATCTACCTCCAGCACATGCTGCTGTGGCTTCAGTGGAGTGGTTCTGATTTACCATGTCTGGCCAGTGAACAGGACACTGAACCAGGCAAGTCTCTGCAGCCAGGCGAGAAGAACGACCGACAGGAACCTGGTGAGGCAGATCACTCTCAACAATAGACTCTAAGGCAGAATGAAGTGGCAGAAACACTACATTATGGACATTATCATCATTATCTCTTGCTACCTTTAATAGGTTCTTACATAATTTTGCTCATTTTTATAGCTTGCTGGCTCAGAACCGACATTCTTTGTAATTCACTGGAAGAAATGCTTGATTTCAGCTCCCCTTGTTCTAACCACCCACAGAATGGATGAAATAGGGATGTGACTGCTGGAGTAGATCAACCCTTTCTTGCATAATTCAAACTAAGATATTTCTAAAGTGTGGTATTGTTTACACAAAAAGGGATAAAGGAATATTCATTTTACGCTTATTTTGGGCTAGCCTGTTTTTTGTGGGTTTTTTTTGTTTTTCATTCTGTTGATTAGAAAAAACAACAGAAAGGAGAAAACTAGGCAAAGCATGGTACTCATGAAGCTCCAAGGAGGGATTCAGCAGAAAAAAAAACAAACTCAGAAGGCTATGTAAAATGGTTACACAAATTCCTGAACTACTATCTGAAGGATTTTACCAGAAGATAACTGATAGTCTGCCTTTTTCAAACTGCCTTAGGACATGAAACAGAATGACACCTCATTATAGAAATGTCATAAATTGTTCCAGAATTTTTATCATCTGAATATGAAACCTCTTCTATGAGACAGCTAACAACAGGTCAGCCATCTGTGTTATGATTGAAACTTCTCTGGAAATACAAAATAATTTAAAATCACCACTATCTTGTGGTTGTGCCAAGAGCCTGCATGGGGGCAGCTCTGGAGAGAAGGTGATATGTGCTACTTTCTACCTCCTCCTTCAGCAGTGCCCTGGGTTTCTGCCTGATCTGCAGGGGTGGACACCCCAAGGAGGAGGCTCAGGGAAAGCAGGGAGATCCCAGGTTGGTGATAGAGGGAATGGGGGGGAAAGAGGCATTGTAGAGCATGGGTGAGGGAGAGAAGAAGCACTGGGGTTGCACAGTGGGAGCCGGTCTGGAAGGAACATAAGAGCAGAGAGGCATGGGTGTGCGGTCTTGAGGGAGGAAAGCCAAGTCTGGGAACCTGGAGCAAACATGAGAGCTCAATGGGAAAACAGGATTCTGTATGAAGTGTCTGAGAGGTAGGAGGTCTGAGATGAAAGAGAAGGAATCTGCTATGCATACAGGAAAAAGCAGGGGTACTGCCACCAGCAATACTCTGCCATGCAAAATAAAAGAAAATTTAGCTACTGTCATTACTGAAAGAGACAGTTTCAGGTGTCACATCCACTGACGTCTCACACTGTTCAGTCTTTATTAACCTGCCCACAGTTATTTCTTTTTATACCCCAGTCATACTGGTATTTCTGAGCGTTCTGTTGGACCTGTCCTTATTATACTCAATAAGTAATCTTCAAAAGGATTGTTTGCTCTGTTGTGGGAAAAGAAACAGCTCACTGAGGAATGGAGCTGAGTTTTCTGCCTCATTCGTTCTGTATTCTTTTCTAGACTGCATCACTCTCTTATTTTCTTTTTTTAAGTACAGCCAACTCCTTACAGTGTCTCTTCCTTAGCAATTTTTCTTATGCTGTTTATTACTGACAGAGCTTTTTGCTACGTCGCTCTAGTCTTGTTTTAAAGCTGGGCTGGGCCAGTGTTGTTCCAGCTGTTCTAGCTGAGGTCCTAAGTGACGTGACAGAGAATAGTCACACATCCCCTGAAATACCATATACACATATATGTATATGTGCTCAGTGCTCGGGTTTGGTAGGAGTTTATACATCATCTGCACATTTAATTATGCCTCTTAGACAAGTACAAAGACTTGCACTTGAGGAGAAAGATAGTAGGTTCGGGATTATCCTCGTCTGCTGTGGGTGCTTGGTCTAATCTTAGACAGGCTGCCAAGAAACCTCTATTCTCAACACAGTCAACATAAATTTTATCTGTAGGAAGTTCTGATTTGCTGCAGACATGGAAACCTTGCACGTAGTCCTTATCACAAAGCTTTTGTTAGCACTGTGTGTAAACTGAACCCCAGCCATCAAAGGTCAGAAGCATGAGCTCCAAAACCTTGAATTTTATTTGGACTTCTGCAGGCTGGTTTGGGGAAAATATATTGTGTTGTGTGGGTTCATGTTTTCTGCAATGTACTGGAATAGTCAGAGTGCCAACCTTTTCCATGCTTTCTATATATTTATCAGAGACAACATCCTGCTACACAGTATTTCTTTTATCCTGGGGTTCCTGTATGCAGTGAAAAAAACAGCAGGCAAGGCAAGCAAAAGCAGCAAGGAAATACAGATATATGTGCCAAACACTGTTTTCGTCTTCAAGTTCTGGAAAAGTTGTATTTGATGAACAAATATAGATGTGAATATTACTTTAGGACCTTTTCTTTAATTTGAGAGCTGTAAGTTTGTGTAAGAGTGTATTTACGACCTGTAGTCTTTTTTCTGCATGTTTTGCAAAAAAAAGGCAGTCAAAACCTCATCTTTTGCCTTTCAGTTTTCTCTACTAAAGCAGATGTTGAAAATTTGTGTCTTGTTATTGACAACAGATTAAGGCAAAAACCCATCTGTAGTTTGCTCATGAATATCACAAAACCAGTAGAAACACATTTTTAAACTGGTGGCTTCTCACACGACAGGATTTCTCTTCTAACACTGGAATGAACTTCTGATGAAAGGGAGACACTTATGCAGTTGCTAGACAAGAGTTCACACCTGTACCAAGCAATGGACCTGTGTCCATAGATTTCTTCCAGATGCCAGTAAATGCACCAGTCCATGTGTATTTTTCTTGGAGTTACTGATATATTATGTTTCAAAAATGAAAATTCCTATGAATCCTGTCTGTAAATCAATCGGGTATAATTTTCAGCCTCACTAGCAGTACAATGTGATAGATAAAATACCTTGCCAATCCAATTTCTCGATTACAGCTGACTGTCTGTGACAATGCTGTGAGGAGGAAGAAAACAAAGCATTCCTATTTCATAGTAATGCCATGGTTCTTTAATGACAGTGAAGATTGTTGCTGAGAATCCTCTTTATAACACTGACTTCATACAGCTCTGTCTTAGGATATGTTTTTTCAAGTCATGATTGTCTAATCATGCATTCATTCAACATGAACTTTGTCTTCACATGAAAAGATATAATATTATTCACTTTTAAATAAAATGTGGAACTGCAACTATGTACTTTACTTTTGCTTGCAATGCCAGAATACACAGTCATGCTAGCTTTTCAGAGGAAGCAAAAATTAAAAATGCATATTATGAAATGCATTTCACATGAACAAATGTCTAAATGGCAAAATTTCACCACTTGACTTAGCTAAATAATTAATTTAATATATTAAAATGAAACTGCATAAATCACAGCAGAGAAAATATTGGCAGAGTAGCAAATTCAGATTATTATTACCTGCTGTCCTATAGAGATTGCCTAAAAATGAAGGATTCGATTTTTTTTTTTCTACTTCAATTCACCATCCTCCCCAGTCACAGTTAGAAATCACTTTTAGTTTAAGAAAGATAGAGTGGGGTGGCAGATATAGTTCAGACTATGGGTGAGCTGTAATGCAGAGTTGTTAAATCTTAGGAGCAACACTGCGCATTACAACCTCTGCATCACACAGCCCAGCGCCGAGACTGCAGGGATGCTGCAGGGTGAGAGCGCACCAAAGGTACAGCCCTCTTTAAAAGCCCTTCACTAATACAAATTACACTGAGACAGAAAAGATAATATAGATTACCCTGTGCCACATTAATAAAATTTCCTACAGCCATGGCTTTTTAAAAGGGTAAGCAGAATCTGAAATCTGTCATGCTTTTAAAAGAGAAAGGGCTAAGGCATCTGAACACATACAGCAGGTAACTAATTTTAGTCCTTTTCCCAACATATATTTGGGAAAAACTAGCATAATTATTAATAGCAGAATCCCCATTTTGGAAGTTTTTCCACCACAGTGAAGTGTGTAATAACACTATCTCACGGACACGAAATGCACATAGGACACGTGAAGAAGCTAGAGAAAATAGTCCATGTAGGAAAGCACACTGAGTTTAGCAGGTTGGTTTCCTGACTCTGGATCCCATTCAATCCATTAAGCAAGGGCACAAATGGTTAAATAATAGCACCCTCTGAAGCCTCAGGTGCTCAGCTTGGTCTGGGGTGACCCAGAACAAGCTATCTAGCCAATGGCCATTTATGCCTTCCTCCTGATCTGCTTACTGAAATGTTTTTTTTCCCCACTGATAAAGGCAGTTAAGCATTATTTTCCATGCACCTGCTTTGGGGACTTCCACAGCTCTGTAACCAGTTCAGCTACACAGGGGGGAGGCTATAAGAAACTTGGGTTTCATAGTTTAAATTTTTTAATCATTCACTGGGGTCAAGTGAGATCAGATCTCATCCTAAGAGAGAATGAGAGTTAACAATGGTAAGACTGAGCGAGATATGAGTATTTAGGAAGAATAGTCTTCATCCTTACAAAGAGGAAATGATAGAGACAGAAACTGCTTTCTGCTGGGGAAAAAAAAAAATGTACTGCATATGCAAAGCTAGAAGATGCCTAGGGGAAAAGACAAAGTTGATATCAGTGTGAGTGGCATCTTGGGGAAAACCCCAGCTGACAGAAGGAGGCTGCATAGAGGGAAGAATGCTGGGAACTACTAGACGACTGACTGGCACATATGTGCTTTCTGGTGATTAAAATAAGCCATTTAAAAACAGACCTGCCTGAAAAGCAAAAAAGTAAATTACATTATACTGGATGGAACAGCTACCAGATGGTCCAGTTACCAGCAGCTACTAGATTTTGGTTTTGTTTTTTTTTAAATACACACATGCACTCACACGAGCAAACGCTCATGGGCCAAACTGGACTGTAAAAGCCATCTGGCACTGCCTGTGCAAGTTTACTACACTGTGAAACCTCATTCTCTCTGACATTATTTGTGGTTAGAAGACTAATTCCAGTTTCAGCCAGGCAACTAGACTGCAATCTGGAGCACAAGAATCAGAGGGCAACAGAAACAAAGAGGGAGCCATAGGGTGGATTTTCAGCTGTGAAGAAGCAACTTCCAAAAGGAAAATGAACTTCATTCTCTCAGTTCCTAAAATGAGTAATGAATGGTAAAGAGAACATTTCCTCCGTTCTTTGCAATAAATCAAATACTGTGGAACACACATGCACCCCTTTACACATGGCAGAGCTCCACAATCCTTTACTATAATAGAATTTGTATTTTTTCTGTCTTCTCCAACTCCTGTCCATCAGGACATCACAGTATTAGATGAGTTTCTATTCTCTATTCACCCATATATACTTCCAGTTCAATTCCATTTCCCTGCTCTGGCATATTCAGGGGTCTATGATCAACTCCAGGTATATCCTAAAAATAAAGAAGCATCTGCCACAAATTACATTTGATATGTCATCACAAAGCATTTATAAAATATGCTTATAGCATTCATCATATTAACATCTCCTATGCACCTTCTTCTTAACTTTTAAGGAAGGTGTTTAACAATGAGTATTCCTAAAGAATTTCATTCTAGTAGTAATTAGGAATTATTTTATAAAACAATCAAGGCAATAAGAAAAAGGTGAACATGTACCTATCATTGCACTAGAGACAATATCCTTGCCCTGAGATCTAATCTGGCAAATAATTCAAGGCAGTCCAAATTCAGCTTAGTTTCATTAAATACTCTCCTTGGCTATAATTGTTTTTTGTTGCAAAGAAGGAAAAATAAGCAAAATGCAAACAACAAATTCCAGATCTATAAATATGCACCAACAATTAGTATAGAGCTAGTTTTCTACCATGTTAAAAGCTACATCTGCATCATATGTGTTATAGGTATCTGTTCACTCCCAGCTGAGGATGTAATACCAGTGCTAGACCAAGGTCCAGAGCCCAAAGTGAGGTTCAACACACAGTACAAGCACAGCCCAAAGCAAATGCTTGGCCTGTGTTTACCTTCCAGTCCCCAAAATTCATTTACAAAACTATGAATTGTGTGAACATGAACTATCTCTGGTCTTCAGAGCATCCTGGCAAAGCTTAAAGCACTGCAACCAACAGCCAAGTTACTAACATTGCAATATGGCCCACCTGTGAGGGCAGAGAGGCTCGGGTTTACTGAATTCATCTATATAGACTTGACCTTGCTGTACTTCACAAAGAAAATTCAAATAACCTAAATGTTGGCTGAGCACATTTAAGCACGCACTGGATGTAGTTCAGTTTGTTTCCAATATTCTGAGATGGCAGTTTAGAATTAGGAGGTTATAAAATTTATGAGTCTTCAGTATAAGGAGAAAAAAGGTTGTGAAGAAGACAGTGGAAGCTTCAAGCTCCCCCCCTATAAGGCTACTAACTCATTGCAACCAATTCAACCCAAATGCTCCTAGGAGAGCAGCAAGTCAGATAAAATTTTATAAAAGGCCAATTATCACTATAAACTCATTCTTAAATGATTTCAAGTTACAGATAATGCTCTGGTCACAAAAGATGACACCTGCAATGCTTCTTAGCCATTTTCTCCTCAGAATCACAATATAAAAGTAAAGCAAATAACTAATGTGAAAGCTAGGATAGCTCACTGGGATTTCCATAATCCCCTTTTCTCTCCTTCCCATCTTAAAAGCATTGTTTTCATGCTTGAAAACATCTGCTGAGGAGACTGATCCACGGAGCTTCAACCCAATTCTCTCCAGAGGTCAGGGTGGGCTCAGTCCCACATCTGATTATTGCCTATATTTTAGAACTCAGATATCAGCTATATGTAATAGACTAACTTTAAAAAGCAGAAATATTAATATTTTGATTACAGCAATTTGATTATAATCAGGCTGTAGGTATTTAATTTTACAGCACTGGAAATACTAAGCTTTCATTATGGTAATTCTGTGGAATTTAGAAAGATCCATTCCCCAAGGACCTGTGAATCTCTTCACCAAATGTTAGAGCAGGCCTCTGAACTCTAAAACCTGAAACCCACTAAGTCTTCACATGTACTTATGATGCCTTTAATGGAATTTCACTGATGGAGGATAGCTCTTCAAAACTTCTTGTTGTAGGACCAGAAGGTGACAAAGGTATTTCTTCGCTTTAACTCCTGAGAAGCTGTATACAAAAATGTTCATGAGCCAGACTGGAATTTCTCAGCTCTCTCCCAGTCCCACCACAAACAAAAAGTGGGCCAGAGGTCTTACTTCTTCAACTTGTAAAAAACCCTCTCATTTAAAAAAATACAGTTTGCAGCAGATTTGGTGCATTTTAATGATTTCTGGTTCATTTTTGCTCATTTTCTGATCACACAAACTAAGATATATCCTTTGGATTTTTAAGTTTTTGACAAAACAAATCCTCGGGGTGCACTGATAGACACACAAAACTGGTAAGCCCTAAAAGATGAAACCTGAGCACATTTTCCCAAGGAGGACATAATCAGATGTGCCAGAATTCTCTGTTCCCATGGCCCTGGAATCCCTGGTTACTCAATAAATGACCTCCTATTTAAAAACAAGTGCTCCCACTAAAAGAAAATACATACATCCACAGTTAACCTACCCTTCTGCAGGCACCTGCCTTGTCTTTTCTACTTGCAACTACATGCATTTTCTGGAGGGAAAAGAAAGAGTTAAAAGAAAAACAGCCTAATCTCCACTCACCCATTCGTCATCTTCCCCAAAATAGCTGTAGAATTTAAGCATAGTATGCCATTTTCCTCCCTGACAGGTTAATCCATTTATTATTCATCCATTTAATGAAAATACCATGTCTCCATGCTAAGAACAAAACAAAACCACTGACAACACTGGTTCGCTTTAAATCATATTAATAATCTTGCACAATTTGATTTGTCTTTGAATTCAGCTTCATTTTAAACTCCATCTTAGGAGCAGGCAACCTATTTCTTCAGATTTCATATTGCTGCCTCTAGCCACATTTATAGAATGTTTTCTGCAAAATTATCAGCATTTCATTACCTGCTTCTGCAACAGCCATGTATCTACTGTGAAAAGGTCACCCAAAAGTTAATGAACCTCATGCTTAGCCAAGCTGCTCTTCTCCAGTGGGACAGAAATTTTCATGAAACTCTGCAAGGCTCATCTTGCAAAGTTTCCTGAATATGCTCTAAAAAAGAATAGTTAGTAAGCCATGGAGCAAATCTGTCTCCTTTTCACAGATAACTGGCTCCATTAGGATTTCTGCAAAAACATGGGGCTCGAGTTCTCAATGCCATTACTTCTAAAGGGAAACTACAGCAGAGTTTTGAACCAGTCACAAAACTGTTATGACCATGTGGCTATACAGAACAATCATACTCCTTTCCAGGATTTAATTCTTCTGCAGGATTCCCTGTCTTATCTGGGAGCACACTTTCTAATACACAACATGTGGGTTTTTTACAGATTAATAATATTAGAAAACTGGATTCATGATCCATTCAGGTAGTATGCCTAGATCTTTCTCTCCCTCAGGTATTTCCTCATGATAACTGCTTCAGGTACAGTAGACTAGAATAATATTTCATTTTGAACTAATGAATGTCATCTCCTTTTATTCCAGTCCTCATTTCCATCCTGTATCCCAGCCTTTTCTTGTACGAACAGTGTTGCTCAACTCCAGCCAACCAGCATGGCTCCCTATGTTTCAAAGAAAGCATTAACGAAGGGAAGAAATAGAAATTACTCTGTGAACAATATTTGATTATCTCTCTGGTACTTCTTTCTTCAGCACTGATGAGTGTTGGCATGGTCTCTGCCTTCCAGTTTCTTCAGGTAGCCTCCACTCCAGCAGCTTCCACTTCAAGACCATACCAAAAATTTGTTTTTATCAAGGGGTGACATGAGAGAAGTCCAGCACAATCTATTCTTTGTGAGCCTCTTTTATTATACGTCATGTGTCTTTTTTAGGTCCCAATACCAGAGAAAAAACTGTGGCCATTTATTGCACATTTAGCTGGAGCTCACAACACTCTGAAACATCTTTGTGGAGCCTGACACTGTCTCAAAAGTGAAACACTGTTGTGACTCAGATTTTGAATCCAATCTACTGCTGAGACAGAAAATATGCCTGAACATATGGGAAAAAAAGATGATGACAGGATGAGGAGGAGGATGAGGATGATGATTATTAAATTTTTTGAAGAACAAATTCTTGTCCGAGGGTGACAATGAAAAGGAAAATACTAAATTAAGAAGAAAAAAATAAAGCATAAAAGTCTAAGGCAGTTGTTTTGGGAGAGTTCTTCTTTGCATTAAAGGCAAATTGCTCCAATAAGAAGAGGGATATTTTGTCTTTTACTCTCAGAGGAAATGATTACAGCACTATATGTCTGTAAGCAACTACAAATAGAAGACTTGAGTTTAAGGATTGTTAACTCAACTGAATGCAAATTCTGCTAGACTCTGTGGAGTCTGGATTTCATTCACTGATAACCAGAGTTCCTAGTCCATGAGATCTGTGATTTCCACCTGCACCAACCACTGAGTTCAAGCAATGTCATCTGCAAAAGAGACTATGCCGTCTGATACTTTCAGCTTACAATTAGGAGCTGGTATTTCCCAGCTAGATGAGGTTATGGAATTGAACAAAAGGGAGGTTCTGATAAAAGCCAGATTAGCAGCAAGGGAAAAATGTAATACTACTAGATAGATAGATAGATAGATAGATAGATAGATAGATAGATAGATAATTATTTTTTTAAGGTGGGAGGATGGAGAAAGCTGAGTAAGTTTGTAGAAGCTGTAAAAGCTTCTGGTAACCACTAGAAAAAGACTAGGCAAATCCAGAATATCTAAAGGTCAAAAAATCCATGGTGTTTCTCATTGACCCAGGGACGGTAACCTTCTCTATTATATGCCCTGTCAGTTCACCTCTCAGTTATTGGTTACTCTTGGATCTGAATTTAAAAAAAAAAAAAAAAAAAAAAAAAAAAAAGCCCTTTCTCTATCTTGTCTTTGAAATGTCCACATTTCAGCCTAGTACAAAACAAGTAGTGAATTTGCAGTGGAAAAATGGTTCCTTCTCCAGCTGCATTACCAAATTCCAATCTCAGCCCTCATGGAGGCCTCCCTGGGGCTTCATCCAGGGTCACCTATTTCATGGTTTTCCCTAAAGTAATATAGGATAACAGCTCACAGAACAACTGAAAGTTAAGTGTTGTCTGAAGCACAACTTGAAAATGACTAGCACTTGCAGACATCTTAGGGCAGGGACTTGTAGAGGCACAGCAGGGCTTGGCCAAGTTCAGGGCTTGAGGCATTACAGAGGTCTATGTGCATGATAACAACAACTCAGGCTAGAAAGAACCTCCAGCAGGCTCCAGACCAACCTCCTTATCAAAGCTGGGTCAGCTGTGAGATCAGACCAGGTTGCTCAGGGATTGAGCTATTTGGGTCTTGAAAACCTCCGAGGACAGAGACTGTAGAACCTCTCAAGCCAAAATGTGTATTTATAACATCTGTTGTTCAAGTGCTGCCTCAGAACAGCAGTTATGCCAGGGCTGAATATTCCACTGGTTTTAAGTCAGCAACCCTTCCTACTTATCTGTCTTGACAGGAGTCATCACCATGGTATCCAAGCACCTGAAACAACTACCTAAGGAACAATACCTTATTGCAAGGTAGCTCCCAGCACAGCTATGAGAACTCAAGGACAACAGAATGCCCAGTGCATTTGCAGGCTGCCAAGGGCTAACAGGATGCTCTCATTTCTCTCTAAACATGGGTGACCCCACTCCTGCATGAAACCTCCAGCTGGCTGCCTGTGGTGAAAGCCAGCAGCGCTTGCCAGGCTGTCAGCAGATGTTCATTCATCGTTATAAGCAGCACAGAGATACACCCAAGTGTAGGTGGAGCAATGAGGCAGGTCATAAACAAAGCAGGTGAGGTTCTTAAGAAAAGCAACTCTCTTGGAGAAGTACACTAGAAAATTTAATGACCTGCACTTTTTCCTTATCCACTGCTCTAACTACAAACTGCATAAAGCTCTCACAATACATCTTCAATTGAACAAAAATAATGTTTCATGATCTGCTTTTGACCACCAGAATGAAACTGTATGGCTTCATTTGTTCAGGTGGCCTGCATGCCCTCAGCATAATTATTTAACTTAACTGTAATTTAACTTAATTTCCTAATAATCCTCATCAAATTTCCCCAAGATGCCAGAATACAGACTGCATTTAAATAGCAAATTCTAGGTATTAATAGTCCAGGGCAAATGGCAGTTTAACAATGAAAAACCTATCTTTTCTTGATACTGCCAATAGACAAGCAATTACCGTATTTTAGTTTGCTTATGTATCTCAGACAGAAAGAAAAAACTTATACATATGTGTCTCCCAATTTCAAAGAGAAATTCAAATATTCCACAAAGCTATGGAAAAAAAAAATCAGTATTCATTTGTTTTCATATGAAACTATGACTGCTGGAACATTTTGGTATGCAAAAGAGGTCCCAGAATGGGGCAGGGAGAGGGAATGTCAGTACTGAAAGAACACTGCAACACTGCATTACACAGCAGAGAGCTCAAGGGCTTGCTGACCTTGGGTACAGTTACTGGCCAATCGTTCCACAAGGAAAGGACATTACATTGTTTGGACCTAATAAGTGAGGCAAACACTTAACAACAGGCATAGAAAATATCTGCTTCTTCTTTTTTTCTCATTCCATTACCTGTTTACAAGATTAATTTAAAATATCAGTAAGAAGCATTAAGTCTGGATGTTTGAACATGAAGTTTATGAGGTCTGAGTCCTGGCATATTAATTAATGTCTGTGGTTCACAGTAAAAGATGTGATACACACAACTCGATTTATACGCCTGAGTAGTGAATTGTGGGAGTTTCTGTCTGTAACTGAGAGCTGGGAATGAGAAAGGAACAACTACGACTTATAAAGTAGGCTTTCTAAGTTCTTTTAGAAGTACTCTGACGGCTAAGTAAACGTTCAAACGTTAAGAGAGATTTGGAACGAGATGTCGCCCTGCTGCCAGTCAGAACACGCGACGCAGAGCAGAGGCAGCTCTTGGAACACAGAGTTGGTGCGGGGGCACAACTTTCCCGAAGTTCGCACAGAAAGTAGAGATTGCCACCTCCTGGCCGAACGCAGGGCAGCGCCGGGGACTGGCAAAGACAGGCAGGGTCGAAGTTATGTACGGGGACCTTATAAATGCCTCAACCACAGAGTCAAGCTTCAAACCAGAGCTCTTAAATACCAAAGCTAATCACTGATGCATAATCCGAAGGATATCAAGCTACATCAGAGCAGCGCCTCATACGTCAACAGGGAGACCAGGCAGCATTATGTTATGCTCCTAATTCCTTTCCATGCTGTCAAGAGAGAATAAATACTCAAGGAAATACTTGCTTCGTTTTCTTCCTGAAACAAAGCAGTCTATTCCAACAAGACATGCATTGTACTAACACCTGCATAAACTTCATGTTCACTACTAGGAACATGTAAAAATACAAAACCTAAAGTATAAATTTTGGTATTCTCTCTCTCTCTTTTTTTTTTTTTTTTTTTTTTTTTTTTTTTTTTTTTTTTTTTTTTTTTTCTTCCCTGATTTTGGATTTTTTCATTCATGGTTAAATTGAAAGCAAAATGTCACATTTGTCCAACCTGAAAATGCAGCCTCATGTGCTCAGGGGCAATTGTAAGGGGCCACTGGACAGTGGACTTGGCCTCATTTGGCTCTAAGAAGACAGTCAAACCACACAATCTCTCTGGAGAGAGATTACTTTCGTATTGCCCCAACAGATCTTGTGTGGACTAGCACCATGTCATCAGCACCCAACCTCTGCATTAAACCACAGTGCAGGAACCATGCTGAACTCCCAGCTGTCCTAAGGAGTCTCTCCCTCTCTCCCACAACGCAAGAGCAGCTGGCGAGCAGGCCTGCGGGAAGGGTCTGGGGGTGCTGGCCAACAGCAGCTCAGTGTGAGCCAGCCGTGTGCCCTGGCAGCCCCGAGGGCAAACCCCAGCCTGGGGCCATCAAACACAGCACAACCAGCCGGTGCAAGCAGGAGACCGCGCTGCTGTGCTCAGCGCTGGGGCGGCCGCACCTGGAGAGCTGCGGGCTGTGCAACTTAAGAGGGATGTTCAGGTCTCCGAATGCATCCAGGGGAGGGTAACAAAGCTGGTGAAAGGGCTGGAAGGAATGTCCTGTGAGGAGTGGCTGAGGACTCTTCCTCTATTTTGGAGAAAAGAACACTGAGGACTTCAGTGCTCTCTGAAGCTTCCTGAGGAGGGGGGATGGAGGAGATGCTGATCTCTTCTCCTGGGGATCCAGTGACAGAACATGTGGGAATGGCTCAAAGCTGGGCCAGGGGAGGTTCAGACTGGACACTAGCCAACATTTCTTTACCAAGAGGTGACGAAACACTGGAACAGCTTCCCAGAGTGGTGCTCAATGCCAGAAGCCTGTCAGGGTTTAAATGGCCTTTGGACAATGCCCTAAACAACGTTTAAAAACTTCTGTTTGGTCCTGAACAGGTAAAACAGTTGGAGAACAAGTTTCTTGTTGGTCACTTCCAGCTGTTGTATTCTATTCTAGGCTAGTCTGTTCTATTCAAAACTGTGTATTAAGCAAAACAAGGAGCTCCCAAATTGTCAGAAAATAATTTATTATTGTGAAAAAAAATGTTGCTGAAATAATGCTCAAAGTGAGAAGAACTTTTCTGTGCTGCAGGCACAAGCATATATACTGAACCTGCTAGCAGTCTCTCACTGCTAACTTGTATTCATGACTTCTAAGCAAGTTCCTTATTTTGTAAGTACATTATTTCATACAGGTACGTATTGGCCATTCACTCAACTACACTCTTGCTCCCTCCTGCTCTCCTTCCTAGCCAACAGTCTTATCACCCACTAAAGAAGCTGTTGATGTTTGTCTCAGAGTTGCCATTTCGCAGCAAGTGGCACACAAATCCCAAATTGTATGTGTTGTTGATGAGGGCGTATGAATTCTGCCTGCTTCAGACTCGTGCCAAAATGTGTAAGCTACACCCTAATGCACAAAGTGATTTGCTGTAAAGGTGAATGTAGGGCTGAGGAAAGTTGGATGAGCTCAGTGGATTACTGCCTATCTTTTCTTACAGAGAATGTGGGAACAATTTCCTCAACAACGAATTTAAGTTTTCTGGATATTGGAGGGAATGTGTCCCTTTGTAAAAACGTTGCAGAGTTTCTTTCACTAAAGATGAGGTTCAAATATACGTAGCTATTGAGTTACACAGGTGTCCTCAATGGAAGACTTTGACACAGCATCTTGGAGAGAAAAACCTAAGAGAACTGTCATCCTGGAAGTAAAAAAAAAAAAAAAAAAAAAAAAAAAGTGGAGACCATTGTTAGAGACTGGAAGAAATGGAATTATACAGTCCTTATTTGGGAAATAAAGACACTAGACTGAAAAAAAACCAAAAATCAACAGAACTAAGCCTGTACATCAGTAGAATAAATAAATATTGGCAATAAATAGACTTGAAAATACTTTTGGCATAGACCATAGTATGCCTGTTTAAAGTTTGTTACTTTATGTCAAACTGCAGGAACTGTGAAAAGAGGTTTAAATGAGAAAGCACAAGGAAATAAACAATTGGAAAGTTTTAATGAGTTTTGCAGCCCTTAAAAAAACATGAAAGACCGCTGGAGATTTACAAATGAACAAAGGCAAGATAGAAAAGTAAATCAGGTGCATGTTAGCAGAGATAAGAGCAGCATGCAGCCAAATAGCAAATACTTAACGAAAATTTTCACCTCATTATGTTTAAAGCTCCAAGAGAAACTTTGCTCTTTTACACTATCACAATATGAAGGCTAAGAGTAAAATTGTGCTTTGAGACTTTAAATAGATCATGACTACCTAGCAATTTTAATTAAGATGCTTCTGTTTATACAAATGTGTCTTTGGGGAGCTCATATGGAGAATAGAATAAGCCTAGATAAATATATGGAATAATTTTGGTATCCATAATTTAAGTTTCCTTTGTCTGCCCAGGAGCAAAAGGACCCAAAAATGCATAAAATTAATATTTTTAAATTACCAAAATCCCCGTTCATTTAATACACTATTTGCATTTTCCTAGCTTGCTCATATGCTAGTGCAAACAGCCATCTTAAATAGCATTGCAAGTACACAGAGAGGTATCTCAACAGAATGTAATTGTGAGAAGCAAATTCTAGCTTTAAAAAGATAGGGTGTGGGGGGAGAGAGAGAAAAAAGGGAAGGAAGGGAGGGAAGGGAAGGGAAGGGAAGGGAAGGGAAGGGAAGGGAAGGGAAGGGAAGGGAAGGGAAGGGAAGGGAAGGGAAGGGAAGGGAAGGGAAGGGAAGGGAAGGAAGGGAAGGGAAGGGAAGGGAAGGGAAGGGAAGGGAAGGGAAGGGAAGGGAAGGGAAGGGAAGGGAAGGGAAGGGAAGGGAAGGGAAGGGAAGGGAAGGGAAGGGAAGGGAAGGGAAGGGAAGGGAAGGGAAGGGAAGGGAAGGGAAGGGAAGGGAAGGGAAGGGAAATGAAGGGAAAGGAAGGGAAAGGAAGGGAAAGGAAGGGAAAGGAAGGGAAAGGAAGGGAAAGGAAGGGAAAGGAAGGGAAAGGAAGGGAAAGGAAGGGAAGGAAGGAAGGAAGGAAGGAAGGAAGGGAGGAAGGGAGGAAGGGAGGAAGGGAGGAAGGGAGGATGGGAGGAAGGGAGGAAGGAAGGGAGGAAGGGAGGAAGGGAGGAAGGGAGGAAGGGAGGAAGGGAGGATGGGAGGAAGGGAGGAAGGAAGGGAGGAAGGGAGGAAGGGAGGAAGGGAGGGAGGGAAGGCTTGTTCAATGAAATTCTTAGACAGCAGGCTCTCTTTGTTATTTTGTGACAGGATGAGAACCTGAGATTAGCTTTATAAAGGAAACAGATATTGGAGACCCGCCCTTCCCTAGTCACTCTGCCTGGTTTAATAGAAGAGGACTAATCTACAATATACAATCCCAGGAGAATCTAGAAATACTTTCACCTGTCCCAGAGTTTTGGATTACTTGTCTAATAAATTATTTTAATCCTACCCTCAGGCAAAGTGAGAAATTCGGCATATGGCAACTCTGTCCTTCCCTCCTCTGCTACATAAAGGTAAAATCCCACTCTGATTCACATGCAGTACTCTACCACCACAACTAATGAAACCGTGTCAGGAAAAGTCAAGGCATAATCTAGAGCTACAGATTTTTTTTCAGGAATGGTAGATTTCAGAAACTTTCACTATTACCAGCTTTTATTGAGTTCTGAAAGTTCATGTATCTTTCTCCTGACTCCCTTTCACTCTAGAGATACTTTATTGCAAGCTTGTAAAGAAAGTTCTGTATGCTGCATAGGATTTTAGTTTATGGGGAGTGATCATATTTTTTATAATCTTGTCTCTTCAGACTCTTACGTCTTCAAAGGTAAATCACAAATTTGGATAAAACAAGCAGTCCAAAAGGACATTTTAAATAGAGAGGAAAAAAAATCAAATTTTGCCAGGGAGATCTTTGTATTAGTTCTTAAATAAAACTGATATTAACAGTAATCAAAGTTGAAAAAAATACCTTCCAAGCTCATGCCAGGAGAGGTGCAAAATCAGGATATAGAGAGTTGTTCTATTCATATGAATAGGCAGATTTTGGGACAATCTAACAGATTGATTTGGAGACAGCAGTCCTGAGATGCTCCTTTCTTCTTTAGCTTTCTCAATGGCTACACAGCTTTATGTTCTTGCTCCTTTTTACTTTAGAAATCAAGAAAGGAAGACTAAAATATAATGTGCCTAATGAGGGTAATTGCTCATTCTGTCTCCGTGGAAGAAGAATTGGAAGCTAGTGCTTTTTTCATCAATGGACAGAAGTAAATACAATCAAAACTCTGGAAGATTTCAGACTGTTTTTTCACAAGATAAATCAATCAGTCCTGAGAAAGGAATTCAGACTTATGGAGAGTCAAAAAACAAATTTTCATCTATTCTCAATACCCAGAATGAGAAAACTGTCACCACTTTAGATCATTTCATTTGATGCCAGCAGCCCTGGCAGGACTAGAATACTTTGTTATCAGTGATAAACACTGCAAAACATCCCACGGCGTGTATCACCTGAGGGTAACAGGGCAGCCTGAAGTCCAGTGAGAGTTGTCTTCATTTCCCAGGCTAGATACTTTAGCTACCAGCCTCTGAACCTGACACACAGGTTTTCAGCAAGCCAAAAACCACCTTGTCCCCCTGTAGCATGCAGAAGCATTTCCTTCCCTCTACCAAAGCACCTACATTTCTAACTACAAATTAAAACCACTGAAGTGCAATGCTGCTCTCTTAAGAATTCCTTTTACTAAACAAGCTCTATGACATTAATAAAGCCAGTCAAGTGATGATCACTAATGTACAGCAACAAAGACAATAGGACAAAATATATAAAGGACCTGTTTGTGATACCCAAGGCACAGAAAAGGCTGCACACAGAGCAGTCCTGCCCTCTCCTCTCCTAAGGGGCTGCAGCCAAGCTGGCTGGATCCAGCAGCTCTGTGACTGAGTTGTTTCAGCCATCCATCCTCCTTCCAGCCAGCATATCCTTAAAACAGGAAAAAAGGCTCTTGCAAAGTTGTCTTCTTCCTTTACAGCCTCACTAGCTCCTTTTTACTTAACACAAATGTGTTTTTACTAATCCCATTGCTGAAGCGAACATGACACTTATTCCATTTCAGGAAGGTTTAAAACCTTGCTAGGAGGGGGGAAAAAAAAAAAAAAAAAAAAAAAAAAAAAAAAAAAAAAAAAAAAAAAAACAAAACCACAAAACAAAAAAAACCCACCACCAAGACATTCATGAGAATAAATTTTAAAAATGCTCTCTTCCTACTGTAGGATCAAAATTGGGATGTGTGAATGTTGGGGCTTAGCATGGTAATACTGTTAATACTTTTTCTTGACTTTCTATTCTCCTCTGGTTAAACAAATGAAATAGAAAAAAAACCTTGCATTTCTCACACTCCCCAGCATGAGTCTGGGATTGTTTCCCCTTGTCTGACTCCTATATCAGTTCCTATTCAGAAAGCAGCTGGTCTCTGAATAGATTCAGAGCTGGTTATCTCCACATACAATATATCATAGTCAATTCAGGCTTCAATTATTTTTTTTTCCCCAGGAAACAATTATTTCACTATTTGTCAGTCTTTCTCCAACCCCTGCCCCATAACTTTTGAAATGGTTGGCCAATTTTAATGAAATCTGGGAAAAAAAAGCACAAATCTTAAAGACCTTAAATTCATATCATCTTTGTGCAAATCAGTAGGTGAGGAGGAAATATTTTGAGCAAGCATTATTATTTCTGCTGTTCCACTGAAGATTTTTTTCCTCACATTTTCCACATTCTTCAGAACAAGTCCCAAGGGCTGTCCTTGAAGTGCAATAGCTTGGGGGTACTCCTCTGGGTAGGTAGGAAATCTCAACTCCATGTTCAGACAGACCACCTGAATTCACAGTGGTGGCAGCCTCAGGTGGATAACACACTCCTCTCTGCCCCTCGACAGAGACAGGCAAGGCTGCCAGGCATGCTGCTGGGGTATCCAGTGGGATCTGCAGCAGACTGGCAATGGGTGCACCTTGACTGCACCTGAGCCACTGCCTCAATCTGCAGCCAGACCCAGCAGGGCAGGGTTTCACCTGCAACACCTTCACACCAGCCCCTTCTACACAGCCCCACCTTACTAGTGACTTCAGACAGCGTTCTATTAATGCTCAGCACTACCAGGAACCAAGCTTGGCAGGTAGATCAATGGCAACAAAATGACCCATCTCCTTCCCTCCCTTCAGCCCACGTCTCCTAATATGAATGCAGTTGAAATGTGACTCATCATTCCTACTCCTCCAGACCTTTGGCACCCCCAACACAAGAGAACAAGACAAAAGCCCAAATTATTATTTTTTACTTTTGTTATTTTCCTAAGTAACACCTCAAAAAATTTCCACAGAAAATACTATTTTTGCACTGGATACAATAACTCTCATTTTTACTTGAGAATTACAACCAAGGTTGCAGAAATGATGGCAGGAGCAATTTTGAGCACCCTATTATTTAGTAGCAAAGTCCTGCTTTGATCCATCTCCCTGCCGACTTCAATGGAACTACACTAGGTATAAATTAAAGCAAAATTCAGTCCATCAGCTCTACTTTAAGCTTCACACATTCCATTTAAGCAATGCCTCCACCTTGATTTCACCTTGCTGTAGTCAGCAAAGAATGCTGATATAAAAGGTGCCATGCTTTCGTGTATCCACTCACTCTGCTTTCATGTTTAAGCTGTACCATTTTACCTTAACATTAAAATTACATTTAGGCAAAAGTGAAAGAGTGTAGAAAGAGTGTATAATCTCTTGTGCTCTCTCTGGAGAACAAGCTTCCATTAAGTTTTTCTCTGTCTCCCTATACACAAATAACAAAAACATGTAGTTTCTAGTCAAAAACAAACACCAAAGTAAAAACTCTATTAAAGGGAGCACAGTAACTCATTCTAACATTTTTCACCAGAATGGAGAAATAAAGTGGTATTTCTCCAGCATGCAGGAACCTACATTTCAAAAAAGAAAAAGAGAAATAAGGAGGAAAAAAAAAAAAAAAAAAAAAAAAAAAAAAAAGAGGGAGAGAGAGAGGGAAAAAAAAATTATACTAAGATCATCAATCACATTTGCAGGAATTACATGTCGAAGTCCCTAGCTGCCAATAACACTCCCAACAATATTACATCCATTAGTCATTGTTTGTTTATGAAGAGGTAAGAAAGCTGTAGTGTGCCTGTCCCTTCTCTCATTGCCATGAAAGGGAACAGCACAAACATTGCATCACCAGGAACAGCCATGGCCACACAGATGGGCTTTCCTCTCACATGCAGGTCAAGGCTCCATCTGCCCTTGAAGATTCTTTTCTTGGTTACAACAACAAAAGAAAAACACCAACAAATCAAGTAATGCTGTGTATTAAAGTTATTTGTGACAGTGAAATTTTTTGCTCTCAAATGTCACGCTCTGAACAGGCTCTATTCATCTCACAAAACTTGGGCATCCAGAAACTCAATTTCTTGGCCTTGACAGAGACAATAAAAAAAAGGGAGAAGAGGCATAGCGGCACCTTCAAAATAATGTACTTTAAAAAGCAGTATGTGAGTTTGGTGTCACACTAAAGTTCTGAAATTGGAAAAAACAATCCTAACCTTTCAGATAAAGTTATACTCAGATCTGCAACTTTAAATGTTTCTTCCATGTTAAGCTACATTAAAAAAATTTAATGTCTCTGTGTACTGATAAAAAAGTATTAAAAACTGCATGTTGATGAAATGTGACTTAGAAGACTTCACAACTTTTCCCCAAACTTTAATCAGACAATCTTCCCAGCAAATACAACTAGTTATATTAGCTACTGAACACGATAACTTCGGTATTTTTACAAAATAGTTCAATCTATCTATTTAACTGGCCAACTTGAGGAGCTACCAAATGCCCATCTCTACTGCACTTAAGCATCACTGACAACAGTTATCCTGCTCAGTTCCAGTGGGAGAACCAGGGTCTCATGCAAGTTTTAGTACTGCTCAAGGAATCTCTTTAGAAGTGACCAAAAAGTTTTAGAGGTATCAGTGCAAGGTCATGACAGCCTACTCCAAATAAAAGCTTTCCTTTCATCACTTTAAAAAGAAACGTGTTGTCCGATCACTGTTTTCATTTCTGCACTTGCCAAAGGCTTGCCTGTAGGTAGCACTTGGGATAGGCAGCCTCCCATTGAAGCAAAATACATTCTCTGTTCTACTTAAGCCACCAAGCTTCACAATTTACATAGGGCCTACTTGCCAGCCAAATAAAAAATATAAATACACGTATATACCTGTTTGAACAGATAAAAAAATGACCAGCACCTGGAAGGAAACATGGTTATGAAGCCAGAAGGAGCACTTCAAGCAGGCACTATTAAACAACAGTTTATACAAATGTTCTTATTTACATACCACAAAAAAGGATGACAAAATCATATCCTCCATTCATGGCAGTCCAGTAACATTTTATCTACTGTAACTATTCCCATGTAAGGATATGGACATCACTCCAGTCATATCTCAACTGAAGGTACAGTCTGTGCCTTGGCTACATTTCAGTCTTGCAACTCCAGCATTTCATGCTGCAGCTTAGCTGAAGCCACATATGCTGTTATTGATGAAGCATAAAACCTCAGCAATGCTGGCACCATTTCTCTGCTTCTCCAAAACAGTGGACTAGATTGTGATTACTAGTGCTGCTTCTAGGCATAACAATTTTGCCTTTTTTAGAAAAAATCCCATTAACAGTGAGCACCAGTAAATCGGAGGCTTTTTCTAACTAGAGACAATCATAAAAGTATACTGTTCATGCACAGGGAAAAATAAAAATTAAATATGCATCAGGCAATGCACAATTCATACAACAAATCAATTCAGCACCCATAATTTTGAGGTTTACAAAAAATAGCATACCAGTAAGCTACACACTAAAAGATAATAAACCTCAGAGAATGCAGCCACAGTGGTAACACAGATGGTGCAAGGCACAGACATGTTACCACATATGTAGAGGAAGAAGTGAGCAATTAATCCAGGACAGATCTCTTGTCGGTGCTGGGCAGCTTTAGAGCTTTTATTATCCAAGAATCTGCTCAGACATTTCAGTTATTCCTGGTGAAAAGTCTGTTTTTACTAAAAAACTCAAAATGTTACTAAAGAGCTCCCCTTTCTGTGTACCCTTGTCTGTAAAAGACTACGGTGGCTAAAGAGGAACATCACCTTTGTAAGCTCAATACTGACAGGAATACTTTCTCTTTGGAGAGCACAAAATTCTTTGGAGAATTTTACAAAAGTTCATCACAGAGGAAGGGCTTCTCCTATCACTACCGAACTCCTTCAGAAAAATCCATTACTCCCATGCAAAGTGAAGGACTTCTACCTTCTTTTTTACTTAATCCAGCTGTCACCTGGATTTCAGATACTTCCTAGATTCGTTATCATAGCATATACAGCATGAACAAAGTTTTTGAAAAAAACCTACACAAAGAAAGCGTTTCACTGAAAAATAAAAACCAGAAAACATCAACTAACCTGTCAAGCTCAGTTACCATTTTTATCAATTATGGTATGAACTGACCTCAAGAGAGTTTAAGTTTATGAACACTCATAGAATCAGCTGGGCATGTTGGCCGCTTCAAATTTGATGCCTGTGGTAGGCATCCATAGAGTAAGATTTCTGCAACATCATACAAAAAAGAAAGAGTGAGCTATTGCCATTGCTTTATTTTTACTTATGTTACTACAAGTAATAGCATTTCCAAATACATGCCTTTATGCCCCCAGGTAATCAAAAATGAGACAAAACCTGAGGCAAAAATATGTTAACCTGAAATCACAAGTTGCATGGCTTGATGAGAGCAATGGCTGAAATGGGTTGCCTGGCCTTAGAGTTGTTCTCATATTCAGGGACAAAAAGCAAGCTTAGAGCTAGAAAGAGAAAAAAATACCTTCCCAGCCCCCAGCAGACCACAGTAGGCACATTCTGAGTGACAAGCACCTTCTCTGAATTTTGTGACTTGTACGTTCATGTACTTGTCCAGCCTCCTGCAGCCACGCAAACTTTTTGTTCCTACAGCATAAACATCTCCTGTTTGTCTCTTATCTAGGTATTTCTTCAGCAATTTAAGTATTGACTGAAGTTTAAAAACTGCATCTGCTACTAACATTACATTATTTAGAAGATACTAGGAAACTTGCTGAGATTTCTTGTATTAAATGTATGTCAAAAATATTTAAAAATTAGACTGTCCTAAAAGACAACGGAAAAGCAACTGTAGATAAATAGCAGAGGCTAGAGGTTAACTTTTATCACACAATTCCAGGGATGGTGACTCCAGCACATCACTGGGAAACCCATTGCAATGCCTGACCACTCAAATAGTGAAAATATGTTGTCTAATATCTAATCTGAATCGTCCTTTCCGCAGCACACTGGGCAGTTGTGACGTGACATTGACACAGGGGGAAAAAAAAAAAAAAAAAAAAAAAAAAAAAAAAAAAACCAAAAAAAAAAAAAAACCTGAAAACAAGGTAGCCAGGAAACAAGAAACGGGCTGAAAACACTTCTTATACAAGAGCATACGAAAATGCACCGATATGTAAAAGTGACAACTCTAAATTCAAGTAATTTAAGTATCATCTTCCAGCCGCCTCCTCCAGGGGAGCGGCAGCAGCGGCCTCTGAGGCCGGACGGGGCGGGAGGGGAGGCAGTGCCCGTTATCAGGCAGGAACAGCCCCGGGCGTCCCGAGCGACGGGCGGGCACCCGCCCGACGCCGATGGCGATGGCGATCCCGCTCCCGTTCCGACGCCGGTGACCCCGCGCGGCCCCGCCCCGGCCCGCCCCGCGCCTGAGGGAGGAAGCGCGCGGCACCGCCCGCACCGTGATGGCGGCGGGCGCAGGAAGGGGCGGGCCGCAGGGCGGGGCCGCGGGTCGCCGCCGGGAGCGCAGTAGCGGCGCGGGGCGGCCGGGGAGAGGGGCGCGCCCGCGGTGCCCGCAGAGCCTAGCGGCGGCCGCGCGGCGCGGGGGGCCGCGGGGGCGGCGGGCGGGAGCCGCGGGCCGTGGGCCGCCGCGGCCGCTCCTCTCCCCCGCCTCGGCCGCTCTTCTCCCCCCCTCGGCCCGGCGGATCCGGGCCGCGCCGGCCCGGGGGCCGCGAGCGGCTCCGCCCCCTCCGCCCCGTGCGGGGCCCGCGGCGGCTGCGCGCGGCCCCGCCAGTGCTCGTCCCGCGCCGATGGCGCCGCTCTCGGCGGCGGCGCCTCCGCCTCCCCCCGCGCCGCGCGCCGCTTCCTCCCGCCGTCCCCTTCCGCTTCCGGGGTCAGCGCCGCCGCTGCTCGCTGAGCAGCCCCGTCCCGGGGCCCGGCCGGCACCGCCGGCAGCAGCCGCCGCCCCCGCCGCCCCCATGGCCACCAACCCCCAGCCCCCGCCGCCCCCGCCGCCGCCCCCTCAGCAGCAGCCGCCGCTGCCGGGGGCCGGGACCGGCGCGGGGGGCGGCGCGGCCGAGCCCGAGCTGGTCTCCATGATCGTTAATCACCTCAAGAGCCAGGGGCTCTTCGACCAGTTCCGCCGCGACTGCTTGGCCGACGTGGACACCAAGGTGCGGGCGGGCGGGACCGGCGGCTCGGGGGGATCCTAGCGCCCCGGGCCGTGGCGGGTCGGGAACGGGCCCGGCCCGGGGCAGCGCGCTCGGCGGTGCGGAGCGGCCGCAGGGCCCGCGCGGGGCTCCGGCTCCGCTCGCGGCCGCGGGGGCGAAGCCGGAGCCCCGCGTTCGGCGGGGAGGGCGAGTGGCCGGCCGTGCGTGCACGGTCGTACACACCTGGTTCGCGCAGGGTCTGCCGGGGCAGCGTTTAACGCGCTGCTATCGCCGCAGGGCAGCGGCCGCGCCTGCAGAGCGCCGGGGGGGGGGGGGTCCGACGCGACTCCCAGCTCCACCAGCCTGGCCTCCAAACACTTTATGTGATCCTTGCAGTCCAACCTCTCTGCTGTTGCTTTCTAGCCTGCCTACCAGAATTTGAGACAGCGCGTTGACAACTTTGTTTCCAATCACTTGGCAACTCACACCTGGAGTCCTCATCTCAACAAGAACCAGTTGAGAAATAACATTAGACAGCAGGTTCTCAAGTAAGTTACTGCTCCGGGGTTTCTCTGAACATGCTTGTGTACTGTGATAGGTGACAAAGGCTCTGGGTCAATATAAAGTGGGCTGCTTTCTTCAAAGAAATCTCTGAAGAAGTTGGGTTGTTTTCTCCTCTCAGTGTTTAAAATGTGCTGTTACTTGAGGTAGTAACTCGTCATCAGTATTAGTCAGAATTAGGCTGCAGATGTTCTTTAATCTGATCTAAGTTTATGCAGGGGTGGAAACCTTGATTTCGACTTGGGATGTAACCCCCTAGCTAAAGGTTACCTTTACTTTCTCTTTTAAGGGCGGTATTAATAAAATTGCAATTATCATGTTTAGAGCTAAGGAGGAGCATTTCACAAACTAAACTTTGCAGAAAGGCAAATTTAAATCTAGCTGGACAGAGAAGAGGTTTTAGAACTGCTTTTACGTTAAAATTATGACACTTTAACCTGATATTACATTATTTCATGAAGATTCCTCCAGTCTTTCTTCTCAAATCTTAGACTCATAAGGATCATTAGGAAGTTTCTTCAAAGTACCATGAGTTTGGTCATGAAATTGGGTCAAACCACAGATTTGGGAACAAACTTAACCGGTTGTGCTGTGGTGGTACGAATTTGTACTGAAGACTGGTTTTTAGGGAGAGGAGCAGTTGTTCTTGCTTGTTAAAGAAGCAATGAGGACATGAGGTAGCATACACCCTACAAAAGACTACAGTGTCTAAAGAGATAAGCTTTATAGCTGTGGGGTTTCTTTTCTATTTTATTTTACTAAAGATTAAGTGTGTTCTGTAAAACTGCAGAACTTTCCACTTTATACTGGGCAGAAAGTAAGTTAGAGTAGTGGTGAGTGGTTTAATAGTTATTTATGCCTCATGCTTTCTGTAATTCTTTTTTTTTTTTTTTTTTTGCTATGGTAATTGATAATGCAAGGTTTCTTCTAAATTTTTTCCAAAATACATTTTTTGCAGTTAGATCACACTTGTAAGTGCAACCACTAATGATATAACAATAGGCTGCTTATTGTATTAATTCCTTGTGTTTGGAATGTTTTGTTTCTCTTGCACATTTTTTTTTATGGGTAAGGCACAGGCTAAATGCATAGCTGTAGGAATGCTTAGAAAACATTGGTGCTTCATTGGGGCACATCTAAGTGATCACGTTTCATTTGTATGTTCTTGAAAACTAATTTTTCATATTTATTTATGTAACTTTGTTCCAGGTCTGGAATGTTGGAATCGGGAATTGACAGAATTATTTCTCAGGTTGTGGACCCAAAGATCAACCACACATTCAGACCTCAGGTGGAAAAAGCTGTCCATGAATTTTTAGCCACGTTAAATCACAAAGAGGAGGCAGGCCCCAGTACATCTCCAAGTGAGGAGAAAGCAGATGCTTCTGTTACAGTACAAGGTATTTGACCATTTTGCCAATCAATCTATTAACAAAAGAATGGGGTTTGAGAGAGCAGAATCATTGACTAGGTTTTGTGCTATCATAACGTTGTTACTATCAGCATTAGCAAGCTGAGCTCCCGGCAGCATACCGGAACACTTGTCACTTACTCTATGTATAAAGGTAGAAAGCAAGAGAGATGTCCTGCTGTTATGACCATGTCACTCTTTCACTTCTGCTTAAGATTATGAGGGAAACTGGGGGGGAAAATTGGTCTCAGTATTATAGGATCAGATAAGACATAGCTGTAAGAGAAGGATGATGCAACTTTTTTGTCCGTCAGTGGAGGTGAAAAAAGATTGCTTAAGAGACAGATAGCTCTGCAGTTGCTGTGTGCCATAACATTTGGATGGCTGATTATTACCTGTATCAATTTCTTAACACTCCTGCAGGTAACTCTCCATTCTTTCCTGTTCTAAGAGACTCCACAGCCATCCATCTATTTGTGACCTTTATTTACATCCAAGCCTTTTTCCTGTGAGGCCTGCTTCCTTTAAAATGGGTTGACAATCCGTCTGCTGTTCTTAGTGCTAGTCCAGTTAACTCTTAGTCATCCATCTTCAGAGCTGGTTCTAAAATGATGGAAAAGTGATAAGACATTTCTCATAGTCCTGTTTTTATACAGTCAATATGCTGTGTCGATTTTCCATGACACTTACGGAGATACTAGAGGTGAGCTACCGACTTTTTCCTGTGCTGTATAGATATACAGACTATATATTATATATGTACGTGTTTTATCCAGAGTCATCATCCTAACTTGGGATGTTGGTAAAGTTGAATGAGGGCCATGTTCAGTTGTCCTTCCCATTGGCAATCCTCACTTTCTCTAGGCTGACCTCAGGAGCTGTGGTGTGTCACAGAGCAAAATGAGTCTGTCTTAATCGTACAGTGTTTGCTGCAGGAACACAGTGTCATAGAGATTTTTGTTTGGGTCTTTTTTTTTTAATAAATTTCTCAAGGCAAAATTAGTCAAATATTTTAATTAACTATACTTATTTTGTAGAGAGTGCTTATTCTATTTCTTTTCACTTGTTTAACCTTCTATCTGAACAGAAGTCTGGAAACTAGTGTGCAGTAAAACTGTTCTTTCTTACTGTTCAAGGTGTCTCTGCTACAACTCCAAGTGCTAATGTAGCTAGTGATGCAATGTCCATTTTGGAAACAATAACTTCTCTTAACCAAGAAGCGAGTGCTGCCAGGGCTTCAACAGAGACCTCAAATCCCAAGAACAATGACAAAGTTGCAAAAAAACTCTCATCTCAGCAGAGTGTGGATGGTAGCACTGATAAAGAGAGAAATGCAGAGGACTTGCCAGACAGAGACAAAGCAATTTGTGACCTTTCTGGAGAAGGGGCTGAAGCACTTGCAAAGTCTGAAGATTTAAATGAGCTTCCCTGCCAAAGTGAAGAAATAAAAAATTCAGCAAAGGATACTAATATTTTGACTTCTACAAGTAAAGATATTCAACAAGAAAGTGAAGATGTAAAGAGTAAATTGTTGGATAAATCTGACAGGAAACCAGAGAGCAGTGAAAGAAGAAAAGAAAAGAAGGAAAAGCTTGACAAGAAGTCTGATCATTCAAAGAAAAGCGATGATACTACAAAGTCAAAAGAAGAAAAGCAAGCAAAAGAGTCGGAACCAGTGAAACAGTTAGTTCCAGAAAAAAATAGCAATAAACATAGAACAGTTGAAAGCACTAAAGAAGGTATGGTGTGGGCAATGCTCTTCCTCAAAATATGGATAAAGAGTGAGGTTCTTAAGTTCATTCAGGGGAGGAATCAGTGTATTTGAAATGTAAGTTTTCTGCTAGTTCTCGCAAGCTGGTCTGTTCATGACAATTAGACTTGATCCATCTCTCTTTACCGAGGTACCTGAATTAGGAGTCAGATCACCTTTGATTCCTTAGGTGTGTCATCTTAATCTGGCAAGTTCTCTTAACAATTTCAGTCCTCATTTAAAAGTTTATAGTTCTGCCTCACAGTGATTTTTGTTTTGAATAAACCAGAGTTAGTCTGGTTGTTTCATTATGTTATTATAATTTTGTTTTCTTATTTCTAATTCTTAATATAATTTTGTTATCAGTGACAAAATTGATGTTTTGGTAGGAAAAGTTTCACAAACTCAGTGTGCTGCCTTACAGCTCTTTGTTTTTACTTTTTCCTTTGCAAGAAAATATGTTAATAGATTCAGATATGGATGTACTCAGTGACATCACGGTCAGCTCTGTCCATACCAGTGACCTTTCTTCCTTTGAAGAGGAGAGTGAAGAGGAGCCTGTAATTTCTGACAGTACTGAAGAGGGGGAGATCACATCAGGTGGTAAAATAATTACATTGTTAACTGGCAATAAGGAGTATGTAATGCTTTTATTGACGTGTACCATGTCATAAATTTGGGAGTTTGCAATATTGTACCTACCTGTGAGAGAGACTTCAAGTGTGAACTGGATAGTACTTGTGCAGTTGCAAAAGATGAGCAGTGGATTTACTTTTTGAATATTTTTATTCATGTAATATAGTTTTATATTTTCTAAATGTTGTAGATCTTTTTAATGCTACAGAATTGCATAAAAAGCACTTAATGGAGAATGTCACTGTTTTGCGGGGTTTCTTCCCCTCTCATGTGCCATGAACTTGCTATTACACTGGAGTGTTTTGTGATCCCAGAGCAGTGGTTGTAGCTGACTTTGTAGATCAGATTGGGTTTAGAGCTTTAGGATTCAGGAACTTGGCCACAGTAGAAGGAACAGGAATGGATCTAGCTTTAGAAGTTCAGAAACTCCAAGTCGTTTCACTGACTGTTGCCTTTTTGTGTTCTCCCTGTCTAGTACAGACTTCAGAGTCTGATTTCCACTTCATAATGCAGAATGCCTTAGTACCTGAATGAGTTCTCTCTAGTATGCTCACAGCTTACCTTTTCTGCTCTAAAATTGTAATTTAGAAGCACTGAATCACTTGTATATTCTCTTGCTTTGGTTTGAAAGACAACAGATTGTGTTCAGTTATGACTAAATATTTATGAAATGAAAGCAAACCTTAAGCTTCAGGAATACAAATAATTTGTGCAGTATTGCACTATTTCTAGTGGTCCTGATAAAACTGAAATAGATTTATCTATTTTTATTTGATTAATACTTAGATGTGTGTAACCAACAGTGTGTTTTGTGTATGTATTTCAGTAAGCCAACTAGTTTTTATGTACTCAAATACTGTACTGATATTTTTGGTGTGGGGAGAATTATAATTTAATATATAGCAGAAATTATGTTGACTTCTCATGCATGGCTCTCTACTAAATACTGCATGTAAAGGGGCAGCAGGACTACAGACAAGAGGGGTAAGCCCAGTTCTTGTGTCCTGGTTTATTACCAGGTTTGTGTCATGGAATTTGTTTAGCTGAATGATTTACACAAACACATCGATGCACTTTTGATTTTTTTCATAATCTAGTGATATTTTGATGCTAAAAGGATTTAATTTTTTTAACTGTTTATGGTTTTAGAGTAAATAATTGTTGATACATTTTGAGTAGTTTTGCCTTCTCAAAAGCTATGTTGAAAGCACTGCCCTAATTTATCAATATATCTCTACACTCACCGACCTTTCTTTAGATGAAGAGGAGAAAACCAGTCAAAGTAAGACGAAGCCCCATGCAAACGAGCTGAGTGATGGGAAAGCCAAGCCTGTTCGCCATGCTTATGTTCGCAAGCCTTTCCTGTACTCCAAGTACTTCAGTGATTCTGATGATGAACGAACTGTAGAACAGCGCCGTCAGTCCGTTGTGAGTGCGGGTTTTGCTATTGCTCACATTCTGGCCCCAAAGCTCTTTAAAGCAGAAATTCCACTTCTGGTTGGGTTGTGGTTTGTGTGAGGGGGAGTCTTCAGTTTCTTCTCCCTTAAGAATTTTTATTCCCCTTGTACTACAGCTGTCCTTTTTTCAGGTTTCCAGCAGGATGGCATGATCTGCTCTCCAGCGCGGCACTCTGCTCTTCTGGTTATAGTTTGAGGGGTTCTGGCAGTGAAAGCAATGATAGTTTTCTGTCTCCTTCCCCAAAATACAGTGACAATTTGGATGAAAAGACTAGCCCATATCTACCTGCAGCGTGCCTTCAGTGGGGTTTTTTAGTAGATCAGGCTCATGTTGAGTACTGCAGGCTAATTCATTACCCCAGCTCTTTACAAATGAAATCAGTAGTTTGTAGCAAGTGCAGCCACTGAGACTGCAAACAGAGATTTAAGCCTGTGCCCTCTGTTATGTGGCAGAGGGGCCAGCGCAGAGAAGAGGGAGTAGCAGTTCCTTTAGATTTTCTCTGTTGGCCAGATATATATATTTATAGTTATACATATGATAAATATATATCTATTGTATATACATACAAAAGAAATGTATGTTCTTTGAGAAGGTTGCATAGCTTCGGTCTGCAGTGTTGAGCAGCAAGGAAATTTGGGAACTCAGCTAATTTAACTTCACAAAAATATTAGAGGATTCCATTAACTTTTATATGATCCCTAAGGTGTATTTATGTTTTTGTTTGCCTTAGGGCTATAGTGTTCTGTATTCTATAGGGTTTAGACTTATATTTGTAGTCAAAGAATGCTCTTTGACCTAATTGTCAATAAATTGTTTACCTTGGTTTTGTATCTCTAGGCCAAAGAAAAAGAAGAGAGACTCCTTAGAAGACGAATTAACAGAGAGAGACTTGAAGAAAAACGTAAACAGAAGGCTGCAGAAAAGACAAAATCCCTAAAAAGTGGAAATCAGAATGCTAAAGGTATGAGAAGGAAAGCTGTGAGTAGCCCACACCACCCTGCTCTCACTCTGTAGAAAAGAACATTCAGCTTTGATAATGGTCATATAGGTTTGTAGTCACTTCCTTCCCTTAACAACCTAACATCTCAACAGTGATGTAACAGAAAAAATTATAATGCAAAGTATTGATACAGAATTTCTTCTTCACTTTTTCATATATCCATTACACTGCTTAAGCTCAATTAATACCTAACTTCTATTCTCTGCTACACCTTAGTACTCTCTATACTGCTTTCTGTTATGTTTATAGCTGGAACACTAATATAATGATGTCTCTGTATTTCACCATTTTTGTATTATTTTAGGAAAAAGTGGCTTGCAATTAGAAGAACCTTCGTCAAAAAATTTAGAGTCAAAAACTACTGGTACCAGCATTAAGGATGTGCTTAAAGAACAGAAATTTTTGGAAAAAAAAGTGGCCCTGAGCAGAAAAAGAAAAAGAGATTCAAGGTATTAATGTATTTGTTCAAAAGGACTTAATGTTTTGAATATTCATCTTTGCAGATTCTTTTCAACTTTGTACTTAGCCTTATCCATTTAAACAGTTTCTCTTAAAATATTTGCATAATATTGTTACTAATAAACATGAAATTCAGGCAGAAGAAGTACAGCTGGTCTAATATGTTGCAGTTCAGACTGCAGTAGCAGTCCTTGTGTGGTTTTTCACAGAATGGTAATAAAGGCATGAGAATGGAGAGCTTTTACATGTTTGTGCTAATAGGCAAGTCAAGTTGGCTTCATCTTTAGATTGATGTTTCATGCAGATATGTACCTGTGTACATAACTGTCTACATATTGGTAAATGTGGGGCAAGGAATAAGCTTACACATTTTACAGGACAACAACAGTACTGATCTCATACTAATGCTACTTGAAAGCACTGGTATTCGGGGTAATTTTGAAGCTGATATATAATTTACAAGAGAAAAGAGACTGGGTGAATTGGTTTGTCAGAAGTTTGGTGATCATGTTCTGTTTCTGTATTTTTAGTGGGCATTTCTCTCTCGCATTCAGCTTTGAAAGCAGGAAGTTTACAAAGCAGTGTTAGGCTGGTACCAATTGTTCTTTGTTAATTTGTCCAAATACCTGTTTCAGGCATGCTGAAGATAGCTGCAGAAAGAAAAATGAGCCATCTGAAGAAGATTCTAAAGAAATGCAAAAGACAAATGAGGTAGGTGTCTCTTAATTATAGATCTTACGATCTTCCTTTTAGTTCTGATAGTACTCTTTCATTTGTCCACACCAAACTGCATGTAATTGCATTCGTTCTCACTCATAAGTTTTTGCTTGCCTGTTCCTTCTGTGGTATTAGTGATCTGACATCAATGTAGTAATATTTCCTGAATTCCAGTAGCCACTGAAATGTGGTCAGTGTATTCAGTGCTGATGCATGTTGTAGTAGAACCTGAGATGCATTCTGAGCCCTAATCTGTGAAGCATGCTGGATTTTTAAAAACATCAGTGTCATTGATATGCAAAGACTTGAGCTTGATCTGTTTAAACTTCTCACTGGAAAGTTAAAGGAAAACTGATTTGTGATCCAAACACAAAAGGAAAGAAAATTTTTGTGGTGAGAATTTTATAAATGACGTTGTTTAAATTAAAAAAGGTGGGAGTGAAAGTTCAAGTAGCAGTCTAGATGTATCTTTTTTTAGGTTCTGGTGTGGTTTTAGTTTCAGATTTTTAGTTACAGTTTTGTTTTACCAGACAGTATGATAGCTATTTAAAGTAGCTTACGGAGTACTTGAAATTGCAGCTGTCTATTCAAAAACCTTTTTAAGTAGTTTTAGAAAAAATACCTTATGAAGAAAAGACAATGAAGTTCAGACAGCTTAAGGATAACTTCTTCTGCTTTAGATTTTTCCACTACAGCAAATAGTTGAAATGAAAATGGCAGTTTTAATTTCCTGACTGACTATATTTTAGATGAATGTTTATTACAATGTTAAGTGTGTTCCCTAGTGTATTGGGTTGGGGGTTTTGGGGGGTTTTTTTGAGAATTTTTGCTTGCCCATTCTGTTCAGGCACATAAATGAAGGAACTGTGTAATGTGTACTTACATACGTTTAAAAAATCTTTTGTAGATTTGTGAAAAAAATTCTTCCAAAGAATTGAAGCACAATCATGGAAAAAATGAAATCTCTAAACAACTTAGAAGACTTTCAGAATGGGGGCATTCAGCTGAGGAGAGCAAAAATGATTCTAAAGCAGAAAAAGAACATAAAAGAAAAACCTCCACTTCTCTTCAGGCTGAAGGAGCTCAGCAGGACATTGAAACAAGGGATACGAAAAAACAACTGGATAAAGTAGAAGTCAGTCATGAAGAACCACTGAAGCAGAAATCCATATCTAAGAATGAAAAACACCCCAAAAAAGATACTGACACAGAAATTCAACATGTGAGAAATTCTGCCAAAAAAGAAGCCAAGTCTTACAGAGATAAAAACGAAAAGGAAAGAACTGCTTTAGAAGATAAACTTTCTTTAAAGCACAAATATAAAGGAGATGGTATTCACAAGTCAGGTGAAGATGTTGAACTCCATTCATTTGAGCGAAGTTCGAAAGGAGAGGATGGTGGCCAGAAACATAATCAACAAATAAAGGTTTCTTCAGATGACAAATGTGAAAGAAAAAGTAAACACCGAAGTGAACGGAAAGTATCAGTAACAGGAAAAGATGGAAAAAATCCTTCTGAATCAACCCTAAAAGCTGAAGAATTGCTGAGGAAAGAAAACAAAAAAGACAGACATCTCTCAACAGACAAACCAAGAGCAGAATGCAAGACCAAAAGGTCCTTGAGTGATTCTAAGCCACAGAAGGATTCCCTAAGTGCCTCAAAGCAGCCAGGTTCAGCATCACACAGAAGGAGCGAAAGCTACTCAGAAGATAAGCATGATATAGAATCAACTAACTCTGATAGTAATGTAAAACTTGAAGATGGTGTTCATAAAGATAGACGAAGATCTAAGAGCCTTGCAGAAGACAAGATTTTGTTAAAGTCCAAGTCAAAGAGTCATAGTAAACAGTTCAAAGCATCTGAAACTGAATTACAGGAATTAACAAAACAAGACACCGGACAGAAACTAGACAAAGATAAGAGCCTGGAAGACAATGATTCAGATAAACAACACAAATCCAGGAATGAAGATAAAGGTTTGGAGGAGAGTGGTGCTGAGTTTCAGCTTGCAGGTGGCCCCCAGACAACTCAGGGATCACAAAAAGACTTTAGTCACAGAGTTAAGTTACATTCTGGAGAAAAAGGGGCCGTAAAAGAGAAACACAAAGGTGATAAAGATTTAAGTAATTCCAAACTAGAAAGGAGGTTCTCTGCTGAAGGTCATAAAAACAGAAATGTAAAGCACAGCAACAAGGAAATAAAGAAGAAGGAAGAGAGCATCAAATTGGAAGATAAAGATACTAAAGAAACCAATAATGGGCATGAAAGATTATCTAATGTGACAATGGCAGTGGATAAAAAACAAAGCAAGAAGGTATCCTGTGAAAATAGAAAAGGCAGTATATCAAACCAAGATCTGCATAAGGAGGAAAAGCAATCAGCTAGCACAACTGAAAGCAGCCAGATTCTACCCCCTCAAAAGGCAACTATGAATAATGATGACTTGCATGCTCGTCATGGGGAAGAGCTGATGGAACTTGATTTGAAAAAAACAAAAGCACAGGAAGCATCTAACATTGATGGAAAAAACATTCATAACTCTTTCCAAGCCACAGATGCCAAATGTGCAGTGAAACAAAAAGGATCTCGTTCTATTTCAAATAAGGAGTTAAAACACAGCTTGGCAGATCTGGAAGCTTTTGAATCACAGTTTCTGCCTGCAGCTGAAAAAACTGTTGAACAAGAAGATACTTCTAATAAACAAGTTGGTGCCTTAGACCCTTTGTCCAAAAAAGCTTCCATGGCTCAAGGACCCAGTAAACAAGGGACTTATAAAACAAGTACTGTGTATGAAACTAGTGGTAAAACCTTAAAGAATATGTCCAATAAGGATCCGGCTTCAAAAGATAGCAGAAGACCAAAGAATTTAAAAACTGTGATAAATTCTAGTTCAGATGATGTTCCTTTAGCAATTAATTCTTCAAGAGAAGATCCTGCTGATGCAGAGTCCATTGATATGGATATCTCAGATTTTACAGATCCTTTAGGTACCATGTCGAAAGAATGCCACAATTCAGATGGGACATCCTCACTTGAAGATACTTCCCTTTTGAAAAATGATACAGCACAGGTTGTATACGTGGAGCAAGATAGTGCAGTGCTGCGTTCTGTCATGAAAGATGATGGGGAAAACACCAGCATGGCAAACACTATGGAAAAAGTTAATGACGTGTCCCGGCCTGATGAGCAGGCAATGGAAGACAGTACAGCTGGGTTATGTAGGCAAGAAGATTACAGTGAAGCAGGAAAGTCAAAAAGCTCTCAATATAGGCAGTTGAAAAGAAAAGAGGAAAACTTGATGTCTGACATAACTGAAGATCATGGAGATGTGACAACAGAAGAATGTACCCCAAGAAGAAAAGGAAGAGAGTGCTTGAATATAGATCCTTCCACAAAGGGAGAAAGAAGCACCGTGATGGATAGTGTGGAAAAGAACAAGGTGCATGACACTGATGATATGATCCAGTCTTCCTCTGTTTTAGTGCCTGAAAGAGTTCCTGAGGAAGGTTTCAGAGACTCTGTTATAACCAATGGTCAAGAAGGGATTAATGTGGTTGGCATGGAAGACAAAAATGAAAATAATGCTGTAGGTACCAGTGCAGGAAGTAGTAAACTCAGTTCATTGTACAGCAGCCTACAAAAAACTCCACCCAGTGTGATAGGAACTAGCACAGAAAAGATCATTGAGAGCACTGCAATGGCAACTAGTACAGGAGGAGAAAGAGCTGAGGGTGCATCACATTCTGGGAAGGACAGTGTTGCTACAACCACTTGCTCAGAAGAAGAAAGTGAAGTGACAGTAATCTGCACAAGCATAGAAGCTGATGAAGGTTTCACATCAGGCATATGGGTAAAACGTAGTGAGGGCTGCAGTTTTGTCTCAGGAGCAAATATTGGTGATTGTACTGTTGCAGCAGCTGAAGAAGGTGGTGGCAGTGTTGTCACTGAAGGACTAGCGGAAAGTGAAAGCTTCCTAACAAGTACAGAAGGAGAAGAAAATGGTGACTCTACCATGGTTGATGCAGAAGAAGATGGTAAGAATTCAGTGAACCCAAGTGGAGCAGAAATTGAAGACAGTGTGAATAGTGCTGGGACAGAAGAAAAAGATGATGCTGTGACTAGTGCAGGCTCCGAAGAAAAGCAAAAGACCTCAACTTGTGTAGACACAGGCAAATCTGAAAGTTCTGTGTCCTGCTTAGGAGAAATGGAGAGCGATGGAGCTGTAACTAGTGCAGGAACGGAAACAGGTGAAGGGTCAACCAGTGGTGATAATTCAAGTGAATTTAGGGGCAATGTGACAGCTGGCCAAGTAAAAGAACACGAAGGTACTGTGACTTGCACAGGTGCAGAAGAAAGAGGTCATAACTTCATCATCTGCTCTGTGACTGGGACAGATACCCAAGGAGAAAACACTGTTACTGGTGCATGTATTGCAGTGGTCACAAACAACAGTGCCACGGCTGGAACTAGTGGTGACAAGTCTGAGGATACTGTAACTGGTGAAAGTGCAGTTACCAGCACGGGCATAACTCCTGAAGATGATGCTGAAATTTCAGCAGTCTGCACAGGGCTGGAAGACAGCAACGAGGGATTTGTAGTTTGTTTAGAAGCTGAAAAATGTGAAAGTCTTATGGACAGTACAAGGGCAAAGGAAGAAGCCAGTATCACTACAGTCAGTGTAGGTCTGTGTGATGATGAAGGTTTTGTGACTAGTACAGGCTCAAAAGAAGAGGATGAAGAAGGTGAGGACATTGTGACCAGTACAGGAAGAGGAAATGAAGAAAATGAGCATGCTTCTACTTGTACAGGAGTAGAAAGTGAAAGTGCCCTAATTTGTATAGGTGCAGAAGAAGGTGAAAGTTCCATTATATGCATAGTTGCTGAACAAATGGAAGCTGAGTCAGGAGTGGCTGGCACAGATATAAATAAGCTTGCTGTCGACAGCATGACAAGTGCAGAGAAAGAAGCTAATTGTGGCACAGACTACAAAAGTGACAAAGGCATTGTTGAAAGCAGTGTGACCAGTGCAAGTGCTGCAGATGAGGGTGCCTTAGCTGCACAGAAAGGAAAGTGTGAAGGTACCTTGCTTCCCTCAGATGCTGAGGAATGTGAGGGTCCCATGACTAGTGCTATGGCAGTGCAAGATAAGACACAGTTTGGTGCTGAAGACAAACATGAGGATGCCATGACTTCCTTTGACAGCAGAGAACTTGATGCCTCTATAAGTAGTGCAGTTCCAAAGAAAGATGAGACTTCTCTTACTCCTGCTGACAGAGAAGTAAAAGTTAAAGGTGATGTCATCTCTACCAGTACAGTGGAAGATGCTCCTTTACATTCAGCCACAGATGCTGAGGAAGGTCCTGTTGCTGTTGCAAGAGTAAATGAAAGTGAAGAAAGCTCTATGATTTTAATAGACACTGAAGACACAGTGCCTATGCCCAGCACAGCTACAGAGTTTAAAGAGTGTGTGAATACTTCTGGCAGTAAACAGGAAAAAGATGAGTGCACTATGATTTCCACCAGTATTGTGGAGGAATTTGAGGCTCCTATGTCAAGTGCAGCTATTGAATATGATGGTCAGCTCCCGTCTGTGAAAATAGAAGAAACAAATGAGAATGCTGTGGTTTCTGTAGATATGGAAGTGTATGAGGTTCCCATGCCTAGTGAATCCAGCACAGGGGATGATAATGGTGATGATGGAAGTCACCCAACTGCTAGTGGCAAGGAAGAAAAGGATGAGTGTGCTATGATTTCCACAAGTGTTGTAGAAGAACAAGTAATCCTAATGTCGAATGAAGTCACAGAAGAGGTGATTCAACGTATCTCAGACACAGAGTCAAAGAATGAAACACTAATGATCTCTACAAGTACAGCAGAATGTTTTGAAGCTCCTGTGTCTAGTGTAGCTATGCAAGATGATAACAAACTCACTGCTTCAGAAACAGAAGGAAGATACGAAGCTGCTATGATCACTACAAGCATGACAGAAGAATGTGAGATAGTCCTGATCAGTGCAGCGCCACAAGCTGAAAGTCAACTCATTGTAGCAGGAGATGAAGGTGCCATTCTCTCTCCAAATGCATCAGAGGAATGTAGGGTGGTGGAAACCACTGGAACTGCAGATGAACAGTTTGGACTAACTGCTTTCAATGCAGATGGGAAAAGCAAAGGTTCTGTGATTTTTGTGGGAAAATGTGGAGCTCCTGTGCTAAGAGTTGCAACTGACAGTGAAGATCAACACACTGCTTCAAATACAGAAGAGAAGGAGGAGGGGCCAGTGATCACTCTGAGCACAATGGAAGAATGTGATAGTCTCTTCACCTTTACAGTCATAGAAGAAAGTCAACTTGCTGCTGAGAGTACAGAAGTAAAAGACAAAAGTGAAGAAATTTTTAATACTGATAACCAGATTGAATGCATTCTTTCAACTCCAGGCCCAGAAAAAAGCGGGAATTCTTTGCTTGTTACTGATAGAGAGAGCAAGACACATGAGAGTGGGGTGAGAACAGAAGCAGCAGCATCTCACGCCACAGTAGACAGCGAAATCACAGAAACAGATGAAAATGCTGTCAACCTCATGAGTGTAGATGAAGCCCTTTGTGTGGAGATTAGTACGGAGACTGCCGAGAGTCCTTCCCCAGAGGCAGGTGAGGACGATGAGCACGCTGAAGATGTTTTGCATGAGGATGTTACATCAGAACTCTCTAGTACAATTTCAGAAGCAGTAAGAGAGAGTGAAGCTGTAAAGAATGTAAACAATGAATTAAATTCAAACATGCTTTTAGAAAGTGACTTTTCTGAAATAAGGACTCCCCTGCCTAAGACACAGGCTCTTTCTTTAGTTTCTGCAAATGAAGTGACTGTAAACACCAGCCATGGTGAAGTAACAATAGAAACAGAACTAGGGAAAAAAAGAGACCTCACTTTGTTGCATGTAGAAAAGCTACATGACAGTGATGACAAAACCAACTTGGTCAAAACAGATGATACTAGCATCGAAGTTACTTTTCAGAAAAGTAATGCAACCTTTAATTCAGGTGAGGATTTTTTTTTTAATTCTTCAGTTTATAAGTTGTCGTGGACAGATGCATTTTACCATTATAGTTAGAAATAAGTTCAAATAATAACTGTTAAACTATACCTTACTTCTTCATTAGTTGCAAAATGGTTATTAATATGCTTAAGAATTTGTGACAAAGAAGCATGTGATTCTGGGCGAACAGTACCAGTTGAGCACAATTACCTGAATTGTGTTGGAAAACAAATATTGGAGCACAAGAAATTATTAAAATACAGTGACTTTAAGTTGTCAGCTAATACATAAAGTTATTTGCAAAAGGTAAGTATTGTGGAGGTACATGTTGGTTTTGTTACTAATTTGTTACAAAATCCAGAAACGTTTTTTAGGAAAGAGGATGCATTTCATTTTGACATATGTTCATCATTTTAGAAAAGTAACTTCACAGTGATTTTGAAGGTTAAGACTGGGCATCCTTAATCACAACTGCAGATTTTCTCTGGGTCATTATTTAGTGGTCATGTTCAGATTCAGTGTATTACACTTAATTTTGTCCTGTGAATAGACTTGAAATGATTCTGCTTTGTGTTACAAAGGAATCAGCCAGTTATCCCAAATAAGTATTTTAAGTGAGCGATAGATGTCTATTTTAAATAGAAAATTGTAGTATATGGCATTAAGGATATCATACTCTATATCTTGATCTGTCTTTCCTATGCTAACATTTGAAGTGAATCTGCCTGGTTACTGGTTCCTAAAATACACTGTAAATGAACATCCTACTATTTTTGACCTTGCATCTCTTTGACCCTCTGAAGTACCTGAAGCTCCAATTTTTTTAAAAATAATGAACTGTGTAGATGCTATAATGAAGTCATTATTGTGACTTCATTATAAATTTTGGAGAAATTAAACTGTAGAAAAATCTGTTTATGCCACAGAAAGTGGAATGATGCTGATCAAGTACTGTTTTTTAAATCTTTTCCTTCTCATCTCTGTCTTTGCTATAATTTAAAAAACATTTTATAATGTGGGTTTACATCCAGTTTCTCAAAGAGTGGCTTTATTCTCTAGTTTTATTGCCATTTGGGTTGAGAAACCTGTCTCTGCAGATTTTGGGTTTTTTCTAGGAAAGATACTGGTTTAGTAAGCTTGAAAAGTCTTATTTGCTGTTTATACAAGTGGCAAATGAGCCATGAAAGTGTAAAATGATATACAGTAAAGTATTCCTATCTCAGTGCTTGCCTCAATCCTTGTTGTCCACTGAGTACCTTTTGTAAATGGTAATGGTACTTCTTCTGTGAACTGCAACCATGATTTAATCACTTCACATACGTCATTAGTGAATTATCATGTTGTAACTTCTTTTTGTTTAGGAAAAGCTGTCTAAACAGGCTTCTGAAATAGGTTTCCAAAAATGCTGTAGAAATCACGTGACAATGCTGTTGCCATGGCCTGTTTTTAAGATGTTATAAAGCATACACTTGTTCCCATGGGGAATGAAATGGGAAGGGGTTTTATGATTTTCTGAAACCACAATGATACTAACAGGAACTACATAGTTTTTAGTCTCTAGAAATTGGACATTTTCAGTGGTTATGGTTCTGGAGCTGACAAATTCAGACCTAACTGTCACTTAAAGCAAAATATATCCTTAATATTAACTCTTAGTTCTGCATTTATTAATGCAGAAGCAGTTTGCTGTTTGGAATTTGGTTTAAAAAATCTGTTGATGCTTCCTTTTTGAAGGAAAAGCAAGAAGAAAAAAACAAAGTTAGAATTCATAAACAAGCAAGAAAAAAAAGCCAAAGTCAGAATTCATAAATAAGCTGTGGTAAATCCTGATACCCCATATTTTCCAAGCCTTTTGTATTTAAGGAAAACATAGCAGTACTTGTGTTCTTGCAGATGCCAAGTTCAGGTTTTATTGAGCTGGTTTGCTGTAAACAGACTGGCTATTGTTTCTCTTGTCACAGGAAGGGTTTAAATTCATGTGCTGAATTCATGAGGTAGTACTGAGAAATAACATTCTACTGTAGCATGAGATAAATGCATAATGTAATCTGATAATTTTAACATATTTGTATTTCATTAGGCAATAATGCAGCCTTACCAAAGTTGGCAGAGGAACTAGAGAGTACCTTGAGAACTGACAAGGTATTTATGTTATTTTGAAACTTTTTACTGCACTGTTTCTTGCTTATTCATACATCTTGCTTGGATTTCCTCATGTACTTTTTGATTTTAAAATGGAGATTTACAAATTTAAACTGGAGAGCTTTGAAAGAGTAATTTCACAGATTAGTTGGCTGTAGTTTTGTAAGCTGCTGGCTTTTAAATTGTGGACTGTCCATGTTATTCTGTGCTAGGAGTAATTCCCTCCTTCAGCCATACTCTATCTGTGACTGAGACATTGAAGCTTGTTTTTTTAAAAATCGGTCCCTACTGTGTGCGTGTTGCTTGATAGTGCTTGTGAAGTGGTCACGTGTACCCCAGCTCTTAGAGCTGCAAATGTTGGGTTAGTCCTTGGAACCAGTGAACAAACCTAAACCTGCTCTGCTGTTCGTTGCATCGCTTCCTGGTCGGTCTTCAGACTTGCACATCCGTGTGTTTGAGCAAGGCTTGCTGCTGTTGTGCTCTGATAACTGCAGCCCATTTATCTGCTGTCACAGAAGGGTGGTGCACCCTGGATAATCGAGGGTGTTTGGCCTCATGGTCAGCTTGTGTAAGGCCAAAGCTGAGTCTGCATGGCTGGGCTGTGTTCCATAGCAGGCAGGATTCCACATGGTTTAGTTCTTACTCAGATGCAGGAGTGCATTCAAGTGCCTTGTCAAGCTCTGAGAATAAGTTTTTGAGGGATAACATGGTTCAGAAATTCAGGCATCTATGGAAGGGTGGACTTCAGGAAAGTGGAAGTCAGCTTTGTTGTGGTGGGAATTGTTGATAATTCCATCTGCAAACAGCTGCACTGTTTACCAGCATAACATGGTTCTAGAGTCAGTATAACCATAATGTGGAACTGGATCTGAGTTTACAGTGTTTAGATCAAACTTAATACACTTGGCTGCATATAGCATTATTTATGCACTACTTTTTTTTTTTTTTTTTTTAAAGCAAGAAAACCTAAAAAAACCACCCGAAACCCAAAACTACCTTGCTTTAGGTAGCAGATCCTTTTTTTTCCTTGTATAGATGAACATTTCTAGGCTATTAGAGTAGGTGTTTCACCTTGCATTCCTGAAATCTGCTTTTTTAAACTAATCTCTGGTACTAATGTTAACTCTAAGGTCAAATCTAAATACTGTACTGTTGAACTTAGCTCTGTTTCTTCTTAATATTTGTACTGATGTCTTAATAAGAAAGCCTTTGAAGACTTTTATAGCTCATGATAAGACAATGTTCATCATGACATGAAGGAGCAGAGTGAGAGATACTTGTTCTGAATATCTGCAGTATTTGTTTTTTTTGATTTTGCGTTTAGTCACAACAGCCTGAAAGTGCGAGAAGCGAAGAGGGATGTGTGGATCTTCAAACGAAGGAATTGCAAAAAGGTGACTTTTATACTGACAGCAAATTACTTTCTTGCTGAAAGGACTATTACTTGTGATGGGAGGGTTGCAGATTTGTTATATACGATGTATAAAGGAATTGAAAAAAGCCTTCAGAAATCTTTGAATGTATCTAGGAGTTCAGGAGGCCTTAAATTTGGTTTGTGGGAAAGGATGGTTAGACTTTTCTTCCAACACGATATGCCGAAAGTAGGAAAGGACTTCTAAATTTGAGATTTAAAAAAAAGTAGGCTGCTAATATTCTACTTAAAATCAATAAATAAAAAAAAAAATTTGTCCAGGACAGATACAGAGACTTCCCCAATGGATGGCTTTCTTCCTTATAGTTTAGAACATCCTGGTTTTTAGGGTACAGTGACAGGCCATGTGAGGATATGAAAACAGTAAGTACTATATGACGAGTCAAAGACTTTACAGAATTCTTTTTTTTTCTTCTTACTCTCTAAAAGATTAAAATAATTGTAACCATCCACTCAAATTTGAAGAGCAGTTGTAAGTAGGTAATCGTATAGTTAGAAACCTCAATTAGTCAACTTGGATCTGTGCTCAGTAATTCCTTTTCCATGTACTTAAACTAATCTTCAGTAGGACCAAAACTGAAAAAGTCCATTCTTCCCAAACCCAAATTATGCATTGCAATTGCTTGTGTTTCCTGTTAAAGGAGAAACAAATGCCTGCTTTGTGCCCGTGTTGATGGATTTTGTGCTCCAGATGCATTACAAAGATGTTTATAACACTACCAGATGAGAGCTAATCCTCAGTTATTGGAATGATAAGCAGAACTAAAATGAATCCCAAGAGGTACCAGTGTTACTGCTGCTTGTATTGTCCAGGGAGGTTAAAGGTGCATTTCCTCTAACAGAAAGTTGCAGCTGAAAGCCTACATGCTGTGAAGGGACACACTGTTAAGCTCACTTCTAAATTTTTAGGCATACCATATAGAAAACAAAAACAGCAATAAAGTGAGATATGAGCATCAGTATAAAACTTTGGAATTTTTTTTTTATTCTCATGTATGTCAGATTCATATGCCTGGTTATGAGGTGGTGTATATTCAGCTGAGTGATAAGAGACATACTCTGCTTGCAAGAAAGCAAATGTAAACCCTGAGAATTGGTTAGAAGAATGTAGACTTCTGAACAGCAGATCTAAAATTTGAACAGGTTTTTCTGTACTGTAAGGTTTCTTTGAAGTGCCTTTAAAACTCTTCCAATCACTCAGTCACCAAGACCATATTTAAAATTTTAAATGTGCAGATTGAACTAGCTGAGATAATCTTGTTTCTTGTAAAATGTTTAACAAAAGTCCATTTGTTGTGTAAATCGTGTTGGATATGACATGCTGAAGACTAATGCTTTGTGGATCTTGGTAGAGAGGTTTTTTTCTCCCCCACAATAATCTCTCTTATATGTATATATGCATGCATATATACATACAGCTCAACATACGTAAAAGGAAGTTGTTTAAAAGACAAATGTGTGTCCTGTCATGAGTATGAACAGCAGACACAGTAGTTTAGTAGTCCAAGATTCATTGGAATGTAAACAAATCATTGCTGTTTGAGTGGGTAGGAACTAGCTCTTCATTTGACACTGCTTTAAAAATTGAAAGATGTGCAACTCAGCAGTATAGCTGTAGAATAATCATGGCTAAATCATGGAGATTTAAGAAATGAGCTACAAAATACATAAAACTCTGTGTAAAAAAAGTGGGTTTATTTGATTTTAGGTTTATGTTTTCTGTTGTAGCTAAAGGGAAAGTTGCTTGAAATGTTTTAGCAGCTTTTTTAAATCAAGGTATTAATTTGGTGCTTTTATGAGTCAGATTTTAAGAACACTTGATAGAGCAGCTTCTTTATAATTCTCTTTGTGTATTGAAAGTTATGGAATACTTTGAAGACTCCAGACCACTCATCAACTCTGATAATTAATTTTCCTATTTTTGTGATATGGAAGACTGATGTTCTACTTCCTCAGAGTTAGAGTGTAGTAGAATTTAGCAACTGAATAATTTCCTTACATGATTCTATCAGCTACAGGTCTCGATTAGAGAATTATGCAAACTTTAGTTCTCTGGAAGCATTAATATATCTTAAGCACTTTTTACTTCATCCCATGATCCAGTGTCTAAGATTGTGATGGATGAAATTCTGATTGAAATGGTAGAACTATATTTGAAAAGACAAAGTCACCATAAATTTTGAAGATGACAGCCCCTTCATTGCCTATATTTTAATCATAAAGTGATTTTCAGTTATCTTATGCTCAGAAATTTATATTCTTGTTTTGTGGGTATATTGTTAAAGAGAAGATTGGATATCTCTTACTTCCAGCATTGAAAATAAGTTTTACATAGTTTCAGGTTCTCTGAAATCCTTTCAGGGAGGTGATGTAGAGGATATTATTATACTTTGCACTTGCTTAGCTTTTCTGATTGTGTTAAAATTATTTTTAATAGATATGCTGCAGAGGAATATTCCTTTAGAAACCTCTCATGTAAGTACTTGTTTTTTAAACTTGAGCTCTAAATCTGTGCTGCTGTTCTCATACTTGAATTTACTTCTATTTACATTAAATATTCTCTAAAGGAAAATACTATTTTTGTATATGTAGAGCCCATGTTTATTGAGATTCTGCAGCTGTGTATGCTGATGTCTAATTATTCTTTCAAATCTTCCAGTAAATGAATAGAATCTTGTATTGTTGTTCCATAGTCTATGACTGTTTCAAGACTGTTAACTAGCAGAAGAAAGAAGCTTGCCTAATCTCCATGAGAGTACAGGAAAAAAAAATAGGGATTATTCTTGGAAGTTGTGATGAACTACTTTTAAAACATGTAGTAGGTGGCTTAATTCTGAGACTTTTTTCAATACAAGTATCAGTTGAAAATTCTGAAAATACTGCAAGTTTGAAGTTTTTTGATCATGCTGTTCTGTAGAAGGAATGTTACTTGAATTCTAGGAATAAATTCCTTTTGTAACAGCCGCTTTCCATTTTAATGTGTGTTGTACTTGGTAGGGAAAAGTTCCTCCCTTCTGTGTTTATAAGCTTCATGGAAAAACAAGTTACCTTTCTTCATGTTTTGTGTGTAGATGGAAAACCTGGCTACCCAGATAACTGAAGAACATAGATCTAGAGGAATACAATGTAAATCTTCAGAAACAATGGATAAAGAAAAATGTAAGTGAGACAGAAGTACATGAATTTGTGCAAAGCTTTTCTGTGGCAAAACCAGTTTCTGCTGTGGTTAGGCCATAAAATGGTATTTTTGAGAAAAGAATGGAATAGGGAAATTCAAAACTTCAAAGCAATTTATATTCCCAAAACAACTTCTAATATTACAGTTAATATATTTGATAAAAATATTAGAACAGATTTAATTTCTGCACAGAAGAGCTTTATAGTCGTTTTTTGAATCATAAGTGAAGAAGCATTTTTTGTTTGGTCTGTAAAATAATTACTAATTTTATCCTTTTAAAATAAAAGATAAGCTGATCATCAGGAAAATATAAACATTGAGTAGACTTGGGGGGGATGGATGCTTTCTTTTCTTAGGTTAGAAAGAAATAAATTTTAGTGTAGCCTTTTATTCATCTGGAAGCAAAAAGTGAGAAGGAATTCAGTCCATTGAATGGCATAAACATTTCTAAATTAAATTTAGATGCAGTTAACATCAAAATAAGTTGGGCATTTTGTTGATACAGTGGTTACAAGACTGGCAGTGTAATATCTCTTCAAGCTCTGGATTCAACTTCTTTTGTCTTTTCAGCATCAGAACAAGTCAGAAAAATAGTGTCATTAATAACATGTTTTATAAGAGCTTTTGTTCCTCTTCTAAGAATTTTGATTTGATGAAGTGAGTGCTTAAAAGTCATGTATTCCCACATAGCATTAACTGCTTTCCCCGTCTGTGAGTGAGTTGAAGTTGAGGTTGCTGTTGTGTTTCTTGATGTGTTACCTACCAAATTTCAATTTTGAGCTTATCTTTAAAAACAAACAGGCAAACAAAACGTACAAGAAACATGTAATTCTCTTTTGTTATTGTGTTGTTTCAGGGATTGTTAGAATAACTTTGTATTTTTGTTAGTAGGAGGTTGCTTTTCAGACTTTTGTATCTCAGTAATAGTGAGGTGGTATAAAAGTGACACAAAAATATGACGAAAGCAGAAGACACTTTTTTAACACTTCGATTTTCACGTGCTTTTGCAGGCAACCAGCTAATTGCTCAGGATGTGCCAAAAGATGATGAACAAAGTCAGTGTTCCAAAATGAAACCTGGTAATATCAAGGTATTTTCAAGAACTCTTATGTTCTGCAATTGTAAAGATGAAAATCTTAGTTGTTATTTCTTCAGCAGTTTATTTTGGGAGGTGTTTCCATAATTAAGCTACTTTTGCATTGTCTTGAATACAAAAGAACTGACTAGCAGATGATACTTTTCGGTGGGGGAGACAGTTAAAAAAAAATAAAAAAGGCAGGGATCTGTGTTGAATCTCTCTGAGGTGTGGAAGACGAAGAGGGCTGAGTTGCACAATAGTTAGGAGCTGGGGATATCATGGAGCATTGTTGGATGCCAGCTCTCGGGTCAGTTCAGTGTCTACATGGACATACTGATCTGAGATCTTCAAGAGGGTGTATTGCTCTTTACTGAGTTCTGACTTTGTACCAATTCCTGCAAAATCAAAACAGGAATTAGGACAAAATAGGTATTATTTTAGGAGTCCATGTATTGTATTTGGGACTATCTCACCCACTGATTTGTGATGAAGCTTCTCAGCATCAAAGTTTTCGAGACGGTACAAAATCTTGATGAGTAAAATAACTACTTATGTATGAGAGTGGGGTGGTTTTTTAGTGTAACTGGCAATGATTTTTTTATGTTTAGTAAAATATCTTTCCTCTCTTGTTTCAAAATAATGTAGGAAGTTATTTCAGGTGATGCAGCAGAAGTGTCCAAAGAAATTGATGTAACACAAACATGTCTTAGAACTACTGTGGAAGAAAAAGGTAATTAAACTGCCCATTATGGCAGATTTTCTGAACCCCTGCTGAAAGTTCATTTCTTTCCATTTGAATGATTTTTGAGAAAAATTGGGAACTTGATCCCAAGCAAATATACATGCATGTATTCTCTAGTTGATTTCTGCTCTATTACTGCTATCAAATAATGCATTAATCTTAGTTTCTTTATGGGTGAGAAAAGTTTTGATGTTTCTACTGTTACCACCCATTCACTCCATTATTGCTTCAGAATGTATCTTGGGTAGGAGAGCTAATGGGAAATAAACAGGTAGGTGGGGAAACTAGAACAGTCAGCATTATGTGATAAGAACATCTCCTGACTCTGACAGCAAGAGCTGTCCTGTATAGAAATCCATGACATAACTATCAAATAAGTTTTGTTTCTGTAAAGTACCCACCAGAAAAGAGCACAAGTTGCACTGCTGTAATTCACTTAATTGCATTAAAATAAATAATAAAAGATGGTGTGTCCACATTATTGGTGTGGCTTTTATGTTACTTCAGTCTGTCTTTGTGGGAACAATCTGAGAATGTTTCCTGATGTTAGTTTAACCTATTAATAGTTTTGTTTCTCATGTGACCAGGTTGACAAGTCTGAATCTGTTCTGCAATGTATGTTTTACATATATATACACACACATATATATATATATATATATGTTCTGCAATATCTGTTCTGCTTATATCCTCAGCTTCCTGTTTCATGGAACATGTGAGAAAATCGAATAGGGGCTTGTATTTGTCCTACCATTTTATAGTATGTCACAATTGTGAGCTTTTGCTTTTACCTTAAAAACAGAAGACCTTCCTAACTCATCTGGTGTTAGGGGGAAGCCTTTGGCAGACCAGTGCACTGTTACTACAAGGCAAACAGTGTTGATTTCTGATGGGTGTTTTTAGGGAATTTTGGGCTAAAGAATTAAATAACACTTTCAGTGTGGAGGTTGTGGCTTTTAATATTTCTTTTGCCTAATAATACAAAGGTATACAATTTTTTTTTCTTTCATTTTGTATGCGTGAAGATGAATTTAACATTGAACAGGAAATGTCTGAAAAGAAAAAGCAAAGTCTAGAATCAAATGAAAATTCTCCAGAGGTGAGTGGTCTTATTCATGGTAACTCACTGAGATATAGTGCAGGTTCACAGGACTCTGTCTTTGTAGTACATAACTACTTCGTATTTTGTTGACATCAATATTAAAATTGCCTTCACCTACTAGGTAATAGTTGTGAAGATTTGTTTGGTACTATAAAGTATCAAGGACTTAGAAGCTCTGTCACAAAGTATAAACTCCAGACCAAAAGACATCACTGTCTCCCTACCAAAGTACGACTACCTCTCTTCCTTGGCTTAATAGTGCTTAGAAAATGTTTGGAAAGCAATTGTATAGAGTTGTATTGTATAGAAATCATGTTTTCTGAAAACTTTGTAATTGATATGGACAGTTTAGTCATTAACAAATACAACTTGCCTTTCAAAAATACTGTCTTTCAATAATCTTATTGTTTAATAAAATTTTAATAGTTCTTTGTATTATCTCCTGGGCACGTACTTGAGATATTCTACAGTATGGGTTGTAAATAAATGTCTGAACCCTCAAGATTAAAATTGATGCTGGCCTCCAGAAAGAAACACTGTTCTCAGAAAGGTCTTGGGTTTCATCATTTGGGGTTTTTTGCCTCAAATTTGAAAGTAGAAGAAAATTTAAGACTACATTTTTATATCTGTTCACTTGACACTTGAGTCTTTAAGAACCAATATGGGGGAGATTCTGCTAAACTTCAGTAAATGCTGAATGAAGCATTTAATGTTTCCTTGTATATAAGAGAAAGTCTGTTATTGGGGATTTTCCAATCTGAGCATCTGACTGTATTTGTTACTTAAAAGTTCTAATTCAAGGCTTAAAACTTCAAAGGAAGGGGTCTTTTTTTGCTGAAGATCCCATTTATATAAGGAATATCAGCAATCTGTGTATTGAGATAATTAGGATATTAATTGTTTGAAGCCTGTGCTCAATGTACAGGATGTAGCCTGTGCTAGATGGCACCAGGGAAAGGGGCTCATGGGATGTAAAGTCTGGAGTTCTTGTACAGGGTAAGCCAGCAGCATTTGTGAGACTTAGTGATAAAGATCTTGGGGCTAAGGGAGCAGAAGACACTGCATTCTCAGACACACTTTGTGTCTGAGTCAAACCACTGAGAATTTGGTATAATTGGGAGTTGTCTTGTTTCTTTTCAGCTGTATTAGTTGATTTCATAACAGGCAGTGTCTCTTGCTATTAAACTTGCCTCATCTATTTTTTAACTGAAAAGTACTACTTCTGCCACTGTCACATTATGAATTCAGTTAGCAGTCTTTGTGTTGCTCAAATGCCAAATGTCAGTTATAGTAAGTAAAATATTTTTGTCCTTTATTTTTAATAGGAAAATCAGCCTGTAGTAGTGAAACGCAAAAGGGGACGGCCTCGTAAATACCCTCTTGAAGCAGTACAACCTGGTGGTAAGTAGTTCATAATATCTGTGTGGGAAAACAAGGATAATAGTGACATTCAAGTTCTGAACTCATATTTCTTCCCTCAGGTGGGGAGTCAAAAGCTGATATGAGCACTGGGAATGTAAGTGCCTTTATTTTGTTTGGGTGCGTTTAAACACAATATTTCAAGAGCCATTTATCTGTTTAACAGTTAACAGCATTTCATAAACATCTTATGGAAAACTTGATAACTGAGCTCAGTCTAAGCAAACAAAAATTATTAATAGTATCTCTTAATATAGCTGAACTTTTAAAGTAAAATACAGTGTCAAGTCAGAATGTAGCAAATTACCTATCAGCTTCACACTTAGTTCACTTAATACAAATCTAAGCGTTACACTAGCAATAAATACCTGAGTGCAGGGTGAATTTTTGGTGGTGTGCATATGTGTCTTTTAGTTTGTGCTGAGAGTAATTTTGGCCTGAAGAGCGAGGGTGACTTTATTTCAAAAACTATTTTTTTTTCTCCTCTACTGAATGTATAATAATAATAGCACATGGAATCCATAGCTGTAAAATAAAATATTATGTAAAGCAGTTGTGTTTTATATATATATATTGCAACATTACAGTTCATGCAAGAGATAGAGACATACTGGTGAATAACCTAGGAGCTCATGAAACACGTCTTGTCTTTTAAAGCTCAGTGGTAGTTTTATTTTGTAACCCCTGTGGAGATTATTCGCAGCTAAGAAAGTGGTCTGTTGGTATTGTTTCTGCAGCCCAGTTGGATTGCAGTTCCAGTTGGATTACAGCACTGGACAGTCATGGGTCAGGCATGTTTGTGGAGTACAGCCAGTTGGATGTATTCTGGTTAAAGTCTTCTCTCTAGAGGACTGCTCTATTTCAGAATCCATAGAAAAGGGGGGATTTTAAAAATGAAGTTGTGTTGAAACACAGGTTTTCTTCCTGCTTGCCTGGTGAGGCACCAGCTGGTATGGTTGTTAAAAAAACTGGGAATTTACTTAGTTTATGGATAAAAGGAATTATTGTCTCTGTTTGTTCTGCCCTCATATTTCAGGCAGCCCTTTGAGTCCTGTCCCTTCTTACAGGTTGTCTGGAATTCTGTTCCAGAATTCCTAGTCTTTCCTAATTGATTTTTTCAATATTAATTTAATGAAACATAATTTGAACTGATGGGGATTTTGGTATTTGGTTTTTCTGTTTTGGTGTTGTGGGTTGGTTCTTGTTTGGTTGTTTTTTGGGGCGTTTTTTTTGTCCAGTTCAGGATTAAAATTAATTTTAAAATCACATTCAAAAATAGATGTATCCTCAGTACTGGAACAGAATCATCTTAGTCTGGTTCAGGTGTTTAAAGGTCTTGTACTTCCTAGTGATGAGTGAGTGATTGGTGTCAGCTGCAGGCTGGCTCAGGGAGGAGCGATACCTGCCCTCCATCTGGGACAGGGGCTCTCTAAGGTGAGATGCCTTTGCAAAGACAGTTTCCCCAGGGCTGCTCTGGGAACACGTTGCTACTTTAGAGGAACCACAGGCATCCTGGTCTAGTCATTCAGTGGTGAAAGCACTGAAGTTTTTGGACCGTCATCGTAGGACATTGTGTAATTATATATCGCTTTTTCTGCATTGTGAGTAAATAAACAATTTCTGGTAACTTGTAGTTCTGTAAATCTGGATGTGGGATTACATGAAGTGACTGTATGAAACTTTTTTGTTGATAATTAAATACTCAGAAGTGGTTTTGACTGAAACTGCTTTTATTGCAATGACTTTGGTGTCAGCTTACTGGAAGTTCTGTGGTTTGTTTAGGGGTTGATTTGACTTTGGTCTTTTATTTACCATAATAGAAAAACACATCTCTCTTAAACTCAGTACAAACTTTACGTGCTCTTTAGTGTTCACATTTTCTAGATAGACAGATTAATTCTACAATGAATGTGAGCAAGTTTCTCTGATAATGTAACAAACACAATGCTGATTTTTCTGATTTTCTTTAAATTAAAAAACCCACTTTTTTTAATTTCAGCTGCAATCTCCTACCTGTGCAAGTAGAGGGAAAACACCTCAAACAGGTAAGCAAATGATACCTGCCTCAACTTATAAAACAAATGATGGAAGCAATAGAAGAGGGTTTTCACAAAAATCACATGGGTCCTTTTTTTGTCTGTGAAGAGCTGTCCCTAATTGCTACCAAGTTTTTCTTTTAAAAAAAAGAGCAGCTTGATAAGAGCTTAGTTCAAAGATGCAGCAGCATTGCTCAGTGCTGAATAATGCATTGCAGAATATACCAAATGACTGAGTGGGCCAAGTACATGGCAGAGCTTTGGAGGAGGGTAGGTACCCCATCAGACTGGCTCTCAGTGTCTGTTTTCCATTTCTGTGTGTACAGGGAGTATCAATCACACTTACTACATTACATTACAAATTTTCTTCAGTCAATTGTTTTATCCATGGATATGTGTCTAAAGATCTAAGGGTATCTTCAGGGGATATTTCTTCCCCTTTTCACAAGTGCTATAAGATCTTTGGAACATGGTTGCTTAGCTTGACTCAAAAATGTACTTTAAGTGCTTCAAACTAAAATAGAATTAAGTGAAATACCTTTCTGTTTCTCTTTCCCAATTTTTCTTGTGTATAAGGTTTGAACTGCACTGGTTGTTTAAATGTGTCTTTTTAATTATGGTCATTTGTAAAGAAAAAAAAAAAAACAACTTTAAAACCCCATTTTAGAAAGCAGGTGAACTGAAAAGTAAGTTAAAAAATGGTTTGTAAACAAACACACAAAAAATCTGAAAACCCAAATCTTCAAAACAAATCTTCTGGAGTTTCCTAAAGTTTCTAGAGATACACTAATCTGGCTGCACTGCATATGTGGACTGTTTCTTATTTTCTCCACATTTGTTAAAATGCCACCTTTAATCCATATGCTTCAGAATTGTGTCTGGAGGGTTAGCTAGTTGTGTAGTACTTGACTTCTGTTAACTGCAAAGAGAACAGACAAGAATGTGAGAATGAAATAAAAGTGCATTCTGCTTTGCTTTTTATTCAGAAGGACATACACCTGACTGTGTACTTAAAGTTTGAGTGTGTTTTGTAATATTTCTGCGTTCCGGGTAAAAGGCTGTTAATACCACAGCAATGTTAAGAGGAATGTGTAAACTGGAATGTACTGTTAAATTTTTCATCCTGTATTGGCATTCATGAGCATGAAGGGGTTGAGAACCCCTGGCAAGGAAAAGGAAACCAAGTTAAATCCCTCTGTGTAGTTCATTTACTCTGGGTTTCTGGGTGTTCTGCATGAGGATTTGCAATAGGGACAGACCCACATGCAGAGTTTTATTTTTTGTCACTACAGCACATGCAGTTAAGAGACATGTATTTTCTGAGGGTATCATCCTCCCATAACACTGACACTGAACTTTAAACTAACTACTTAGCACTAATCAACAGTTGCTGCTCTAAAATTATTATGATTTTTAGATACTATTTTTATACTTGCCTTTAGGCAAAAGTCCAACATTTTCATAATTTAAAGAGGGTTGTCTGTTAAAGGTATGTCATGGATCTAGATGGGTTTATTCTTCAGTCAAAAACTCATTTGCTACAAATTTGCCAAAATGTACCAGAATTAGGATGTATCTCTTTTGAACACAATAGAACTAATACGTGCTGGTATGTATTATGCATGTGCTTATGTTGTTGAAGAGCTTAATACACTGGACAGTCCTATGTTTTGTTTCACTTATTTTTTGAATACTTAAATATAATGTGTTTTACTTCATTTGCTTTTGTATAAAAGTTTTTCCCCATAACCTTACAAAGGAGTACCAAGAAGCTTGCATGTGAGTTTTAGAATATGTTTCTGCTCTCTGAGATCTATTTTAGATCCTTAGCATTGACATTCTTTTGTTTGTTCTCTCAGTCTAATTGGTGACAGTTTTAGATTTTGTGTCCTCTTCTATTTAGCTTTTGGAAATGAGACTGCAATTTCATGGCAGAGGAAAAAAGATACAATATCTTTTATTTAGGTTGCTTCTCTTTTCTATTGCTGAGGATTTTTATCCTTGCGGTGTTAGAGATAATTCTGTTTGACAGAGTTCAAAAGCTTTGTAAGGCATCACAGAGTTAGGGTAGAAGTGGTAACCGTTGAGAGAAGCCAAGTTGAGACATGGGATTGTAGAGTTAAAAATCGGCTTTAACATGGATAGGCTAGCCTGTAAAAATTACTGAGCTGGAAGTAAGACGTATTTCAGCAGAGGAAGTAGTGTAATTTGTATTTTAGAAAGGTTTTAAGTTGTGTCTTTTTGAGCTTCATCTCTAGTCATTGGTGCTTTAGCATGAGCACAGTTAAGCACTGGAACCTGGAGGGTCTGTGTTCTTGGAGACTTTCAAAATTGCACTGAACAAGATCTTGTGCGCTATGATTAGATTAGTAAGTTTAGCCATGCTTTGAACAGGAGATTGGATTAGGTGACCTCTAGAGGCCCCTTCTAAGCCAGATTTTTTCTGTGATTCTGTAATTGGTTGACGGTAGTTAAAGGGGGTAAGTAACTTCTGCTTTTCCATTAAAACAGCATATGCAACAAAGCAATAAATACTGTCATTCATATAAACCCTTAGTACTTAAAAAAAATCTTTGTCTCAGTCTCTGAATATAACAAAATACAACAAAGTTATCTTCTGAATTAGAAAGAGACTTTAAATGTTCTTTGATCTACTGTGATGTTTATACAAAGTTGAGAGAGTATGAACGAACTCTCTTTTAAATTGGTTTGTGAAAGATTTGAAGTTCGGGATCAAGTTTTGTTCTTTCCTTTCTTTTTAGGTACAGACATATCTAAAAAGAAAGAAACAGCAAATGTAAGTGTGATTTGTAAATTTACAAGCTGTATGTAATGAAAAATATCTGTCTACTGTGTAAAGTAAATAGTTCTTGACTTGCATAGTTCCATTTTGTTTTTTCAGGAAGATGAAGCTGAGAAAGCAGAAATGGTTGTACGTAAAAGGGGAAGAAAGCCCAAGCGTTCTCTGCTTCAATCAGAGGAAACGGGTAAAAGCATGAGAAACTCTGCTACTCCTAACAGAATAAGAAAATACTGCTGTGCCTTTCTGTTTACTAATAGCAACAAGATAAGCTTTATTCCATTTTCCTTTCTTGAGGAAAAATCATTGAGTTACAGCTAGTGTAAATATTATGTAAATATGTGTAAATTGCTCTAATCTCATGTCAGAATTGCTACATCCCAGATGCTTCTATAAAGCCTCATGAATTTTCTATGAATTTTAGCTATGAGCTGTGTAAGTAAACTGTGGTGAATGTGTTAGCAAGATTAAGTCAAACAAGTATGAATTAAAAATGTTGAAATATGAAGGAAATGGAAAATTACGTACTGAAAGTGGGACTTGTGACTAGAGTGCCTTTTCTAAATAAAGTGTTGGTGTCCTTTTGGAGGCCTTTTGGAAAATTATAGCTTATGTGTAAAATTTTAAATGGACAGAAACACTAGAGCCAGAGAAGAAGCGTCGGAAATTAACATCTTCTGAAGATGAACTAAAAGAGCAAGAAGAAGGTGAGGAAGAGGATGGTGAGGAAGATGATGATGCACATTCTGGGGCCACAACTAGATCAGCCACAAGATTAGAGGCTCAAAGGTAACTGTGTGGAGACTCCAATAACAAGTTTTTTTCTATATTGTTCTTGGTTGTTGTGGTGTTTGTTGCAGGGAAGAGGTTGTTACTTCCTCTTTTTGCCTTTTTCTTTTTGTTTGTTTTGAATTGATAAGAACTTCCCAAATAATTTTGATTCTAATTCTAGTACCACTCTTCTAGGAATGAAGAGACAAAAGGTGAGGTTAAGGGAAACTGTTAGGGTCTGGAAAGGCATACTTGAATATGTAACAAGGTAAGAATTGATCCTGTTGGCATCCTTCATCCTAGTGATGCCTCAGAATTTGAGTCTAAGGACACTTGGTTCTGATGGTTAAAATGGGACATCAGAGCTGACTGTACAATTCCCCATTTGGTGTTGGAACAAGGTGAAAATGTAATTATCCCTGTCTCTTTCTTTAAGTACTGTCCAAGTTAAATACATGACTGTGGTACTGGAGGATTTAATTTCTAGTATGGTGATCTGCAGGCTTGGAGAGCAATCTTGCTGTGAAAGACAAGCATGGGTAGCAAGAGTTCTGTTTTCAGGAAGCTGTTCTTCATCTGCCTTAGCACTGATCTGCCCTTTTGCAGGCACACTGAATTCTGGCAGAGCTCATCCTCTTGATCTTATTGTGGAAACAATGGAACAGCAGCTTTGGGAAGTTTTGATTTGTGTTGCTGTCTTTCAGAAAAGGATTGGAGTACAGTGTTTTTTTATGTTGGTGGTGGGATTACTTTCCATTGACCATATCTGTTTCCCTCTTAAGGAGGGAAGTAGAATATGTTGTATATATTTTATGTTAGTCTTTGGATAGTGCTTGAAGCACAATTGCCATGGTGCTCTTGAACTGGTAATTTCAGAACTGAATCTGAAAGTTATTACATGATTCTTCGTTTATATAAAAACTGTGAAGGTTTACCGCTACCACTTAGTAAACAACAGTTTTGTTTTGGTAAAGGCAGAGGGACTTCCTTTGTCTCACATAATTGTTAACTCTAAAATTGTAGTAAAGGTTTAGGTATTTGTGGGTTTATTCTGCTTGCTTGTGGAAGCATCTACTTTTTTATATATTTGGGGCTGTGTCTCTGATTTCCAATGCTGCCTTTCTAGCTCTGATTGAAACAAAGCATCTCTACCTTAAGGTGCTGCATACAGTCTGCATTTTATAAGTAGCATTTGGGAATAATTCTGTGGAAGAGAATGCTTATTCATATTCAGCATTGCTGAATTCCTCTGACTTAAGTCACCTGTTTCTAAACTATGAAATTAATCGCCAATAACCAGTTTTTCATGTTTCTGAACTCGTGGATACCAAAGCTTATATGAGTGAATTCAGACTACAAGATGCTCTTTTAAACATACGCACTTATGTACAAAAATTTTTGCAAGATTTGGAATAGATTGGTTTGGGTTTGGTTTGTTGTTTTTTTTTAAATACCAAATATTGTCAGTAAAGCAGCCTTTTGATTCTACATTTGATACAAAAATACACAGCTTGGCATCGCTGTATTTGAAACAGGCAAATACAATTTTTTCACTGTTTCTTTTGGCAACTTTGATTTACCTGTTGCAAATACTGTGCAGTCTTAATTATCTGCACTTGGAATGCAAGAAGAAATTGACTTGGTAGAAGTATTTTGTTGTATATAAATTCATCATTCTTTTGTATTACAGAAAACAACCCAGCAAGCCAACTACACGTGCAACTTCTAAAGGCAGCAGTCCAAATTCAGTTTCTCCTAGAAAACGACAGAAACTTGCAGCTAAAAAAAGACCTCCAAGCGATACAAAAATGAATAAATCTCCTCCATTGACACAGTAAGTATTAAAGTTGAATCTACTTTGAGTATTTGTTTTGGAAGCCACTGCAGTGATCCTTTCCTTATATGTAACATACCGCTTCAAAATCTTAACAGCAGACTAGTTTTGTTCTTTCCTCATGTGATATATAAAAGCTTTTAAAGGATTTTCTTCTGTTTACATTTTTTCTTTTTCTTCCTTTATTTGGCATTTGGAAGACTAGATTTTATTTTTTCTTTATATCCTTTGAAACCTCTTGGGAGAATCTGAAAATGCTGTTTCTGTTGTATTTTAATTTCAGCTGTGATATTTTCCTGGGTGGGGGGTAAAAGCATCAGTAGTTCATGGTAAAACTAAATATGAACACATGATTCTAATGCTTCAAAGAGCTAAGATCAGCTGATAAAAAGAGAATAAATTCTGAGAGCCCTTTTACCAAGTTTTGAATATATTTCCCTTTCCCTCCTTTCCTGGTATACTTTTTAATTTGTAAAGCTAAGATTGCAGTGCAGAAACCCAAGGAAATAAGTAAGAAATGTGATGCACGGTTGCTCTGCATCTTGTTGCTTACCTGTAAGATGTGTTGTATGCCAAACACGTGTAGCTGTCTTCCTTTCTGAAATGTGTCAGTGTCTTCAGGCTGAACCTGGAGAACATGCACATTGTGCACTGATGGCTGTCACAGTTCACCTCAGCTCCATTATTTTGTGTGGTGGAGAATGTCCAAAAGTCTTAGCCCATTTACAGTTGCAGCTGAGGTATGGTGAGCATATAGATGTGTGTGTGAATTCCCAGGGTAAGGGTACGTGATGTCTGCCCTTTACTCTCTCTTGTGTATGCAGAGCTTGAGACACCATTGCTGCTATTCTGTCTCTGTGAGGCATGGACAGGGTAATGAGGTGCATTATGTTCTGTTATAAATCCACAAATCTTTCCAGAGAAAGGAGAATTCTAGCCCCAAATTCTGCATATGGAGCACTCTCCAACATACAGAATTAGTACCCCATATCCTATTAACAAGTGTGTTTTAATAGTAAGCTTTTATATAATATATCAGAGATGATGGACCATTTAGTTCAGCCGTCTGAACAGAATTGTGTTTGGCCACTCGTTTTTTACAGGCTCTGCCATTGTGAAAATAATTATTATTATTATGCTTTTCAGGTTAAAGGTGCAGCCTGCCAAGCGTAAAAGGGAGGACAGCCCAACGGTGGTACGGAGAAAAGGCCAGCAGAAAACAGAGGAGACGCCAATAAAGAAAGCAAAACGATAATCTCTACCAGCCAGTACTGTTCTTGGAAGAGTCAAAAGGAAAACAAACATCTGTGCTTCTATTTTTTTTAAAGCAAAGGGATATGCACGTGCTTGTTTCAGAGTTCTAAGTTAAACAATGCAGTACTTTTAAGTTACATTTTAAACAGCTTTATAAACTATTGTTTATACAGAATATTATGTACATTTATTTCAGATGAAAAATAAGTTTACTTTGTATCTGAATGAAAAACAAAGTAGTTATATATTTTATCACTGACTTGGAAAGTTGGAGTTTCCCAATGTGACATGCTAATGCAGATGCTTCCAACCCATGAGGCACCCATGTGCCTACTAATACACTTTGTACATAAACTTGTAAAAATAGGTTGTATTTTACTCTGTGTATGAATCTAATCAATGATGAACATTTTATTTATTATATGGAAAGCATTGGTCTGTAAACTTTAGTATATACCTTAGGGTTTTTTAATTATATATTTTACATTCTATGCAGATGTCAGTAGGAAACTTCCCCTCTGCTTCCCCAGGGCTGTCTAAAATCTGAAGTTCTCTAAAATATGCTCAGACAGTTGGTAAAATATTTTTCTCGCATGCATTAAAGTAGTTTAGCATAGTGAAAGGGACTTGGCTCCTTTCTGTTCACATTTGTGACAAAGTATGACATTTAAAATGTAATCTTACTAGATTATATTTTCACTTGTATATTTACTACCAACTTCAAGAAAAAATAGTACTAGGTTAGATTTATTCACAGTCAACCAATATCACCCTAAAATGAAAAGTTTTATTTTGCAACTAAACACCTGTTCTTTCAGTATTTATCTTTTTCAACAAAGAGGGACCCATTGAAATGAAAAGTCACTTCTCCTAACTATAGAGCTTCAGCATTTTGTGTTACATTTTATACACAGGTATTAAAAACAGAAGCTGGTATTATTGCCAGAATCTTTTTTTAATGTATATTAACTCTGGTAAGAGCAAATGTTCAAGTGAAGTTGTATATAAAGTTAAACTTTTCTTATGATCAAATGTGTCTCTTGTTATGATGTGATGAATTGCCAAACAATCTGAGATTATTTGAAGTGTTTTGTTGATATTCTGGTTTATAATTAAAACATATTTGGGGGGTTGGAATGTTACATTTTTTTTCTTTATTTCTCTTTTTTTGTGAGTTTTTTTTTTGTTTGTTTTGGGGGGTTTTTTTTGAACTTGTTGTAAGGCAGATGTTTCGGTCAGATATTCTGCTAGGTTTCTTACTGAGATTTTTATATAAAAAATATAAAATGTTTGCCAAAAATCTGAGTTGCTCTATTTTATTTTCCTTTAATTGTTTTATCATGGAACTTGTGTTTACAAATATGTCTGGTTCGAGTCATGTCTATAAGCTTTACATGGTTAGTGTCTTTAAAGTGTTCACAGGTGCTTATATTTTAGATAGGTAAACAGTAGGGAAAGTGTGTAACTGCCTGCCTTAGTACACTACAAAAGTGCTCACATAATACTTCTCTAAGCAAGGTAGTCTGAAAGAAGAAAGTATCTTAAATATGTTAACCTGAACATTAATTCCTTTTACTTTTTACCTTAACTCTGCTGCCATATTAATACATACCTTGCTAGCATACCGATTGATATATTCCTGTATCTTACTAATACTGATGTTTATGCACAGTTAGAATCTTAACTTTTTTTTACCATTTTTTTCCCTTTTCCCTATGCAGTATGCCTAGACCAAAGTTGTATATTTTGTCTCAGCCTTTGTTGTGTAAGGCTAAACAGGCTGAACTGCTTTTTTTCCCATGGGTGTTTTTCAGACTTTAGGTGGGATTTGGAGTCCTTCCCTGCACCTGTTTAATTTTTTTCCTTGCACCTGAACTCAGTGGTGAAGTTGCTCAGGAGGTTCCTAAGTAAGCCTTGCCACTGCACTGTACTTTATTATCATTTATTCTTTCTGCTGGTAGTACCTGTCCTGCCCCAGGACAGTTCATCTTTGCCTGTTCCACGGGCAGAGCTCTTCTGATGGATTGTAGTGATTGACAAAGCTGTCTTGTGTCAGATCCTTTTGCCTGGCTCTTGTCTGATAGCTCAGTAGATAAACAGAGCTCTGAAGATCAGTGTCAGTCTTTCAAAGCTAAGCTCCTAAGGTGTGGCCTTCTGTCCTTCCCTCTAATGATGGATAACATTTAGGAATAACATTGGGGAGCATCTTGTCTATGAAATGTATCTTTGATCATTGATTAAATTACTCTGTAGTATCAAAGCATTAAAAGAATTACCTTTCTGTAGGACAGCCACTTAAAGAGAGAGTAAAAGCTGCCAATTCCACAAACTTCCAGCTTATGCATATTTTACTTGCTGCCAGCTTCTTTCTTGTTAACAATACAGACTATCCTAGGCTACAATGCTGTCACTCCATATTGGGAACTTTTTCATTTTTTTGCTTAGTAGTTTCAAAGTGTCATCTGAATTACTATTGCATTTTACATGGACAGTACTGGTCTGCTGTAATTAAGCAAAACTTGAGAGGTTCAGGTTGGGCATCAGGAAGAGTTTCTTCACTGAAAGGATGGTTAAGCATTGGAACAGGGTGCCCAAGGAGGTAGTGGAGTCGCCATCCCTGAAACTGTTCCAGGAATGGCTGGACATGGCCCTGTGCTCTGGTTGAGTTCACATGGTGGTGTTTGATCAAGGTTTGGGCTCAATGATCTTGGAGATCTTTTCCAACCTTTATGATTCTATGACTGAATGTTCACAACTTCCAATTCTTTTGTACCTTCTGTCTCCCAGAGCTCTTCTGAGCACAAGACACGGAGAGGAAGAAGAATCAATTTTCCTTGGGTGCAGCAGGAGACACATTGTGGCAGAGCAGTTGAGAGAAGACTCAGGCCCAAGCCGTTTGACAGTGCTTATGTGGATGATTATGACTGGATTTATTGCTGATACAGTATCTAAATATTGCCAATGTAAAGCAGGTCTAAAGAGTTTATATATAAATTAGGAAGAGCTAAAAGTCTTACAGTCTTTACCGTCTTTGGCTTTGCAGAATGCACAATTACAACAAGCACCTCTGGAACTACTTTAGGATTTTATCTCATGTGGCAGATCCTCCTGCAATTCTCATCTGTTTTTCGTCTTGGGACAAATCATATTGCCCACCAAAGACAGCTGCAAAGTGGGAGAGGGAGGAAGTTAGGAAGACTATCTTTTGCCACAGTCACGCAGGTCTTCAGAAGCTGGGTTTGTACTCCAGCTTGAATCTTGACGTGTAAAGCAATGGTACTTTTCTAGCCCATGCAAATTTAGGGAGGTCAAGAGCAAAATACTGTCCTTCACTGTGATGAAACAATGTCCTGACGCTGTTTTGTGGAGAGACTTGCTCAGGGTCATTTGGTGCAATAACATGGCTAGGCTTCAATCCGAGTAAATTTCTAAACCACTTGGCTGGTTTTTATGTTCTAGTGGCTATTTCTCCTTCCAGTTCCTTCTCTTGGAACAACTTCAATTCTCTGAATATTAACATACTGAGTGTGCAGAGATGTGCTGGTGGAAGGCTGACTTCAGCTCCTCCCAGAGTTTTACAAGAACAGGACCTTGAGTCCTGTTTGCCATACCTCAGCTGCCTGTGTTACCAGCTGGCTGTTGGCAAGTTCCCGGGATCTCTTCATATTTCTAATGCATTCTACTTAAGGTTATTTACTCCTCTTAACTGTCTTCAATTTGAAATACTGTGGGCTTATGTATTATATAGATTTTAAATCACACAAAGGGATTTTTTTTTCAGTTGTTTGTGGTGGGTTTTTAAACCAGCTAGAGGGTCACCAGTTACAAGTTTGCAGTTTTTGTTTTTAGGTGGGGTCTGGCAAGCTTGTAAGTCTTGCAACTGGTGAAATTTCCCTCTAGATCCTGATCCAAAGTCAGTAGGTGCACTCAGCAGCTGGAGCAGGGTTTTTGCTGATGTTGGCAGATCTCTGCGTGCCTCAGTTTTCTATTCCAGCAGTTTCTCTAGTAACACATCTACTTCTCTCTTGAGGGAAGCAGTGGTTAGTCTGTGACATCCATCCCAAACACACATCTGCTGTTTCTTCTCTCTCAACCAATGTTCCAAGACTATCCTATACAGAACAATCTCTGGCCCCAATCCCTCAGAGGTTCTGAGCTGCTTTAATCTCTCCAATAACTCAGTAAAAATTCATCACATAACACTTGGCAATCACGAGCAGCAGGTGTTCCTGGTCATAGTGACAATTGGCAGATGTCAACTGTGATGGAAGTCCAACACCAGCTTGGGTATGTACACCTAAAAGTGGCCTAAGTCTGATATCTGCATCAGGTTCTGCATTAGGAAAAGATCATTTGCCACCACAGACTTTCATTACTCCCTTGCTTTTGGAAGAGGTATTGACACCTCTGCAATGCTGAGCACCACTGCTCTGAAGAGAGAGTTGCTTCCCTGAATCTGGGATGCACTGAGAGCCTTTACAGATCCTTCCAAAGCAGCATTTGATTTCCTGTTTATACTGTAAAGAGTGAAAGTAACTGGTATACTTTTATTTTCTTCCCGTTAAAATTTTAAGGTTTAATGGGACCATCTTGACAAAGGTGACTGCACATTCATACACCTACTCCAAATTCTTGATAACTCTGGTATCATAATTGCCTGCTCATTCATTTTTTATAGAGCTCAGAAGACTCATACCTTCAAATATCAACAATCTTCCATCTATTTCATTTGCTTGTAGCTTCAGTTTGGAGGAAATTGCCCATGTCAGCCTTCTGCAGGTCTTGGCAACTTCTTAAAGATACTGTGCTCGCTTCTTCCAGTTTATTCCTTGTCCCAGCTATGTACGTCACACTCCATTACTTCCATCAACTTCTCAAAAATCTGGGGCCTGTTTCAGACAGGATGGGTTTTTTCTACTAAAACATGAAAGTTTAAACACCAAGGAAATTCTATCTCCATTCTAGTACCTGTTTCAAGATGTTTCACCAATATTCCTTGAAAGGATATTTCTCATTTAAATCCCCTTCCTCTTTTTCAAATCTCAGCTTTTTAGTTATCCTTGCTGGCTTTGTGAATAAGGTCCAAAAGAAAAACATAATAAAAATAAATGTCTTGCTGGGTGTCCCTAGATAGCTGTATTTAAAACTAGGAACATAACACTCTTGCCAAACAACCAGGGAAGAAAAATATGATTTGAAATGGCCGTAACTTAGTAGGGCAGGAATAGAATTTTGGCACTGGCAGTCAAAGGGGTGGGGTTGCATGCTCAGGCTGTGACTGCAAGGCACTTTTCACCTTCCCTTTTCTGCCCCTTGGTCAGTGCCTTTCTCCATGCTGGTGTTGAATTGTACAGTCACAGACTGCTGGATCAGGGAGCTGGAATTTACTTCTACAAAACAAAACTGCAGATTAGTTTATAATGTGATGATTTTATTAAACCAGCTGCTGATGAAACGGGACAAATACTGCTGTCTGCACAAAGAAGGTGTCCGTGTGGCAGAGAGGGGCTGTGAAATCACCTTCCCATTGTACCATGGAGTGCGCTTATGTTCATCATCCAGGTGCACCATTGGCTCTCCCATGCATTTATGGTACCACTCTATCAATAGTTGGTGTATAAGTGAACAGTGAGATAATTTGTGGGGTTTATCCTTTCTGGTGACAAAACAGAGAGACTTCTTGAAAGAATAATGGATTATGCATCACCAAGGATGAGGTTTTATTTTTTATTTTGTGTATCTGTTTAGGATTGACAACAAATTGTACTGGCAATTGAAAGGCATGCATCTCTGTCCTTACCATCAGCATCTCGTTATCAGCAAGCTCAGGTCCCCTGAAATGCAGGTAAGCTGTCTCAGAGCCATGGTCCCTTATGTCACCAAATACACTAAAAATAACTATGCTTTCCACTGGGGAAACATAAACCTTTCTGTCAGTTCAGTTCAGAAATCAAGTACCTGCTGCAGTCCTGGTGAGCTCCAGTTGGGGCTTTTCCTTGTGGAAGGACAATGCTTACATGTAGCTCCAGCTAAGCCATACACAAAGTGCAGCTCTTATCCAGCTTAACTAGCTGGTGGGAATACAGCTGAAGTAGAAAAAGCTTTACAACATATTTCAGAATGATTTGGACTCCTTTCAAACCACATGAGCAGACCAAAATTGAACCATATTTTTAAACACATCTCCTTTGCTGATCACACAACCAGACAGCACAGGCACTGGCTGTACCTCTGTACATGTACTGAGGATATAACTGAGAATGAATAGCAGAGGAGTATATCAAAGCTATCAGTCCTACTGTCAGCTGGAGAACTCAGCCTCCAATGATGTCTTTTTCTTTTCTAGATTTCATTGTAACATGTCACACATGCTGTGCAATGATTTATATAAGTCAACATACATTAAAATGAATTAATAAAGAGGATACATGAAAGAAAAATGCTCTGTGATCACATTCATGATACTCCAGCATCAGTTCCAGTATATAAACTTGAAAATGTTAAAATTAAATAGTCATTCCCGCTTTGGTGCCCAAAGCAAGCAGAGATTTGGAATCTGACTTTCCTTTCAGACAATGATAGGTTCACTCTGCTCCTTTTATATCAACAAGAGCTAAGAATTGCTCAGTAATATAGTGCTTATTTAACTCTATTTATTCTGGATTTTTCAGGCTAAGTAAATAGGCAATATAAGGCCACTTTAAAAAAAAATAAAACTTAGGAAAAAACTTCTTTCAACTAATTTTGAACTCTATGTGGCCCTCCATGTTAGGAAATATCCTCTTGGGGAAGCTCTAATCAAAGTAAAATGGTAGTCATTCACCCCCAGTAAGATGCTGCCTCCTTTTATGGATCAGAGGAGGGCCTGGGGACAGAGACTGGTATGAAAGTGGAAAAGAGAAGCCACCAGATATAAGCATGAAGGGCCACTGAGCCCAGGGAGGCCCTGGAGGTTTTGCCCTTTCCACATCCTGCTGCTGACAGTGCTGGTGGAATGGGACCACCAGAGACGAGGCTGGAGGCTGTGAGAAGTTGGTCCATTTCTTTATGAACGTTTGGCACCAACACCTCTGGAAGCCAGCCACAGGATAGCCACTCTCATGGGGGGCAGGAAAAGACTGGCTGCTCCACTGGGCAGGTTGCTCCAGGTTGTTCCAAGTATGTGATGTCTAACCAGACCCCACAGATATTCAGTGATGGGAAGACACACTCCACCCCCATGTCACTCAATCCTTGTTGCTGATTAGATTTAAAGAATTTCTTTCTAACCTGAAATTCTCTGTTGCAATTTCTGTCTTTTATTCCCCGTATGACCGTATCTCTACAGCAGGGTCCCACCTCCTCATGACCTGCATTTTTCTTGATCTAGTTTTGTTACTTTTCTGTTTTTAAAAATCAAAACTGTCTTTTTTTCTCATCTTTCATTGGCTCATGTATTTTCCTTCTCTCTTTCCCACTGGGGGAAAAAAAAAAAAAAAAAGGCAGAACAGCATGAAACCCTCAATTTAGGCAGAAACATAAAGCAAAAGTTTCTTCTGTTTTGAAACAAACATATTAAAAAAAGACAGAATTCTACATTAAAAAAATAGAAGGTTGGCAGTTTTTTTAATTTTAAGACATCGGGGGGGGGGGGCGGGGAGGGGCTTCATATAACAGCTTCCAATTTTTGCCCTGCAGTCACGCTTTGCAGGAATATTTTGGTTTGCCTTAGCCTGGAGCTAGCAGACACAAGGATCCTCTTCAAGTGCATACAAGAAAGAAGAAAGGCAGCTGTGTTGCGTAGCACATGCACAAAGCTTTGCTGTTACAGACATATTGTGAGCTTCCTTTATCTTGTGTGAAAAAAATACTGTCCAGTTACCACTATCACCTTGTGATGGATGTTCATGTGGTTTTGTCGTAGCTCCAGAACTGGGGAAGTTTTTCTTCTGAATACAACAGCAGGCTCAGTGTGTAAGTGATAAGTACTCCAAGTACAATTGGTTGTTATTTGCTATGATGATTATACACCACGGTGCCATAACCCAAAACTGGATAATCCATCACAAGTGAACACAAAGAAAAGTAGATGTTACCACAGTAAAGGATGTGGAGATGTTCTGTACTGAGGCACTCTGTGAGACAGAGATGGAAAATTCTTCCATTCCTTCATAGTGGTCTCCCTTCCAAGAAAGTGGTATAATGGGCAAGGCAGGTACTCCACATTTCCAAATAAGTTCTTCTCATTCATTTCTTAAGATTTTTCCACTTGATCTCTTGAGATAATGGGATTTTTCAAAGACACCAGTGAATAGAGAGCATGTTTCACAGATCTCATTCCTTCACTCCTCTCCCTCTTTTCCCACCTTTCTCAAATTTTCTCAGCTTTTATAATCTCTTCAGGGAAAAAAAAAAAAATGGAAAGATACTGGCAGCTCTAAAAGGAAAAGGAGTTCAATTACTTTTGTTTTCACTCAAGGGCATCAGTCTTTAACTGTCCATCTGCACCATGTCTTCAGTTCTCAGGGACCAGGGGAGAGGAATGGTCTGGAGCCAGTGCAACATACCGAAGCAATACTTGCTCTAAGCTTGCCCAACAGCTAGAGTATTTTGTCTTGGTCCAGCTGGGATCTATCAAGGGTGAAAATACTAAAATATACTGACAAAAATCTCACAGCCTTTTCCAATAATCTGGCCAGAATTATCAAAAGTGAGAGGTGAAGATCCTGGTGCTGCTGAGCTCCCGTTTGCCGGTAAGGGAGCCAGCCCAGCAGGGCTGAGGTCTCATTCGGCTGCTTTTGGGATTTTCCCAGCCATCTCCTTCTGTAAAAAGCACGTGTAGAAGGCAGCTGAATAACCTGTCTAATTGCAAAGCAAGGCCAAACTCTGGGTGCTACAAGAAAGGGGTGCCCACTCTTCACTCCAAGCATCAGACTCAGCGCTTCTGAGCAAGTCACTCAGGAGCTTTTGGGGGCAAACCATACAAATCATCTCTAGAAATGCAATTGCTGGGCTGCAATTTGGTTGGGAAAAAAAAAAAAAACCAACACGTTTTCCAGGCACAGAGAGTCCTACAACAGCCACTAGATGGCAACGGGTGCCTGCCAGGTAATCGGCGGGCACGGCGCACAAGGCAGGCACAGGCAGGATCCCTCTCTGCCGCTGGAGCGCCCAGAGCCTGGGGCAGGTTAGACAACACCCACAAGTCCTGAGAGAGGAGCTAGGCATGGTCCTGGGACCACCACTCCTGAATATCCTGAGCCATCATCCACCAGCTCCTCCTGAGCTGCTGCTCTGCACAGCACGGGCGGGATTCAACGCTTTGAGCAGAAACACCTGTCTTCAACTCTGCATCTATGAGAACGCTGTGTAGCATACCATGCATCAGTCCAAATCCACCAAGTGTTTTGTTTCCAGATGCAATATTGAATTTCATGTAACATGGTTCTATCTTTATAGGCACATCAAACTTCTTCAGGAGCAGTTCATTTAACTTTTTTTTCCCCTTAAGTGTAATGTGTTAGATTTGGTGGTTTAATAGAAGCCATCTATTTCCATTCCATTTCTTTGCTTAGGTTCTTCTGATTTCTCTCATTTTCCAGCCCTCTCTTCCTAGCACTTTTCCAGTCTAATTATCACCATCCTGACTTCTCATTTGACTGTCGTTCAGTGATCAATGTCCATTTGTTCCCATCCATGCACTTCAATTCTCTCACAGGATCCCTCTCAGACTTCAGTTCTCCCTTACTTCCCGCTTATCCTTTCCTTTCCCTTTACCTTTCCCTGCCTCTCATCAGTTTGTTGCACACCCTTGAATCACATATAATGTGACCTCTCCCTTTGCCCTTGTGCTCCTTGTATTTCTTAAAAATCTTTTCTTCAGTTCCATTCTTCCCTCCTCTTCTTGGCATGATCAAGAATTTTTGTGGATGAAAAAAGTACATGGATGTACTGACATTGAACCAGGTTAGCCTTTACCTAGGGGGTCTTTGCTTTATTTGTACTAGCTTCTGCAAGTCCATATGATGAGAGAGATTGTGCAAATATCAATAAAGCAATCATAATCCCCTTTTCCCTAGATATCCTTATTCCTCATTTCTTTCAGTTAACTCTGATGTGACTGGAATCACCTTTTGGGCTTCCAGGATGCAGAAAACAAGAACTGGGACAGACTCAACATCAAAAAGCAGCTGAGCCAGAAGTAAGGAAAATAAAGCTTCTTCTTCAAGGAAATTATTGAACACTCTCTGCCTCTTGGAGCAAATGCACAGGGGATTTTTCTGTCAGCTGGGGCCCAGATGCTGGGACACATGATAAGGGATATGTACCTAAGCAAGCTACAGCCAGCAACAACCTGTTCATAAGTTGGTCTTACCATGAGCTCAGAATCACCACTTTCTGAAAAGCAGTTTATTAAATGCCAGAACATGTCACTGCTTTGCCCAAAAGTACCACTACCACATACCATGTCCTAAGGGCTGGGGCTATTGGAACAAAGCAACACACAGATCCCTGCCATGACATTGATATTTCTTTTCAGTTCCACAGCTGCTAGACTTGACTCCTCCTCACTGAAAGGGTCTCATTATTTCCTTTTCCAGGTGTTCTGACATTTAAATATCCTCTGTAAAAGCAGCTGTTACCTTGTACCAAAGCAGGTACCTGAGCTGCTGGAGCCTGCTCCTGAAGTCACTGTGAAGAAAGCAGCCGCAAGAGCTGTAGTGGTGGACCTGGCTATATGCAAGCCAAGGAGAAAGGTATTTGGGGTAAGAAGGTGGAAGTTCTTCTATATCCTCCACAGACTGCAGGATGTCCACTATTCCCTCCAGCATGCTGCTGCTTTCCCGGAGCCTGCCAACAGCTCAGAGGGATTCAGGGTCAACATTCAGGTCTTATGCTTGTTTGTTACAGTTTGATGTCAAGGAGACACTAAAATAGATAAATTAATCTCTGAAAAAAATATTATTGCACATGAAGGTCCTTTGCCTACAGGAGATTTTTGCTCCCTGCATGACAACTGTGGGTAAAGTCAGAGGTATGGATATCTGTGAACGGCTGTAGAGTGGCTCATCCACCTCCACAGATATCCATGACTGATCCACAGACCATCTATATTTGGAATGTTCAGTCAGCCAGACCAAATCATCACAATAGTACAAAGATCTTGGACTGCAACAGCTTTGTTGCTTATTTTGCAGAAGACTATACTGCAGACATCTTTTTAAAGCTATAAAGCATAACAATTCATTTTGTTGAGTTGTATTTCCTGATGAGGGAGCATATCTGGTGCAATACAGTCTTTGACAGAGGGGTGTTGCACAAAGTGTACAGTGTGTGAAAGAAATATAGACATATCTGAAGTCCTCCAGAGACATGAAAGGGGAGTTGATAGCAACATTTTTGACCAAAGACTGTATTCTAATGCTTCCTACAGGCAGCAGTTTCCTATGGTCCTGTACAGGGTTGGAAACCTAAGGGTACATGGATAAAAGCATGGGGTTGTTAATCAACTCTCATAAAAGAGAGATGATACTACAAAGCACCAGAAGATCACACCACAGACTACCTTCTTTCCAAAGCAGGGAGAGCAGAAAGCTCTCATTTGTCCTGCAAAAAATAACCTCATCTATAGTGTAGGATATCACAGTTTGCCATCTTGGAAATACTCCTTCCAGACAATGCTCCTCTACTTGGTTTCATTTGCAGGCATATTTCTGCATGTTTTAGTTGTGAAAAACCTGAAGAAATAAAAGGATTTTCTTGGTTTTTCAAGGAATCCATAACTGACGTTTTGTCCATCTACGCTTCTGCCCATCTCCCATCACAAGAGTTTTCAACTAAGACACAGGAATCCTTTAGTACTGGATACTTTTCCAACCATCTCGTTTACACTTGGTCATGTAATGGGTAGGATACAAACTGCTTTTTTCATATTACACATTTTTATTTGTCTTCTGTCACCTGCCTTATTTATATTTTTTTTCTGTTAGGTAAATCCCAAAAACATGTCTAGAATAAATTCTAGAAATAGCTGCTTCTGTGACAGGAATACCCTGAGAACCTACTCAGGAGACAACCTAAAATTCAGAATATCTAAAATTAGGGGGAAAAAAATAAATGAAAAAAGAAATTCTGAGAGGACAGAATTTAGCATCATAAGGAAAAGACAGGGTGCTAATTTGTAGTCATCCACAACCGACATGCTCAAAGTCTCTTTCCTTGAAGAAACACTCAGAAAATATGAACAATACCTGTATTGCCTCAGACAACTTGTGTCATGTTTGATTTTTTGGTTTTTAATTTTCAGGCAGCCAATTAAATCTGCAGGTGTACTGAACAAAACAGAGTCACTAATTTATTTGTGAAGTTTATGTGAGTATTTGTATTCTCACTGAGCAAGCCAAAAGAATTAGTGATTTAATGTACAAACTGTGTTCAGATGAAATGTACAGTCACTGTACATACAAAAGCATTGCCAGTGGAAACAACTCACACAGTGAACCTGCTAATTGCCTTAACTCCATAAACTCAGCCCTGGGTCCAGGCTCTCCATACTCAAACTTCTTGGCTTGGCTGCTCCACCACAGGTTATTGGGCAAGGCCAACACTGTGAGCTTGCAAGGCAGCTGCAGGCATGGAACCCCATCACCCAGCACGCAGAGTTGGGGGCCTTCTCTACACCAGAGGTGTCATGGTGTTCTCAAAGAGGCAGGGGTCCTTTCAAAGAACAGTCTCATATGGAGTGAGACTTTTGGTCTAAACTGCCTGGCTTCCTTCTCTGCTGCTAAACTGCAGCACAGTGGGCACTCCTGGGACCAGACCCATCACTCGGTGCAACTGCTGGTGCTCCTACAACTCTGATTGCCCTTCCAACGCAGGAAGTCAATCACATGGGCCTGGGTCCAAAACAGGATGGATATTCCACTGTTCTCATCTCCACAACACACCATGTTTAACAGTACAGGAGCACCTGAGTCAGGTCTGTTCCTCAAAGCAGCATCCCAACGGGCAGCACTGCATGCAGGAGACTGCCCAAAACACATAGAAGTGACACATTCTATTTCCACAGTTTAGGCCTCTTGTTCAGTGGGAGGAGAGTGTGAAACAAATGAGTCCTTGAACTCAAATTCTGCAGTTTTTGAGAAATCAGTGATCTGTGTAAATTTAAAACTGATAAGTCCCAAACACTCACAGATTTTACCTTTGATGGGTGTCTACTCCTGATATGAATAATAAAGAGATAGAAACATTAATATAAAAATGACTATTGACTTACTATCAATAAAAAAGTGACTCTTAGACAAAGAGGTAAAATCACTTTAGAAATATAAACAGTGCCAGTGTCTTGAGATGCTTACTTGATTTACTTAAGCATCGGTAGCAATAAAAATATTTAAATGTTACCCCAATGCAGCCATTGATTCAGTTACCAAGTTAGTCCATCATTTGTGAAAAGTGAGGTCAACTGCTTCAAAAAAAAAAAAGTAGGAAAGTTTATTATTTCTAAGTGGAAGGCAACTTGGATAAAGTAAAGGAAACCTGGACTTCATACGATGTTGTACCAAATAAACACCAAATTATTAATCTGTGCTAAGAATGTTCTTAAAAGCCTAGAGACCTGCACACAGTAAATGCATCTATTGCAATGTGGTGAATAGTCATTAAAATGTTCTACTAAATAATAAGGAAAAATTCAGAACAAGTAGATATACCGTACGCATGACTCACCCATACATGACATTCCTACTTCAATTTTTCTATCAGGGACTGCACATTAAAAGCTAAATACAGGGTCTACAAAAGCTTTACTTAATGACTGTGAGAAGCACCTAGCCATTCACATATGGTGATTTGTTTTTTTGTTAGTAAAACAAGCTCATTTTATTCAGGTTGCATTGCTATCCTACAGGTAACTACATCAGAAAATAAGGAATATACAGTCATTTACTTCTTTAGTAGGAAACTTAGCATAGAAATAAGGAGACAGTCAAAGGGAAGATTTATTTCAAAAGCTGGTGGTGCCTGAAGGCAGTTGTGGGACAGGGCTCTCGGTGTGTACAGAACTTGTTGCCTCCTGGCACTAAGCATCAGACACAACCATTAGACAGCCCATATGTCTTTCCCTTTTCAGGTCTTGCATGGAGGTATAATTCAGGAGAAACTGCCTTGCAGTGAAATGAAGTGTTGGTAGGTTTATTTCCCTGCTTGCTACTCTGCACACCAAGCTTTCACTTGTTAGTGTCAAGGTGAAGCAACAAGAGGGAGAGTTGAGTTGGTTTTCCCAGAAACAGCATCTCTGAGCAATAAAACTGGGAGAGATTGTATCACTGTATATACACAAACAGCAAAATTCAAGCATTCTTTTCAGTTTGGTTGTAAACTCCTGCAGGAGTGTTTTTGTTTGAGCCTCCCAGCCCTAATGGACATGGGCTTTTCCCCATATAAGGAATGAAGGGGACTGCAAAGCAGCTATTAAAACCTACTGAGTTAATTTGCTAAAACGTTGTCACATAGTGAGAATAAAGTTCTCATTGTCAGCATTATATTTGCACATAATCACTTGAATTCAAAAAATCATTCCAATTTTTCTCTTAATTGTAGAAGGTAAATCCTTCTCTCACTAAAGTCCAGAAGCATCTTCCAGTTGACATCTCAGCAACAACACAAGATCCTGATGTCAACTGCAAAAAGCAATTTGAAGACTGAGTGTCGCAGCAGTTACCTTTATGAGGTCTCTCATGAAATACATGGAGAAATCTTGACAGTAATGTGGTTTAGATATGTGCAGCTGTCGCCTACTGTGTAGTTGCAGTTACATTTTTTGGAAATAATTTGTTATTATACAAGAAATAGAGTCAAAACTCATTCAAAAGCAGATGACCTAAGATTTTCCTGCAAAACCAGAAAGTAGTCCAGGATATGTCTGTACGCCTTTCTTGCACAGCCAGAGAGCAGCACAGCTGATGTAAAAGCCATGAAAAAATCTTCCCCATTACTAACAAGAGATTCAAATTCCTTATAGAAGGAAGCACTGTTTGTACCACTGCCATCTTCCCCTCAAGCCCCTGGAAGATCCAGCAGGAGCAAGCAGGGATATCGGGAGGCAAACTAGTCTGGGGAGACAGTTTGTGTATAGAAAAAAAAATCACTTCTAATTAGGGATGGCAAAAGTAATACCTACCACCATGCAGGCCCTGGGATGTGCTGCCAAGAGGGTTACAGTGTGTGGGTGCCCGTGGCCATGAAACTCCCTGGCCTGCCTCAGAGCTGAGAAGCACTTGGAAGGCAGAAGTGGTACCGTGTTAGCTTGGCTCTGCCCCAGAACTGGCACATGGAGATTACACCGCTAATTATTTTCCCATACTGGGCAAATCCTACCCTGAAGGAAAAGTTATAACGTTTCCTTTTCCCAGTGCAATGATCTCCCACCCAGGGGATCATCTGGGTCGTTTTATACAACGTTGTATATTATGTAGAAAGCCTGTGCTCTTTAAAAAGGCTTAAGGTCTTGCAGCAACATTTCCTTATGCTTTCACATGAGATAAAAAGGCTTTCACAAGCTTCCCACGAGCAGAACATATCTTTTCCAATTTCATCACCCCACATGTCATGTGCAGTGCTTCTGTGAGAGGGCTGCCTCTCACCTGCCAAGCGAAACGGCTCAGGTGGCTGAGAGAAGCCGCCTCACACCGCAGCCGGGCAGGCTCCCTCCCGCTGTCCAGCTCAGGCCGCGGTTTGTCACTGGATTCCGGGCAGCGGGGCTGTGCCTCGGCACTCGGCTCTCCACACGGCCTCGCCCTGACCGAAGCAGCCCCGCTGTCACCACGGCCCGCACGGGCGGCCCGAGCAGCGCGGGGACCCGAGCGCAGCCCCGAGGACGGCCCCGGGCCGGGCAGTGCGGCCAGGCCGCCTCTAGGTGGGGCAGCCCGGCCACCGGCAGCGCCGGGACGGCTCTGCCGCGGCGAGCCGGGCCCCGGAGAGCGAGCCGGGCCCTCAGACTGCCAGCCGGGCCCTGAGACAGCGAACCGGGCCCCGGGACTGAGAGCCGAGCTCCGAGACAGAGAGCCAGGCCCCGAGACAGCGAGCCGGGCCCTGAGAGAGCGAGCCGGGCCCCGGGACAGCGAGCCGGGCCCCGGACAGCGAGCCGGGAGTCGCCGGGGGGCGCGGGGAGAGGCAGCTGTACGGGACGGCGGGTTTGGGCTTTCCCTCACTGAAATGTAATACACGTCTGTGAAATGGCAGATCCGTGTGTCATGGTGTATCACGGTGTATATCAAGGCTTGTGACCGCTTTCAGACGGCGAGGAGTGGAAGGCGACATCCCAGTTTCAGGCGCTGCCCTGCTTCTCGACTGCGTCCATCACATTCACTCCGAGCCTTTTTCAGCCAGGGGAGTTTGCGCCCGGTTTCTCCCTCGCACACTCGGAGGGGTCCTGTGCCCCCGCACGCCGTGGCCGGGCAGCCCTTGCCCTCCGGTGCAGCCCGTGCCCTCCGGTGCAGCCCGTGCCCTCCGGTGCCGCCCCGGCGGAGCGCGGCCGGGAGCGGTTACCAGCCCTACGCCAGGGCGGCCAGCGCCGTGCACAGCCGGGCTGCCGCTCTCCCCCCATTCCTCCTTCCCTCCCTCCCTCCTCCCGTCTCCTCGGAGGGGTTGGGGGCCGGGCGAGCCGGGACCACCCAGCTGGCCCCCGGCCGCCACGGCCCCAACACGCCGGCCCTGCCCGTCCTCCCTCCGCCGCTCCTCTGCGCCTTACCCCCGCTGCCGCTCGCTCTCCTCCCGGCCTCTTCCTCAGGCATTTCCTCCCACAAACAGAGGCTTTCTGATCAGAAAGAGGGTGCAGAGATCGCCCGAGTAGGCGGAGAAAAAAAAAAAAAAAAAAAAAAAAAAAAAAAAAAGAAAGAAAAAAAAAAAAAGAAAGAAAAAGAGAAAAGGAGATATGTGGGGGGGGGAAGAGCTAAGTAAATTAGGAAAGACTTACTGCCGCTCTAGACTGTATGCGGGTATGTTCAACAGCTTGGGCACGAAACTCCGTACATCAGGGGCTTCGTGGGCTGGAACTCCGTGTGCCGGAGCATGGCGGGAGGCTGCACCGGGAGAGGCTCGTCCTCCGTACTGCCGCTCGCCGACCCCCGGCAGCCGCCCGCTTTGCCTCGCTCTCGGCGCTCTGCCGCACCTGAGCAGAGCCCGACAACTCCAGCCTTTCCCCTTGGAAGAGCGGAGCCCTTCCTCTGTCCCCGCGTCTGAGGCCGCTCATCTCTTCTGACATCCCAAATTTCATCTCCTGGCTGTTAAGTAGCCTCTAAAATACTCGTACAAGGCACCCTTTCTAGCCCCCTACGTATCTTCTCGTAAGTGGATTTCTCGCAGCTTCCCTACATGCTTCTTGTTTACCTACAGCTCTTAAAATTTCCCGTTTGGATATTTTCGTAGTGTATCGTGACACTGAAATTTATGGTGGCAAAGTGATGGCTTTCCTGGGGAAAACGTAGGTAAAAGGTGAGTCCAGGCAGCTTATTAAAATGATCTGAGTTTATTCAGAATGATATAGACAGTTCCCGCTTAGTCAGGCAGAGGTGCTCTGCAGCTTCGTGCTGCGCCTGAAAGAGGGATTTTTTTATTTTATTGATTTATTTGGGGGGTAAAAATTATGATTGAATACATTTAATTCGTGCCAGAGTCGTTGATAATCAATTATTGTTACTTCGTAGTCTACTGCGAACAGACGTTCATCTCCGTGAGATCAAATAGGGAGGTGCTGGCGGTGGCCACACGCCTGTGGAGAAGCCCGGTGACACCCTGGGAATTTAGTTCATGAAGCAAAGCGGGTTTATTGACATCTTTTTTTATATGCTTTATCTCCTTATGTTACCGCGTTCTCACAGCACCAAACACCCATGTTCGTGAAGCACAGGCGTTTCATTTCTCGTGTACCTGCTTGATACCCTTGCCGGTATTTTTATTAGCTCCAAGAACGCCAATAATGTTTGAAAAAGAGAAAAACGTGATGCTTGGGGGCATACGGTTGTTTTGGCAACGAGTCGCATATATACAATTCACGTGCGTGTAATAGTTTCCCAAGTCCTCCTATGTATGGCCGTTTTCTTTTAGGGAAAGCATCGTTTGGGGAAAATCTGCGAGAAATTGCTTTCCTAATACGGGCTTTATAAGCCCCATGGACAGAAGTCCGTACTTACTATAAACCCGACCATGTTTTAAAACAAACGCAGTGGTGAAAAGCGCATTTTTTAAAACCAGCCGAGGCTGATTTGCGTTTACCCCGACAGCGCGGGCTGTCACCCTGCTTGGGCGCTCACCCCACCGCACGCACAGCCCCACACCGGCACGGCGTCTCGGCCCCCGACAGACTCAAACAAGGCGAGTTTCGATGCTCTTTCCCAGCAGCAGGCAGCCATGCACACCAGATTGCGGCGTTGGTCCTGTCCCCGCGACTTTTCCCGTCGGCACGGGACATTTCCCCGGCTGCAGGCTGCGGCGCTCTGCCGAGGCGAGGCGAGGGGGCGAAACACCCTAAACCTCGGAACTATGATCCCCCACTCTCCAGGTGGTACCGCCACTTTCTGCCATGGAGAGGGACGGTCCCTTCGAGGGTCTCCTCGGCCGCGGGCGCTGGAGGCGGCGGAGGCTCCCCGCGGGCCGCAAGGGGTTAAGAGGCGGCGCGCCCCGGCGCGCGCCCCGCGGAGCCGCTTCGGCCCGCGGCGGGAGCCAATGGGCGGGCGGGCCGCGCGGGGGCTGCCCAATGGGAAGGCGCGGGGCCGGCGCTGTCAGGCGGCCGTGAGGGATGGCAGCGCCGCCGGCAGAAAAAGCGGAGGGCGGGCGGGGGCGGGACAGAGCGGGGCGGAGGCAGCGCCCGTGCCGCCAGGGACCCGCGGCGGCGCCCGGCGCAGCGCGGTGGCCCCGGTGGCCCCGGCCCTATGGGCGGGCGGGCCGGCTGTGGCGCAGAGAGGCTGCTCCCGCTGGCGCCCGCCCTCCCGGCGGCAGAACAGGGCCCGGCACCGGCGCGGCGGCGGCCGGCGATGCGGTCGCCCAGCTGAAGGCGCGGCGCGGTCCGCTGCTCGTCCGCGGGGCTCGCCCGTCGCCGGGCCATGTCCGTCCGCGGCGGCAACGCCCTGACGCCTTTTTCCATCCAAGCCATCCTCAACAAGAAGGAGGAGCGCGCCCGCCACGCGGCGGGGCGACCGCCGCCCCCGGGGCCGGCCGGCGGCTGGCGGCTGTGCGGCGCCGCCGAGGACTCGCCGCTCCCCGCGCCCGCCGCCCGCGCCCCGGCCCTGCGGACGCCGGCGGGCTGGGACTCGGACTCCGCGCTCAGCGAGGACCCCGAGGGCGAGCGGCGCTCCGAGGAAGAGGGCGCCGGTGGCAGCGCCCGCCCCGCAGAAGCCACTGGCGGGGGGCGGCCGGCGGAGGAGGAGACGCAGCCCCCGGAGGCGGCGGAGCGGGACACCGCCGGCCTCAGCGACAGCGAGATGTCGGCCGCCGTCTCAGGTAGGGGCGGCCCCGATGGCGGCTCCTCCGCTCCCGCGCGAGTAGGGCGGGAGGGCCCTGGAGGGATAGGAACGGGAGACGATCCTGGCTTTCCGCCCGCTCCCCGGGGTTGTGCCGAGGGGGAGAAAAAACCCGAAACGCGTCCCGAGGGGCGAGGGAGGGCGGATCGGGGAGGGCCTTTGGCCAGGCTGAGCCCGCGGCCCGCCAGGGCGCCCGGCGCTAAAAGGAGAGCGAGAAGCCCCGGCTGCCGGCGGCGGCTGTCCCGGCGGCGGGACGGGCAGCGGCTTGGCGGGCTCTCCGCTCGCCCCGTCGCTGCGGACCGGCCGCAGGGAGCGCGCCTGGCCGCCTGTGCACGGGTGCGGGCCCCGCAAGGAGCAGGGATGCCGCTGTCCCGGTGCCTGCCTGCCTGCCCTGACCGCCGTGCTCTCGCCCTGCCGCAGATCGCAGCCCTCCGGAGGAAGAGGATGGAGCGGGCAAGTGCGGGAATCTGCTGCCAGGGGAGGAGGAGGCGGCGGCGGCGGCTCCGAAACCGCGGAAGAAGCGCTCTCGCGCAGCCTTTTCCCACGCGCAGGTCTTCGAGCTGGAGCGGCGCTTCAACCACCAGCGCTACTTGTCGGGGCCCGAGCGGGCCGACCTGGCCGCCTCGCTGAAGCTCACCGAGACGCAGGTGAAGATCTGGTTTCAGAACCGGCGCTACAAGACCAAGCGGCGGCAGATGGCCGCCGACCTCCTGGCCGCCGCCCCCGCCGCCAAGAAGGTGGCCGTCAAGGTGCTGGTGCGCGACGACCAGAGACAGTACCACCCCGGCGAGGTGCTGCGGCCGCCCTCGCTGCTCTCCCTCCAGCCATCCTACTACTACCCCTACTACTGCCTTCCCGGGTGGGCTCTGTCCACCTGTGCCGCAGCCGCCGGCACCCAGTGAGAGGCACACATACACAGCCCCCCGGCCCCGACACCCCCACCATACACACTGGCAGCCAGGAAACCCATCTTCCCTCTGCCACCTCCCCATCCATCAATCCATCCGTTCAGCTTCTCAAGTCCAGAGCCTCAGCTGCAGCTCTCAGTGCCTCGGACAGTATTTATTATTATTTTATTGTTATTTTTATTAATTATATTTTTGGATGGTTCCTCACCCTCTCCTCTTTCAACTTAGGACTTCTTGGCCACCCCCACCCTGACCCTCACCCCATCCCCATCCCGCCAGCCGAGGACTCTCGCGAATTCGGCACAACTTGTTCATGGTATCCATGTTGTCAGTGTATTCGGTGTAGACTTTTTGTTTGTTTGTTTTATTTTGCTTCGGATCGGTAGAGACTCGATCTTGTGTGGAGAAAAAGAGAGAAAACAAAGGACAGGAAAAAAAAGTACAACTCGCAAAACCAAATGCAGCTCATAAGAGGAGATCAAGGACTCCCTCAGTGGATTGTAAGGAAGATTGTTTTTGTCGTCCGAGTCCTTGGTCTTCCAACTTGTTGCAAACTGAGTGTGCCTTGTATGGTGCTGAATGTATGGAAGCCTCTTTCAGGTCCCCCTGCTCTTGTTGCCCATGTTCTTCCTGTACTCCATGATCCCTGGCAAAGGATAAATGTGTCACAAAAGGGTGAGACTTATATCGAAATTCCTGACTTCTTGTTTTCCTTTTTTCCTGAGATCTTTCCGTGTTCGGGGAGGGAGGAGTTACGGATTTTTCGCACTTTCCAGATGTATTAAAGTTGTTGTTATTTTTATATTCAATGTGAATATTTCTAGTCAGGCTTTTAAAGAAATCGATGTAACAGGGAACTTTAATACCATCAGTGCCTTTTACAATTCTTCTGCAGAGCTCTCTTCCAGGGGTGGGGATTTCTGATCTGCTCAGCAATGTAATTACAGTCTCTTTCTTCCAAGATAACCCGTTGCTTTTCCCCCCCCCTTCTTTATTTCTTCCCCCACCTCCCCCCGCCCATTTCTCTTTTAATGGCACTGTGCACTCAACTAGATTATTTACTTCAAATGAATTGTGAATGTTTGTAAGCTACCCGCTGTACTTGTTTTGTTGTTATTTTTTTAATTTATAAACTTTAGTTTAACACTTACCTCTGCTGCTTGTGTTGTTCCTGAGAGCGGACATGGTTTTCTTCAGTAATATTTTTTCCCCGCAGCAGACCTCAGGCCGTAGCTCAGACCACAGTTCTCCTTTTCCCGGTGCTCGGGAGGAGGATCGTGGGGCCTGGCAGAGATCTGGGCCGCCTTGCCCGGCTGCACCAGTCAGCGCTGATGCCCGTTCCCTATGTGGGAGGCAGAGGGGACCCAGGAGCTCTGGCTGGGCGCCTTAATCACTTCTTTGGTAAGGCCTGTCCCGGATAGAGCGATCCCCCGTCTGCCGGAGAGCCGCGATCGCTGGCTGAATTTACAGGCGCTGGTAGCGGTGAGGACGCGCTGCAGCCGGAGGAGCCACGGGGACCTCACGCTGCTTTTCCCGGTCGATGGCGGTCTCATCGTCCGGGCTGCGGCCCCTCTACCGCGGGCCGTGCCCGTTTAGAACCTTGGCGGATCCTAGGGAAAGTGCGTGGGTCGGTGGATTGTTTTCTCTCTGCTGGAGCCGGGCAGAGAGACGGAGGGCGCTGGCTCGGGATTGGGCTGCAAGAAACTGGGCTCGGGATTGGGCTGCAAGAAACTGCCCAGGCCGTCTGTATCCCGACACAGCCGCGATAGCCACTTGGGGCAGCCTCCCGCCTTGGACCGAATCTCCTCCAAGCCTCAGCTGCGAGCCCGGGCCCTCGGCGCGGTTGCTGGCGGCTCTTCCCCGCCGTCGGCTGCTGTCCTCGGGCGTCTCCGCCGAGGCCGGCGCTGCCCGAAGGGGAGGGCAGGCTGACTGGGAGAGGGCAGCTTCACCCGGGGGGCCGGGGCCGGGCAGGGGCGCTCGGAGGGGCCGGATCCGGTGGCGGCTGTGGTCGTTTCTCTGCGCCCGTGGAGCCCCGGCCCGGACCACGCTCACGGGCGGCAGGTTGCCTGAGCGCCGCTGATTCTTCATCACCGCCGGCTTCTTTCCCGCTGGCTCGCTTCGGCTCCCGGGCTCGGAGTGGCTTGCAGGAAGCCCCTGCGGCCTCATCGCTTCCCGGCCGTGACGCTTGCAAGCCGCCCCAAGATACAGCCGGGCTGTTTCCCTGTCCGCCCCTCGCTCCGGCCCTCCCTTGCTGTCTTTGCGCTTTCCCAGGCTCGGGCACCCCGCAGGTTAGATGTCCCCGGGCTGTCACCTCCAGCAGCGCTCGGCCGCAGTGGCTGCCCGTGGGCTGCCCCAGCACCAGCACGGGCTGGGAACGAGCTCTCTGTTCCCAAAGCTGCCAGCCGTCGTGACACCGAGGGAAATGCTTTGGGTTTGGTTCTACTCTGCCGGGCGTGTCGGCGGTCCTGCTGCCGAAAGGAGTGCTCCGGATGTTGCAGTCCCTTGGCAGATACGGGAGGACTGACATTTATTTGGCCCGATCCCGAAGCTCCCGTCTCTTTCTTAGTTTTTTTGTTTTGTTTTGTTTTGTGGGGTTTTGTTGTTGTTGTTGGTTTGGGGGGGGGTGCGTTTTTGGGGTTTTTGTTTTTGTAACTGTTTCCTTCTGACATTCCTAACGCTTCCCTTCCTGGAGGAATGAAACTTTTGGACGGCAGAGTCTGGATCCCTGTGCACTTAGGGAGATAAAGGGGTGCCACTGCTGCCCCGCAGTTTGCTTTTTCCCGGGGACGTTTCTCCGCCTGGAGCTGCGTACAAGACACCGAGCCGCTGACTCCCATCTCAGGTTCAATGGTACAGTTGACACCAGCGTAGGTTTTGTCCCCGGCGGGAGTGGCTTTCGGCAAAGCCAGCTGTGGTTCCTATCGGGCCCCCTGTTCGAGGGAGCGGACTGTTTCTAAGCTTAATTATTTTTTCCCCCTTAGGTCACCGTGTTGTATTATTTTGATTCGTGCTTGCTAACGCATGTAGAGCTGTAGGGAACCTGATATAAAAGGGAAACGACGGTTATTAGAGATTCCTTGGGTTGTAACACTGGGAAATAGACTCAGAATAAAGTGTCAAACTACTTTCCTATGAAACAGGTACAACTGACGTGCATTTTACTCGAGATAGAAAAGCTGAAAAAGCTGGAAAAGCTGATCCCGGTAAAGTTAGCCGGAATTTTAGTATTGGTGTTTAATATCGAACATTTATGCATCTACAATGTCTTCTTTTGGCATTGATAAAATACGATATTTAAGAAACATCAGTGTTTGATACTGGAAAAATTTAATTGATAATTTAATGGAGTTTTTCTGGAACTTTAGGAGTTTCTACTCCTGTTTCTCTTTATAATTTTGATTTTTGAAATATAAAGTAAACTCTATTCGTCCTTTATCTTTTCTTAATGGCAAAATCCCCAGCAACACGAGTGTAACTGTACCGATGCCAAAGGAATTACCCTGTATTTTCGACGTTTAGGTCATCAGCAAAAACTGGGCTCTAACAGGCTCTCTTCATACACGCACAAACTCACATTCGGCTGCTACGTAAAAATAATCTCCCTAACGACGTGTCCCAATTTCGTCCTCTCTCACAAACCCCGAATCGTACACGGGCCGTGGGAATCATTTTCCATCTGACCATGGGCAAGATCTAGCCTTAAAAAAAAAAAAAAAAAATCTTGCAGAGACAAGGGGGAGAGGGGGGAAATACCGCAGCTCCAAGAAATTCGATTGTTGAAATGTAATGTAAATTGTGTATATCTTTGCATATGTCTCCATTGGCGCTTGTGTTTGTGTATTAAACAGTCGCACAGGCGCAGAGTCCAACTCTGCAGCCGGGAGGCTGCCTATATTTAGCTACCTCCCGCTCGCTCGCAGGGTAATAAAACAGGAAACCACGTTGATTTGCCCCCCTCCGCACATACACGCACACACAAACACACTCAGGTAGGAATCAGAGATATTTTCCCGGGAGGAAGAGAAGCAGCAGAAGACCCCGGGGCACAGGCAGCCCCCCCGGCAGTGCAGCACCTGCCCGGCCTCCCAGGGGCTCCCGGGAGCAGGGGCCAAAGGTGGCCCGAGGTTAAGGGCCTCTCCCCGGCAGGCCTTGGCAGGCTTTTTTCCGCTCCGCTTCTCCTGTCAGTGGGACGGCGACGCGCCCCGAGGGCGGCCCCGGGCCGGGGCAAGGGGATCCCGACAGCCTTTCCAGCGGCTCTCCCGGGTCTGCAGCCCAAACCACGGGGGCAGCCGCTCCTCTGGGACGGCTCCGAAGACAAGGACAGGGGTGCTCCTCCGGGCAGTCGGAAAGCCACACCCCGCGGCCTCTGGAGACCAAGGGCGCTGCCAGTAGTGTCCCGAGGTGATGGGAAAAAGAAAGGGCAGATCTTTTCGTCCCGGCCACATAATCGGGGGTGTTACCTCCCCCCACCTTTCCGAAAGCCGCAAGAAAGTGGACTGTTCCTTCGCGTTGTCCTCTGCTGCGGGGAACGTGATTAACCGGGGAACAAGGTGAACCAGGGAGAAAACGATTCGTTTCCCAACCGGGTGTCAGGGCGGTCAGTGCCGGGACACCGTTCCGGGGCAGGCAGCGCTCCCTTCCCCGGGGGTGAGCACAGACGCCGGTGGGCCGGCAGGATGTGCCCGGGAGCTTGAGAGCTTCCAGCCCCGCTGCGGCTGCCGCCTGCGGGACCCCCGCACCGCTCTGCGCCCGGGCAGCCGCGCTAACCCGCACCGGGGCGGCTCCGCACGGCGGCTGGACGGCTCCTCGCCGAAGGACCGCGGGAGAGGGCGGGCTCTTACCCGCAGGTGGGGCTTGCCATTTTCCTAGAACATGTTTAATATTTGTGTGCGGTTTTTTTGTTTGGGGTATTGTTAGGTTTTTGTTTGTTTGTTTGTTTGTTTTTGGTTTTGTTTTTGGTTTTTTTTATGAAGGGATGGAACAGAGGAGCAGAGAGAGAGGGCGAGTTTACGCCTGGGCCGGCCCGGGAGGAGGGTGTCGCGGTGACTGGGACAGGCCACGGGCGAGGGCTGCCCTCCTGAACGCACAGCCGCAGACAGGTCCCTGGCTCCCTCCTTGACAGGTCCTACGGCCCACAGAGGAAAACCCTGGCAGAGGATGAGGGCTTTGGCTCCTCGGTCTGAGGCTCTTGGGGTGTCTGAAGAACCATCCCCGGCTCTTTCTCCGGTGTTTCCCTGGGCCTGTTGCCCCATTCCGGAGCCACTAGAGGTGTTTAGCATCCCAAGTGGTGCTGGCGATAGTCAGGGTGATCCTCGAAAAAAATTAGAGCGGGGAGTGGTGGCTGCAGAGCTGCAAGTTAAGCCGTTTTGTGGTTCCCAGGTGCGCCTGTGGCTTCTTGCCTAAAATCTGACTCGGTGGTAAAGAGGCCACGGCTTGGGTTCCCGAAAGACACGGATGGCAGCCAGCAACACATCCTCTGCTGAACCAAGCCAGGCAGGGAACTCTCTCGCAGCAGTGGCTAGGAGCTGCGAGAGACAGAAAGGGGCTCAGAAGGCTACCCACAGGGACTACCTGATGTCTACAGAGGTGCAAGTAGCCACCAGAACGGGTGAACGGTGTTCTTCCCACCAGAATAGGGACACAGATAATAATAATAATAATAATAATAATAATAATAATAATAATAATAATAATAATAAAATAAAAAATAGTAGTAACAACAACAACAGCAACAACAGGTTTAAATGTTCGAAGGTATTTGAAACATTTTTTCTTTATTAAAAAAAAAAAAAAAAAAAAAAAAAGTGGGAAGAAAGAAAAAAAGCATAGGAGCTAGGAAGGCCACACGCAGCCTTTTCACGCACGGCCGATTGACAAGTAAAACAGTGCTTCCACACCGAACAAGAATGGCAGAAAAGTATAAAAGTAGTGGAAAGGAACAACTCTAATTTTGAGCTTTCCGGGCCTGGAGGCTATCAGCGTGCGAGGGGGCGCGCCGGCCGGGCAGAGGGGTGGCCGGGGTGGCCGCCAGGCCGGGGCCGGCGCTGGGGCGGACACTCACGGGACAGGAGCCGCTGCTCGGGGCGGGGGCGCGGGTTACAGCGTTCTTTCCTAAATTGCTCTGTGGGGAAAGCAAATCCTGCTGGCGGTGACGACTCTGAAGAAACACCTCTGCCCGTTGCTTCAGAGCCCGACTCTGCCTGTCGGCTCGGGTGGTCTGAGGACCCCGTTCGGCACCGGTGATCCGCTCTCCGTTAAAATCGTCGGACGGCGAAAGCCCCGCTGCTCGTCTCCCGGGCCGGGGTAAATCGCTTCGCCCACGGATCCGCGCGGCGCTTAAACTGGCCAGAGAAACGCTTTGTGTCGCAAAGGACTCGAGTGATAATTAGGGATGAAATGCGCGTGGAGAGGACTAATATTATTTTTGGCTTGTGCGGGAATAATACAGATTTGCAAACTACGAATAAAGCTGGATAGGCTGGAAGGGAAGGAGGGAAGGCGGTTCTGCCGGCTGTCGGCAGAGCCAGGACTCGGCGGCGGGGTTTGCTCCCGGCTCCTCTGCTCCTCTGCTCAGGGGGCGAAAGCGAGGGACCGGGTCTCTGCCTTTGGACGCTCGCCTGCGATACGGCAGCGGGTGGCGGGTTGCGCAGCCCTGAAGGCACTCCCGAGAAGCCAGGGGACGTTTGCCTTCGTGTCGTGCGCGGATTTACCGAGGTGGTGACAATTCCACTCTGCTCTGCACGGTGCCACAGTACTTCAAAATGACCACATAAGACAAACAGTCTTTACTTGGCCTATTAATAATAATACTAATAAAAATAATAGTAGTAGACGTTTCGCGGTTCTCTTTATTCACTTACGAATGAAAAATGGTGGCAAAGGGGGAACTTCTATGGACTTACTACATTTTCCCAGCGAGCAGAACCAAAGAGAACACATATGCTCATTCCCTGGTTATAAACCCCACTGTGCAGGGGTGCAGACTATGATTTTGTCAATTTGTCTGAAATTTTACTAACCTCCCGGATGGATTAAAAAAAAAAAAAGAAAAAAAAAAAAAAAAAAAAAAAAAGGGGAAAAAAAGGAAAAAAAAAGAAAAAAAAAAAGAAAAAAAAAAAAAAGAAAAAAAAAAGAAAAGTCTGGAAGAAGCAGAAGCAGAAGCAGACGGGTTTCCTCGGTCTCCGAGGAGAGCTTTTTTCTTTTTGCTGCGTGGATTCGCGGCCACTGGGAAGTTGTGTTTAGGTGTCCATGTCAGGTCACGGCTCGTGGGAACACAGTGACATAGTTTTACCAACATACCTCCAAAAGATACTGAAAAAACCACTTCGTTTTTGTGAACAAATTATTTCACTAAAAAGGAGCAGAAACGAAGGCGCAGGGGAAAAAAAATCTATCGCAAGCCCTCTGTACGGGGTGAACTTTAAAAGGAAAACCCCGACATTTTTATCTCGGAGAATAATATATGCAAGATTTGAAACACGGAAACTACTTGTAAACCGACCTCGCCTCGGAATAACGTTGTTTTCAGCGGGTTGGCAAAGCCCTCGACCAGGCAGTGAGGGTGAGGGGGGCGGCGGCTGAGGGCTGGAGAAGGCGGAGGGGCCGGGGGAGCGGGTACCCCCGACATCCCCTCATACCAAGGACAGGAGCAGCTACGGGAGTTCCAGCGCGTGCCTGGCAGAAGACATATTCCCGAAGCTCTCCCCATCTTTTCTCTCCTGCACCTCCGGGAGGTGCCGGCTGGCTGCTCGGGCCAGCCTCCCACCGCTGCCGCATCCCGCCCGGCTCTCTGCTTCTTGCCTCCCACCCCCTGCAAAACTTTCTCTGACTGGCCGAGCGCCTGTGCCCTTTCCCCTGGCCATGAGCAGGGCCATGCATGCCCGCGGCAGAGCTCTCCTCATGGGCCATAGCGGGCAGCGGGGCGGGAGCTCCCGGCGGCCCGGCCCCGGCAGCGCAGCGGTCCCAGAGCCTCTCCCGGGCCCGGGCAGCGCCCCGCGGGGCCGCTCCCGGCCTCCCGCGGCCCGGCAGGGAGGGTCTTCTCAATGCCAGGCCTGTGTATTTGTAGTTTGATTTCGCACGTCAAGGATAATTTCTTCATACAGCTTAATGGACGCGGCTTGACATCCATAATGATCGCTAATCATTCAAATTATTTTTGCTAGCGCCCAGACATGTTCCAGTTGTTGTGATAGATCGCGTTTCACCCATAATGACGGACAATTACCATTTCTAATTCGCCGGCTTTTGACACCTAAATCCACCCACCATATGTGGCTGAAACGCGCCCGGCTCGGCGGCGAGGTCCTGATGACATTTGCAGCGAGCCCCTCTCCTCTGAGCGGGGCACCTGGGATGCCACCCACCCCCCGGCACCCCCGGCCCTTCTGCAGGCCGCCGGAGCCCGGCTGCTGGCCGTCGCCGTCTCCGCGGCCGTGGGTGATGCGGGCCGGCGGGGACCGGAGCGAGTCCCACGCGGAGCAGCCGGGCCCTCCTCTCCTCGCCCCGTCGCCCTTCGAGGCAGCCGGGCTGTGCTCGCCCCCGAGGAATCCCAGATGGAAAGCGGCTTGATCCGGGAGCCAGGGCCGTCCCTGCGGGCTGTTCCCTTCCCGCCGCTCTTATCACCATCGCGGCCAGGGAGACCCGCGTGTACTTGTGCTTCTATCCTCCACGAACCAACTGTCCTCTGTGAGAGAGACGGCAAAGCGTGACGGGGAGGTTCAACAGCAAACAGGGCGCACAGTGCTTTTCCATTGTTTCCACCAGGTTTCCTGGGGTATTTACCTCCGCAGCTCCCCTAGAACCAGACGCACGTGATGTAAGGTGTCTCTGTGGGACCCGGTGCAGCCGGGAAGCAGAATCGGCAGCTCCGCGCCTCCGTCCCAACCCTGGCGCCAGCTGCCCGGCACGGCCCGGCCGTCGGGACATACACACGCTCTGCGGACCGATGCACCCCTGCACTGGGTCTCGGTTGACAAGAAGGAAGTGTGAGGATTCACCCTGAGTGATTTTTTTGGGGGTTCTTTGGTTTTATTTGTTTTTCTGTTTGTTTGTTTGCTGTGTTTGTTTTTGTTTTTGTTATTGTGAATACACGAATGAAGCCGCCCTTGTTTGACTTTAATCCCGGCACGGCGGAAGCGCCGTCGCGATGTCGATGGCACAACATTCCTGCCCAAGGGCTGCAAGGCAGAAACTCCGCGTTTTTACAGAGAGGCAGACGTCGTCTGCTTCTTAAATCCTGGGTATTCCTGCTACATTAACGTTTGAAGAGCCACATGAAACATTTCCTTCGTTAGGAATAACTGACTGTGGATACCCCAGTCACAGTTGCAAGGACGGGCAGAGAGAGAGCAAAGTCAGCTCCTGAGGTTGTGCCACTCTGCCCCGCATTGCGACGCTCCCTGACGCAGCCCAAGGAGGAGCCAGAGTGACAGAGAAGCCCGGACAGACACGCGTGTTTCAAGGGGGACAGACAAGGGGCTGGCGATTACCGGGGTGAAGATCACACATCGGAGCATGTTGGGGCATTACCCGGGCCTTCTCAGTAGCCCGGTGAGATGAGTCCCCAGGCTGTCCTCCCCGAGTCCTTCTACAAAACCCACTCATGAACTCGTTTCTCCCCTGGGCACTGACACAGCCACTGCCGGCCGAGGCGGGACGAGACAGGGATGCGGACGGGGGCAGCGCCGGGCCACCCGTGCTCCGGCTCGGTGTGACGAGAGGGAACTGTCATGTCGGGAAAGTGCTGAATCCGGCCTGGCGGGATCCGGCCCCGGCACCGCCCCAGCCCCGGCACCGCCCCGACCCTGCCGCACCTTCCAGGGCAGCAAAACGGCCCCGCGAAGGGCGAACGCACCGACTCCCGCTTTGGACAGCCGAGGCGCGGGAAAAGGGTTCTCACAGCCTTTTCAACCTACCGAGTGCAAGGATTTAGTCCTCCATATACTTTAAAATAACGACTAGAGGGATTGCCTGTCTGAGGTTTCTCGGTTCCCGAGGAGGTATTTCGATGAGGAGGTTTATTTCTAGTTAAACTTCCAAGGCATGTCTGAGGTGTTATTGCACTTTCCCCAAGAACGAAACAAAATACTTTCTCGGCCCTCGAAATTGAGGTAAAGATGATGGAAAAAAAATAATTCACCAGCCCAGTAGATATTAAAAAAACAGAGCAACAGGGTGTCAGCAGGTACCGCCTGACTGCCGGGAGCGGGGCTTCTCGCCCGGGCGAGGCGGGCTGGGCTGAAAGGACCCTTCCCCAAGCGGGGCCAAACACAGCGCCGGGGGACCCCGGAGTTCCAGGTTTGGGGCTCCGACCTGCATCTTGCAAAGGAATAGACCCACGGCCCTCGGTGCGAGCGGGACTGTGTCTCAGGCGCTCGGTAGTACTGAGGAAGTCATGAAGGACACCCCAGTAAGAATCTCTTAAATTCGGCAGAACAGTAATTGCTAATGACTTTCCCTCGCTTTGGACATACAGGTTTGATTAAAGGGTCTTTAAAATTATTTTCCCCTAAAGTTTTTGCCGGCGTCTGGACTCAGCTCCGTTTCGGGCAGGTTCTGTCTGAGGCTTTTGCCACGGTTTAGATCACGTTTGTACCTTCTCTACTCTGACATTCATATGCACATCCTCACTGATTATAGTGAGCTTCCTAAAACCAGGAAAAACACCATGGCGTTCAAGAACTAGTAAATATTTTTTGAGAAAGATTATCCTCTTACTATATGTATAGATGTAGAGACCGGCGATATATTAAATGGGGGGGGGGGGGGGGGGGGGGGAGGGGGGGGGAGAGGGAAGAGAGAGAGAAAAAGATCCTATATATTCATTATCTACTAGGAAAAGGAAAGAAAAGCAATTTTCCAGAGACAGAAGGTTCCTTTTCCTTGATAACTTTGTAAGATACATATTACTTGGTCTTAACACAGCACCTTAGACCTGAAAATCTCAGTGAAATTTGTGGAGCAAAACCTATTCTGCAGAGTGCATTGTATCTTTAATCCTTCTGCAGAGTATTTTCTAGGTGTCGTTGGAACAAAAAGGTCTCCTCTCTTCCTAGCAACTGTTCCACAGAGGTGTTAAAGAAAGGACGAGGACCTCAGCGCTTCTGGTCTCCTCTCTCAGGATATTCCCGCTGGACCGTCCCACCGTCCCCTGCCGGTAGTGGCGTCTGACACTGCCATCTTGTGTTCCACTGTTCCAGCTCTTACTTACGAAACCAATTTCAACGAGAACGTGTAGCTGCGAACATAAAAAGTGTAGCTGAGCCAGTTAAACACATGCTCTCAAAGGGAGGTGCCAGGCGCCCCTTTTATTTAAAGGGCTAAATTTCAACATTTTAGCCTCTAGCTAAAGAGCAAAGTTTAAACATATTTGTGAGATCTTAATGAGGATGAGCAGGTTTCTCTGTCTCTGTCATGGTACAGCTCTCAGGTACTCTCAGGTCTCTCCAGTGTCACTTTTCTTCTAGTTAAGTTTAACATTCTCTAGGAAGAAACTAGTATAATTTATTTATCTTGTACAGACACAAGCACGAAGGTCCTGTCAATACTTTACTGCATATTTTTACCTTTGCTACCAATGTTATAACCTAAGACAAATCTCTGCAGACTCACAACGCAATTTTGGCTTCTTTAGCTAAAACTGCATGAAAGACAAAAGCTAAGGAAAATCATTCAAATGAGGCAAGACAAAAACATTTTACCCTGTCTTAAACATTTGAACTGATAGACACAGACCTCAGGCCAGTGAGGACAGATGGAGGTGAAACTGATATACAGGTTTTATACCCAGTAAGAAATATCAAAACATTCTAAGCAGATGAAAAAAGAAGAGCGAAATGGCAACGAAATGGGCATCTCTGGAGATACAAAAGTGCTGTCAAATTGTACCTTTATTTTTTACATGTTTTTTCTTACAGAAAAGGCCTAATGGCATGCCAATATTTATTCTATGTTTCCTGACTTCTTTTTTTAATGTAATGACTTTGATTACTTAAACATTGTTTTCTTTCTTCATTAAAATAAGTATAGATTACAAATCACTGTAACCCTTCAAAACTATAAAAATCATGTAAGAATGGTGTTATTAGAGTAAGTGATGAAAACTTTCTGGTCAGGACTTCAAAACATGTCAAATTAATAATGAACAACTTGAGTAAGGTGTTGCAAATAATGTTAATTAAAAATGTCCATGCACAGTCCCTTTGAGGGCATGTGAATAAATATCTAACAGTTTCTACTGGGGTCTCAGTTCATACTGAAAATGGGGAAGTCTTTATAATTCATAACTATTACAGAGTCTTTATGAATGCTCTTTCTCATATTTCCCACTGGAAACCATTAGATAATCTGTTTTTATTATATAGAGCCAAACATTTGGCTTAATATTTTTGTTTTAGAACAGACCACAGAATCACGGGGATATTAGCCATCCCATAATTTTTAGGGGTGCCTTAAAGTCATGTACATTTATTCCTACCTTGAGAGTTTCTTTAAATTACAATCTTTGATCCTTGTTCTTCTAAAAATGTTACCCAAGATACATATAAAGCAGAAGTTTCCTACTCTGGGTTTTTTCATTAACCTTCCCACCCACTAATGCTGTGAATTTAAGAGTCTACATAACTGAGTCTTCAAATTAACAATAAAAAATCCAGACAGCCAGATCAACCAAGCTGTTGATGGTACATTGGCCTTAATGTTCTCATAATAGCACATTAAGCAAGCAGAAAGGGAGCTTTTCATTATGCCTAGGTTTGTTCAAAGATTAATTAAGAGAGATAGGAAATTGTGCGATGAACAGATTATTCTGGGCATCTGAGAAAAATGTTACTAGGAAGCAATGGACTGCAAGAGCAATTCAAACTGGTTTTCAGTGTTCTAAACTATGACTTATTCAGCATTTCAAACTGACAGCTTGTAAATGTAAATTTTATTAAATGCAGAGCAATAAAATTTTGTAAGTTTCTGTCATTTTGAATTTTAGTGGTTCAAATTGAAGCCTCCAGCCTTTTAAATCACAACTTGTAGGAACACAGCTTTAAAGCATCCATTACTCTTAAATGTGTGCTTTTCAAAACCTCATTATTGCCTTTGGTCACAAAATATCCTTGTCAGGATCCAGGTCTGCATGTCTCCTGTCAATGGTAGCCTGACAGGCTCATGTCCTCTGTTATGTTTACAGTGTATATTGTATAAAGTTTTCTGCTCTTCATTCTCACTAGGCAGAAAATAAAACAGGATTAGCAGTGATATCACCCTTCAGACCAGCCAGATTTCTCCTTTGATCTCAAAAAAATTTCTTTGTATGTGTAGTGCAAGAGTCTGGCTCAAGGATCCTTGTTTTGCTCTTGAGACAGACATTGCCTGATTCAGGAAAATGAAAACACACTAACACCTACCAGTTAAAGCTGAAATCTAGCAGGGAATATCTTGGAAAAGTTCTTGCATGACAGAGTGAGATCAGTGGAGAACTTTCGTAATATTTTACTGGATAACAAAGTTCGAGCAGAAGGCAGTTTTGCATAGGCAAAGGAACTCGGCCAAACAGCTCAGAAATTTATGAGACCAAATTTTTTTCAGAAGATTACAACTGCCATTGAAGAACCAAAGTGAAGTGACAGAATTGCACAGCATCCAACAGGTTTGTGTTTGCCAGCAGGGATCTAAAATCCAGCCACTTTATGTGATGTGTTCCAGAAGTCACAGATACATACAGTGTCTGTGTCTGTGGGTGTACATTTGTCCATTTAAAAGGAACACTAGCAATTCAGATATCATATTTCCTTTAAAAAAATTGCATTCTAGTTACAAATAAGAGTAGAAATTCACTCCAAACATTTCAAATTGTGTTGAAATGATGAGCAGGATTAAAGAGAGACACCACATCTAAGTCTGAATCTCAATTCTCATAACAGATTAAATATTTTTGTATTATTTCATTAAGTCTATGCAATAAGCTGAGCAAGCTCTCCATTAATTGACTATATTGTCAAACTGAATATGAATTTGAGTGTGTTATTAACAGGTAAGAATTTTACCTAAGTAAAGTAAGGTAGAAAAAACCAGAAACTGATCCATTTAATGATGTTAAAAGTATGTGGTGGAATTCTCAGGAAACAGAAAATAATACCTAATCTTTCACTAGTAATAATTGTATGTTCTCAAAACCTTAATTGCAACGTTTCTTCTTGGTCTACTTGAGTACAGTATTTGATATGCAAATTCTGTCACAGTTTTCTTTCAGCTGTTCCTGGTGGGCTTCTCCTAGCTCTCTCTTCTTTAGTATTTTCTATATTTATCCCATTGCTAATATATCTCTGTGGTTTGGCTCGATGTAGATATGAGATAATCATGCCATAAAGCACTTCATCTCCATCAGAAACACCTACAGTTTTGGCAGTAGTAGTAGAATCCCCTTCAGGATGTAAAATTTCCTGGGAAGAAATTAGTTTGGAAGCACATAAGCTAGCATTGAGGAAAAACACTTTGAATGAGTCACAGCTTTTGATACCACATCAGAAGAAAATTGATACAAAGTAGGGGTTTGAAAACCAGTTATCATGGAGATGTAATTCTGCTGATCATATTCTCTTATGGAAAATTTGGAGATAGTTCTGATTTTAGTTTGTCATGTGCAGTAAGAAAGATGAACAGAAAAACTATCAGAAATACTAGTTCTTTGTCATTCCATTTGACACTGAGCTGTGAACTTTACGGTGCTAAATGATATAAATAATGTCTAAGAAAGCATGTTTATTAGAGCTATGACAGGCCAGCTAACAAATTGGTACCCAGCTCCCAGCCAGGATGACAACTCTCCCGTTTGCTGGATGTCACAGCAGCTGAAGCAGCTGGAGGGACTTGTGCCCAGATTGCTCATGTCATGGCTTAGGTTGCTGATGAAGATGAGCTCAGGTGAGGCTGTGGTGTGGGTGAGGTGCAGGTTCATTTCTTCCAGCGGTGTTAGCAAACCATGGAGAGGGTGTGGATGGTGACATCCTGAATTGCTGCAGCTCTTGGCTCCGGAACACAGAGCCCTCTACACAGCGGGTAGTGACACACGTGCCTATTGGGCATAGAAGACATTTCAGAGCTGATTAAGATATTACATTAAACTATTCAGATGGGGATCATTTTTTGGCAAAGCACACTGGGGTAGTTAGTGCTTTGCCTTCATTTGCTGATGTGGCAATGAAAAGGAACAGCTGATGGCTGGCTGGATGGTTTGTGAAGGAAACGTTAGGCTTCATCCTCTGGGGTACTGTGTCTTACACAGGCTTTAACAACAGGAGTTGGAGGATAATAAATGACACTTCACAGGTTTTTCCAGTTTTGGACTGGAATAGTTGTCTGGTCCAGAAAATCAGTCTTGGGTATCTGCAATCAGTGCAAACCTACCTCTCCCAAGAAAGTTTCACAGGAAAGTGTCCATCCAATAACTTCAGACTGAGCTATACAAATGACTCCATTGCTTGAATATTCACAGCAGCTAAAATCTATAATCGGACATGAGGATCTCAGTTTACTAGGTGATGTTCACCAATAGATCATATTTGTTCCTTAAGAACTGCAAATTGCAATCTAGGGGGGAAAAAAATAAAGCCACAGTCATGGGGGACAATCAAAGAGAAATAAGGCAATTTTATACAATATGACAGATAATCTGGATCATCAGTATCTTCCAGCTGCTGAGTACTTATAGATGAGGTTGCACAGCGAAGGAGCAGAAGAAACAAAAAAAGAGCCTCCCAGAGGCTCTACAGTGGTAAATACAATAAAATCTATGATTCTGGGCAACTAATTAGCTTTGAGCACTCCGAAAGCATGGTTGGCATCTGCTGAAGTGAACACAGAGCTGCACTGTCATGACTATGACATCTGCAGTTTAATGTTGGAGATAAATGTATATTTGGAGAGGTCAAAGTAGGAAACTCTGAGCTCTTTTTTTGCCTCTGAGGTTGACAACATATATGACTTTGAGCAGGTTGTCTAGACTTGGCAGAAAGGGGATTGTAGAGGGTTTCCAATGTCAAGATTCATTCAACTCATGTGCGTGCTGTTCCTTGGATGATGATCAATAGTGAATAATTATTGCTGTGAAAGCTGATCATAAAAGTGCTGAAAGGGATATATTCCCTATCATATTAATATTGAATGATATTAAAAATAATTTGTGATTAATAATTTACTCAGAAAATTGAGTTTGTCTTCTTCTGAATTGTTCACACAGTCTTCACAGAATGAAAGACTATATAAAGGCTTCAACTGACACATTTCCAAGGAATTTCTTTTGGCATATAGTTGAGAGTGAAAAAAAATGTTAATAAGGACCTCTAGGCAAGTGAAAAATAGGATACATTGCAACACAGGCTTACTTCACATGTCATATTAAAGTGACAGTTGATTTGCTGAAAGATTTTTTAGACACGGGCAATTTAGACATGATAGTGTATTGGGTTAGTGTGTCCAGGTTTTGGTAGTGGTGGTTGGGGGTGGACATTCAGGGTTGGCTTCTGTGAGAAGCTGCCAGAAGCTTCCCTCATGTCTGACAGAGCCAGTACCAGCTGGGACCAAGATGGACCTGCCACCAGCCAAGGTCAAGCCAACAGCAACAGTGGCAGAACCTCTAGGAGTTAAGGAAGCGGGGGGGCGGGGAGGAAACCCTGCACAAGTGCATCTGAAGAGAGAAGTGAGAATATGTGAGAAGAACAAATGTGCAGACACCAAGGTCAGTGAAGAAGGAGGTGAAGGAGGTGCTGAGGGCACCGGAGCAGAGATTTATCCCCCTGAAGGCTGTAGTGCAGACCATGGAGAGGCAGGTGCTCTGCTGAGCTCTGTGGTGGAGCAGAGATCCACCAGGAGCCCCTAGAGAACCCCATGCTGGATCAGGCAGATCCCTGAAGGAGGCTGTGACCCTTGGGAAATCCACAGTGAAGAAGGAAAAAAGTGTGAGGAGTCCTCCCCTGCAGAGGACGGAGAGATAAGAGACAATGTGTGATGAACTGACCCCAGCCCCCATTCCTCATCCCCCTGCACCTCTTGGGGGAAGGAGATAGAGAATTTGGGAGTGAAGATGAGCTTGGGAAAAAGGCAGGGGTGACAGAAAGGCATTTTAAGCTTTGGGTTTATTTCTCTTTTTTCTGCTCTGGTAATAAATAAAACTTTTTTTCCCAAGTCAAGCTGGTTTTTCCCATGACGGTAGTTGATGAGAGATCTCTCCCTGCCTTTATCTCAACCCATGAACCTTACACAGTATTTTCTCTCCCCTGTGCAGCTGAGGAAGGGAATGATAGAGTGGCTTTGGTGAGCACCTGGTACTCAGCCAAGGTCACCTCACAAATATCATCTGTGTGGATTTTCACAGAGAGTAGCTCCACACTATGGCAGAAAAATGGAAATCAGTAGATAAAGTGAAGATGGGAGAATTAGATAAAGAGAAAATTATGATGGATGTTACTGGCATTATCAGGTTGCAGGGGATGGGCTACCTGAGCAAAATGTTTCAGGTGCAACATTGTGTAATGCATTTCTTAAACACCTGCCTACAAAAAGCAGGATCAGGCTGATTAACTGGTAAGAGGATTTTGGGAAGCTACAGCAGAGGCTCAAGATACTGGGCCAAGAGAACTGGATAACTGTGGCCCAAAACACTTGGTGTGGGGTAAGATTCAGCCACATAGAGTGCAAAGTCATACACTTGGAAACTAGTAGCTGAATCTTCAGAAGATGAGATTTAACAGTTAACTGATTAAGAGGAGAATAAGATGGCTACTAGATCTACTGGAAATATAATTTCTGTGTGAAAAAAACAAATGCAATTGTTGTGCTCAGTAAAAAACTGTGGGGAAAAGGAGAAGCCAAACAGACATTTGAGATTATTACACTTGTCTTCCCAAATAAGCATGCTGAGGCTCTGCCTTCAGGAAGCATCTAAACATCTGCCTGCTAATGGAAAGCAGAAAATTAATTTCCTTTAAAAAAAATCAATTTGCTTATGTGTGTACCTTTGTTTCACGTATTAAACTGTCATTATCTCAAGCTTTGTCTCTTGATTTTGTCTTTCTGATTCTGATTCTCTCCCTGCTCCTGCTGAGGGAGAGTGAGCAAGTGATTGAGCAGAATCTTCTTTGTCAGGTGGGGCGTTGTGGTTTCACCCCAGCTGGCAACCAAGCCCCGTGCAGCTGCTTGCACACTCCACCATCAGCAAGACTGGGGAGAGAATTGGAAGGGCAAACCCATAACATGGAATTAAACCACCAGGCCCTAGAAAATACTTCCTTCAAGAGGGGTGAGGGCAAATAGCTTTCTTGCTTTTCTGATGGAACTTAATGGTTTCCTTCAGGAATTCAACAACATGACACCAGTGATTCAGGTCCTTCCAAAGCTGCAGTACAGGCTAGAAAATAATTCTAGGTTTTCCATGTTGTTATAGAATGAAAGAAAAAAAAGCACCTTTTTTTTTTTTTTTTTTTTTTTTTTTTTTTTTTTTTTTTTTCCCTTAACTGGTAAAAGGTCAAGACTGTAAGAAAGACCATTTTCTCCATTATTCCAGCAAGCATTGTGGTTTGAAGACAAGAAACAGGGGTTCCCAGTGATCCTCTGTGTTCATATGAGAAATTCCAAATTTGCATGACTGTCTCAATAGGAGTTAGATACACTTCCTTTATAAATTAGTTTTTATTCTGAAGGTCTTTCTGACTCCTTCTCTTTCTGTAACTTTTATTGTTGTTAGCCTGGCTGCTGCTGGACTTTATACTCCGAGTGAGATAGTGTGCTTTAGTGGAAAAAAGTGTTCACCACACTGAAAATGTGGTGCGGCTTTATTAGTAAATTCAGCTAGTGGAAAGACAAGAGAACTTGTTTGTCCATTCACAAAACTGGAGAGCAGGTTTCCAATGTGGGTTTTTCATGTCAGCTGTGGCTAGAATTACTCCTCACGTCTTAAACACTAGCCAGGTGTCAGTGAGCTATTTCTCTTTCCACAATACAGGGAAAAAGGTAGAGCCTTACACAAATTAAAAGTTACTGTTGATGTTTCTCTCCCCTCCCCAGCACAGGCAATGTAGGAGGAGATAGTTTCAGTGGGACCGCATACCATGGTCACTTTTGCCAGAGGGAGGATGCGGTCAGCTTTCTCTCAAACATTTAGCTTGGCCTCCACAGTCTTATGTTTGGTGAACCTCACTGGTCCTGTTTTACTGGGTAGTTTGTGGAGAGCAGCTGGCTAGTGGTTCTTCCCTGTTTTATTAGGCAATGTAGTTCATAAAAGTTGCGGCCTTCAGCTTAACCATATTCCTGTGTGGAAAGTCTTGTTCACTGCAGTGTCTGGGCCAGAGACATTTACATCACTGTAATCAACAGCATTAAAAACAGTTACTCCTTAAGTGACCTTAGGTTAGCAGGAAACAAGATGGAAGAATGCCCTTCCAAAAGCAAGGATTTCCAATTTGAGTAGGAACTGTTTTTTGCGTGTATAAAAACAAGTCATTATTTACCATTTCCACTCAGTTGTCCGTCTAGTCAGGCACATTAATCACTCAGTTCCACTCAAGGCACAGTCATCAAGCAGTGCAGGAGAAAACACTGTCTGGTAAAGACATTAGAGATGATACTGACGATGTAGAAACAATTTGGGTTTTATTTGCAAATCTGTAGCACAATTAAAACCAACAGCTCTCTACTCTGTTCTAGAGATGAGTGGCAAACACAACATTATAATGAAAGTAAATATATTTTATTTTTAAATGGACACTCCACTTTTGTGGCAACAATTTTGCTTTTCTTTTCAAGGACACTTTCCTCACTCAAACAAATGTAATGTCAGTTTCCACCTTGAAGAAGAGGAGCATCTACAGATCCCAGCTACAGAGACTTGAAATAGAAAAATTGGTATGAATGCAACTCAAAAGAGAATGAGCATTGTTGTATAAGCATGGGCAGAAAAAGCAGAACAAAATTTAAAAGAATGTCCTCTATATGTAACAGAGGACACAGTTCATGTAAATGGCTCTGAGAAATGTGTTGTTTCCATCAAGTGCTGTAAGGACAGCACAGATGACTTCGTAGCTAATGACCCTGCATTCCTGAAGAGGATGGCAAAAAGGTTGAAGGCTCTCACACATGCTACTCCATGCTACTCCTTTTTCCATCCCATTCAGCTTGATCCTCACCTTTCCCCAGAGCTTGGGAGAAGCATACATCTCTTTCCTATGTAGGCAATGATTTTTGGTGCTTTTGTACATGCATAAGGGAATGCAATCTTATCCTATATTCTAAAACATCCCTCCCACATTCAGAGGTCTAGTTCACATTTGTACAGTTTGCATTTGCAAACACGGTTGACGTGTATGCCACAATTACTTAGTAAGGGTAATCAAGAACAAGGGGGTAAAGGAATCAAAACTCGAACTGTGCTATTTCTTCTTCAAATTGAAACTGATTACTAAAAATGGTTTTCTAATTAAACTGTAACAAAATGTCAGGAGAAAAAAAAAGAGAGTATTGCTGACTGCCAGCTCAAAACACAAGCAGAAATGAAAATCAGTGGCTTGCACTAACAAATTTAACTGGGGTTTGTAGGGGAAAATGTGAAGAAGGGAACAAGTGGCATCTAAAAGCAGCACAAAAATTCACAGTGTCCAGGAAGAAAAGTTCCTTTAGAGCCTTTAGATGAGGTGAGCTGGGTACCTTGCTCTGTCTCTTGAGATGGACGAAGATGTTGCATCAAAGTAGTGGACTCCCACACTTGTCTCTGACCCTCAGAAATTCACAGATTTCACCCTCCAGCCCTCCTTCCTCACCTACATAAAAGCTCTGACTCCTCCACCACTGCCTATCTCGTCTCCTAAACATCTCTGGCACCTCCTGTCACACTCTATTGCCTCTGTCTCCCAAAAACTCATTCAGCAGTTGCAGTGATTCTACCTAGGGAGAGTTACCAAGCCTTTAAATAGTCGAGCCTTTGCAACTAAAACTGAACTGAAACAACTTCAGTGATACTCTGAAGAACGAAACCAAGTGAAAACATTTATTGAACTCATTGTTCAGCTGATAAAGGTGGAAGATTTAGTAATGGCATTCAGCAGCAGCAACAATCTTACAGACTCTTCAAAATCCTCAAGTGAAAGTGAATGTCTGCGTAGGTTAAATCTAAGTCTTCTGGGTTTACTTTTCTCAGCAACCTTCCATGGACTCCTGAGAGATGTTTTCAGACATATGTCTCCACCGATCAAGAACTACTGAAATGAAGGGAATTGAAACAAAGTCACATAGCTCTTCCCTCACTTTTTTTGACGTATAGATATAGAAAACTATCTGTATCATTTGTTTCACATATTAAGAAGTCAATTTAACTCAGTAGAAAATGGTCAAGTAAAGTAATAGGCCAAAACTTGACAGGGAATGAGGATGCAATTACTTTCTTGTTTGTAGCCTTAATGAAATACGAATTTCAAAATTTTAAATTTGGAATTTTAGAATTTTAAAATTGCCATCTCAGTCATTATTCACAATATTCTCAATTACCAATGGACTGGCAGTGAATTTTCATCATGAAGAAATAACATAAAGTATATAGAAAGTATGATAAAAAGCCAAGAGAGCAAATATCAAAATACTGACATAATGTAAAATAATATATATTTATTTAAACAACATAATTTTTTAAACAATACATATTTCTTTTCTGTGTCACTGGGTGACCCAGGTACATTTCACTAAAAACTCCATTCAAAGTAACTGTTCAAGGATTCTTTTTGTATTATAAAAATGCATAAGGGTTTCAAATTATTTCTACACTTCCATCAATGATTTTTTTTTTTTTACTAAAGTGTTCTGTTTGTTAATTCCAGTGCTTTTCAAAACACTTCATATATTTCTTTGAACTGTGAAGTATCAAACACTTTGAGACTAGCTTCCTTTCATCTATAATGTGCTATCCATACTTAGTAAAGATGGCAATGACAAAAATAGTTCAGTTTGAAAGCCTCCCAGAGGGGATGTATTCATACCAAAGACTGGTACACTCTGTGTAAAATTACCACACCATGCTGTTAATGTGCTTGTTGAACATTGCAGGCAAGATGTGTAAAGATTTGGAGTCAGATTGTTTGCCCTGTTATGCTACTAAAGTTAAATAATAGTAAAAAACACTCTTTGGTAGTATTATTTTTAAAGCTTTAACTCCACAAGGCAGCTTTTTTCTTGTACACTGACTTTTTATATAATAAAAAATGATTTTAGTACATCCATATCCTTAAGCATCCATTCATATCCTTAAGCAAGGAGGTTTTTGGGAGCTGAGTGGTCCAATAGCATTACCATGGCATCTCCTGGGGTGGTTTCCATTAATTTTTCTTAGTAGTCAACAGCAAGCATGCATGTTTATCCATACCAAGTATTCACAGTATTTCCAAAATTATGCTTTATTATATAACTGCTTATTTAAGCATGTCGGATACATAGGCTCAAGACAAATTTAAGACCATGAATACCACATTGAAGATGAAAGAGAAGGAGTAAATTAAAATTTGGGATGTTTATTACAGCACTTGCATTTCTTTGTGGCATTTCAAATGAAAATACACATAGTCTGGACATCTGGAGCACCTTGCTCTCTCATCATCCTGTGTTTGCACACACAGCTTCTCATCTTGTGGGTTAAATAGAACCTGCTTCTCCTCAAAAGCATCAGAAAGCTTTTAATTAATATTTTGTATTTTTTTCTTAATGTGACTGAGGGAGAATTTCAGAAATATGAGCAGTTCCAGCAACAGTGGTTTATCAATCACGTTTTTGCCTTGGACTGAGATGTGGCGCTTCTAAATGTCTAATGCCAATTGTACAAATTCAGCATGTCAGAAATTATAAAGGAAAGTTCCATGTTTGTCCCTATTGCTCTTCCTTCCATGAAATGCTGTTCAGCTGAGCCCAGATGCTGATCTTGATGAAGTGCCAAGTTAAAAGAACTTCCAGTACAATTAGGCTAAAAGATGATTTTAAGTGGAAAATAATGAACAACACATTTAATTTTATTCAAAGTATGGTGTGACAAAGGTGTGTGTGTCTTGTTTTCCATTAGAATTTAATGTACTTCATGGTGTATCTGCCCCCCCTGCCCCCCTTTACTTTTTCTTTCCCAGAATGTCATTGGAAAAGCATTTAGCCTCAATTGTGCAAACATGTTAACATATGATCAATAAGGAACCTTCTTGATCCTGCTGACGATGGAGTAAAACAGTGTACTTATAATATTGGAAATTCCAGACATACATTTCATAAAGAAAACTGGAAAGGGACTGAAACAGGTATGATTGCTATTCAGACATTATACAAAGTTGTTTTAAAAATTCTTAGCTTGTTATTGAATGCATTGAAATACAGCTATACTTTAAAGAGTTACAGATTTGCCTGTTCAAATTGTCATATAAACAATGCCCAAAGAATTGTTGTCACTCATACTGGAAAAATGTGTCAAATAGCGACTTGAAGAGATTTGGTACTCTTGGATATAATTATTAGAGAGTTTTGAATAGAGAGTATGGTTCTTAGACTTCCAGATATAAGCAAGTAGGGGTGGTTGGCATGCATTTCAGAGGACATTATAAATAAAATTATATCGACAAATGTTTCATGTAGCCTGAAACCTAGGATTAAATTCAATGGGGAAAAGCAGAAAGCAATACAGTTAAACAGAAATAAAGCTTCAATGTGTGAAATGCCAATAACAGGAGAGCATCCAGAGGCTTTTTTAGTAAATCAGGATTGGTATGAGTCAGCAATGTCAAGCCGTCAAGAAAACAAACATCATGCTGGGATATATAAACAGGAGTCTCGTATGCAAGACACATGAAGTAATACTTCCACTCTACTCAGTATTCCCAGGGCCTCAACAGAAGTAGTGTATCCAGTTTTTGGCACGGTACTGCAAGAAAGTGGAGAGGGGCCAAAGGAAAGCAACAAGAATAATCAGAAGTCTAAAAAAGACAACCGAGGGAAAGACTGACTGAAGGGGAGTTGTTTAGTCTATAGGAAAGATGACAGGCTGAAGGGACACTGGCAGTTTTCAAACTCAGAGAAGGCTGATGCAAAAGAGGAGCTTATAGTCTGTTCTCCCTGGCCACGGTATGTGACAAAGTAATGGTCTAAAATTCAGCTACCTTGACAAGTTTTCTTACTGATTGCTTATATGGATAGAAACATTCTGAGACTATGTAAGAAAGTGGTGGAGTCCCTAGAACTGGGATTGTTCAGTCTGCAGCAAAGAAGGCTCCAGAGTGACCTTACTGTACAGGCCTTTATGTACCCCCCTAAAAGGGGTATGAAGCCAGAATGGGGCTTCATACAAGTGCATGTAGGGATAGAACAAGGGGGGATGGCTTTAAACTCAATGAGTGCAGGGTTAGATTAGATATCAAGAAGAAATTCTTTACTGTGAGGCTGGTGGCATAGGTTACCCAGAGAAGCTGTGTCTGCCCCATACCTGGCAGTATTCAAGGCCAGGCTGGACCGGGCTTTGAGCAACCCGGTCTAGCGGAAGGTGACCCTGCCCAAGGCAGGGGTCTTGGAAGGAGATGTTTAAGGTCCCTTCCAACCGAAACCATTCAGCGAATCTATGATTTAGCTGCCATAACTATGTATTTAGCCGCCACATGTACTCGCCATAGCAAAACCCCCCCCGCCACCCCGCTCATCCCCACAGGGACGGGGCCGTGGCCCCGCCCCCGTCCCGCCCCCTGTTGCTTGGTTACGGCGCGGGGCGTCACTGCGGAGCTCGAGCCACGGCGGCGGGCGGCCGACAGCCGGGCTGAACCATCTCTCGATCCTGTGGGGGCAGAAGTGGGTGTGTCCCAAAGCAGCCGCTAGACTTGTTGCTGTAGCTCCCGCCTGCAATTTACCGCTTCTTCCCCTTCCCTCAGCGCTGTCATTGGTTTCGCCCCGTGCGGACCATAGCGACGGAGGGCGCACCGAAGGAAGATGGCGGTGCTGGTTTCTCCGTTGCTGCCGGCTTCGTGAGCGCGCCGCTCGCTCTTCCCCCTGTCCCGTCCTCGCTCCTGCGCCCGGCTCCTCCCGGCTGCTCTCAGCCTCTTCTTTCTCGCCGGGGCCGTAGAGATCATGTCGGACTCGGAGGAGGAGGAGAGTCCGGACCGCCAGCTCAAGCTGGTGGTGCTGGGGGACGGCACCACTGGCAAGGTCAGTGCCGGCCCCGCGGACAGCTCCTCTCCCTCGCCGCGGTGCCCCGAGCCCCTTCCCGGCCTTCCCCCTCACGCTGTCCCTGGCTCTGCTGCTGAGGAGGGAGCAGCCCGCGGCAGATTTCAGTCTGTCGCGCAGCCGCTGTCGCGATACCTGGCTGGCTGCTCCCCCTCGGCTCCAGGCCCTGCATGGGAGACGCGGGCTCTTCCCGCCGGTATCCGCGCCGTGCCCAGCAGCCGAACCCTCTGACGGGGCTTGCGCACCCGAGGAGGTATCGTCAACAAGTAGACGTACACGACTGTAATCCAAGTTTCTTGAGCCGTAAGAAAAGGAGCGGCGAATAACGTAATTCCTGTGGTGCTGACGGAGTTTCCCACTGATCCCCGAGCGCTGCCGATCGCGCTGGAGGCAGGAGCTGCTCGGCTGAAGTCGCCGGAATAGCCCAGAGTCGTTCTCGGTGGCTACAGTGCCCCGGGCGTGCAGAGCTGGGGTCGGGGCCGAGCACCTACGTTCGCGGCTCCCCTCGAAAGGGACGAGCAGCGAAGGTCGCTTAGCTGGCTCTGCAGGCGCCCTTCAGATACAGAGCTAGCATCTCCCGAGCTGGACAGAACAGTTTGCATCTAGTGGAGTTACTGTTCCAGAGTTTGGAAAGACACTTTTGGATCCCTTTCGTTTTCGTCTGTACTTTTATGTTTGTGGGTTTTTCCCCCCTATCTCTAATCACCATAATGAAATCCTGTTTATAAAAGTTTATCTATCAACAATAATCGAACAATAATCAAAACAAGCAAGGAATAATCCAACAAATTTCTCATTGTAAAATAGAAATTTTGACAAGGAGAAACCAAAGAAGGCGAAAGAGAGGCTGCTTTCTTAACCATTTAAAATAGTCACTTGATCTTAACTATACACTTGAACATATCTATTGTCATATATAGCCTGAATAATTTTATGAGATATGCCTGAAAATAGTAAATTTATTGTATGCTTGAAGTATACAGTGTTTTTCCTCTGTTGTTAACTTTTGAAACTATGGGGAGAAATTCTGCTTGATTCACAGTTCATATGAAAAGTGGAAATGTTCTTAGAGCTGGTTTAAATGAACTCCTTACATAAACAGGAATATGCTCTTAGTGAAGGTACATGTGGTTTTGCTCACTTACTTTTTCAGAGCTCTATAAAGAAACAAAACTTTTTTTTCTTTTTTGTCTCCAGCGATTCCAAGCCCAGTCTGAATGTGTTCATCTTAGTCAGTAGATGGTCAAGTCCAACCATGATGAGAGCAAAATAAATGCACAGCATTGACAGCTGAAGTGCTGCTTCACAGGTAGCATTTCCCATGAGTTTTCCATTCAGACTGAAGAATCCTTTCACTACTGCTGTTGAGCAGCTTGTGGCAAGACCTCTCACCAAACCTGGATTTTTCAAGCATTCTTAGGTTTTGATGTATATTCCTGTTGGTTCCTACCTCTCTCCCAGGAGCTGCCACTCACTGCATCTCCTGCTGACTCTAGGAATCTCACGCTTCCATGGCAGGTTATTGGGCATGAGCAGCAGCAATGCTCTGGTGGGCTGCTTTTCCTCCTGTCCCCCCTAGATGATGCTGTAATAGAGGCTCCTTCCCACCATCCCAATGGCCTGGCAGCACGCACAGATTTATTGTGTGGTCTTGTAGAAAAAAAGAAGCAATTGGCTCATGGAATGTAAAGGATAAATGTAAGTGCTATTTCAAGCACCTCAGAAGACTAAATTATTGAGGTTCCTCTCTTTTGTTGTCTACTCGTTCCGCTTACTTGTTGAACCTCTGTATGTCTATGTGTTTTCAACTAAATTGCCTGACTCTCACATCTGGTTCACAGCTGGTCTTTACACACATGCATACTTAACTCTCTCTTACTGTGCAAGGTGTTGGTTTTTCTCTTCCTCTGTCACTGGGATCATTAGACAGGAGGCCTATAGAAAATGATGGGGTATATCTGAAATGCTCTATCTTGTGTTGTGTGAGGTGTTCACATTTGGCTTCTTTTGCCCCCTCTTTAAAAAGAAAAAAAAAGTTGTGGGTCAGGTGGAAACTTGCTGTTTTCCTCACCCATTGTTTAGAAGCAATGTGACTTGGCTTCTCTGCAAGGATTGGTAGCAGCTTAAAAACCAATCAGTGCTAGTTCAAGCTAAAGGTAATGTTTGTACTTTTACTAGCTAGGAATTGCTTTATTCATGAGGCAAGGGAAGTATGCTATGCTTCTATTAATTTGTTTTGAAGTGGTTGAATGGCTAATTGGATACTTAGAATTTTAAGGGGAGCAGTAAGCATTGCTGGAGCAAACTCAAATAGAGAAGAGTAAAAGTGGAAGATGGCGTAAGAGAGGTGAGACAGTAGAATCTCTAAAACTCTTGGAGTAAAATAGCTGGTAAGGTAATGGTGAACTGTGGAAAATCAAAATTGAGGGAAGCAAGACAGGTTAGTCAGAAGATAATAGAGAATGATTTTAATGAACTAGACAAACTAGGGGAACAATCTAAAAAGCAATCAGAAGCGGGGACAATGTGAGATTAAAAAAACCCAGCAATTATTTATAGCAGTTTGCTCTTAGATTTTGGGTATAGGAAGGGCATATATATACACACAACAGCCTTATGTGTCTAGGTTTTAAATAAACCCACTCTTCCCGAGCCAAAACGATTTTCCATTAAAATAAACCAGCATTACTAGTATGGATTGAAAAAAAAAAGATGTTATGATCCAGATATTTCTACTTTTGTGCATAGATTGGTTTAATAGTGAAGTATACAAGAATGCTGACTTGAGATAGAATACTATGATTTGCTACTGTTGAAAAGGTTTTGGGCCTCTGGAAGCAAATCTCAGAGCTGTTATTGGGAAGGGAGATTGTGGAAAACAGGTGTGCTGAGGTTCTGTTTATTTGCTCTCTGTTGTAGCTGGGACTAAAGTATGGGAGCAGAAACATCCTATCTTTTCCTTTTGTAGCAATGAATGATGAAAATGAAAGAATAAATGCTCAAGTTGGAATGGGAGTTTGCAGGAGCTAAAACATAGGCTGGCATAAAGAGTAGTGTCCTGTTTACTTTAGGATTTTTTAGGATACCAGATTTTTAAGCATTGTGCCAATTCTGAATTGTCTTGTTACACTCGGGCTTGAAAACTTCATCAATGGTGACAAAAATATATTTTCACTGTTGAGTCTTGCAAATGGAAAATTGAATGAAGTGTGCTGTGTGCTGTGCAGATTGGCCCAGCTGCATCAAATAGATCTATGTCAAATGTCAAGAAGTTATGAAAATTTTCTCTTTTTCAGTGAACAAAGTTGCATTGGTAGTTAGGAGTGGGATGGAAGGATATCAGTGTGGATACTTACGTGTTTTTATGGTAAAGCATTTAATTATTTAGCCTAGTGTTTGTTTTAATTTTGTCTTAAAATTCTTGCCAGTAGGATAGGACATGACTGAGGAATGAGTGTAGCTGTGCTTGGATAATGGCATTGATGTTCTAGAAGGGAGTGAGGGAAGAGATAGATGCATGTGATTTTTGGAAAGTAGATTTTCAATTAGTGGCTAAAGTTTGTGTGTCCTCGGAAATTCATGGCTTCAGAACTATGTGCTTGCATCTAATTGAAATTTGGGTTTAGTTTTCTTTCTTACAACTATGATACAACACTTTGTGACTGCTTTCTCAAAACTTAATTCTATAGGATTTTACTCAAAGATTTGTCATATGGTGGGGTTTTCCCTACAAGTTTCTGGTTGCCCAGGTAGGTGGTCACTGTCAGAGCTGGATATCATTGCCTGTTCCATTTGACTTTCAATTTAATGACCTTCTAGTTTATTTCATAGATATGGTTTGCTTTTTTCCTTTTTACTCATTAAGTAGGTCTTTAGGACCAGCATGTCAGCAATTTATACTGAATTGTTGACATTGAAAAATAGAAGCAAGAAACTGTCATGCCTTTCACATAAGGTTAAATCATCTTTGCTTTTTTCAAAAAACCCTTCCCAAATATCCTATTGTATTTTGAACTTAGAATACGGTACCTTTTTTTTTTTTTTTTTTTTTTTTTAATAATTTACTGCTATCTTGGTTTCTGTGTATTAGAGCCCAAAGACATTTTTGTGGTTTTAACGGGGGGTTTTTAACATCAGCTTTCAAAAGAGTACTGAAATTTAGAATAGGATGTCGACATTCAGTTTGAAGTATTTAAGGCAAGTGTGTGAACCTTCCAAACTGATGGAATTTTTGCTGGAAATTCTGCCCTGCAAGCTGGTGGCCTGGTTGTCTTAGTAGAGGGGCAAAGAAACAAGGCCTTTGTGCTACCGTACTGTTCTCTGACCCTGACATTAAGGGGTGGAATTGTATGGAATGCAACCTTTCTAAAAAATCGTCACTGATCACTTATTTATTTTTACAACTACAGTTCTACTGAACCATTATTCGACTTCCATTAATTCTTATGCAGGTTGTATTCATCATGTCCTCAGGCAAAACTCTTGAGCAAAATCTTTTCTGTCAAGCACAGCAGTGAACACTTCTGGCATTTGAAGGGGGTATTTCCATTGAATATACATTGATATAACTTCTTTGTTTAGTGTTATAAAGAAGTTTGAACTGTTGCTCTTAGCGTTTTGAGGATAAATGCTTGTTTTGTGAATAAATAGAACACCCTAGCCTGGTAGTCCAACACCTTCCTTGAGCTCTAACATTTATTAGGAAAAAATTCAAGAAGGGGTTCGTCCATGATTTTGTGCTGTAAATTCCTTCTCATTGAAGAGCACAGTGGAGAAAAACTGTTTAAGAGGACTTTGCCATGCTGTTGATTACTTACTGCTCTTATAGGTTATCATGTGTCATTTGCTAACATCCCTAGGAGTCCTCAGGGAATATTGACTGTCACAGAATGGTAAACTAGCATTTACTGAGCATTTGAAACAAGAAAGGAGTGGTTACTCACTTTATCAAGATTTAAATAAGTGTGTTGGAGATTATAAAATACTGTGATATAGTCAGATGATACTTGAATCTGTAATCTAGGCACTTGTTACTTTTCCAAAAAGGCAAATTTCAAGAAGACAGAATGGTGTATTCCTGCAGTCATCTTATTCTCATCTACATCTTTAAGGTCATGACAGATTAAAGATAATGTCATTGTAACCTTGACATGCTAATTATTGGGATTAAATTAATCAGTTCTACAGACTCTTTCAATAGTCTGAATCTTATTTTGTGTGTGTTGTTAGCATTACTGTCACATAGCTGAAGGCAGAAGAATCTTATCACGATTCATCCTCTGTGATCTTTCCACAGGGATATAAATATATGAGCATACTCACGCTATTTCTAGTTTACTTGCCTTTTTCCCCATTTGTTTTTTTTTTTTAATTTTTAATCCTTTTAAGGCTTGAGTTCAGTGAAGTAAATTAAAATCTTTGTTATAACCACCTATTTATGGACCTTGCCTATTCTTATATTTCAGAATTATTGGCATTATTTTGCTCTTGCATTGTTGACTAAATGTGCTCTTAACAATTGGTGTGACTCGTCTCTTCAGGTCTTGATGAATGGAAATTTGGCAGACTACTTCTGGCCTGTTTTGAGTTTTCTCAGGCAGTGTAAGGGTTTTATGAGCCTCTTAGTATTTTTCCTTCTCTATATAGTTAAATAAATATTTAGATTATTTTTTTCTGTAGTTAATTTGTATTTTTACTTACAGATGTCATGTCAACAAGAGATTTTTAAGTGTACACTAATTTGATATTTGTTGTATTTTATAATTTTTAATATTTAGTGTTTTTTTCACAACACAAACTTTTTATTTATTTATTTATTCATTGTATTATTGTATTATTTATGATTGTGCCACTGTTTTCTTGTTTACTTTTTTGTGGGTCTTCTTTCTTTATTTCTTTCCCTTTCTACCCCCCCCACTTTTTTTTTTTTTTGTCTTGAAAGGAGATCTTAAATTGCTACTAAATTGCTTCTGACAGAATCTAAATGCCTTGCTTCAGTAGTTTGCCTAGGTTAGTTGTGTATCCTTTCAGCTGTATATAGTAAAAGCTTATTATTAGGTCAACGGTGTATTGGTTTGCTTTCATAAATCCACAAAATACCAATTGAAGAAATAAATTTTCAAAGTTCTGCTGAAATGAATGATTCTGTAACTGTGCATTCTTAATACAAGTTTAACTTTTTTTCTGTATGTAAGAAAGCACTCTTCCCATCTCAGAGTTTCTGTAATCCCCGATCCTGAAACTGATGTACAGTGGCAGAAGTCTTGCCACACTTAGGAGCCCCCTGTGGGATTCTGCACTGTGCAGATCTCTATTCCCTCCCAGAAAGCTGGTCTGGGGTCATGGTGTTCTTCACCAAGGGAGTACCCTTGTTTTGGAAAGTAATGCTTTTTAAAAGTACTAAGATCTTCAGGTACAGATAGTGTCACCTAGATTGGTGTCAGTTTGAGCATACAAATTAATGATACCTCCTTCAAATCTGTGTAATTTTGGAGTAGGATTGTTAGAGTATTTTTGAAATCAAAGCAAATATGCACCTTGCTTCTTTTTGCATAAATTAGTAGTCTTTGCCACCTCCTGTTAGTTATTATGTTGAAACTGACTGGAGTGCTTGTCAATCCAAATCCATGGACACTGTTAGCATTCATTGATTTAAAAAGTACTTAACTGTATTTCATACTTCTGGGTTAACATAAAGTTTGTTGCTGTTAAAAATGACAACTTAATTTGATACTGTTCTGTTTTAGACATCCTTAGCTACACGTTTTGCTCAAGAAACATTTGGAAAACAGTACAAGCAAACCATAGGACTGGACTTCTTCTTGAAAAGGATATTATTGCCAGGTAAGAGAATAAAAGTTAACACTGAAAGCTTGGGTGGCAGCAAGACTTGCAGAAACAGATTCTTCAGAGTGATGTGTACTAAGTTAGCTTAGTGCAGTGATTTTTGTGGCAAAGTAAATTAGGTTTAGAGAGTATTTTGTTCATACATTCTTTCCAGGTTTCAAAGAGTTATGCATTTGCAACTTACATCTCTAAGTAAAACACTGAATTCAAATAAAAAGAATGCTATCTATATTGATGAATTTTATTATCCCTGCTTGAGTGCATTCACTTTCCATGTGGATATTGTAACACACAACAATGAAATGAAACTTTAAATATATTAATTTTAAAAGTTTGTGTGTTTTGATAGATATATATATATATTTACTGAAAACTCATATTTGAGTTGTGTAAGACAAGCATAATGCAGCTATGGACTTGCAGTGCTCTAATATGTGAATGCTGTTTTATGCAAGGCAGCATGAAATTGCTGGCATTTAATAGACCACTAAAATTTAGGGTCCCTTGGCACTCATAAAAATACAGTTTGAGCATTCAAGATGTTTCACTTCACGACGGCAAAGGAACTATTTAGATGCTGTTGCAGCACACTGCATGGAAAATGCGAAGAAATAAAGGAATAATTGCTGGTTAAGTTTGTCTCTGAACAATTGGGGTTTAAAATATGTCTTTTCACTGATTTTGTGTGCTCATGTTCTAAGTATGCAAGTATTTAATTAAAAATATTTATTTCTGGATTCAGAAATCAGAAGTTAGAAGAAGTGTGTGTAATTATTAAAAGGTGTAGTGAGATCTGCTAAGGTTGATGCAAGTTCTGTACTCCTGTCTACTTGTGAAGGGTGGGGAGGGAAGCAAACCCAGAAATAAAGCATTTTATCTGTAACCTGAAGATATAAGAAAATATATGCAGTTCTTGAACTTTTTAAAAAATTATATTGCCAATAATTTCTTGACTATATTTATATTTTCGTAAGTGAAACAGAATAATCTTTTCAGACTATTCCTGTATTCACTATTTTGGTTTGGCCATTTTGATGTACTTCTTTAGTATTTAATATGTACTTCTTTTAGTAAAATGATAAAGTACCAAATTCCAGTGCTTATTTCTCCATAAAATCAACAGAATAATTTTTTTATTGTTCTGCTCCTGCCTCTAAAAATACCAGTGTGTATAATACTTAACAGCAGTACTTGCTAGTGGAATGTGTACACAAATCATGCAGTGTGCATGCTGAGAACTTGTATTTTGCAAGTTTTTTTTCCAGCTGTTAAGCATACAGATGCTATTAGTGTATTACTGGGATTATAAATATTCTTGTTGAGTAGAAAATTTGGAAAATTTTCAACTATTGCTTCATTCATTTTTGTTCATAGTTTATTTTTTTGTGTGAATTTCATTCATTCATGGTTTATTCTGTAATAAAATCAGAATGCAGGTAAAAATAGTGCCAAAAAGTCTGTACGTCTGTTTTTCTCAAAACAGTAGCATTTGTATTCATATGCAGGAAGAAACATTTTTCTGTAGGCTGTCATTCTGGTTCTGCCTATGCCTATATATGTGTTTAGGTATATATGGCTCTCTATTTTATAGGTAAACTGGGCAAGTCATGGGGAATGTGAGGGAGGGGGGTAACATTTCTAAATACTGGAATGGGAAGCATTACTTTAGTAAGTAGATTTTTCTAATTTCTTTGTTGGTTCTGGGTTTGCAGAGCTGCTATATTTACTTGAAAGGTTAATTCATACCACTGCACAGAAATTATGTGTGTATCAGTAGGAAAGAAATATTTGATTTCTCTGAACAACTATGGTAGATGATTTCTTCTTCTTCTATGTAAGCAAAGATTCTGGAAGTTAAAATTACAGATTTCTAGAATTGCACAGAAGTTTACATTAGGCCACATTGTAATGGATTGCAACTTATAAAATAAAGTGCTGTTGTTCTGATTTATTTTTTTTTCTTTTTTAAGATAAAAGTGGCATTTGTCTTCAGTTGTTTTAGTAACTAATGCAGTTCTACAGTGAAAATAGTAAATATTTTGTATGGTAAAACAATACACTTTAATAGAAATCAGAAGTCCTTTGACAAATTTTGAACCATTATTCAACATTGTTCAACATGTGCCTAGTGTTCAACGTGAAAAATTCACTTCATGCAGTTTGTTCAAAATACTTTTTTTTAAGGTGTAAATCAGTTTCATTATATTTATTGATGCAGAATCTTGTATAGTCTGTATGCAACCATGGTGTAGATTTTCGTGCTTAAATATTGTGTCTGCTAGTCAGAGGTCTGCTGATAGAGACTCTTAGAGCCATAGCTGTATACTTTTTGGGAGGTTGTGGGTACAGTTCAGTAAACAGGATTCTTCTGTTAAAAGGGTTTTTTTTAAGTTGGTGTAAAAAGTGGTCAGACTTAGGTTTTTAGTTCCATCTTGACTGTGCAGCCCTTTAAGTAAGGTTGACCAGTTCACCACGTGTCCTCCTGCAGGGTCACTGCTGCAGCAGCCCAGTGGCTTCAGTTCCTACCAGAAGCAACCTACACACCTGCACTGTGCTGCCTTTCAGCTTTGCACTTGTGTGCATTTTCTATGCAGTAAAGAAGTGCTAGGGTTTCTTTGTTCCTTATTAGTGCATTACATGTTATTTAGATGGCATTCTGCAGTTACTTTTATTAGTGTGTTAAGACTGTTTCTAAGAACTGTCTTATTTTGTTGTAAGTCTTTAGTTTTTATGTTCCTGTTAAATTGAAAAAATAAAAGATTTCAAATTTTTTGCAGAAAACTTTGTGCGCCACTATCCCAGTTGTTAAGGAAATACTTGCTAGGTAAATTGCCTGCAGTTTTTCCTTTTGTCAGAATAATCCTTTTATCCTCCTTTCTCCCCCAGAATCAACCTGAACACAAAGCAAATATTACAGAACCTAACTGATAAAAAGGGAAAATTAAGCATTTTGCACAGGAGATGATCAGCATGAATGTCATAATTAGTGAGGTCCTAATTCAGGAGGAGTTCACCTTAAATGAACATACTAATATTTTTTTTCCTGTTTCTTTTTTTCTGTTATTAATGAAGCAGAGTAAATAATTTGTAATATGAGATTTTTTTAGTTGGGCAGTCACAGTTTGGCTAGTTAATATAACTTACTGCACTAAAATTTCTCAGGTCGTTCCATGCAGTTATTCAGATACTAAAGCCAGTATGCTGTGCATAATTATTTCTTTAGGAGTAAAAATCAAATTAGAACTTTTTAGAGCACTTGAAGACAACATTTGGCATCTGAAAATTACTGAGTTTGAAAGTGATAATATTTATAAAGATTTTTCTTTTTTTTTTCTGAAAATAGGTGACGTGAATGACACGGTGACTTTCCAGTGTAATACATAGGGTAGAATAGTGCAGCATGGTGAGCCTTTGTGCCTGCCTAGTTTGTTTACCCACTGAGGATGTATAGCCTTTTCTGACTGTGGATGCACTAGTTTATCCATGCCAGATGCTTTATGGAAGACTTTCCTTCATTGCGTACAATCAATTATGTTCTAAGCTTTAAAAATAATTAATTAATTAATACATAGTATATGAACTATCAAAACAAGTAAGCTTTTTGTTGATTGTAAAAGGTTACCTTTGTTGAGCTGGGGTGTTCATGATGTGTTTTCTAATCTCCAGATAGAAATTCTCTTGGTATTACATAAAACTCAGCATAACTTAATAGTACTGTTTCACATTCATCTCTGTATTTTTGAGACCAAGGCAGTAGTTTTAGGAATCTGCTCTTTTAACCAGATTAAAGCAAGGTGCCTTATAAAAATAGTACCACGGGTAGCATATATTCAGCTATGTAGTTATAATTTGCTGGTTATTTTCACCTGGTGCTGTGATACATTTCCATGGAGCACATTCCTTTGTGTAACCAATGGGAGCATGTCAGTTATAAATTTACAGCTGAATGGATCATGTAGCATAAAATCAAATTGTCAACTACATAAAATAGTTGAATTAAGAATATATCTTTCTTAGCAAGCCAAAATAGTGTGTTCTTTTTCACTCTATTTGCAATCACTGTGCTGTGAAATTTGTTGCAATTTTTAAATCCAGGAGTGAAAATTAATAGGCAGTTGTGATAATTTGTGAGTATGTAGAATTTGTATTAACATATAAGTGTCATGTGAGTTGTATGTGGATTAGAAAAAATTTTGTCAGTCCTTACTCTATTAATCAGTACAGTTCTAAAAACAGTTCTTACCATGCAAAATGTGAGAAATTATACTTTCATATGTTTGTATGTATACGGTAGCATCCCTTTCTGTGTGTATTTTTGATCTGTGAATTGCTGAGTTGTCTTGCAGAATATGTATAATTTGTAAGATATTAAATATTCTATATTGACGCTAATTTTTTGTTAGTTTTGTTTTTAAAAACCTGTTAACAATTTCAATGTAGCTTAAAATGGTTTAGGGTAGAAAGGAAGGTCTGTTCTTGGTATAGGTTCTTTGAAGAGGAAATGATGTAAATCGTGTCCAATTTAGCTTCATGCCTTAAGGTGGTGTGTGGAGGAAGTAATTATAGTGTGCATCCTCAACTTAGGTCTGTGTCAGTATTTCCATTTTTTAACTCTGTCAGCGATATAATTCTGTAACTGTATAATACTATCAGCATTACTACCAAAATGAAGTTATCATGCTTCTTGATCTATAAGGAAGATTAGGAGAGGGGTGAAGAAGGGGAACACAGTATGAAATAATGTGGGTAAGTTGGCATTAGTTGTGTTACCTTTCAGTTCCAAGTACCACGGTATAAAACATTCTGTGTGAAGTTTTACATGTTTTGTCAGTGGAATATGTTATATAATTTCTAGTTAGAACTGTTATATGTTATACAATTGAAATTATTTTCTGTTAATATTAGATATGTTAGTAACTAGCTATAGTTTTACTGTATCTTAATGACTTAGCTGGACTCAAATGACTTTTTTCCCAGATGATACAATAATTTTTGTTTTGAAATTTTGTTCCTATTTCTTGCATACTTGTTAAAAGCTGTTGTTGAATATATTTGTATCTAAATTTTCCAGCTTCCACAATATCTGTATGATTTTTTTTCCAGGAAATTTGAATGTTACTCTTCAAGTGTGGGATGTAGGGGGACAAACAATAGGAGGCAAAATGCTGGATAAATATATTTATGGAGCTCAGGTACAGTATAAATGCCATTAATTTACCTATAGCAATCATATAAAATTAATTGAAACTTTGTCCTTAAAATTATACATACTTGCATTATATACAGCTTTTAGTTGATTGTTTCATGAATCTCAAAAGTGTTGGATGTCTGTTCAATCTAAACTTAATTGATATTAATACTCTGCTTTAATTTTGGTGTGTAGCTAATTTTTTAGAGCTGACATAAAGAGCAAAGCAAGTGTGTGCATTTATAGAACTGAGTAACTCCCAAGAACAGATGTTTGTTTCCAGGCTTTGTGTCTTGAGTTAAGAAAAGCAATCACAGTAAATAGTAAAGGCTATTTGGATATCCACATGGTAGATAGAGTGGCTGCTTTCAGAACAGCTGCCTCCTGGGGGGAAAAGGTAGAAGGAGGAAATTAAGAGCAATCCTACACCATTAAACTCATACATGCAACTGGTGTTATAAGAGGGCAAACAAAAGGAGACAACTAAGTAGCTAAATATTTTTGCAGAACTCATGTCCAATGAAAATTAACTTTATATTCAAGTTAACTAAGCAACTTAAAGTGCATGGTAGGATTAAGAGCCAAGTATTATAACTATATATCTGGAGTCATGAGATGATTTATAAGGATGTATTATAAATGCCAGACTTCTTAGCATGAATGATCCTAAAATGTACTCTGTTCCTTAATTTGGAGTTTGTAATGAGAACAATAGGCATAACATGTGCTATTAGATAATGTTATACAACACAGGAATGGCTAATGAAAGAGATTGGGGTTTATTAGTTAATTGGATAAGGAGAAACTTGTCAATGTAACACTTTGTCACTTCCAAAAAAAGTCAATGTTTTTAGCTGTTGCATCTGTTTTATAGCATATTCTTTTTTTTCTTTTTTTCTTTTTTTTTTTAATAAAAACCGATTTGCTGACCTGTTACAGATCTACCAAGCAATAGGAGAAAGTGGCTTCCATGACAGAGGGAATTTGATTAATCACAAATTGTTGCCATATGTCCAAAGTAAATTTAATGAAGGAAATAAAAGGCTATTAGCTTTGTCTGTATTGAATTTGGTGACAAACTTAGGAGTTTCTTACCAAAAATTGCCTGTCAAAAAGTTGATGCCAGTGCTGAAAAGTGCATAAAGTTGATATCATTAAGCCTAAAGTTGTTTTTTTTTTTAGTAATTTGGAACACATTAACAAAAACTCCCTATGTCCAATCTCTTTGTCTTTAAGCTTCCCACAGTCCTCATTTTAACCCTAATTTTTTTAATGGACTTGTGATTTTTGTTTCCCAGTGTTGGCATGTATTCCCAATGTCTGTAAGAGGCTTCTTATCATCAAAGTTGAGTTTTAACACGCTTTTCTATTAGCTTTGTAACAGTGCCTGTTAAAGATGCATAAAACTGTCTCTAATTTTATCTATTCATGAAATGCCATGAATAGTTTGGAAAGGCACTGCTTTCAGCTTATTTCTAGGTTTATTTCTATAAGCTTATTTTGTCTGTAGCTTTTTATAAGGAAAAGAGGAAAGGCAAAGTAGAACAAGTAGGAGTATTTATAAAGGAAAATGCTTTTAAATATGAATAAAAATTCCCATGAATGGGCAACAAAACAGCAAGGAAGTAATTAGGCGGAGGTAGCATGGCGAGGATAAAATGTGCACAGCCAACTTGATTGCTGTCTGTGGTTCGATGGTTAACTGTGTGGAGAGGAGAGCAGTGGATGTAGTTTACCTTCACTTCAGCAGGGCTTTTGACATAATCTCCCATAATAATATTACAATACCTAGAGGTGCAAGTGGAATGGGTGGACCGTAAATTTACTGAAAATCTGAATGGACAGCTGGATTTAAAGGTCTATAGCTCAATGTCTTACTGAGGCCTGATTTTATTTCTTAAGGGTTGATACTGGGGTTATGTCTTTTAGTATTTCTTTTAGCAATGGAACAAAACATTGTAAGTTTATGAATAGCAGCAAACTGGGGAGGAATGGTCACTGTACTGGACAGTAGGGCTGCTGCTGGTGGGAGATTGTGAACAACTGAAGGAGTGGACCAACAGGATCCATGTGATATTCGGCTGATGAGAGATGCCAAGTCCTGCACCTGGTACAGAATAATCTTATGCAGCTGGCAATCAACTGGAGAGTGTGCAGTGAAGGGCCCCAAAGGTGATTAATGGTCTGGAGCATCTCTCCTGTGAGGAAAGGCTGGGAGATCTGTGACTGTTCAGCCTGGAGAATAGAAGATTAATCAATATATATACAACCATGAAGGAAGGATGCAAGGAGGAGAGAACCAGGCTTTTTTCTGTAGCGTCTGTTGACAGGACCAGAGCAATGGGCACAAACTGAAACACAGGGAATTCCTTCTGAGCAACAGGAAACATGTTTTCTGCTGTGAGAATGACTGAGAACTGGGCACAGGTTAAACAGAGAGGTTGTAGAGTCTCCATCCTCAGAGGTAAGCAAAAGCCATCTGGACATGGTCTTGGGCAGCTGGCTTTGGGTGACACTGCTTAAACAGGAGCATTGAGAGCATTGAACCAAATGACTTCTAGAGGTCCCTTCCAAACCTCAGTCATCTGTGAAATGGCTTTGGAGGAAACAGCTCTTTGATGAATGTTTTATCGAGGTCAAAACCAGTTGAATAAGAGTTTGCAATGCATCCTTGCAAGAGTAAAAGCTAATTGAGTACTGAGCTGTGTTAGTAAGAATGAAGTTGTTAAATCAAGGAAAGTGAATATCATGCTGTCTGACATTTTTGAGGTGACATTTGAAGTACTGTGTTCAGTTTAGGGTTCCTCAGTGCAAGAAAGCCTTTAAAATACTGAAATAACTTGAGTGAAGGTTGCTACAAAAAACCCATATGTGCCAATAATTGGTTGCACTTGGTCAGCATGTATGGAATTTGCAGCTGGGATTTCAGACATCTTGTTTTAAAAGTACACAACCTGTACAGATAGAGATAAAGCAGATAATTTGGGTCTGTTGCAGAAATTGTGTTCATCTCTGTATTCTTCAAATATAAATAATTCAGATCTAAAGTATATGTGTGGAATTGTTTGTAGCATACCTACAGTAGGCATTATGCATTTATCGAGTATTTACTGATGCCCACAGCCTAATTTCCACCTATTTGATCATTGAGAGATTCAGAAATCACAGGTGTCTGAATTCTTATTTTTGTGCTCAGAAACCTATGTGTATGGTAGGCTTACTTCTGAAATTGGATGGCCAGCTGGAGATAGAAGTTTAGAGAATCTGCAGCAACTGAAAAGATTATCATCTACAGTTCACCAGATCTTGGTTGAAATTTGATCAGGATATCAAGAAGAGTAAGTGGAGCATCCATCCGCTGCAAAAACTTGCCACTGGAGGTTTCCTTCTCTCTAATGAGAGCTGAATCAATTCTTTAGGATAAATCTTTTGGTTAGGTTGCTGTTAAGGTGCCATATTTTGATTGAGATCCCCTATTTCTTGTGCCACATTTTAGAGTAAGAATGGCAGATTTGAGCATGAGAACTTGCATAATTTTCTTGCATGGTTGCAGTTGGAGAAATAGCAATTCACTTGCTGTCTTGAAACAGTTGCTTTCCTCCTGTCCATTTTTCTCTGATGTTGCTCATTTAGAACAATGTAGTTGCTGCATCCCATCTTGGTAGCTGAATTTCAGTGGTGAGGCAGAACTCTGCAAGCTGTGAGGAAAAAAGAGCTCTTTGTTCTCTATAAATAAAAGGCATTAATAATTAACACTGACTGAAAGCTGTTTAAAACTACCACATCTATCTCAGAATTGACAGATGCTGAGAGTAATTGTGTAGTCAGTTGTCATAGCTCTATTGATAGAGAGTAATTCATTCAATTATGGCAACTTAATCACTTAACCACATGTATCTGAGTACCCACATCCTCAGTATCAGCAATGACAGCAGTGGTTAAGTATATGAGGACTAAGCTGCTTTTGTTTCCAAAAAAACTGTTTTCATCTGCACATTTCTGCAATAATTCAGTTGCTCTTTACTAAATTAATATTCTGTGACTAGAAAAAATACTCTAGAACTTTGGCCTAGCTTATATACTACTACTACTACTAATAATGAAAACTTGAAAGGTAATTTAGTTCCTTGGTGCAAAAGTCTGTCATTGGGTGACACTGGGTAGCTGTGCATAAATGAAGAAGAAAACATATCTTTTTACTTACTGTTTTCTCTGGCTTCCTTTTATTGTGACAAATCTTGACATAAACTTGACACCTCTTAAATTTTGATTATCAGTACAAATATATTGTCTGGTTACAACCTTTCCATACTAGCAGTTCAATTTTGAAATAACATTGCTGCTGTTTGTGTGATAAATCTTTCAGAACTACTCCTGTCTCTTACCTGTAACTGCTGCCCCTACCCACATATCTAGTTTAAATTATTTTTAAGATCTGGCATATGCTGCATCATAAATTGGGTTGTTAATAGGACTACTGCAGACTCTACCTTCTCCAGGGAGCAGCAAATAATTTCTGCAATATTCTCAGTTTCTAGTGACCTATTTTTGAAAATGCTCTATAATTCCAAAACAAAAAGCACTCACAAATGCACTACTGTAGGCAAAATGTCTCTCTTACTAGAGTACAATTGTGCAAGCAGGGACTATTTGCCACGTTGCTGGAGACGAGAGAATCAATGTGCTTTTCTTGGCGTGTTGTCTACCATGTGTTTCAAACGTTTTTCATGGCAGGGAAATATTTGTGTAAAAACGCCAGCATTAATTTTCCTCCTGAATTCCTCACTCATAACAGGGAAACAACAGCTTTTATGCTGTCTACTTAGTCTCTGCTCCATATACTGTAAGTTTGTGTAAAATGTGATGTATTTTCTTGAGAGCAATTATTGGATTTCTCTGTTAAATACATTAAAAAAAAAAAAGTGAAATAAATTTTAGTCATGGAGTTATGACTAGTCCTTCATTAATTATCTGTATCATAGTAAATAGCTTGCAGAGTGCTGTTGTAGTAAAAATCTAAGCAGAAAGTATTCTTTATGACCTGGATGCCATGCTGCCTTTTTTTTTGCATCTCTATGATGCAGAAATATATACCTTCCATCTTTGTTTCTTAAGTGTAGGAAATATTGACAAGACTAAAAAAAATGTTTAAGGAAAGAATGTGCTTTAGTTAGATCATAGAGAAAAGGATGTTAGGTCAGCTCTTGTTGCAAACTTTGTTAAATGATTTTTTCATGATAAATCCACTGTGAATACCTTTTCATTCAAAGGGGTAGGTAGGCTGCAATTGTCTAGAGGGTGTGAAGCAGAGTAGAATTTTGATGAAGAATTGATTGGAAAGTGTTTGCTAACCTCAAATGCTCACACATACTTATTTTTTTCTCCATCTAACTCTGATTAGTGCTGAAGATGGTTTAGATAATCTGCTCTTCTGCAAGCTAGTGAGAGGACTTGACAGCTGGTGAAAGAAGCTGTACTCTTTCTCATTTACAACTTTCAGCTTTATGGATGGCATTTTTTTTTTTTTTTTTAACATTTACCATACCTGTGCTTTAGGTTGAGTTTCTTTTCCACTTAGTATTTATTAACACAAGTATGTCCTTCCTAGAGCAAAACTTAGATTGTGAGACAATTACATACATGTCCAGGCATTTGGGTAGTTATAAAAATAGTCAGGAGAAATTAACTGAGATTAACTTAGAGATGTGAGATATTAAGGAATAAATTGCACCAAAATTGGAAGAGGGAAGTGGATATTTAATACTAAATTTTATTTATAAAGAAGGAAAGATAGCAAGGGGAAAGTTGGGTGTCATAATTCTTAATTTCCTTGAAAGAACTGATGAAAGTTGTTCCTTAGAATTTAACACAACTATATAAATGTAAGGAACAAAACCTCAAGTTTGCCAAGGAGTTGATAACATTGTTGGTATTGCTGTCATAAGAAAGTGGGAGTTAGAGGAATCTCGGTAGGATCTGTTGCCCTCCTACAAAGCTATCTGTGTGTAATGACTTTTAGGACTTTTAGCAACCTTCAAAAAATTCAAAAGAGCTTTGCTCTTCTTACTGTCTCCATAGGTGTTTTTATTTGTTGGGGTGTTTTTTGTTTGTTTTGTTTTGTTTTTTGGGTTTTTTTTGCTTGTTTTTAGTATGTACCCTTGCTGTAATCTTGGTGTGAGTTAAACCTATCTCTTCAGAAGGTCAGCAGTCAGCAGTGAAGCACTCTCTAAGTGGGGTCAGCTGAGAGGTGGAACTAGGCTGCTCAAGGATTTATCAAGTTCCTGCTTGTAAATTTCTAAGGATAGAGACTGAGCAACCTCTGGTCAACCTGTTTTATTTTTCTCGTGGTGAAAAAGCTTTTCATTAGATATGGTTTGAATTTCTCTTTTTTCAGCTTATGCCCACAGAGTTTTATCTTGCCATGCACTACTGTGAAGACCCTGGCTCTCATCTCTTTCATTGCCTCCTCATGTATATGGGAAGGCTGCTTTTTGGTCTTCCCAGGACCACTTCCTCTTCATGCTGAAGAATTTGTGTTTGTCCATCTCTTCCTTATAAAACAGGTGCTCCAGATTCTGATCATCTTGCTGGCCCTCTGCTGAAGTTACTCCACTTTCCTTGTGTCTTGAGGGTCCTAAGGATGTGTTCTGACTGGATGTATTCTTTTAGATATGATCCAACAAGTGCTGAGTAGAAAAGTTCCCTGGTGTGGTGGCTGTACTTCTGCTAATGCAGCCCAGGATCACGCTGGCCATCCTTGCTGCTAGGGAATGTTGCTGGCTCGGATTTGGCCTGCTGTCTGACAAGACCTGCCGGTCATTTTCAGTTACTCCCCAGCCAGTCACATATTACTCCCCTCAGCTTATATTTTTTATTCCTTCCCAGCTGCAGGACTTTGTACTTACCTCTTTGAATGTTGAAAGGTTCCCGTTCACCCATTCCTTGAGCGTATCTGCATATCCCTTGGTGGTAACCCTGCCCTTGGGCACATTGGCTGGTCTTCCCAGTTTAGTGGCTTCTGCAAACTTTGTATAAAAGCATATACAAAGAGAACTCCTGTTATCTTTTCTTAAAACTTTTACCAGCATCATCATGCCTTCCATAAGTCAGGTGTTTGTTGAAGTAGTCAGGTGGGTTTTTTCCAGTTTTTTTCATATCACACATGATTTTTAAACTTATGATACTGTTGCTGGTTTCTTCTAGTGTACGTTTTTTTTTTGACATCCAAGTGTCCAAAGATGGATACATTATTTCACCTGGAATGTTTTAGGCCAGTGTCATATTTGCAAAATAAGCTTGACATATTCAGCTGTGAGCTGTAACTACTTGGTCCTATTGTATGGACCTTGCTACAAGCCAAATGCTTCCTATTGTGCACTTAATTATTGCTTCCTTTGAGCTTGTCATGGTATTTATTGAATTGCATCCTGTTAGTTTTACACTGTTTGTCATCATAAAATCTAAAATCTTCTCAAATGGTCTTGCAGTCTGTACTAATTTGTTGTCAAATGTGAAATTATTAAGTAAGCGTACACTCTGTTTTGTGATCAGTTAGAACTAGGCCCAGACAGATGCCTGAAAAAACTTGAAAATTTTTTTCTATTGATAATAGGTCATTGACCCAACTGTATTTGTATGGATCATACTGTTTGTTTCAGAATATTTGTGAAAACTTCATATTGGAAACAGTGTGCAGATGTAGGAGTTTTTTTTGCCAGGTGTGAACTCCGTGAGAGCAAGTGTGACTGAAGCCAATTCTGACTTTATTCCTCTTTTAAAAGTTACTGACTTTATTAAGGTGTAGTGCGAAGCAGGGGAGGAAGACTCAATAAGATCTGAGAGCTGATCTTAGAATTGTGACGGGGATGGGGATGACATTTGGATTGTTAATAGGCTGTGCTTTATAGTATGGGATTTTTGTGCTGTGGAATCGTCAGCAGTGTCTGCTTTGAGTATTTGTCATCTGCAGCTTGGCCCAAAACATCTGAAATATATGGGACTTCTTTTTGAGTTCTCACCATGTATTTAGGTTCTCTTTTGAAAGTTTATAGCTCACAAATACTTACTTATCTTCTACAATGCTGAAGGAATGGAATCTGGCCTTTATCCCCAAAAGACAGCAGAAACATGACAGACAATGTGCAGAAATGTAAAAGTGAACTGCCTTTTTATTTTTTTCCCAAAAAAGGGAACATTGAAACTGCAGCTAATATTAGTTAAAATAAAAGTCCTACTCCAGTGTAATTTTTACCTTCCTGTTAGTGTGAAATGCTGTATTGGGTTTATCATAAAGCATATGCAGTTTGTAATATTTCTGATATAACTAACTGTGCTCTTGACTGTGTTGCCATTTTTTTTCTGAAGCGTGAATTTGGAACACATTTGAAATGCAAGAGAAATACTGTAATAATGTGTATAGTATAGAAATTTATAATTCCTTTAACTGACCCTTGAAAAATATGATGCCATGATTTGGTAATGCTCTATTTTATGACAGTAATAATTTAGACCAATGCAAATATTGCCATATTAAATTATTTTTCAGACTGTAACATTTTAAATGTGTCTTTTTATTTAGGGTATTCTCTTGGTTTATGATATTACCAATGGCCAAAGTTTTGAAAATTTGGAAGACTGGTATAACGTGGTAAAAAAAGTGAATGAAGAGTCAGAAACACAGCCACTTGTGGCCTTGGTTGGAAATAAAAGTAAGTTACTTATAATTACATTATTAATTGAAATACTCTGGATGATGTTTGCTATTAAAGAAATTACATAAGGTAAATATATTTAGCAAAATGCAGCTAAATACCATCTTGTGTGCTTTTGCTGTATACAGATGACATGACATCACTCATCCATGTTTGAATTTGATAGGGCCCCAGGATGTAGGGCCATGGCGTGTGTCTGCAATAGAGAACTGGGGAGCATTTCTGGGTGTAGTAGAGGGTGTATTTCATGGTTCTGTATGCTAAGAGACTGCTGAATTGACTACTGGTATATGTTTAAAAAACTGCACTATGCATTAGGCATAATACTTAGGAGTTGCTTATCAGAATTTTTTTAATGTTATCTGTAGTTGTGCACATGAGGTGACTTTGTGTTGTTTTGGGATTTTTTTAACCTCCTTTTTGTGATCACGTAAGTGTGATATAGCGGTTTTCTTCTGACCACCAAAATAATGTCACTTTGTAGAATCATCACTTAGATAGTTTCCTAATTAGACAGATTCCAAATTTCCCCATTTCCAACGAAAAAATCTTACACAAACATCCTTATTAATGTATCTAATGTCTTGATCCTGGCTTTCTTACCCCTTTTTATGGTGAAGATGATAGAAGCAACATATAAAAATTTTAAAAACAAAGTGGTAGAAGTAGATACATAATTTTTAGACAGTATAAATACATTTATTTGAACATCAGAAAAAGATTTGATTTTTTTTCACTTTCCAAATAATTTGTTTTTGTTACAGTGACCATGTCATTAACAAACCTGAGTAAAGGACCTTATACCGGAAGCTAAAATTGTTTAAAATAATTTGAAAACAATGTAGCCAACACTTTTCTTCAGAACCATTAATTGTAGTATTGCAACAGTGATGCTGTAACATTTTATGACATTAATTATGAAAGACTAATTTCCTGTGAAGAAAACAGAGACAGTCGTAGAGTTACAATGTATAAATAGCACTTCTGAAAGTATAACACTGACAGTGTTGTACTCTAGCAGACCAGAGTCAATAATACAGATTCTGTTGAAATTCAAATGAAAAATATTTTTCACTGGTTTCTATTTTGCCATGAAATTGGACTTCCTAGCTGGAGTCCTGCAAATTTTACAAACTTTTTGCAGTAAGATACACTGTAACATGGCATTGAAAAAGTTCCTTTGCTGAACTGACACAACAGATGTAGAAAATGATACACTGGTTTCAATTTGGAGGAGTGTTTTTGTTTTTTTTTTTTTTTTTTTTCTTTTTTCCCCCCATATAAATGCCTGCAAATCTTTAATATTCAAGTGTTTCCTTGGGAGCATCTGGAAATAGAATGTGGATTCGTAGGTGAGTTTTCAGATAAAGGCTGACACTGATTAGTGAAAGGGCTTTCATTTATGAAAATAGCGGCTGAAGGAACTGTGCTTGTGCCTTGTTTGCTTTCAGAAGCTGTGTATAAAGAAAAGCAGCAAAATATTGATTTCAGGTGATGCTAAGGATGTTTATTGCTGTTGAGTATGCAGGGGATACTGTTTACAGAAGGGTTTTCTTGCTTTATTTTTATTTCAGCATGATAAAAATTAGACTTTGAAAGTATATTGCTTTTCTGAATTCTGTATTAGGACAAGAATATCTAGGAGGGCTTCCACCCCAATACTAAAAAGTTAATAGTCTGTGAGAGGAAACCAGTCAGGTTCTTGTCCATACACACATAGAAAACAAGGTGTTTACGTAGAAGCATGTTGTTTACTCTCACATATTATGAAGAGATAAAACTACTGGTGCTAACAAATTATTTAGGAGGAATCACTCTGTTCAGCTTCTTTACTTAGTAAGTGATAAAACACTCATGCAATGCAAGAGCAATAATAGGTTAAGAGCCAGGAAAAGCCATTTGATGAATCGATGAACTTACTTGACCTCATGCATCATTCGGGAGAAATACTCCAGTGAGTGGTTTCTATCTCAGGATTGTACTTGGTATATTTGAACTCTACGTGTCTTTTAGGAAAATATCCAGGTAAGCTCACTGAAAGACTAGAAATGTCAATAGCCACAGGCAAGTTATTCTAACACTTAACTTTTTTTCTGATAAAAGCTTTAAAATCTGCCAAGAATGCAGTTATTTTCATTCATAGCAACTGGAAAGCTTTGCGACAGTCTTTAGATACCTTAATAAGAATTTTGAAGCTCGGCTTCTGTTTTGAAATTTTGGCTTAAAGTTAGTTACTTAACTTGGGCTGTCCTTTGTTTTCTCTTACTGATACTGTTTCAAATACATGTGTATTTTTTCCATTTTGGGGGAGATATACTTGGATTCTGTCTAGGAATAAATCTATAGCTTGGAAGAAAACAAAAATACTTTTCTACACAATATGATACTGAAAACTGTTCACTTGAATTCTATTAAATGTAAATAATTTCCCTGGATAATTTTGTCATTGAAGGCAAATTACTTGATACATAGCAGTATATGGTGCATAATTTTTTACTACTGTTAAGTCATGTGGTTTTATAATTAATTTATTAGTGATTTCTAGTATCAATTTGTAGTCATTCTGTTAAATGTTAAGTTTGTGGGGATTTCTCTAGTATTCCATAGAACTTGATGATTTAAATGAAACAGAACTTGTTTTCACTGTTCTGGTTTATTGTGCGTTGCAGTAGATTAGCATCATAAACACAGTAAGCTGCTGCTTCTGTTTAAAGCATGATAATTAACTTCTTCAGAATGGTGTCAAGCTATTAAAATGTTCTGTTGTGTTTGTGAGAACTTAAGATTTACTCATGAAACATTGGAAAGGTAATTTCTACTTAAAAAGCTCCAATCAGTTCAATCAGTTGCTGGTATCTCATCCATCAGAGATTTATTTGAAAATAGTAGAACAGTATGAATTAACACCTAAATTCTGGAATACAGGACCTTCCCATCTATTTTTTTTTTTTTTTTAATTCAGTAGTAGCTAAAATGAAGGGCTGTCATTGCCCACTAATTTATTAAAAACAATTGGGAGAGCAAGAGCTTCAGAGATGCAGTTCTCCCTTGTAAAACCAGTACTTTATTTAAGCTGTCTGGCTTCCTTCTGGGTGCTTGGTTTCAGTTTTCATTCTTTTTTCCTTCCTGTACCTTTTTTCTTTTCTTCCATAGCCCATCCTACACATTTAGTCAGAGAGTAGAAAACTGATTTGAATCAAGATCTTGCCCAGACCAGCTTTCTGCACCTATGTTCAATTATCAATTGTCTTTCCATAGATTTTTGTCTGTGCATTTGGTGAACAACAGAAGGAATTATAAAATTTGAAGTAGAACTATTTTTGCCTATTTATTATGTCATAAGTTCTTAATAATCCTGAACTTTACAGCTGCTACTGAATCTTAACTTTGCCTTTACTAGTAACTTCTGTTGTATTACTTTATTCTTATTAAATAGAAAGTATATTTGAAATGTGCTTTTATTTGTGCTGATAGTACCACTTGCTCTGCCCTGCTAATTGGGGACTAAACCTTACTGTTAATTTTAACTTATGTTTTAGAGGTTTTATGCAATAACTCAAAACTTTTTAATATATGTTATTGTCAAATACTTTGATTTGTATGGTATAAATGAAACTATAGCTATCAAGTGAATGAATTATGTTTTGTACACTTAGGATCTTTGCTTAAATTAGGTATTGATAAAGTTCAGTGATCACAATGGGTGTTCTATTCATGAAGTGTGAAAAGAGAGTTTACCATGTTTCGTATGATTGATGTATTTTCTTCCTTTCTACCTTGACTGCTTTATGTATTTTCTTCTGCACTAATCTATGAGCAGTCTCCTCAAGTGTCATACCAGCATTTTCAGTGGATATATTGTAAACGAAAATTAACCCAGGTTGCATGGGAGCTATACTCATTTTGATTTATAGCTACCAAGATGGTCTTAGGGCAATGGTTATCTGTAGCTTATATAGGGGGTAGGAATTATCAGGTACCTGTGTATAGTCGCTAGATGAATGATTCCTGTTCTTAGAGATATTAACCAGATCCACTCCTCAATAAAGCCTAATAACTCAGATTTTTAAACAATCTTCATGACAGATGAGGGCACAGAGGAGAATGCATCAACACTAATTAAGAATGTTGACCGTTTGTTCGTCTTAGCCATGATTAATTGATCTTGGAGTGCTATCTCTGAACAGGAAGTGGTATGCTGTTACATTGTGGGGTTTAAAGGTTACATTTTAGTGTACCCTTTAACTTGCCCTTACATACAACATAAAATGTTTTTACCTATCTTATCTGAGCAGAGAAAGAAACATTTTTCAGCCCAGATAGAAATTAACATTTGGTGTACTGTGTACTAATGTGAATCTGACTGGTGCCCAGTCTGCTTTTTAATTCTGTTGCTGCATTATATACTTAGTCTCCCCCATTGTACTCAGAAGATTTCTTCATTAATACTCACTTTGAAAATCTGTTTTATTTAAATTCAGAGCTGTGCATTTATTCTTCTGTCCCTCCCAACCTCCCCCAGTTTTCTGTTCTTACTTCTGGGGGGCTTGCCCTTTCAAGGTCCTTCACCTGTAATTAAGACAAGTGTTAAGCAGCTGATGCAAAGACCCCTGTTCTTTAGAATCTTATGCCTGATTAAACTAAATTTCCTCTGTGCCTGACAGAAGGGCACCTGAGCCATAGACATGCTCTTGGGATTGGAGGGTAAACTACTTACATGTAGAGACTCCCTTAAAAAGAAAACCTTGTCCTGTGAAACTCATTTGAATAAATGTAGAATGATACCATGTATGTATAGAATGTTTGTCTCAACCAGCTTGTAAGATTAATAGAAAATTGCAGTCTTACGGATTTATTTGTTTCAAGGTAAGTTTATTAAAATTTACTTTTAGCAAGAAACTTAGATTAATAGAAGGGAAAACCACAGGTGAAAATGAACTTTTATTCACCATGTTATATATTCAACTCTGTGTCTCAATGTGCTCTGTATTACTTTAGCAGTGGAGGCAACCTACAAGCACACAGATTTTTGAGTGAGAAAATTACCTTGCTTGTCTGAGAAAGTATCTGTCTTGGAAGACTTTGATCCTGAATCATGCTTAGCTTAACATTAGTAGAGCTGGGTACCATGCTGAAGAGATCTATTTAATTATGTCTGTTAAACTGCCATGTGGACAAGTCTGTGATTAGTAGACAGAGGTTGAGCCTCAAGTGCTGTTCTTTGGGAAGGATCTGAGCTCACAGAACATTATACAGAACAAAAGAAGGAAGGTTTATTGCTCTTGTGTAGTATTTACCTTGCCATATTGTATTGTCTTTGAAGGGAAAACACCTGGATGGAAAGATTACAAGAATCTGTGCATATGTATTCCATTCTGGCTCAAGTCTTTGTGTGACTTGCTGTGATAAATGTATCTGTTGCAAAGGGTTGCAAATCAGCCCGTGTTTTACTTTGAACCATCTTTCAGAATCCTTCACAAAATGATCTCTTGGATGAGAAGGCAGTGCATACAGAATCGGATAAGTAAACTGATTAGAGGCAAATTTTTAGACTTCTGGACTTTCTTAGAGTGCTGAAACCATTGTTGAAGCATATATACAGTATATTTTTTGATGGTGAATCCTTTCTCTTATGCTGCTCAAAAGATAATTATCAAATGTCTGTATTAAGTATTAATATTAAGTATTAGTAGTAAGCTTGCTTTGTCATTTGTGTTCTGCTGTAGTCTGGGGTTCATTACAGGGTTGAAGCTGAACAATACACACAACTTGCACACAGAAGATATGTTACTGTTGTACTGCTTATCTGAGTTTGAGATTTGTACAGCTAGACAGAGCCCTGCCATAAACATGTGTAGTTCTATGAAAATCAGTGAATTTGCATTCATTTGAACCAGGGCAATTTAGATCTGTGCAAACTATTTGCAGAAAATAATGTTTTCTCATTTGGGTCATAGAACACTTTAGGAAGAAAGTGAGAATAGTCATGAACTATTCCAACTAATAAACAGTTCTTATGCTACACTTTTTTTTATTTTAGTGACAATGAATAAACTAGTTTCTTCTTCCTGCATGTAAAATCTTGAGGCAGCACTTGAGGTTTTTGTTTTGTGCACTTGAGTTTTATCTACTATGACTAACCAAGAACCATAACCAAGTTTAAGGACCTGGTGGACAGTTGTTAGTGTTGTTGGAACTCAAAGACCAGTGCTACAGGAGAGCCGGTAAATAATATATTCTCATTCCCTAGTTACACTTAAATTGCAAAAAGTCTGTAGAGATGTCATTGAAAAATGCAAATAGAAGTAATCTGTTTAAATACAAAGGTTAGAACAGTATATATATGATATTTTTATAATAATACACAAATGAAATGCTGAGAGATCTCTTACTGTTTCCATGGATTTTGTCTGTGGTGTATTTAGCAATGTAGACATGCACCCAATAAAAAAGATGCTGCATAAACTATAGTTCAGGCTGAATGTGCTTCTGTTTTTGGTTTAGGTAGAAATGTTTTTTCTGGCTGCGTCCTTCATACTTAGGTCTTCTTACAACAAATGGAAAGCCCTTAATTGTACCTAAGGGAATAGTTAATCTACGGTGGACATATGGTGGACAAAAGCTGAGTCTAGTAAATGAAAAAAATTATAAACAGAAAATGTGTGAATGTCTGCACAGTCTGAGAGTCATGGGAGATATTGTGCTGTTGGATTGGGGCTTATTTTAGGTTAATTTGCTATTCTTTTCAATTAGTATATTAATACAAGTCAGTGGAGCATAATATACATAGTTTTAAAACCCAGTCAAATTCATGTCTGTTTTACTGGATTGAAAAATAATACCTGTTTTTAAAACAGGGCAGAATTTCTTCTCCTTGCCGGTTGTCCTGCTCCTACCTTTACCATATGACATAAATGCAATTTTGATTTTGTTGGTGGGGGGAACCTCTCTGAAATTTTTAAAAGTTATAACATTCGATGGGAGGTAGTTAATCAGTGTTAACCCTGAGCAGCTCTTGGGCTTTATGGATTTGAGCATTATATGTGGTTGCACTGCTCCAGCAAAAGGTTAAGTATTAATGGAAAATGTTCACAGCTCTTTTACTCAAAGAAAACATGTTACTTGTAAGTTTTCTTTTGATTTTACTTTTACAGTTACATTGAATGTCTTCATTCATTTAGCCATCCATAAAGCAAACATTGTTGCACATGCAGTGGATAATAAGTCTTTTTAGGACTACTTGTGTGGTATGTCACAGATCATTAACTGCAAGTAACCACCTGACTTGAGGGAAGTCTGGAAGCATCATTACAGTGAAGTAAGCTTTTATTTCTGTATCACTGCAGCACATTGATTTGTAGGAATGTCTCCATTAGCTACTGTGGAAATATATTCTCATATATTATTATTGAAGGAAGTTGATGAGAGAGGATAACCAAATTTTGAATGTGAATAAGGCATTAGTATTAGGATTTTGGACAAAATGGAGGAAAAGACAAATGCTATTGTAGCATTATTTTCTATTTAAAAGCTAGATAAGTCAGTAAACTAATTTTTTTTAAAGCTTCATAATGTAAGAGTTAGACTGATAAATATAGTAACAGTTGTACAGTGTTTATGTGTATTCTGCAACTTCAACTGAAATGCATGTAGTAGTTAAATATATTTAATACTCTTTATGGGCAGAAAGTGTGGAAGAGAAATTTATTCCAGCAAGAAAAACTTCATTTCTACTGATTTCAATGAACCAAAAAAACCACAAACAAACAAACAAACAAACAAACAACACCAAACAAAAAAAACCAAAAGACTTTTATTGGGAGTAAGCAGTTATTATTCCAGTTCAATCTAGAGAATGAGGGATAGTCCCTGCTAATATGAGGAATAATCATAATGGATTGCCTTCACTCTCTGTGGTATAGTATGAATGATGTGCACACAAATTTAAGAACAAAGAAGTAAAATTACAGGGAATGCATTGTATGTATATGTTTAAATTGTGTAATTGTCAGGATGTCATCATGTTTGTTGGGGTTTTACAAGAGAAGTGGAAGTAAATGGTACCATTTCGAGTTTAGCCTACAGTTTCAGCTCCATTCCTGAGACATAGTAGGTTTATGATACCCATTTCAGTACAGAAACATGTGTACTCTGCTAAATGTGTGGCTTTTTTGATAGAGCTTTAAGCATATTAAGCACTTACGGTTATGAGTTTTTCATTGTTGCAGTATTTGAGAAGGTTTGTCTTGATGAGGTACCAATTGTGCTGCATTTTCTGCATTCTGCTTTGGGATTTTATAGATCACGTTTTTTTGAGGGGAAAAATAGTATTTGAAAAAAAAAAAATTATATGGCATTACTTACGTGTGTAATATGAGACTGTGAAGATGTTACCATGGGCATAACTTTTAAGCCAATATCAAACAGATCACTGAGACAAGCCTGTTAATTAAATGCAGAGAGTATTGTTGTTATTTACACTCTGTGCTTCCAGCCATTGTGGTTCAAGGATAACTTCAAATATACTTGTTTTGGAAGGAGAGATCTATGACTTAGCATTAAATTCAGTTAAAAATAAATTAAGATTTACTAAAATACGTTGGTTGAAGAGGGTGGAGTGCAGTGATGATGAATGATAAATTAGTAATCTAATTTATTTATTTAAAATAAGGCTGTAAAAGAGGAGGCCTTTATGTGCATTGCACATAGTTTCTATTTCAAAAATACTGAGTTCCCTATGAATTTTTCGTGACATATTTTTATGTTTTACCTTGTTTTTTTCAGAAGTAGTGCTGAAGATAAAAATTTTTGTCGTTTACATGAGCGTAGATTTAGAGCACATTTAGTGAGCTACTCCACGTTTGGAGTTTTCATGCTAGCGCCTAATTTTTAATATTCTTCTGGATTGCCTTTTTCAATCTGTGTACTCTGAGGATTTGGTTGTAAATATTGTCCAGTATGTTTACCTAATTATATGTGATAACAGGAATCTATCATACTGGTATAATACAAGTATATGATGGTACAATTCATTAAAGTTTTGAAATATGTGTACAGAAAGGAATAACATCAACTCTTTCTCACTTTGACTGGAGAACTCAGTCACACCTAGATCATATAATTTAAATACTGCCATCAGGACTATTGATTTTGTTTCATATGCTAAACAAAAAGTATTTAAAAAAAAAAAAAAAAAAGTACAGCCTAAATAGTTGAATAGAGAACAGTAAAAAAGGGATTGCTTTGGAAAAATCCAGGGATATAATCATGATGTATATTTAGAACAACTTTAAATTGTTGGATTTTGCAACCAATCTTTTTGTTGTTGTTGTAGATAATTTAACATGAAGGCTTGAAAAGCCATGGTTTGTACAGATAGCACATCTTTGATACTGTGTACAGAAAAAGAAACCTCAGTTCCTAAAACCTGCATTTACAGGAGACTTTGGAAAGTAATTTTGTTGTAGGCATTCAGAAGAAAGCAGCGTATAGGTGATGTTGGCCATGTGTTAAGTAGAACTGTTTTGAAAATATTTTTATGTTCTGCTCATAACATAGAAAATGGTGGCATTTTGGACTCTACTTCTTAATCTCCCTTCAAAAGCATTATAGAAAAGCTTGACGTATTTTGTTTTGGAGATGCCACTGCAGTGTCTCATGGGATATGCATTTTTATGTTTCTCTTCACTCTTCATTCTCCTACAGGCTTTGCTCCTGATGCTATGGGTAGAAAGGCTAGTTTAGTTTTCGTTTTCTTTTTCCCATTATATCTTCCATGATGTAGGTCTGCCTTCCCCTTAGCTTTGATAGGACTTCATGAGAGTAATGTACCATGGATACTGTCCAACTGGCAAATCTAAACTTGGGAGAAAATAACTGTGTAAGAAAAGTGAAAAAATCCCTCTCAAAAGGCACTTTACTCATCTTTCTGAATCAAACTCTTTGGTTCTCTTGGTTGGAATTTTTTTTAGGGTGTTAGTTTTGTATGGAAAACCAATCTTTTTGAGCAGAAAAAGTAATTTTCAGTGTAATAAAAGAGCCCTAGTAGTTCTGACTGATGGTTCTGAACTAGTTCAGCTGTGAAGAATTTCCAGCGTTTTTGAGTTTAATTTATTATTTAATTCTAAGTATACTGTTGTGGTAGTTTATTTTAATAACATTACCCTGTGTACTAGCAGATGCTGGAGAAAAGACGCCTAGTCTGGTTGTATTGTGGTTCTGCAATGTTGAAAATGGTTCATTGTGAAGAGTAATATTCAGTACTGCCTTAAAGAAAATTTTTAGAAAGCACTATATAAAACAGTTCTAAAATCTTTTATTTCTTAAGTTGTCTCAAGCTGCACAGTAAAGGAAACAATATAAGGAAAGAATAAAGAGCAGTTGTAGAGATCTCTATTGCCAGCTAATATATTGCCTAATTAATAATTTAGCAATTTTATTGGGTTGGCTTCTTAAAGTACATGTGTTAAGATGACCTGCTTTTACACTGTAAGTTTTGCAGTTTTATTTTGGGAATGCTGTATACAAAAGTTTATTACAGAATGGTTACTGGTCTAGTTGAATGTTTCAGTGGTTGATCACTACGGCGATAATGCTGGTTTCTGAGCACAGCCAGCACTTTCTCCAGCTGCTTTATAGTGATATCTTGAAGCTTAAAATGTAATCTATATGGGTAAGCCACAAAAGCCACTATATATTAAAGCAGACTCTGACAGTAAATCAAAATTGAACAGCTGGCAACACTACTAAAGTCATAAACTTATTTATTAAAAAAACTAAACAGAAGAATTATATTAAAAAGAGAGGAATATATTCTACAGACCAGCGGATAGAGCTTAAAACCTGGAAAGTGCTGCAGATTAAGGGCCCAATTTATGAACATCTGTTCTGGCAGTTTCTGTGAGATTCTCATGTTCTTTACAATAAAAGTGTGAAACATGTTTTTCCCCCCATACTAATCATGCTTTTCTGCAGTTCATAAAACTTACATTGAGCCTTATGCAACTGGGCCTGTCTGCTTTATGCACTTGCAGAGTAATTACTATTCATGAAAGAATACTATAGCAACGTCACAATCCCACCATACACACTTACCCTCACTTATTCCAAGTAGTTTCATTGCCTTCAAAAGCACTGAAACAAGCCTTCAGTTTCCTTCATATTTTTAAGCTTAGAGCATGGCAGCAAACTAATAATGGAATCAGGACACTAGAGAGCAATATGGACAGGAAAATATCTTGTACATTGTTTCTCTGAATTGAAGCATCTTACAGATCCACTGTTTTGGTCTTTCACAGTCATCAAAACAACTGTTAACTCCCCTTATTTCTTAATTTTGAAATAAATGATCATAGATTATTTAATTGTGATTTTTACAGGGAATAGTACCCTACTCTTTTTGTCATATTGACAGATATGTGAGTATAAGCTTTAAGATCTGATCAACATGCTTTGAGAGGGAACTGAAAAATCATAAATTTAAAACTGAGTGTCTAGTTCCATTGTCAGTGGTCCTGTTTTGCTTTTGACATCAGTGTGACCAAGATTTGTTTCAGAGATTTTAGCCACAAGCCTTGTTTCGTAATCAGGCTTGGTCTGCTCGGCACAGGTCATAATATTTTGTTTTCTACTTCTTGCTTCATGTCCAGTAATTCAGACTGAACTAGAGCAGATCATTTTGAAAGGCCATCAGTTTTTCTGTAAAGCAGTACAGACTGCTAACATCCTGAGCCCTGCTGCCATTAGTAAACAAAGCCCAGTTCTTGATGAAGTCTGTGATTAGGAAACAACATACAGAAGGAATACTGAGCAAACGTGCAATAAAACCACTTTCCTTGTCCTCAACAGATTATATTGCTTTATTGATGGAAATACTTGCTTTTCATTTGAATGCTTTGTTTTAATTTGAATGCTTTGTTTTAATTTGAATTTGATTACTTTCACTGTGTTATGCCTTATTTATTAGGTTGCAAACCCACATGCTTTTGTAGTTGTTTAACCTGAGGAGAGCACTTCCAGCTAAGAATTCTCAGGACAGGAAAATTTCTGTGTACCTTTTGGGAGCTACCTTCTCATACATTTAGGCTCATACTAACTGACAGTAGGGAAAAGAAAGGATATCTGATATTCTTTGGACAATGAAATGTCTTGTAGTACCAAGGCATTTTCTGTTTCTATGTCATCCATTTTGGAGCATTTTATAGCATGGGTGAATCTCTATCATGTTGGTAGTATGTATCCACTTCTGAAGTTGCTTGGCCAATTTTTTTTTTCCAGCTCATATGTGGAATATTAGGAAACTTTATATTTCAGCAAAATGTGTATTGGTCATTGATAGTTCCTTCTGTCTTTCCATTGAGTGATACTCTAATAATTAGTTTATTTGTAGTGTGAGGACAGTATTATTAGGAAATAAAACAAAAAGTGACTTATATTCATTTCATAGTTCTGGAAATTAAATTTCTTTTCTTCTCTATCTAATACAAAGCATGTGAATTGGTGCACTCTGAATAATTTTATCTGCAAGTGGTGTATTTGCAGTATATTAATGTCAGTTCTTAAAGCATGTTTTTTTTTAATAGAAGAGTCAGAAACATTAATGCTATATTTGCTTTATCATTGTGTTTAACAGTGGTGAATTGTTATTTTCTGCTTTTGATTAGTTAAAGTGAACAAATGTAATTTATATGCACCTGCATAAAATGTTTCACCTGTGACTGGGGTTTCATTTGCTTGACTTGATTTATGCCCTGGACTTAGCAAGGTACTAACCCATCAGAAATCAAGGCTTCATATCATCAAAGACAGTATCCCAGAGGATATTGTCCCAGAGGAAACCCAGGAAGGGATCCAGGTTGCAATATTTTTTATTGGACCTGACTAGAATGTTCTGGATTTCTGGTTTTGGTTAGCTCAGATTTTCTTATTTATAGTGAGCCTCTTGTATGTGGGTAGACAAGGGAGGCAAACAAATGACTGCATCACTGTAATTTTCCATCTGCCTCTCTGTGTTAGGCTCTACTATCCAGACTGGATTACTTGTTTCTCCCACTTTTTCATCTTCTTCATACCCTTCACCCCTTGTCCCTTTTGCTTGGTGCAAAGGGAATGCTCTTAACGCTGTTGGTTTTCTCTTCATCCATGTATGACCAGGAAGTATTGCTTCATCAGCCTGATATACCAGGGTTTTGGTCCTCTCCCTCTCCCTCTCCCTTCCCCTCCCTTATTCTTTGAATAAACTTGATGGATGAACTACTAAATTCTTTTGGTCTAAGTAGCAGCTCTGCTAGTGTACTGAAGAAGGTTTCTTTTGGAGCGGTTACAGTCTACAGGGTACATAATCCACATGAATTAATGTGGCATTTCCTTCATAATCCTATGAATTTTCTGCCTTAGAGCTGCTTTTATGTTTTTTTGTAAGAACTTCAGTAGAATAGACATTTGAATACGTGTTGATATCCAGAATTGTTATATTGTCATTGTGTGCTTTTATACTTGACATATACAAGTAGAAATAAGCTGTGGCATTTTTATTCTTTCTGTGGTTTTTTTTGTTAGAATTTAGTATTTAGTGCTGTGTATTAAGTAATTAGGCCAAGAGGGCAGAATTTTTGCAAGTATGCTGGTGCTTAAAAATGTAGACTGCTGTCTGGTGGGGTTTTCAAGTTGCCCAGTAGTTGCTTTGGTACTTTAGGTGTCCCTAGGAATGCCTGCTTTCATCTTTCAGTCTCTCAGTATCATTGCAAATGTGACTCTAAATGTTTAATTTTTCCAAGAAGGCATCTAAATGCAGGGGAAATTCAATTCTGTTGATAACCAAACCAGTAAATATATGGTAATATTAAGAACCAATAGGCTAGTTCTGACTTGAGTGTCTTGAGTTTTCCGTGTTTCTAAATTAATTTGTGAATAACATTGGAACCTGTGAAGCCACTTCATTCTTGAATTAATTTTAGGATTGGTCTGAGGGAAAAGTGTAGTAGACATCACAATTCTATTGTATTTTCAAAATACAATTTAGTTTAATTTTGGAAAATGTTTCTGAAGAAACATAGAGTTAACTTCTCTTTAGCTAATAAAATAACTTGAGTGTGGTGTGCACTTAGTGTAGGGAAACTTATTTTGTGTGTTTACTCTGCCTCACTTCTTTTTCTGGAATTCTTTTCCTTAGCATCAGCACAGCTGCATCATCCATTTCCCCAGTCCTTTTAACCTCCACTTTTAATTAAAAAAAAAAAAAAAAAAAATCAGATGCTGTTTAAAGCTTCCCATTTAGTTTTGGGAAAATAAAAGTTCACATCTAGCTTAGACGTGTGTGAACAGCTGTTAAAAGCCACAAGCAAAACGATACTTATAAAAGTGGTGGGGGAAATTTTAAGAGCAAGCTGCTAGTTTGACTGTACTTTTCAATAACTCTTCACTTTCAGCCGAATGGTTTTAACAATAATTTTCTTTGAAAAAACCCCTGTTTTATAGAACCAGCAGCCCAAGCAGTTAGGCCAGTGGTAATGGGAGGCAAGTTGCCATTTCTCTTTAACTTTTTATGAATTTTTTCTTTGAATCTGAGGAAATTGCTCATTAGAGAGGTTGGAGGGGCTGATGTCCACCCATGCCCACCCACATGTAAGTACATCTGTCCCCATTTGATTCTAATGAGGGATCTTGTTTGTTGAAATTCCCAGGTTCCAAGGCTAAGCATAATACTTCCCTTGTGCCATATTTTGCAGGCATTATAGTCCTGCTCATGATTTAGGTATTTTGAGGTAATAATAGGATTTCTCTTTTTTTGTCCAGGTTACTTAATCTGATTAAAATCAGTTGGACAGAAACAAGCAGATAGTTTATCAGATGTTGAATATTTAAAAGAAAGAGTCATGATTTAGACTATTCCTTGTTCAATCTACCTTCTGAAAGAGAAAAAACAAAAAGTAGTTCCTTCAAGAACATTTTGTCTTTACTGATTTTGGGGGTGGTGGGGCTAGAGTGTAAAATGCTTCCTGACTTAATATCCATGTATACATATGTCTGGAATTTGTTAGAGCAATTGTTTTTGATCCTGTCCTGGCTGGTCTATTCCATAAATGATACATGGTTGCTGCAAGGCCTTCCCAGATGTCTGGTGGCACTCGGAGCAGGTGTGACTTGTCCCACCAGGCTACCTGTGGTATGACCATACTGAGTTCACTTAGCTTGAGCTTACTGTGACAGGGCTCGTTCAGAGTATGCATCTGGATGTGGAATTGTCTTCAGACAGTTGGGAAGCATGTCAGGTAGATGACAGTCATTGAATGTTTTGTGTGGCAGCAGAGATGGCACTGAAGTTTCTTCCAAGCTGCAATTTTCTTTTTTTTTTCCTTTTCCTTTTTTAATTGAGGTTGTTAGGGTGTTTGTTGGCTTTTAATCTTAGCAGATTACAGCCTGTCATAGCTGATTCCATCACTGGTCTTGGTACCTGTTGCTTTGCTGTGTTGGGGTTTCCACACTTGTGGAAATACCTTCAATATCACTTTTGCTCCCAACAGTGTAGCCTGTGGTGTGCAGCTAAATATCTTATGTTCAAAGCTTTGGTGTGGCATTCATTTAACACATCTGCCTCTGCAATATGCCCTTGTTTGCTTTGCATGGGCAACTGGTGAAGGTGAGTTGGGTTGCAATGTAAATTCTTTTTACTTGGTGATTGTTTTCTCCTTTTAAGTCTGAGGGTTGTCACTTCATATTATTAGAAAGCAAGAACCCAAAAAGCTTGTTTATTTCTTCCAGTTTGTTGGATGTCCCATTTTTATGTTTAATTTGAATTCCCTACAAATTTCCTACTGAAATGAAAAGAAGAAACAAGTAGGACAAGCAAAATGCAAGTGCATAATTTCCTTCTTTGCTTTTAGGACAACGTGTATCCCTGGTGCCAAACTGCAAAGCTCTGATAAGACTGCGATTAGAATTCTGGATATGAATCTCAGAATTATCCTCGAGAACTGAGGAAAATGTAGGTGATCCCAGTTTACATAGGAGAACAATGATGATCAGAGAAATGAAAAAGCTTTTATATGAGGTGGGACAAAATAGATTGAGTTTCCTAGAAGTCAGAAAAATACAAACAGGTGTATAAAACCATGAAAAGTGGGTAGAGAACAATTACATGGCATCTTTTCAATACAAACCTGAGGAAATCTCAGCAACAAGCTTAAAATAAACAGATTAAATTATTTTTTCACATTGTGAACAACGAAATTGTGGAAGTACTGTTCATTGTAGTAGCCTGGAGTGCACGTGGCTTCAGAAAGGAACCACAGAGACTTGTGAAGGGCTGGCCCACCAGTGGCCATAAAACATTTCAGCTGTATTCCTGGCAACCTGGAGATGGAGTGTCAGGCTGAGGAACTCAGGGTGCCTCAAAGTAGGGTGTGTATCAAGGAGTAGTAGTACACTGTAGTTATACTGTTTCTTATTTTCCTGCCTCAGTGCCTGCTGCTGAATTCTCATTAAAGAAAGTTGCTGGCATGGACTGTGCCAGACCTTCAACTACCAGATTAAAAAAACCCAAACAAATTCACACTCTTGAGTGTTGCAACTCGTTCTCCCCAACTCTAAGCTCCAAAAACCCTCTAGGACAGTGAACAAAACACCTCCATGTATCCTTGCAATTTTGACCCCAGTGCCTTGGGTTGTGTATATTTATGTGTATTACTTTGGAACTGGTTGGTTGGAACAGTGCGGGTGAGAGAATGTGATCTGGATTCTGGTGGTTGCTTCACAGTCTTATTTATTTTTCAATACAACTTTCTTTGGATAAAGTAATTAAGAAGGCTGTGGGACAAAGAGGAGTACTGAGTACTCAGTAGACCCTGGTGACTAATTTTAGGCCTTTGAGGTCTTTCTTTAAAGTATCTGCTTGTAACCTGTTCAACTGTGTGAATCTCACAGACTCTTCTGAAAACCCTGTTTGCCTAGACCATGTTAAAAAGAATTGTGATACTGAAAAATTCTAAGAATCTAATGTGTCATTTAATATTATTAAAAACATATTATGTTTTAAATGGAATTTTGATGTTGATATAAATTTGTCAAAGAGTTGTCAGTGATGACCTAAACAAGTGTCTAACCATTAACTAAAAAAGTTTCTTTACTATCCTAATTTAGAACACTTCACTCATGGAAATTGTGCCTGTGGAAACTCTTAGTCTATATTAGAGGAGGAGTATTCTAAGTCACAAAGAAATTAGGTCATCAGCAGGGCTGTGCTAAAATTTTAGTAGATAATATCTTGGGGTTATTTACAAGGGACTTGCTAACTTCTTGGCACAAATTCTCTTTTTCTTTTTCAAACCTAGCAAAGGAAGTACTGCTGATCCTTGAGAACTCCAAACTATAAAAATTAGATTGGGTTTGTTTCACTGTTTGAGGTCATGAGTGGCCAAATAGCCTGGGAAAATACACTTCAGCAGCTAACTTCTGCTTAAAGTCAGATGCAGCTGATATCTCGAAGTTAAACAAAAATGGAATGAAGCAGAAACTCTTAAAATCACCTTTGGTTTTAGGAAGTTTTAGAAAATAAATGTTAAAAAGTTTACAAAAAGAAGCTCTGGTGCAACCCTAACTTACTTGCTTAATATTTTCATAACAAAACGAATCCTGACAAAAATTTATGAGAGTGCATATGTGTGTTCATATTTGGCTGTTCTCAGTGATGTATTTCCCACAACATGGCCTGGTCTGAGGTGGTTTTGTGATTGACTTTTGTCATCTGCAGTCATGGTAGCACTGCACAGAGTTCGTTCTGTTCACTAATCCAGCCTCAAATGAACAGAGCAAAGAGGAGTTCTTCTTTGAATGAAGATGTAGGTTCTTTTTCTTCTGAAGTGGTGCTATCACACATGAGAAACTTTGGAAGTGCTCAGCCAGTAGCCCAGTAAAAGCCAGGACCATCCCTTTGGTTTGCAATTATGGCAGCTTAAACTGTTAAAGAAACTATAATTCTTCTGATTTCAGGTCTAGCTCTTCTGCTGAGCCATTTACTTTCTTGATTAAAGTCTTTTTGGTGTGAGGTTCATTTGGTTAATTTTTTTTTTTTTCTTTTCTGTTTGTGTGTGAGAGAGAAGCAAAAAGGGGGAATTGAATTGCTTTGCATAGGCAGATGGCTGGGTTAGCTCTGAGAAGAATATGGGCCCTGATTTGTAACAAATTGTGTATAAAGTACTTTTCTTATTCCCCTGGTTCCTTTATGCATTATGTAGCTTTTAAAGTCTTGGACAAGGTTGTTAATGATTTTTGTTCAGTCCCTTATAGCTAGACTGATGACTTGGTTTCTTCTTCTCATCTGACACTGGTTAATGCAGTAAAGTTGCAATACTGGTATAATCCGTATTAGTGTGTCAACTATTTGATGTTTTAAATTTGTTTAAGAAAAGGCATTTTTAGCTTTTCCTCAATATCTGAGTCAATAATAGCTTTCTGTTAAGCTAACGAAGTTCTGGACCACATATTCACATCAGTATAGAAATTTGTGTCAGGGAGAAATATGCTCACTCTGCTTGGAGGCAAGAACACTTCTTCAAGATAATGATGAACCAAGTGATGTGTTGATTAAAATTCAGGTGAGGTTTTTTTTCCTGGATGACTAGATTGTAATAATGAAATATGTGAGTTGGCAAATGCGTAAGAGCTTTGTACTATTCCATTTCTACTGTCTGCTCTGAAATCATCATATCGTTAAGAATAAATAGTTTGAATTCAGTTCTTTGTAGTCTTTGAAGTGCTGTGGCTCAGTTTAAGAATTAGCTGATAAATTTGCTGTCATTTATCTGAATGTGCTTGGGTTTAGTTTCGCCTTTTGTAGTTAATTGAAGTACATTATATTTATTTACTAACCAGCCTCACTTTTTTCTTATAAAAAGTCATTTAATGTAAAATTCAGTTGCACTATTAATTTTTTAACTGCCAGTTGAAATCAGTTTGGCTTAGTAATAATTAGTTACAAAAGCTTCCAAATGGAAGAAGAACTGGGCTGCTGTTAAACAGGATTTGATACACATGGAACAGTTAAGCAGTAATAAATTGCCTAGTAACTGAGTAATTTCTCTCAGATATGTGCCAATCTTGCCTCTACATTGAAAAATTTTGGAAGAAGAACTGATGTTTGAAATGGCTTGATGCTGGAGGTTTATTGTAATAACAGTAATACTGACTTGGCCTGATCTTTGAACATTTAAGGCTTGCTTTTATATCCCAGTGAATGATTTCATTTATAATTTTTGTTGTGGGAGAGTTCCCATAGGGGTATGTAGGAGAAGCACTGTCTCCAGCTTATTACATCTGCTGGAACCACCAAGAAATCAGGCATGGAAGGGCCCTGGAGTTGACCTGGGCTGGCTCTGGTAGGGACAAGTAATTCAGAGTATTGGATAAAATCATCACACTGGAGAGGACAGCCAAACATAGCTGTTGGCCTATGTCAACAGAAGCATACCTGTGGAAAGAGACTGTGTAAATGGATACAGCAGTAGCCATCAAGAATGTCAAGCTGGCATGGGTCCTCTGAGGAATTGTTATTTATTAGGTAAATGCTTTTTATAGAAGTAAGTTTGATATTAATAGTTCACTTCCATGGCTTCATGAAATATATTACTCTGAGATATGTTCCTGTGCATTATTTGGAAAACGCTGTTTCAGGAACTGCTAGGTAAGGATAAGACTTTTTGCTAGATATTTTAATATGTTCTGATTTACTAGTTTTTGGAAGAAAGTACTTGTCCAACTGTACTTAGTCTGGAAGGGGCTGTATAATGTTTGAATTATGGGCAGAACTGTCAGTCGGTTCCAAGATTTTGTAGGTGTTTGGTGAAGGGAGGGCAGGTGGAATTAGTTTTGATTTTTGTCTGTTGCTACAGACTGCCTCTCATATCTTAATAAACAGATATCTGCCTTCAATAATATGAAAAAGATTAATTTTTCATATGCAGTAATGAGCCTGGCTTTGTTAATGTGCCAAGCCTTTTCAATGCTGAGAAGGTCAGGGAGGCTGCAGTTCCACAATTGGTTTGGCCTTGGGGGGAAGCCCATTTACAGCTTGAAGTTACCACCGCTGCTCCACGGGAAATCGGATCTGAGACTTGATCTGGGTTAAACAGAGCAGTCAAAAAGAAATGGTTATTTTTAACTTGGATCAGCTCACTGAGCTTCCTAAGCTCACAGGAGTTGCCTGGTCTCCTAAGTAGGTGAGGAGAGAATAGTTACACTGTGGCATGAAGGTGGGGATGAGGAGCCGGGAGTGGGACAGGTGAGACTTCCCAGACTTCGGTGCTGGCATCAGTAAGTCTTGAAACTGACTGCAGAAGGAGATGGATGTGAGTGACTGAAGGCAGGATGTAATAAATGTTGTATAAGTTTTCATAAAGATCCCAAGACCCTGAGTTTATGAAATTATAGTGAGCTTCATGTTTCCAGCCTGTCAATCCTGTAAATCTTCATGAATTTTAGAATGATATCATTTAGTACTCCTCATAGTATTTAACTGATGATGACTATACCTTGTTCTGGGATTGACAAATTCAGTGATGATGTAGTAGAAACATGAAATTAGAGAAAATATTTGAAAGAGAGGAAGAAAAGCTGATACGCCCATGGCTTATGGATGTATCGGACTAGCACCATCTTCTGAATGTTTAGTACATTGCAACTTCATGTCTACAATAATGCAGTAAAGAACACTTAAAATAATATTCATTCAACTTAGAATTTCAGAAATTGCATTAGTATAATATCTTTTTTTACACTCTGTTGACCTTACAGAATTTTAAATTCAGCCAAAACAATGATATTTCTATTAGCAGGAAAACAGGGTTTTTGGATTTTACCCCTTTTTAACCTCTGTCCTAAAACATACCTTTAAAAATATAGGGAGGAAATTTATTTTTAAAAAAAGCCATTGGGCCCAGAAGTTTGTCACTAGTAGCTCAGCTAAATCAATCTAAGCTTTTTTTTTTCTAACTTTCAGTAATCCTGATAAAAATAGTTTTATATTGAATCAGAGAAGAGTTTCTTTTTTTTTTTTTTTTTTTTTCCTGTCAGCAGGTCTTGTTTTAAAGTGCTGAGGCAGTCATTGAAGTTCATTACAGGGAACTTTGGAAACTACTATCAAACCCAGTAATGTCTAATCTAAAGAGAAATGTAGTTTCTGAAGTTAGGCATATAGAAATGAATTCGTCCATAGGAGTGCATATAAACATTTAAAAAATATATTGCAGCCACTGCAGTGTTAAAAATTATTGTAAAAGATTATGAATCAAATATTTCTGTGTTTCTTATATGTTGCTTTATAAAAGGTAGTCTTACACTGGTGAGCAAAAATCTTATCTCAAAGTGTTATGATGTTTTTCTTGTTGGTATTGCTAAAATGTTGACAATTAAAAAATGATATCTCACTTGCAACTTGATTTTTTCTATGTCTATATCTCACTTGAAACTTATTTTTTTCTATGTGTATGCTTAATTACTGTGTTTATGAAGGATGCTGGATCCAAAAAGTGAAATAACATATGTATTACTTCCAGAAAAATTTAAGAATGTGAGAAGAAATGTTGCAACTAGAGTTTGAGAGATACAAAAGAATTGTTACATATTTTCATGTTCTACTGTATTTGAGTTATGGCTCTTCATTAAGAGAACTTCTGTTTCTCAGAGATGGTCATACTAATGCTCTTGCTGTATAATTTATAATTTCATTAAACAGTTCCTTGTCTAATGCTGATGTTTTAATGTGCCTGTGGGGACTGGAATTGGTGTTGGGCATTGGGGATTATGGTTTATGTGAACACAGCTTATTTTTCTTTGCTTTTCTTACTCAGCATCATTCAATAAACATTTTCAACTGTGTTCCTGTCCTGTGCTTGGTCACTGTGCCTGCACTGTGATTTTTATAATTGAACTAATATAGCAAGAAAAAATCAGCTGGAGTATGTTCTCCTGTCCCTGGCTTTTTCTCATTTCTCCTTGTCTCTAGGAAACAGCTACTCATAAAGATATTTGCATCTACATTAACACCATTAACTTAACTTAATAACTTAACTTTCTCATTGATATGAAGAATAGGAAGCCTGAACACAAGTGTAAAAGAGGGTGAAAGATGATTTAGTGCACAAAGCAGTTAATTGGTGGTTCAGTGAAATTTCCTGTGATCTTAGCCAGGCATTAATTTATCTTTTCATATGTGTTTCATTTTCTCTTTGTAAAAACAAGAATGGTATTACTGGGAAGCAAATTAGTCAGCAAATGATCTGTTACTAATTGTAAAGGGTTTGTAAATTGGCACTAGGGCCATGTAAGAATCTGACAGACTGGATAAAAAACAACAGTGAACAAATTGTCCTCTGTCCAGGAGGAGCTTGTAATCTTAGGATATGTTTCTGTGTGGAAAGTAAAAACTGATTAACCAAAGATGTGAAATTAGAGAACACTGAAGTCTTTTGAGATGATACTTTTGAGAAAGTAGCATTAGTTTGCTGAAGCCAGGCTGTTCATTCTCCATACCAGAATGCACAAAAGTGTTTCATGTTTTTTCATTTGCAACACCACTTGATTTTTTAAGCTTACCCCAAGGACGTGTTTATTTAGGTCCATACACTGCAGTAAACAGAGAGATGTTATAAAGTCATCTGCACAGAGGTGTGTGCACCATGTCTAAACTCCTTGTGCCTCGATTAATGCCTTCTGAATTCACTGTCTGCTGCCTCAATAGATCTTCAGCATACTTAGCCACTTGAGTTGCAGGGTGGGGAGAACACAGACAACAATGCCTTTCATCCACTTCTCTTGCTTTCTGTAGCCTTATGATGCCCTTTCAAAAAGAAAAAAAATAAAAAAAGTAGAGTAGTTCCAGTTATGTTTTAATCCTAAAATAAAGTGACTTAAATTTGTATTAGTTTAATAATATAATCTTTTCTGAATACATGTTTCCAAAAGTGCTGGCATTAGGGGTAGGGATAAGTGGTACAGGTACCAAACAGAAGGGATCAGATTCCAGCTGTCGTCTTAGTCTGTTCAGTCAAATGAGAAATGGTTGTAAGAACTTCTGCCAAGAATTTATTAAAAATAAAATGGGAAATGTCTAGCTGGGAAAAAAAAATCTTATTTTCTCTTTAACTGTCTCTTCAAGCTGTTTAAGCCAGTCATCTGTCATCCTAGTTTTGAAAAGAAACTTGGGTGTATTGTTTTTTTCCTTTGTAAGAAATTTTACTTCTGTATGAAAAAATGCCTGCTCTTGTATTTGTGAAGGTTAACATCTTAAAAATGACCTGCCATCTACCAGACATTAAACATGATTGTTATTAGGCAAGAATCCTGTCCTGTGTCCTTTTTAGTTAGCTGTGCTTGGTGTGCTGAGATGGAGGCATTTGCTTCTGGCTGTTCTTCTTGTTTTCTGTTGAAAACTATTTTAAATTTTGCAGGTGTTAACCTCATGTTAATAAGATGCTCAAGAACCACTGTGTTTTAGAGCTTTCCAGAAGTATTGTAATTATTTATTGTTTAACAGTATTTGAAAGTCTCATTTAATATGAAATATATTTTGTAGAAAGAAGTTAATATAATAACTGCAGCTACTTTCATAAATGCCCATCAAAGAACTTGTCATGGTAAACACTTTCTTTTTATTATTTCCTGTGGTAGAACAAACTGTCAGCCTCGTCAATTTGATTTTAATGTGAGAAATAGTCTTATACCAAGAAGCTCAGATTTTGTGTCTTTGTATGAAATTTTTTGGACAAGAAACGTAATTCCATGAAAGCTTATTACAAATAAGTGGAGGCCTATATGAGAGGTGCACATAAAACCAGGCAAACCTCATTCACAGGCATGATGTCTTTGTGTTTTTAACCAGAGGACCTAGGAATTGTTCACTTATTCTTTCCCATATTAGGCATACATTTTCATGTCTTGTATCTGTAGGAATTTTTCTTTTGGAAGGCACTCAGATCATAGATTTGTCATTTAGAAAGTTGTATTTTTCTTTATTGTAATTGAGAAGTGTATTTGCTGATAGTTCTAATTTTTTTAGAGGAGGAAGTGTTACAGTGTTTTGTGTAAATTACAAGAGTTTTTAAGCCATCTTTTTTTTTTTTGCTTTCTGAAATCAGTGGTTTCCTGTTGTAGCTGGAAATGTTAAGCGTAGTTTTTTAAGTACTAAAGTGCAGCACCAGCTATTATTCTGCCTTAGCAAGTCTTCTAATACAACATTTGATTTGTTACTATGTCCTCGTAGGAAAGCATCAGCCGTAGAGTGTACATGACAGTGAGAAAGTAAACATATGCTTGCAATCAAATTAATGTATTTCATCTGTCTTCAATTAATAACAATCTGTCATGCTATCTATCTGAGAAGTGGCATAAACAGTTTATTTTGTGTTTGGAATAACTTCCTGGAGGTAGTTAATGTGACATGTAGTTTGTCTGACATGAGTATAACCAGATCAACACTCTAGATGTTTTCTTGATAACCTAAAAAAATTACTGAGAAAATCTGTACTGGAACTATATTTATATTTCGTTTTGAGCTTCCTTAAATCAGAGTAGGGGCATAGTTTTCAGGATTCCATGAAAGAGTTTTCTTGGCAGTTATACAATTTTAGTGTGAGAAAAAGATTGAAAGTATTAACAGAAAATTAACTATGAAAACTTGCAGTTTGCACTCTGACATTTGGGATTGAATATTCGAGAATGTGTGCTGCAGTAATTTAGAAGTACCAAATCAAAATAGATTTTCAAAAAGCTAGCTGATACACAAAGTCTGGTAGTGCTGCAGACCTGGTAGTTCATTGGCAAATAAAGTTATTGATATTTCTGGGTGAATCTGGTTATATTGGATAATAATGATTAGATATTAGATGATTTTTTTATTTACACAGAAAGAACCTTTGTATCTAAAGAGAAAATGAAAGTGCATTTGCTTGAAGTTCTAAGAAACCTGTTGAAATACTCTTTAAAATCTAAGATGTCATGAAATAGCTCCATGTTTTAGCAAGAAAACAGTCGGTTGCTGGTAAGCCTTGCAATAAAAAACTAGGGAGGGTTTTTTTGTTTTTGGTTTTTTTTTTTTCCTTTTTTTTTAAATTCCACTTTATTCTTTGGATTGATTGTAAAATTAGTATGAAAACCAGGTAATATTTCTTATTACAGACAGAAGAGTCTTGAATAGGGGTTCCTTCTGGCCAGAGCAGTGGGCCATGCTAAGCTATTCTCTGTTGACATGCTACGAGACAGAGATCCAATAAACTGGAAAGTAAATCATGTTGCCTAGGATGTTGTCAGTGTTCAGCTTGATTTCTGGTTTATGTTTTAAAATAGTGGGTATTTGGCACCTCTTGGAGAAGTCCCTCTTTTAATTCCCTTTTTCATACACGCTTGCTTACACATGGAGGAAGCAGAACTGTCAAGTTCTGGAGTTTAACTGTCTGTACTTGTTGAGCAGCATGCTCTGCATGAGGACAGTGTTGTATAACAATACTGTTGTCCTCAGTCTGATAGGTTTTCAGGTGCCCAAGCTAGCTTTGTTCTTAAGAAATCAGTCAGAAATTATACCAAAAAATAGGATGAAAAAGACATTGTTGCATATAGACCCCTTTCTTTATGACCCTGGAGTATTTTTAGAAGAGAAAACGTGTACATAATTTTAAGCACATGTAAATCAAATTAATAAATTATTAAAGCATTTTACTTGTCATGTCTGTGTGGGCTAATCGTGATAGCTCATTATTTAAACATTATGTAATTGTATACCTTGTGTGCACAGCTGCAAATACTTTGCAGAAAGATTTATATTTCATTTTTCACAGCATACTATAAAAGAATATATTTTTGTATGGTACCTTAAATTAATAAAGATGTTTACTCATAACATTAAAACTACTCTTAGTTATATTGAAATATTGAGATAGCTATAATATGTAAGATAACTAAGAGAGTTGTAACTTCATTTATGTGTTATTACCAGTTTTAATGGAAAATACTGTTATTAATTAAAAAAAAAAAGTTCATGTTAAAGAGAACTGCCCCTTTGCAATGGAATCCCTTGCAGTTTTTATAGTTCAAGGTCTGAAAATGAAAGATTGTCAGATTTGGGTGGAGAGGCATCCCAGCTGAAACTCTAAACTGTCTCTTGTGTTTCTTTCTGTACATATGGGTTAGAAAGTGGATAGGTTATCACTGGTATAATCATTGAAAACAGCTTACAGTTTGCAAGTGTAATCTCACGATCCAGGGGAAATGCCAATAAACTAATTAACACCCAGACTTGCTTCACATGCATTATACTCAGTTGTCCATACTATCCTCAGCAAGTACTGTCACTAGTTTCTCAGCTGCTTGGAACTATGTGTACAAGTTACCTTTCTGTGTTTCTTCCAGAATTGCCTGAAAGGAAGATTCATGCAAAATGGATGTTTTCCTACTTAAAAAACCCCTCTAATTTTACATGGAGCTCTTCTCCAGTGGTGTTATGAAAGAAGAGACTGGCAGTCCTGGGGGAAAGAGAGATAAATGAAATGAGTAGCAGCCTTTACATTCTGCACAAAATGACGCTCTGTTGTCTTTTTAGAGTATGTGCAGTTATTTGCTTATATGGTTTTGAAAGATTATAAAACCAGAACATTCATCATTCTTCTGACTGATGATATATATTTCAAAGTACTTCCTGGCTTTATCTTTGCACCTGTTGTATTGGGTAAATTGTTACATGTATTTTATTATTGCCTTAATTTTAAGACAATGCAGTTCTGCAATTTGATATCACACTTTTTTCCTCACAGCAAACTCTGGTGAGCCTATTATATTGGTCCTATCTCCTGGATTTTAGAGAAGCAGTTGAGTTAAAGTAGTGTTTAAGCTGCTACACCAGATATGGTGTAGTGGAATGGAGATGATACAAGTCCATGTGGCTGACTGCAGGCCATTTTTTAACGTAGGGAATGATGCAAACAGCTAAATAGTGGAAGAGAAAAAAACCCCTTGACATTAATATATTTACCATTAGTGGTTTCAGAGTCAAAAGCAGCAGAACTATTCAATCAAGATGGAATTGCTGCTGAATGGCTGGGTGTGGGTAGATTGTAAAACATTCATTTGTGTTTTATATAGTACTTGTTAAGGTTTTTCCATTCCCTTGCCACAGCCAAATAAACTAAAATTTCAGTGACTTACTCTTAATTTCTCAAGTAAATTCATATAGACTTTTGACTTTGAAGAACAATTTATGCTGTCTTGAGTGTTTCCTCAGAATTTTTTAATCATAGGATAGATATGTTGCCTTGCTGTATTTTAAAGTATGGTTTCCTTTTCCATTTTGATTTAGCACTGACCATGAGATTATAATTGATGTATAAGAGCAATTTGAAGGGTAGTTACTGAAAATCCTTTTATAGATCACCTGAAGATTTAACCTAATCAAACCTCTCTAGTTATAATTTAAAATTATTATTTTGTCCTTACCTTCTTTGAAATGTCACTTGCTCTCCACAGAGGTGGCCACAGTAGTGTTTACATCTTTTCCCTTTCCTAAATTCTGCAGTGTTTTTACCTTTTTGTTGTTGTTGTTTGTTTGGTTGTTTATTTATTTGTTTTTCCCTGTGCTGGTTTTGGCTGGGATAGAATTGGTTTTCTTCCAAGAAGTCTTCAGGAATGTCTTAGAGGGAGTATCCTTGAGATTTCTGTGGGAGTTCAGTGCTTTTCTCCTAGATTCTGTTTTCTCTTTTCACTTCACTAGATCTCTGTTTAATCTCACCTATAAATCAAAATGGAACTCCCAGGAATTCATGTGAAGCAAGCATTTTACTAAGTCTTACCTACTTTTGCTACAGCAGATGTTGATCTATGCTTGCTCAGTCTTTAAGAAGAGATTTTCACTTGGATCTGTTTGCCTTGCTGAGAGCTGTGTCTGTATTCCCAAAGTTTCTAATCTGTTTTTGTTGTTCTAATATCTTTATGGGATATCTGTACATACAGATGTGTATCAACCTGTTGTGGAACAGCAGTTTATCTTGATAGTGTAATTGAAATGACTCTTCATACTAGACAAGCTTAAAGATGAATGTCATATTTTAGAGAATCAACAAGATGGGCTCTTCAGAGGATAATCAAGGCAATGGAGATAAGTGTTGGAGAATATCTAGAAGCCATGTATTTTTTGTAGTTGTCACTTGAGGCTTTTAGTGTGTATTTCAGGCATAAAAATAAGCAAAACTGCAACAGCCTATATTGTAGATGCCTTTTCTTTGAAAGGGACTTTGAATACACTTTGGAGGCTGATGAGTTCCCTTTTTCTGTCCCCATCAGGCTAATCAGGGAAAAAAATTCTGTGACCTGTATCTTCCACTCTTTCTCCCATTGCTCATGATGTCCCTCTGCTTCTCCTGATACAAGTTTTCATGTAGTTTATTTAAGTATTCCATTTAACGAAAATATATTAAGTGGTTCCATTCTAGCCAGGGTATTAGCAATGTACTCCATTGACTATTGCTTTGGTAATTTATACTTCTAACTGCCTTTTCTCCCCGTTGATCCCATTTTTAAGACATTTAGAATTTTTGAAATGATAGATCAAAGAAGTACCCTCACTGCATTCTCCAAAGTTTACACATCTTGGGCTTGCCTAGCTTTTCATGATCAGAAAACATACTTTAATGCAGATAGGGGAGTTTGTATTCAAGCCCTTGACCAAAAATATTGGTTTGTAACGTTTGTGTGCTGTAGAGAGTCACTGTTTGCAAATAGTTAAATCTCTCTTTACTTTTCAAACTTGTGTCTTGTGCTCTTTTGTCTCCTTTATACATCCCATTGTGAATCTCTAGCCATCAGTTTATATTCTCCTTGGTAAAAATGAATTCATTTTGCTCTGCTGTTACTGTCTTTCTCATTCCCTAAAGATGAGGAGGACGATTGTACCATCTGGCACATAAACTTCACTTTGGGCCTTTCTCTAAATGTTTGTGTTTGATGTGTGGCCAAATCTTGTGGATTCCTTCTCTGAGACCTTTGTTAGATATGGCCTAGCATAGCCATTAGCAGAGTTAAAATGTTCTCATTTTGTATCTAAATTTCAATAATTCCTTTTTCTTGGCCATTGCTATGTTATCTAGTAATTTAGAATATTCTGCAAGATCATTTTACTGGTTTATAAAATCAAACTATATTTATGTATCTTATTTGCTTTCTTTCGATCCAAAACTTATTTGTCTTTGCTGTTAAACTTTTCATGGCCTAAGTGCACTCTCATATCATTCTTCATCCCAAGATACCTATTCCTGCTGTTAATTGGCTTATCATATGAGCTCACATTGGCAGCTGTTAGTTTTCTTTCTATAAAGTCCCTGCATTCCTTATGAACATCTTTTTTAGAAAATAATTTTTCTCCTCCAAAGCTCTTCTTAAAGTCATTTTGCTGTGATGGCTAAATAAAAGCTGGACAAGACTTGTCTCCTGGTGTGCTAAGAATTCTGCCTGTTGCGCTGACCAATGTCAGATGCTAAAGAAAAAGGTCTGTAGGGTACATGTTCACTGCTTTTAGCTGATCTTCAGTAATTTATGATTATATGCTTGACCTGTGGGCAATGCAAAGGGACTGGACTTAGGATCATTGCCCTTCATTGACTTCAAACTGCAGTTATGGGTAGTTAAATATTGATTAACACTTGAAACTCTTCTTATACTAAAAATGTGCCCTTTTTCACCAAGGGCTAATGTAACATGAATCACCTGTCATTTTCTGTGGGCTCTGAATGTACACACGGACAGTCACCTGGCAGTTCCCTGGCATGGCAGTGCCTGTACAGTTCTGAGCAGACAGCCCAAAATTCAGGAGGCAGAAAGCAAAATACTTGTGACTGGGGAGAAGGACTGAGAAGCACACAAAGATGGAAAAGTAATTGCACCTTGATTTTTCACTTTCAGGCTGTTTGTTTCTATGATCTTGTGTGCTTTAATTTCTCTTCTGTAGTAAAGCATATACTCCACTGACCATGTATTATTATTGCTATTTCTTCATAGAAAATAAGAGGCATTTGAGAATGATTTCCAATATCCCCGTGGCATTTTCTTCCTGGAAATTATCAACCTTTTAGCCTGTTGTTTTCTTTGTACACTCTCTATTCTTTCCTTCCTGGGAGAGTTTGAAAGAGATTGTAACTAGTGAACTTGTTTTTAAGTATTTATGTAAGCATGTTGTGGTATTTTAAAGGAATATAGTGCAAATGCTGTCTATCTGTCTATCTATCTATCTATTTAGTTGTATTGTAATTGTGTGTAGATTTTTGGAGTTCAGGTATAATCAGAGAAATATAATGAGTGAAATCTGGAGCTGGGGTTAAAGTTCCTTTAAAAGTTCTTGAAATGAAAATAAAGAAAATACATTTTTATTTTTCCCAAAAGAGTAATCTCACTGTTGTTTTTTCCAAGCTGCACTTAAAACTAATATGTGAAGCATAAAAACAATAGTTAATAATGAAATGTTTTAGGTAGTATGCTATGTTTTATTCTTAAAGGCATTTCAAAAGAGTCTTATCTTTTATCTTGGTAGTTATTTTTCAGAGAAAAAAAATTAAATGCATGAGAATTTAACAAAATTGTTATTGACTTTGGGTTTTATTTTAGTAAATGTATTTGTTCTTCCCTTTTTAATGAAACTTTATTATATAGTGGATGTTTAGCATTATGGAAAAACTCTACTAGAAACATTAGTGTTAATAGCTTAGTATTTTAGTCCTTCACAAATTAATGCCTGTGGTAACTGGATGATTTTAGGCCTGTTCTTACAAACAAGGCCTTACTGATGTGCAAGGAACAGTAATACGTGTCAAAAACTCCACATTAACCAAGGTAAGCAGTATAAATGGGGTGTAGGAATCCCCAGTTAGGCTAAAAATCTCCAAGAGAAAATCTCAAGAGCCTACAAATTAAAGACCTCCAATATAATTTAAAAATAAAGCCTTTTATGTAGTAGGAGAGCATTTTTTTCAGTTGATAATCAAATAACACTATTATACAGGCTTACTAGATTTGCAAATTTACAAGTTTTTACAAGCCAGTTGGGTCTCTTCCTCAGGAAATCAGTTGAAGTTTTTTTTTCCTGTATTAACTCAAAGAGCCTGCTTGTCCTTAAATCCTTCTGAATATATTTGCCTTATAATTTGACTACATTGAGTCAACACCCTTATAGGAACTGTAATGCAATAAAAAAAAAAGAGAAACTGTTCAATATAGTTTCCAATTACCCTAGGATCAGATTGGAGAAGTTGGAATGTACACAATAAAACCTGCACAAGACTTGGGTTCTGTGAGATTTTGGAAGCAACTGGTGCTTTTCAGCATAAAATACCATTTGAAAGCTTTACTCTGCTTCCAATGGTTGTAAGGTGATAAAAATGAAAATATGTGTGTGTTTTGAAATATGCATTTTACTTTTTAAAATTTTCTGAACCACACCTTTGTGGAATTGAAAGCCTCATATGTAAGTAACTAAGCATCACTGCTTTTACTAGGTCAAATTTTTATTATAGTAAATGTTTTTGCTTTGCCGTGTTCTGCAATAAAATTCTATATAACTTATTTACATTTTTACTTTGGAAAAATATGTAAATTCAGATGTGATTGGTGAATTTATTTTTTAAACTCTTCAGGTTACACTGGAATCCCCAATATGCATCTTGCTTGCAAACAGAATATAGAATATTGGTTCTGTCTTATTTTAGTATGTAGCTAGCAGTAGAGTTATTAAAAAGTATTTGAGTGCATCCAGAAATAAATTTGTACTTTGAGATATGAATTTGTTGCATTTGGCCATAAAATTTTAATTGTGATTTTATTTTAGCTTTGCTAATAAAATTAGTCTGCTGTAATCCATTGCTTTTATTTTAGCAAATGGTTATAGAGAGAAAGAAACTTGCATTTGCATACACCTGTAAAGAAAAATATATCTGATGTGTTTCCAGTGAATAATTTCTAAGTTGGGTAACTAAATGGGCTCCAGTCTAATAATATTTCATTTCTTCAACTTCTTTTTAGTTGACTTGGAGCATATGCGCACAGTGAAAGCTGACAAGCACCAGCGATTTTGTCAGGAAAACAATTTCAGTAGCCATTTTGTGTCAGCCAAGACAGGAGATTCTGTAAGTAAGAAAAAACCCCCAAAATTGTAGATGTCTGTTGTTTTTTTCCAAGATGCAGCAGTTTTATTATAATTCACATAACAAATTGTTGACAATCCAGGGTGCTGCATGCCATCTTTTGCCTCCCTTAGTTGCATGAAAAGTAGATCTTTGTATGAGTGCATATTATTCTTATTAAATTACAGTGGTTTCTCATCTGATTTTCAGTTTGAGGTACAAATTTTAATGGAAATGGTCTGGCTTATACATCAGCGTGAGAACTGAGACCAGCTAAATCTCTGTTTGCTGTCAGCCTGTAGTTAAATGTATTTCTTCATTCCAGGTGGAGTTTCATCCATAGACCATCAATATTGAAATTTCCAATGATTGGGAAATAATGTGTCAAGATCCTGTTGCAATAAAAGATTTTATTTTAATATGGGTCCTGGGCCATGAGAGACATTCCCTTTGCAAGTCCATTGAAATTTGAACACTTTGGCATTTGTACCAGATGCTTTGCAGAGTACATTTTTGAAGAATCTTTTGACTCTGAGCTAACTGGGTTATTTGTTTTAGTTGGAAGCGTATGAAAGAAAAGATTCTTTTTCAGTTGACACTATCAGTCAAAACGTATTGTTTTGCTTGATTTCTGTCTCAAGCCTAATGAGTTTGTCATTCCCATAAAACAGTCTTGTATCTGTCTCCTTAATATTACTGTTGACAAGAAAGTTTACTTTATTTTTATGTTACTGAATAATAAGACCATGTTCAAGTACATGGAAATATAGTCCACAAATGGAATCACTTTGATGAATCTTGTGCAATGAACTGCCTAATTTTGTAAGATAATAGTTTTTCTGTAAAGTCTAACAATACTGCAGTTACAAATGCAGTGAGTCCTGATCCTCTTTACAGCTGAAGTCCTTTTGTTTTGTTTTGTTTTGTTTAAAGTGTGATAATATAGGCTTTTTATGCTAAAAACAGAAAAAAACCCCATAATACTACACTTAGTAAAATGTGCATCTGATATTGATGTATTATTTTCTCAGGGAGACCACCAAAATGAGTTCATTTTATAATTGATATATTTATCATTGCTAATTATGTCAGAATCTTTATTGCAGCTGTCATTAATTACATCAGCATTCCACTATATGTACTGATTGTACTTTTCATAGCTTACTGTTTAAAAACAAAAGTACATCTAAATTTGTCTAGAAAATGTTAACAGGAAATCTCGGCCTAAATATCTACTAACAAAAGAGGAGGTTTCAATAGTTCATTTTTAGTTTCAATATAAATTTGAGCCCTTTCTCTGTTGCTACACAGTGATCATTCAGAAGATGGAGTGCTTATCCCAGACAGCGTATTAAGAACAGGCCATCCATTGCTATTGTGAATATAGACTAGAGGAGACTTCCTCAGATTTGTTTTGTTTGCATCAGATCTTTTTGACAGACTTGTTTGCAAAAGATGATCTTGTGTACGTAGAAAATTCTGAAAGTTGTCTCAGGATCAAAAAAATTTCATGAAAGACTTTTAGTAGAACTAACTGTGTTACTGTCCATCAAATCACATGGCATTGCACATATGCTTGATTTTTTTGCAGAGTGTTCTCAGGGCAGGTGATGTAGCTCTGAGCACCTGAGAGCTTGATGTGGATTAAACTAGGTCTCTGAGCCTCAGAATCTCTGTTCAGTATATCCTTTCTTGTTGTGCAGAAATTGGTAGAAAAGACCCAGTGCTACCCCAAGGAATTAGAGAAAGAGCAATTGTTTTGGAAGCTACCACACTTTGTTGGTTGTGCCACTAATTTGTTTCTGGTTTCCATCTTGGATGTTAGAAGAGATTGTGTAAATAGTATTTTCTTAGTTTTCACTGAAAATGACTGGGAGCATGTATGTAGATCTTTTTACCTTGTGTGTGGCAGCTGCGTGATGCAAACCAATGTTTGTTAGGAATTTAGATGGTGAGCTCAGACGAACAGCTCTGCAGATAAAATGAAACATGTAGCTTGGCAATACAGTGTTCAGCAGCAGTGCACACTTAAGCTGCTCCTCTTGAACATGACATATTCTTTAATCACATTTAAAATGCAATTTTACCTAAACAGTGAGATAGGTGTACTGTCTTGAGATGAATTACAGGAATTATTTAAGACAGCACTGCCGCCCAGTATTATGTGTTAAACCATGTCCAAAGTCTTAATTCTGCCAGGCTGCTGCTGCAGTCTGTACAACATCCTGCTCGTTCCTCGATACTTCTATTCAGTGTATGTATTGTAAGATTCTTCAGAACTCTTTCATACTTTTTGGGCATAATTGGTAAAGATTTTGGTGATGTCGATGCACAGTTCTGTTATTCTCAGTTTTAGAAACCTACATCTCTTATGTCACAATACACTGGTAATACATTTTTGTGCTAAACATTAGTGAATACCCTTATTCATATTTTATAGCACCGAGAGTACTATTTGAGAGGTGGGTTGTGTAAAAGCTTGTTTAAACTTAGGTCTCTGGAGGCAGAGTAGAAGTGTTGCTTAACAATCCAGAATACTGTTCATTCCTTGTACCATTGTTGAGTTATTTTCTCAAATTTTTAAACAAAATAGAAAGTACCAGATGAGGTTATTTTCAGATCTGTTTTGCACAGGTCATAATTTTTGTATATCATTGTTTACTGTTCAAGAATGGTTTGATATTTGAAAGAACCTCAAGGATGTCTGTTTTTAATCATTTAAATGCCATTTATTTTTTTCCATAGGTCTTCCTGTGTTTTCAGAGAATTGCTGCTGACATACTTGGCATCAAATTAAACAAAGCAGAATTGGAACAATCGCAGGTGATTTTCCACAAATACATGGATATTTTTAGTATTTTATTTAATATTAAAAGTGATCTTGTGGATTTATAACTGTTCCTTAAATCAGCCTTCATCTGTTGTTCTGAAGATAATAAATTTCACAACAGTTTTTTTGAAATATGATAATTCCTTATTTATCCGTCATGATCAACTCTCTGAAACAAGAAAAAAATGTTCAAGAATGAACAAAAAACTTTAGTTCTAAGGAAGTTTGTTTAAAAATAGTGCTTAAGATTAGTTTATAAATTAAATATGTAGCATGGAAGATATTCGTGATATTATATACATGGGTTTAAACTGAAAAATTTTTCTACAACCTAGTTTCAGAAATCTCAAAAAGAAAGATTATACTACTGAGGCCACCCTATGTAATGACATTTGAGATTACAATTATTTAAGTGTACTTAGTGAACCCAAATGTTGCTATTCTAGTACTGTAATACCCTGGAACTGCTTTTCAATACCAGTGTTAAACAAGTACCACAAAATAAGTCAATAAGTTTATTTAAAATAAATGGCAAAGCATTTCTTATGTACAGCCTGGTCCCCTTCTTTTTGAAATATACAATAAATATGTAATTTCTGAAAGTGCTTTACCACAGCAGTGTTTGCAGTCTGTGTTGAAGTGGTTAACTAGAAAACTGTATTGCAAACAGTAAAATTGTAAAATGTACTTACAGAGTGTACTTAACAAGCAGATTAGTTTTAAAAAGCTGTCATTTATAGGCAGAGAAATACTAAGTGTGTCTTTTAAATGTTCTTTTACTACTAATGTACCATCCATCTGTTATTTTGAGCTCCATGACTATTTGCCTATAAATAATTGAGCACATAGAGTTCTTCCATTTTTCTTTGGTTGTTTAGCTAGTACTGGAATATCAGTCCTAGGCCTCTCTGTGCTGTGAGTGGTGTAATTCAGGTGTAAGATTGTAGAAAGGCATGCAAATACCTTAAATTTAAAGGAAACTGGTAGTAGGGTTATACAGAAAATTGTGTTGTTCTAAAGAAAGGGTCTGTTTTCAGGTTGGTTTTAGGTTGTTTTTAAAGTAAAAGTTCCATATAGCCCCAATTCAAGAGTACATAACTTTCTATGTCAAATTGGTATCAGATTTAAATGGGCTTCCTTCTACTTTAGTATTGTAATTAGCTTTTAATTTTGTTGAGTATATCAATGGAATAGGGAATACATGGGTCAGACAACGCTGATATTACACAAGTTGCATTAGTAATAGTCTATAAATACTTAATTTGCATAAATTAAATACTGTGGCATACATTACTGTTGATGTGAATCCAGGCTCTAATTCTGAAAAAAAAAAAAGGTAAAAATATCTCTCAAAAACCACCACCAGCGACAAAAAATAAACAAAAGAAGAAACAAAACCAGTAAATTAATTTGGACAGAAAAGAAACTTCACCGTTGCCTTTCAGGCACAGCAGAAGTCACTATGTGGTGCAACACTGTGCATGTAACTAAAGAGTGTGAGCTCTTTGTTATCAGTAAAACCTTTGCTTCTTTTGAGAGTGTTATTTTGAAGGGGCTGTAAGAGTTTCCCCAATATAAGTCAGAAACCAATGAGAATTGTATTGGAATATCTGTTAGCTGTATCGTAAGGCTCGTTGTATGGAACCAAATATCCCCATCACTGCATAAGAATAGAAAAGGGAAAGTCTCTACATAATGTGGAGAGTGAAAACTTGAGCCTTTGTATCCTCAGGAAGATAAATTCTCTTGAGAGAAATACATTCGTCTGCAGTAGAAAAGCCTAATTGAGGTGATGTGTAGACGCTGTTTCCCAGAAGCCTGGAGCTGGTCTCTTGGCTGGAAGGAGGTGGTGTTAGAGGACCATGCCATTATTAGGTTTCTGTTTCAGCGCAGATTCTTGTATGACAGGTGCAGGTCCCTTCAGTGTGGTGGTGGTGGGAGTGTTTCCCTCTTCCATCTCTAAAATGGGCACGCATCTTCCTTAATTTGTGGGACAATTATATGATGTGTGTTCCTTAAAATTTTTAGGCATCAAATACTCTAGCTATAAAATTAGATAGTGGATAGACAGATGCTAGGTAAATGCTATAAAGAATCCAATAAATACAATACAATAGTAAATGTGACTCATCCATAAAATACACAGGTGTTGACTTGGATTTAATCTTTAATTAAGGAGTAAAAGCCACTGTAGTTTTTACAAATACGCACTATTTACACACGCAATTATATATTTGAGGTTTCCATATTTTGTGTAATGATATATTTCCTCATTTTGAAAACAGATAGTTCTTGCTTGAATCTGTTTGTCAGAGAGTATCAGCTATGTTCATTCAATCTAGGCTGTAAGAAAATACAAGGTTAAATACTGAATTTGTGTAAAATGCCAGTAGTCAAATGCTATATGTGTATTTTTTATTGTCTGGTATTGAGAATATGCTTTAAAATTATTTCTAGCACTTGATTTTGTGTCTAAAGATCTTATTTCTTGTGTTTAGATTGTTATTATCTTAGATGTGACTCATAGGTGGAAATAAGTAATAGGAATCCCAAACATTATTTTAATTTGTATGAATTTGTGGGGTTTGGCTGATGACTTTTGAGCTTTGATGACTGGCAGAACTGCAGAAGCTCTTGTGAAAAGTATGTGAAGTTCTTGGTTGCCTTCAAATTAGCAGCACGACTTCTGTTAATTAACTGCAAGAGCAAGCCTCAGAGATTGAATTATATTTACTCTGCATTGTTTCAGAAAACAGCTGCAGCAGTTTAAGATAATGATGCAGCCCAAGCTGTTTGCTACTGCCCTTTTTTTGGAATGTATTGCTCCCACATCAGAATCAGAAAATGGAAGGTGATCATGTGCTTTGGCCACATCAGGGTGAAGTTGAGCAGCTTAGCTTAAACTGCTGCTGAAAGTTGTTTTAAAGAGAAGCTGCCAGATTTTACGCTGAAGTGGATGAGGTGCAAGTACACATTACATTCCACCAGCTCTCCTTTGGCAGCAATGATGTCCAGCAGAGGAATAGGACAGACATTTGGGGGTGGTAAGTTTTTAAACCATCTCAGCTAGAGCTACTGAACCTTGTCTGTTAACATGCTGAGATGATTGTTAATCAAACCTTTATTTGGACAAAACTGTGGTAGAACAAAGAACTAGATTATTCTTCATGCGTGACTGGAAAGTAGAGCATGTTTTTTGAAATGAAACAGTTCCAAAATAAGAAAATTGCAGATTCTGACTTATTTTCAGTCCTCAAAATACTCACCCTTTTAAATTGCAAGGGTCTGATGAAATTTGAGGAAATAGCTCCTTTATTAATCAAATGTTTTTCTTTCTGTATTTTTTACTTTCAACTGTAGTGTAAAAACTGCATGGGGTACAGCTTTGTTTCTTGGCATTGGCAAGAGCTAGCATTTTTGTAAGTGATGTGTAGTTTTTTAGTTCAGATGTGCTGAACTAAATGCCAGTTCAGCAGACCAGTGTGTATGCGCCAGCTTTGTACAATAAAATGTTTGGCAGATAAGTGAGATCTGGAATACAGAGCACCTGGGCCAAGAAAGGTTATTTCTCATTATTGACAGTGATTTGAACCATGGCAATGATATGCTTGATGGAGAATCTGATGCAAAGAGGCCCAGGTTTTTAATTATCATGAAGTTAATAAAAGAAATGTTGCAATTATATTTTTAAACTCTTATTTGGATGAAATTCCATTAGAAAATCCAGGTCATTTATGATCATCAGTTTTTTGCTACAGTGTACCTAAGTATAGGTCACTAACCTGCCTGTGTTTACAGGATGGGATTTAGACCAGTGTTTGAGGAACAATTAATTGCCTACTGATTGCAGGACTTTTTTTTCTTTTTTTTTGCCCCTCAGGTCTAGTCAAAAGATTGGTATGAAGAAACTAGGTCCTGTGAGGTCAGATAACGCGGTTTAATGCTATAACTCCTACTACTGCCCTACATAGGATTTGGCAACCTTTCTCTTGATAACATCAGGCCAGGAGTCCAGTAAATCACAAGTGTTGTCCACTAGATAAGATAATATGAATGTGATCAATTAAGCTCAAGAAGAGTACTTCAGCAGCTAATAAATCCAGGTCCTTTACCAGCCTATTCAATTATTGTTGCTTGTTTGACATATAGGTTTTATTTACAGAGGCAATCTTTAATGTATACTGTTTATATTCCTGATCCAGTTTATATATTGTTTCCTTTAAAATACTAGAATTTAATTATTTATTAATTCATTTTAACCTTGCAAATCTATTTTAGGAATGTTGAGGTATTTAAGAAAAAATATTAAACTGGTTTAGGGTATCTTTCGTAGCAGACTTACCTCCTCTGCTGCTTCTTTGCTGAAATTGTTCCATGAATTTTACTTCCCTTTGCATGAACCCTTTATTAAAAATGAGAACCCTGTATCCATTACCTGTATTAATAATAATAAAAATGTTTTATTTGTTTAAGGGGAAAAATGGGAACCTTTTATTTTTAAATGAAGCAAAGAAAAATCAAAACTTAGAGCATTTTGACATGAGGTTGTTAATTTGGTCACTGCTTTTGGGTTATATATTTAGGTGTAATGTGATTGTTAAGTAATGGAAAAGATGCATGTGTACGGCAAATGCACTTGTTACAAGCTGATAATGTAGTATTTAATATTAAAGTATCTTTGACTTAAAGGAGGAATAGGCCACTGTCATCTTTTCTTCCACTGAATTCCCTGCCTTTTTATTCTGTCCCTTCTCTAGCTTTAATACATTTTTGCTGATTGCATGATTGAGCCTTTCACTTAGGTGCTTTGAAAGGGCATGTCCTGGAAAAAGCTTGAGAAGCAGCCCTGGTGCTGAGAGTACTGCTTTCAGCCAGACGTGTTGCTCTTATATCTGCCTAAGGCCTGAAAATGCACTTTCATTTTGCTTCTGCATAATCTTATGTTATCCATTCATTCTTTTCAACTACTGATTAATCTCTCCATTGTTTTCCTTCTCTTTTCTTTTTACATTCTTCTCCTTGCCCTCTATCCATCATGTTGATACATGGTTAACAGAATGTTGTCAGGGCAGAAGTAGTGAAATATCCTGAAGAAGATAACCAACATCATACTTCCAACTGTCAGAGCAAAGTCTGCTCAATGCAGTAGTTCAGGTATTGATTGAAAACTTGGTTTGTTTCTTTTTTATGAGCTGCATTGCTTTTACATGAACTAACAACTGTTAAAGTAAGTTCTTTTGGAAGATTGTGTTTTGTATATGTAAATACTTGTAATACTCAATTATTTTGGAACTCTGTGTACTATTAACTATATTGTGTTTCTAATAATCAGGTAGTTTGTGGAAACCTGGAAATGCTTCATGTTACTGTATTCAGTTCTGTACATTCAAAATATTTCATAGCTGTCTCAGATGGAAATGGATACAAAATTGTACATTTCTGCCTCCTCATGTAGGAGAGAACATCAGTCTTATCAAATGCTTTGTAAATAGAATGTGAATATCTGTTAGATCTGTATTAGAGAATAAATATAGTATGCAGAGCTTCTTTTTATGTTAATCTTTAGCCTAACAAAGCTTTTTAAAAATATGGCTGTATTTAAAATTTGCTTTGAATTCTGTCCATATTTTCTGATGAAATGCTTGGAGTAAAGACAAAAAGACAAACTTAGGTACAATTTCCAGTTACAATTTGGGCAGTTTTTATAAAAAAATTAATGACACAACTTTTGCAAATAAATTGTGTTTTATTACTCTCATACAGAACAGTTTTAGTAGAAGTAAAACTGTATTCTGCTTTAGTGAAAAAAATTATATTCCTTTTGTAGTGCTGTGATAATCTATCAAGGCACTTGCTTCTGCTTAGCATGAATAAACCTAGAATTATAATGAGAATTAGCACCTGGTAAGGCTTCCTGTAAGGTAGTGAAAAAAAAATGGTTTGTTTGTTATTTTTCCCTTTGTATTTCATAAAAATCTGTCGAATGGTTTGCCAGCATGAAGTTTGTATTTTCTGATTGTTACTGTGTTTTCTTTTATGACAGAGGGTGGTGAAGGCAGATATTGTCAACTACAGTCAGGAGCCTGTGACAAGAACCGTTAACCCTCCCAGAAGCTCCATGTGTGCACTTCAGTGACCACGCTGTTCTTCTCTGGTTTGAAACCATAGCACTCCCTCTGCCTTGACACAGGCTCTGGGATTACCAGGAACTTTGTTTTAACAGGGACCAACATAACAAAGCAATTAGAGGTTTCAGAAACATGTTGCACCATTGTCCATTAAGAAGCAGCAGGCAGTTTTTTGACTAGCCAAAATTCAAACATGAGACCACACACTTGAAATTTCACGGTCTATATTCTTTTAAGTTATATTTAAATGAAACTGTATAACTGTGTTTATGTTTCCTCCTCTCTATTTGAGTGATACCAGAATAAAAATGGATGAGGAAGCCCTGCAATCAAAATGCTTTTAAAGACATCACCGTGCAAGGGTATTTTGCCAAAGCATTTTTATTTTTTTTCTCCAGTTATTTGAACTAAAACTCAGCAAAATGTTACTTGGAAAAGCTGTTGTTGGAATAATTTTAAACGCGTAATATATATTTTATCTAGGGATAATTTTGAAAGTGTTCCATTAATATATATACAGTTAGCACAAAATGTATAAATTGTATCCAGTGAGAAACAGTGTTTGAAATAAAGCTGTTATTATAAAAATAGTTACTTTTCTGAAGTCTCAAATTGTTTCCATGGATGCTCTGAAAAATGCTGGTGTTTTTGTGTATTTTTATTACCACATCAGCTTTACTTTTTGCAGTAATAGATAGGCTTATATGTCTTTATGAATATGGATGAATCTCCGTCAACAGTTTGGTCTGTAAATGATGAATGATATATTCAACATGCATTAGAAACTGTTGATAGCATCAGTCACTTTAAATAACTAGCAGAATTACTTTTGGGCTGGTTCTCTTTTCTTTCGAATTTCAAGTAAATGACAAATAAAAAGCTGTGTGCTCTGTGATCTTCACACTTTTCCCCTGTTGCTTTTGTTGCAGTGCTCACAGTTCTCTGCTGGCACATCTGAACAGAAAGCTAAGGAGAGAGAAAAAATTAAGCCATCTCAATTCCCAAACTAGAAATCTTTTCCTGTTTAAACTCTAGAATGTGTTTTCTAATACCTACAAGGAAATGTTTGGAGATTCAGAAAGCAATGAGGCTGTGAAGCTCGTATATCACAAGTGAAAATTATGAGGTTCTTCAAGTGAATGTTACTAATAAGCTGTTCAAGCAAGTGCTTATTAGTTGGAACAAACAATTAGTAGTTTAACAGAATGGCTAAACAATTTTAACTGTGTTAAAAAAAAGATTGCTGATGGCAAAAAATCCCATTTATTAGCCTAACACATAATTATATAACTCTGTGATATGACTTAGTGTGTATTGTTTAGTATTCATATGTGGGAAATTCTAAGAAGTTGAGATACTGAGAAATTATGCTACACTAAGATAGGTGTGATTTGCAGTAAATTATTTATTCTAGTCCATATTCTTCCTCCTTCCCCTGGGGTTCACGTCCCACTGCATCCCTTTACTGTATAGTTACCTGCAGCTGTAAGGAAAACTCTTTTCCACTACCACCAGCTGAGAACTTCTCTTGAAATTTTTTCTTAAGTAGTTACTCAGTTCACAGGTTAATGGCCTCCAAGGCAGGTGGAAAGTTTTTTTAAATCCTTACATTTCTTGGTGTTTTTGTGATCTCAGCTCTGCTCGTATGTTCAAATATTGACAAGAGCTGCCCCCTCTGAGAAGCTGAGCACAGCGTGCCTCAGGCAGGTGGCTGTGGTCTTTCTCTAGTCCACGTGTATCATCTTCATGGTCCTGTTTCCCAAGTAATAAGTAGCATGGTCTTAGACACCCAACTTCTTGAGCTAAGTTTTTTCCTTTTAAAAACTTCTGTAATTTTACTTTTCAAAAAAAAAAAAAAAAAAAGCTTTTTCATAACTTCGTATGTAGAGTCCATTATTACCCTGAATAATAAAAAATTTTGCTTTTGCATTTTGAGTATCCTGAAGTATGAAAGATGTTATACATGTCCCAGTCCAAGCTGTTTTATGCATGGATTTTATGTCTTGGTCACATCACATTTTTTAATTCTCAGTGCCTATTTTTTCTAGCTGTCTTTGACTTGTAATTCCTTTTGTACTGTATTCCTCTTGATCTTTTTACCAACTGCTATGTTAAAGGCCTACTTCCTCTGAAGATATTTTTGTTTATGTTTCCAGACTGCCCTCATTCTTTCCCTCTAACATACATATATATTATTTACGCTAACTAGGAATCTCCTCTCTTCTGTGCCCTCAGCCCTTCCTTTTGCTGCCCCTCTTAACCTCCTCAGCTTTTTGTATTGTATACTGACTTCCACTCTCTCTGCTTTTCCCTCCCCTTCCTGCCCCATTGAGATCCATCACCTGTCCACCTTTTAATCCTTACAAATGAGCTTTGCTCTTTTTGCTCAGCCTTGGGGACCCCACCTTGAGCCTTCAAATTCCAGCTGCAGTCTAAATCCTTGGCTGTGGTAGCTGCCTTTGAAGTGCTGCAGCAGCTGTGGTTGAAGATTCAGCACTGCTGTTGCTGGTGCTGCAACACAGGTTTCCCCAGGCAGAGCAGAAAGGTCAGAGATGATTCTGGAGGATTAAGTGGTATGGAGAGAGGGAATGGACAGTGTTCTGCAGGGAAGGCAATGACTCTCGTGACTGGAGGGATAGACACAAATCTAGTTAGAGAAAGACTGTGTAAGGACTCTGGGTCTGGTTGCCTTCTGTAAGTAATCTCCCACCACTACTGATTCACGTGTAGTAGAGTTGAATTGTGCCATATTAATGCACTTTAAAAGTTTTTTCCAAGGTGAGAACTGGTGGAAGGCAATTCAATAGTTACAGAGTAAAAAAATGCAATGCACTCCGAAAGTGAGGTGACGTGCTTAATGTCCACTGACATGGGGAGTGGGCTGGGACAAGCAAAACATGTTTTTTCCTGAAGCTGAGGCCAGATGAAGGGAAGAAACCTGTTCAGGCCCTGATCTTACACAGATGCACACTGGTGAAGTGATCTGCCTGCTCAGAGCTGTTGTAACTAATCATTTCAGTAACAGCTCCACGGTTAAACGTTGTTGTTAAGTTCAGCTCCTTGCTAAGGTCAGTCTCCATGATGTGGTGGATACCAGTCGGTTCATTGCATCTGGCTGCATGGTAGAGTATCAGTGCTTTTAAAGCATGGATCTGAAGCATTATTAGACTCATGCAATTTCTTGACTTTTATGGTTCTAAAGTTTGGTGGAGTCAAATGGAATCTTTTTCACAAAGAACTGCATGAAGTCATTTTCCCTTGCAACCAGATGCTGTGAATGCCAGAACCTGTGAGGAGTTCATGATCTCTCTGGATACATTGTTCTTTGGACAGTTCATAAAAGTCAAAACCCCCCAAATTTTAAGCTACTTTTTAACTGGACCTTTTTTTTTTTTTTTTTAACTTTTAGACACATACAAAGTCACTACGAAGTTATGTGAAATGTGCTCATTTGAGGAATTTGATAATTGTCAGTGCTATGTATCTGCATCAATAGGCATCTGAAAACCCCCTTTTCTTTAAATCTCTGCTTGATTTACACTGGAAGAAAAGGGCTTTTGTATCAGGCAGCTTCTTTTAAATGCAGAGCAAATTTGCTTGTCAGTAGGTGCACCTGATAGCTTAATACCCAAAATTTTATAATAATTTTGTAAAGAAAAATATTATAGTAATATTTGAAGTTGGTTATTCTGCTTTTTTTGAGAATGGCAATTTAGATAAATTGCAGTTGTATTTTTCCTTTTTACATTTATTTTATATCAGGAATATGGTTGCTTTTTCACAAAAAAAATATAATCTTTATTTCATGATGTTCTTGACATTTTACAAAGTCATAGTAGAGAGTACTGTTTAGTAGGTAAACATTGGTATATCTAACTTGGACTGTACTGTGCTGCTAATGTTTTGACAGAAGATTAAAGTGCTGTTCTGCAATATAACTAACAAGTTTATAATAGTGGGAAATTTTCTGCAGGAGAATTTTTTCTATTTAGAATACTTACATGAATTTCTGATGTAGCTTAAAGGTTTGTATGGGGGGCCTGATAGATGTATTTAAAGCAGCATTGACTTTTATAGAAGTTATATTTACAAAGCTGGCGTGATTAACTACTTTTCTTTCTGGAATTTGCACATTATATCCCAAGAAAAGATGTTATTCTACAGTGCTGTATTCTTTTCTTTCTCAGATCAAATACTACTGCTTAACATATAATCTGATTTCTTTAGGCTGTCTTTATTTAAAACCAACTCATAACCACTTAAAATGTCAAAATAGCTGAATGTTGCTGAAAAGAAAAAGCCAAAAGTTACCCATGTTTGCATAGGGGTAATGGCATACGTATAAGATTAAAACTCCAGATAATTATCTGTAGGAAGCAAATTTATACTCTGATTTCAGATGCTATGAATAGAATGTGATTAGAATTTAATGTGCTGCAGTTTTATTTGCAAAATACACAGGTCCTGTATAAAACCTCTTTTTATAAAGGACTCTCTAGAAGCCTTGGGGATCCCTGTTTAACTTGCAAATGCCGAAGTTTGATCTTCCCCAAATAGAAGATAGTGAAGCTCCTGAGTTCCATGAACTGATTTCTATTTTCAGCTCCCCATAGAGAGCTGACTGTTCAGCCAATTTCAACTCTTTTTTTTCTCCTCCACTTCATCTTCATTCATTTTGGCACCATTTTGAACTGGAAAACTTCCAGTTAGCTAATTGGCCATTTGCCTTGTTTTATGTGGGGGTGATGTCAAGTGCTGAAATAACCGATTGACTGAAAGCAATCGTGTTTCAAAGGCTGGTCAGAACCAAACCTCAGAAGGCACAAATTTCAGGTTTGTTTTGTGTTTAACTGCTACACAGCAGTCCTTATCCTAGTGGACGAACCTCAGAGAAGAATATAGATTTGAGGTCAAGAGCTTGTGTTTGCTTTCATACCACATTTAGAGCACTGAATTCTGGAGGAAGTAGGAATCCAGATCTTTTTTTAATATCACTTTCAAGGCTTCCTCCACTTCTACTCTGTAATATCATACCAGCAATCAATGCTTTAAAAAAAATATTAATTCGAGTCCTCATTTTAAAAACAAGATGTGATAAGTATACTTTGGTTCAGGAAAGTTTTTCTTTTAAGGATGACTGGAAAAAAACTGCTTATTGTATGAAATATCACTGGCAAAGTTGAATGCATATTAATAATTATATTTGGTTGTTATGATCTGTTAAATATATTCTGCTTTCTACTTTTCTTATTTAAAGTATTCTTTAAAATGATAATGATTATAAATAGAAAACAAAACACCAAACCAGTTTTAATTAATTTGTGCCCCAGAAAAAGTCCTTCAGACTGCTTCAGGCAAACATTTTTTCTTTGCTAGCTAAACTCCATTTCTGTCCTTTCTTGGGCTGATCCGTACCAGGTAGCTTGGAGGATCATGACCTACTAATCCTTTTTGATTTCTGGTGAGCTTTTAAAAACAAAGTAGACCAAGAAACATCAAAGGAGGATTTAAAAGACACACACTGTGTCCTGAAAAATAAATGTTGCTTTGGAAAGCATTCTCTCCTTTAAAAAGAGGTGAATGCTGTGGTTCAATACTATTCACCAAAAACACTTAAGCATATGCTCAAAATTAAGCATGTATTTAAGTTCCCTTGAAGTCTATGCTGTTTAAGTACACACTTGAAGCTAAATACATTCTGTCATACTTTGCTGACACAGAAATTCTGGCTCCATTGAAATAAATGCCTTTGAGGCTAAAGTTCTGTCAGGAATTTTAGTGTTTCTTAAATTTTCTACCCATTGTGAAGGGTATAAACTAAAGCCACTCACAAGTTAAAAAGAAAAAAAAGACAAAAGTTGTTTCCCATATGATTGTTTTTTCTGATATTTTCTCTAGCATGAATGATATGAAAATTGAAAGTTGAAATGTTCAGTTTTGTGAGCAGAACATTTACTTGACATTGGCCAAGTTGCTGTTTTTGGAGCAAATGCTCAGATCCATAATGAATCAGAAACAAAAGAATCTGGAGGCGCTTGACAAGTCTCATTGCAAACTGAATTCCAACTGATAGTGCAGGAAAACATACCAAGTTCCCATTTGTAGTGTCTGAATTACAGATCTGACATGGAGGATAAACAAGAGCTGGTGCTTCTTACTCAGATTTGGGGAGGCATTTGATCACCATCTTGGAAAAAATGAAGTGTGATTTCTGGAAATATTCCAGTATTTGTCAAAGAATAGTGAGGCAATGTTTAACTGCATAATGGAAACTGGAGAGAAATGTTGACATCCCACTCATCAATCCAATTGCTTTTTTATCTCTCCACTGTCTTGGAAAGAGAGCAAAGTGTAAACCAACGTTTGGCACAAATGGGCTGACTGTGCCATTTAGGAGCAATTTGCATGTAATTGGTAACAATTATACAGACAACCCATTTATAACAGGGAGTGAGCTCACAACCTAGCATAAACTACAAGAAAACGAATCATATCCCCCAGGAATCACACACTGATGTAAGAAAGGAAATGGAAGTTTTTCAGTTGAACCTCTTTACTGGTTTTATCACCTAAAAATTCAGGAATGCGAGTAAGTACTCAACAGATTATATATTCTTAAAAGTGCAACCTGTGTTTGTGCCAATTAAGCTTGAATGTAATCAGGAGTCTTAAAGAGGGTGCTCTCTTTTTTATTTTCACTGTAGTTCTGCTAATCTTCCTGACTAAATAACCAACCTTTGAAAGTTCTGAGTTTAACTCTGTTTCTATATGGTCAGCTGCTGAACTGATAAGGTGGCTCCCCAATCTCTGTCAAGGGCACCTGGTGCCAGCCGGGTCCCCAGCAGCAGAGACTGAGGTGACAGGTAGTGATGACACTGAAATGCAGCTGAGCAGGCTTGGAGAAGCTTCAGCCAGATAGTTCAATTTGGAAAGTGTAAGTTACTTGACTGAGATAAAAATTAGTTTGATTTGTACGTCAGCAGCAGTTGAATGTCTTCCACTGTCTTTTGGGTAAGACACCAACTGACTTTATTGAATTACTATTTTTTTTCAGGTGAGTGTAAGCTTACTGTAGTTTTTCTACTTGTGACAACAGGTTGAACGTTTCTGCATCCTCCTGCTGTGGGCAGTCTTCTCCTCTTTGGTTAAGCTTGTTGCAGTGCAGACTCACTAACCATACTGATTCAGGTTGGACATAGTTTTTGATGCAGCTTTGAGAAAGTCCGAATCCACATCCTTGTGCAGGCACTTCACTGGCTCTGAGGAGCATTCAGTATGGTGCTGTAGTATCCATTCAAAGGCGGTGCTATAAGCAGCTGAGGATAATTCTGGTCTTTGTAATTGTTGCTCTAGTCTTAACCCCCAAGCATGGTAGAAGTGCTAGACAATGAAAATTGGTGAACTGGGGTTTTTTTTGCCTGTTTAGAGGATCTTCATAGTCTAATTGGCACCTATTCACCCAGAAATTCAGGTGATGATGTCTTTGAATTTATTTGGACTTGGACATTGCAGACCAATGTTTTCAGTAGAAACTGGCAGAATCTTATGCTCTGAGTTGGAGGAGCTGCAAATGCTCCCTGTGTGTGTTTGTACAAACCACTTAAGCTGTCTATGACTTGGAATTCTTGGCAGGCTGACCACAGTACTCCATCCAGCGGGGCTGCCATGGACATTTGTGGGAATGTCCTGTGCTTGTGTACTGTGGTAGAGTGGTAGCTTTGACTGGTTCCTTGTTTAGACGTGGGAGGCATCAAGCAGTATTTTCTAGGATTCTTATCAATGCTTCCATTGTGTGCAGTCTGATGGTGTCCCTTGTACAGCCAAATATTTGAGATGGACCTGGACAAGGTGTATTTCAGGTAACAAATAGGCCCAAGTTTATAAAAGTTATACCAGCAAGGTTAGTTATCATGCAAGCCATAAACATTAAATGATGTTTGTTTCTGCTCAGAAGACACAACTGGCAGCTGAAGGCTAATGCAAGTGATTGCTGGGGCATTCTGGCAAAGCCTGGGGATAGAAGAATGCTTTGCCTAAGTGTGCCTTAATTGCTTTGGTCAGTCTTGGGATTCTTTTAAATTAATGAAAAAATTAGTCTTCTTTTTTTTTTTTTTTTTTTTTTTTTTTTTTTTTTTTTTTTTTTTTTTTTTTTTGTCTGTTCCTTTCCCTAATTATTTTTGTAAAAAACAAAAAGTTACCAAAACCGCTTTTTTAAAATACCTTTTTTCTTTAAGTGTTCCACTCATTGGAGCAGTGGTTTCTGTTGTGCTCTTCACATCTGCAGCCATCCTCAGCAGCAATCACTCTGAGCTGTTTCTTCTATCCCTTCATACTTTAGCAGGACATTGTACTGCACACACACACACACACACACACACACACACGTGTACATCTGTGTGTATATAAATATACCTGAGCCTCCATACACTGCAGCACATAATGAGTGTCTTGGTAGCTGGTGCTAGCAAAGTTTTAGATGTTGGGTTCTCTCCTCACCTCTGTCTATTTACTGTTTTAAGCCAAGTGTTTCAGTACTGCTAAAAGCAAATATTAGAATATATGGCTAAAACTTGGAAATACCTGCAATATTTAGCGGTAGATATTGATTATATCTGTCTCTAAGCTATGTTGACTACATTGATACAGTGAATAAAGCAGGTCCAAGGAGCTTTACAGAGCACTGGAATGTTGTTGCTTGCTATGGAGCAAAAATGGCATACCTGACCTTCTTCTGTTATTTACATGGTGCATTAAGAGCTGCAGTGGGAAGTAGGGCAATGGAACAAGGGTTGGAGAATAGGAATGCAAACAAACTCTCACTGTCATTTCACCAGAGCACTTGGATGTTCACAGCAGCATTAGACTACAGTATTGAAAATCCTCCCTCCATTTCACTGTCATTAAGGCTGCACAATTATTTGTGTTATAATCTAGATTAGGAAAGTGATCCAACTTAAAAAATGTGGAAGTGGAGCATTAGAAGGCAGGATCAATGTGGCCTGGCATGCGTTCTTTAAGCGTGGCTGAGGTGACAGTGAGCTGGAGCACAGAAGCACCACTGGTCAGTGTTTAGGTGAAGACAACTCATGGAATCAGAGACCTGGCAAAATGTATACCATTTATGACCTGCAGTCCTCAGACCTTCCAAAAGTTGTAAAGACATCCTGTCTTTCTCATCCTGTTCACCACTGTCTGACCTGCTCTTGAGATCAGTTCCACCTGCAGAAAGCCAGTCTTCAAACACATATTTTCCTGGGCTCCTAGATATTCAAACCATCATTTTTCCCCCTTTCATGTTGCTGTTAATGGCATAAACACAACAGATATTAATTTTCAAGATTTTTTTTTTCCCAAATCCGCTTCCTCATCAAAGAATATCTGGCACCAAAATACAGGTCTGACTGTGTTCCATATAGGAGATATTTCAGATGCCTACAATGAGATGAATTCTTGAGCATCTGATTGCAGGGCTAGGGTTACCTCAGGTTTTGAAAATTAATATCTTTAACTTCTTTCTATATAAAATCATTTGTGTTTTCTTTTAAAATATAAATTTAAATAAAGATCATTACCTTAAGCACAAAATAACCTACCTCTTTCTGTACCTCTTTAGTGGTTTCTTGAAACAGCAGAGCAGAAAGAGAGAGGAAATGCGCAGAGTCCTGTTTCAGCCTATCTGAAATCCATTGCAAGGAAACACTTTACATTCCTCCCTGGGTTTTCTGGCACTTTTTTTCACAAAAGGAACGGTTGCAGTTTTCAGTGTACCTATGTATTCTCTTCTTCCATCTGAATGTGAATAAGTGACTTGAGAAGAGTAGTGTAACTTTATGGCATATGTGACTCCATACTGCTTAGAAGCTTTCTTGTATAGTTTTGTTCCTGGATCAAGAACAACCATGTGGGAGAATCATGTGTTTAGCATATAACTATCACTGACTAATGTCATTATGCCCACATGCACCAAAGCTGAACTTGGCCACTTGTATGGAAGCTACAGTCCTTAGGAACAGCCTGTTGACTTGTATTTGCCATGTGAGTGTGTCATGTATGTAAATGTTTATGTCACATAAGTGAAGATGTCCTGTAAACGATTCACATTTGGTCAAATCAATCAAATCTAGACATTCCTTTTTGTGATTTGGAGGGTTTTGTTTCTTTGCTAAGGGAAACAGAAAAATATCTATTTGTTATCTTTATCAAAAAGTGCTAAAACACCAAAATTGTTCTGGAATTAGAAAACTTGATGCTGTTCAAATGCAGAAACAAATGATGGCCTTGTCACAAAGAGTTCACACTGTAAGTAGGACTCAGGAACAAAACATGGATGCAGAAAGATAAGGGTGAAGAGAGGTTCAGATGCACCCTTAGAGGTGGAAACAAAAAGCTCTGTGGGTTGGATTTTGACAAAGGCAGCCCAGTCTTCTGCAATCTGTGGTGCTTGTAGACATTGAATTTGCTCATTAAAATTACTTATTCAGATGGTAAAGGCTGAGTAGCCCTTCTTTTTCAAGTTCTCAAGGTAGAGGCCAAACAAGGACTCCTGGATTCCCAGGGAAAGCAAAGGGAGTCTGTCCATAAATTCCTACTCTTCAAAATGGTACATTCACGTGCAGTGTGAACAGTAATGCCCACAATATATATTCGATGTGAAGAAGTTACATGGTGGCATTGCAACACCGTCTTGAGTAGGAGGCAAGAGCTAGGGACATGACTGTCCTGTTTGGTGACATTGCCTGAGCCCTCACTGCTAGGATCAGAGGATGCCTGGACTGTACAGGAATTTCAGTGTTATTGACTAAAAAATCCCTACTTCAGTGCTAAATGGTGATGCCAAAGCAGATCCCCATCAGAAAGAAATTCTGGTTAAATGCTGTTCGTGAGGCACTTAAAGAGAGCCATGGACAGAGCTCTTGGTTAAGGGCCAGGAGGTCTGGACTTCCCTGGTTCTGTTACAGACTTGCAGCAACAGCTCAAGAAATCCATACCTGTTGTGTAGTGAGATTACAGGTTTTCCATTCCTTCAGATCAATACATCACAACCCAAGGAGATGGCTGGCACCACCCTAAGGAGGGTTTATGTCCCTCACCTGCAGAGTGCCACTTTTACAAAGTGTTAAAACTACAAGCAATTATAAAGTAATTATGGACAAAAAGCAGAGGCTCCTTGATTTGAGGTTGTTTCTATACTAAGGTGATGTGGCTTTCAAAACATTTATTAAATTTTAATAAATAATAGATGCATAAAGAAATAAGAGTTTATCCATGGAACTACAAAGTACTTAATCTCCTACTTAATAGAGTCAGGAGATGGATTTCATAATTGTTGGACTGCTGCCTTTGATTTCTACTTGGTTACCATTTGTACTCATGGAGTCATTAACCTTTCAATTTGTAATTTATGAGAGAAGCTTACATCTGATAATACTTCAAAATATTTAAGATATTACTTTTTATCCAGAACAGCTGAATAAATGTTCCAGAAATTTACTGGGATTTGATAAAACTGAAATAAACCCCAGTCCATTTTTTTTCTCCAGTGTGCTGCTTCTTTTTTTTTTTTTTTTTTTTTTTTTTTTTTTTTTTTTTTTTTTTTTCACTTGACATATTGTACTTGCTCTTAAAGCTGCAAGCAGAAAAGAATTACCTGCCTTCTTCTATGATGTTTGGAGGTGGGGAGGTTTCCTGTAGAGTATGAATGCACCTGTTTGCTGTGAGTTCTCTGGAAGCTGGCATTGCAGGTGCAATTCTTGTGTAAATTGTTTGATAAAATAAAACTTAGTTCACACCTGTAAAAGAGGTTTGCTACCAGAGCTGAAACTGCACAGTGAAAGGCCAGTATGTCGATGCTGCCGTGGCATTTTTCAGTCTACATAAATGAGAATGTTTTGGTGGTGGCCGTGGGAGCGCAGGCGAGGAGCTCAGCTGGAGTGCTGTCCTCAGCAGGGGAGCTCCGGGGGACAGCGGTGACCGACGGAGTGCAGATGCCTCCAGCCTCAAGCACTTGGATCCAAGGCCATGGTCTTGGCCCTGAGCATCTGCACTCAGACTGTGAACTCTGCAATGCAGAGACAGTGCCAGGGTGTACTCTGAGGGTTGGAGAGGCATCTCTTCAGAGGCTGACGGAGGACAGACCGTTAGGTTTTAGGACAGTAAACTTTTAAATTGACGTAGTATTCCCCATGTGGTTCTATGGTATCCTCTTAGGAGTGGGTGCTCAGAGATCATAGAATCATAGAATCATTAAGGTTGGAAAAGATCTCAAAGATCATTGAGTTCAACCTTGCAATAGTGCAGAAGAGATATATTTGGTCCCAGGTGTGCACCCACATCTGTTTTGCCTGAATTATCCAGATCACGTCCTGTAATGCAGCTTTGTTTGTCATTTCCAGGAGAGCCTGCAGGCAGGGATGCAGAGGAACACAGCCTTAGTAATGTGAATCTGGCTTTGTGTTTGTGAGTGACCAACTCATCAACAGAGTTTGTTCCTCAACATGCATGAGAGTGTTGATTTAACTGCCAAAATGTGTTTTAATAGGAGAAAGTTTCCAAGAATTTTATTTCCAGTTACTGTAGAGACAAGAATTTTTAACATTGTGTTTAAACAAAACTCCTGTCCCTCAGCAAATCCAGTAATGAAGTGTAATTTCATATTAATGTTATTTTCTAAAAATATCTCAAATCTGAAAAGACAGCAAGAGTCAATTCAGAATATGTAATATATTTTGCTTTTTGGACTAGAAAATACACATAAATAACACTTCTCACTACATCTGTTAATGTTATCTGCTTTCTATAAAATTACCTTTCTCTCCTTGGCATGTTTTGCAGAGAACTGGCCCTTAAAGTGGTGCAGAGTAAACTATAGCTTACCTTGAAAGTAGTCTTTGTGTGTGCTTCCCTCTACTTCACGGGGTGTTTTTAACCCTGTGTACTCCTTTATTTTTTTCCCTCAGTTCAAATTAATTTTTCCTGGAAACTGCTGTCTTGTATAAAAATTATTGGCAGAATTGCTGCAGCTTCTTCTCTAATGATTCAACACATTAAATTATCCCTTCCAATTCTCTGCACAGGGTTTTTAAAAATTTTGCTTAATTTTGGCTGTTGGTGTTGTTTCTCCTCTTGAGTGGGTCTGCAGGAGTTGGAGAAGAGCTCATCAGAACGAATTCAAGGAAGTCAGGGTTAAACACCATGTTTTCTAAATTTCATTTTTGCTGGAGTTATGACTTGGATGGAAACCTCATTCTCTAGGTGTGGCTGAGACCAAGATTGCATGAGGAATTGGGTGACTGGGGCATGAAACTGTGGAAGCCAACTGGCTGCCAAAGGGATTGGGACCAAGCAGAATGATGGAGGATGGAGACAGGGGTGTTGTGAAAATACACACGTGGTTGAAGCAGTCAGTTACTATGGGGATATACAACACCACATCCACCACTGAGGAAATGAATCCTGCCCTCACAGCAAGGCTTTCAGGCAGTAAATAACAGAATGTGCCACACCTTTCTGGGTGAGAGAGGGAGAAAATATCTCATCCAGTGTCTGGGTGAGAGTTTCTTTAGGGGAAAGAGTAAGCGGTTGTGTAATGGGAGATGGTGTCAAAATGTATAGGCATGATCCGAGAGCACTATGGTGGAACAGGCAACTTTGCCTTTTTTGCTAATTTTCCTGTTTCTGGTTTTGGAGCCTTAATGTTTTTCCATATTATATTATATTATATTATATTATATTATATTATATTATATTATATTATATTTATAATATAGTATAATATATATGTTGGATATAATATACATGCATAGATAAATAAGCTATGGTAAAGCCAAGGCTGCCAAGAGAAGTTTAGCAGACTTTAAAGCAAATTATCTTGCATTTTTGTTGGGTTTTCAGTTAGACTGAACTAGTAACATTGTAAAAAGGGACCTTTTCATCTTTTTAAAATGTATCCCTCAAGATTATTCCAGGTTCCCACAAACAGGTTGTGTTGGGAATGAGTTCATGTTCTGAAAGTTCCATCAGTAATCTGTGCAAATTAATTTTAGTTTGTGGGTTTTTTTCTTATGCTGGTTACTGCAAGTTTTTCATGCCACAGGATCATTTGTTGGTTTTGCACATTATTCTTTTTGTTTCCTTATGGAAAGCATAAGACTGAAAAATGTGCTATCTTGTTCTCTGTTTCCAAGTTGAATTTGTAATAGCTATTTCTACACTGTGAAGTAAGAAGGTTTTTTTGGTTTTTTTTCCCCTTCTAAATGCAAAGCTTGACCACATGTATTCATGGTTTGCATGCACAATCCCGCTGTCTGGCTCCGTGTGAACAGCAAGTTCTCTCCACGAGCTCCAGCGGGATCCAGTAAAGAAGCAAAGAAGCAGGTTGCAAATACCAGTGCAATGAAAAAACAGAAGACATAATCAACAAGGGAACAGAATTTGCAAATAAATTTTTATGTATTTGCCTAGCACTATTAAATAAAAAAATCTGGAATAATTAACTGCTGTGATTATCTGACAAGTGAGCAGAATTGCCAATAGCCACTACCAGTTAAGCTTGGAATTAGTTAGTCATAGCAGACTGAAGGGTAAAGGAATTAAAGTACCTCTATGAAAGGCCAAAAATAACTGCAGATAAAACAGATTTTTTTTTTTTTTTCCTTTCACTTCTTCTGGCCTTCTTGCCCCTCCCCATCTGGTATTAATTTTGATTTGATTTGAAATAATCTTTAAGACATCAAGGGCATTAGGGCTTTGTGGCTTTAGAGGACTAGGTCTGCTTTTCACATTGAAGTGAAGAGTACACCTTTGAAGTCCACTCATGGTTCAGAAAGGGATAACCCCACCCTCTCTTTTAGAGTGAATGAACCTCAGATGGTTTTAAATTTTGGCTTGATAGGTTAAGTTCAAAAATGTTTTGGAGCAGCTTCGTTTCCTCTTGAGCTTTGTGCCAGTCTTGAGGGGGATGCTGCTGACTCAGAGACAGATGGAAAGATGTATTTAACAAGTGGAAGATTTAAATGAAATTCTTGCTTCCACCCAATTCTACACTACACTGTCTGGATTTCTCTGCATGTTGCCGGCTCCTTAATTGCTGTCAAAGCTCCTGTTACTTCTCACAGAGCAGAATACTGAAGGTCATAACCAAGAGACTGTATTTTTATGCCAGACAAACTTTCTTCTTATGGCTTCTCACTTGTGCTTAAAAGAGTAAGAAGAATTGCCACTCCAAGGTACCAATCCTCAGGCATACTGTGACAGCAACATGGTAGCATGCTCTGCTGCTGGACGAGGCTTTGTTCTGAAGGTTGCCTAAATAACAAATGGATTTGGCATTCCTCTCAGCTATGGTGCTCACTCTCATAGCAGGAGAGAGTTGCAAGTTTAATTCTTCCCTTTATTTGAAGCTGCTTGAGCCGGTCTTCAGGAAGATGCCGGCATCCAGCTGATCAACAACTACTGTGTACGAGGCAGCAGCAGTTCTGATCATCTTCATGGGGCCTGCAGGCACTCAGCTGCAGGAAGAGCCCCTTCCCTGGTAAGATCTGCTGCGTGTCTGGTCTGTCACTGCTCAGGGGCGATGGCAGGAGCTCCTGTGGGTGCTGAGGCTTCAGGTGCGGCTGTCAGCGTGGCCAGGTGGGCGTACGGGGGCACGGAGAGTGAGAGGGCGGTGACACGGTGACCTGCTGCAGACCATGGCTCTTCAGCTGCTGTGTGTTTTGGTTACTGGGGGCAGCTGTGAGTTTACTTTTCCTTCCGAGGGCAGCGTGGGAGGTCCAGACCGATCTGAGCCGCAAGGCTTTCAGCTGATGCACCCAGAGGAGCTCTCACACTGCCGAGCCCCAATGGTGGTGCCAATGTTCTGGGCACTGGAGCAGCAAAAACTCCAGGGACAGGGACAGGCAGTATGTGGTGACATCTCTGACAGGGAGGGTCAGCAGTGACATTAGCCCTCTCTCCTGTACAGCACAAATCATCTTTTGGAACTTTTCCTAGAATATTGTCATCTCCCCTGTCAAATTTAATTTTCATATCACAATTTTTTGCATTTTTTAAAATGCAATGAAAAATATGAAACTGGAGTGGTGTCTCTGCTTTGACAAAGTGCTGTGAGAATAGGTTGTAACAGTGGGGTCTGCCTTTTGGGGAGTTTTACTGTTTGTTCATCAGTGCTACTGTGAATTAATTTGCTGTAGTGCAAAGCTCTGAAGCTCTTTACATTAATAAAAGAAAGTTATTTAACAGGAATAACATATATTAAACCTATCCTTTCTTTGTCGTGGTTAAGAAAGCTATATCATTAATATTCTCTATATAATAGATCATTTTATGAGGAAGGGAACTATTTTAAGATTAACAATACCTTTGTCTAACTTTGTGAAGCAATATTAATTTCTTTGCCTGAAAGAAAACATGTCACTGTTGATTTATAGCCTTTGGTCAAATACTTGCATAAAGTTTGATCCATCCGTTAGATTATACATATTTTTGGAAAGATTAATCGAAGCATGTATCTTGTTGAGGTTTCTCCTTGTCAATGTGTCTGTCGAATAGATAATTACACTGATTAAATTTGTCAGAGAAAAGGAATTCCAACCAAATGTGTGAATAAATCTTTTGTGCTATTATAGCAATTAAATTCTTCAGTTGAGGCTACGACTTTAGGAAACATTGAATTTATTTGACTTAATAAAAAGGGGATATTTCCATGAAACCACCCATGAGATTTTACAGCAATGAAAATATTTAAGATATTTGTTATGTTTTCTTACGATAGTTTCATTTTTTTTCTCAATGTTTCTTTCAGTTCATGTAGAAACACAGCACTTTGAAGGAAGTCTTGTTCACCTGTTTTTTGGTAATCACATGTTCAGATGGGTAATGTCAGGCCTGTTGTACCAAATATGTTACACAGTGGTAAGTTTATGGATTGAATTGCTGTATTTATTTAGGAAGCAATAAAGTCCTTAACTAATAGCAGAATATGAAACTGTAAGAATCTCATGGGCTCTCATAACCTATGGAGAGCAGATGGGCCTCATAGATTCTTTGCATAAAGTCTTTCCATAAAGGCTTATTTAAATTTCTGAGAAAATGTTTAATACATCCTGAACTTTCTACCATGACCTAATCTGCATATCAGAAAAATATTAGAGCAAATTGATTCTAAGTGAGGCCAGAGTAAGTCCTCTTAAGTAAGAGACAAAATTTTAAAACTTAGTTGTATAATTTTACCATTTATGGAGTTGTCCTGGGGAAATTCAGCGCGGATGTGTGTGTGGACAGCAATAAGAAGGAACTTAATATGTGGACCAAATCTTTTGTGAGCTAGCACCATGTGAATTTTACTCCTGTCTTCAGTAAGATAAAATATCCCAGATGTGTCCTCATGTCTTAAGCAGGACAATGGCTGCCAGTTAGGATTGTTTTTGTTCAAGCTTTGCTTCCTTACGTAATCTGAGGTACATCTTTATATTTATTTACTGTGCTCAAAAACATCTTGCCAAAAGGAATTTTATTTTATATATTAATGTAATTAAAAAGAGCAAAAGATGACTTTGTCAAATAGTAAGAAGATGACAAAATAAAACACACAGATAAATATACTTGTGGAGTTGCCCCCAACTGAACTTCAGAGAAAGAACTGAAACCGCAAGTATAAACATAACAGATTGTTAAGTATGTTCCAAAGGATACATTCATAGGATAAATGTCAACAAAAAATGTTTAAAAATAGATTATTCACTTGGTTATTGTAATTTACAAATAGTTTGTTTATGTTTGTGTCTGTGCAAACTAGCAGAATTTTAGATCACTGATCCAAACACTGTGACTCCTGGATCCTTATAGAATACACGATCCTACTGTTTGAATGCTCAGAAAACTGTGGAAAATATTTATTACTGTTACTGTAATTCAGCACTGGGAATGGAATATTGTGTTTAGTCTTACAACTGTTTTTCATCAAAATGACTTAAAATCCTGTAGCTATATCCTTTTAAGGGAAGTGCCCTTCTGGGGACTTGTTTTGCCAGAGTTTCTTTCAGCTATAGAATAACTCCACCTTTAATAGTTTAATTGTTTGTTGAAATCTTATTAATCTTTACTGAAGCTCAATATATATCAGGGATATGTATCACCCAATATTTATCTTGTGCTTGAGTATGCAGGATAATAATAATTTCTAGCTATTATTTTATTTTTATATAGAATTCAGGGGTTGGCAGTCCATTTGCTCGTAACTCATGGCATGGTGATATTCAGTTTTCCTGAATAAGTTCTCTCTGAACTGCTCAATGATATTTCTGGATAGAGGAACAGAAGAATTGCGGTCAATTTGGTTTTGCATTTAACTTGAGAAACATTCAACTTCTGACAGAAGAGTAACTATAACCAAATTATTTCAAAGTACATAACAGTGCATTTAAGACAAATGGGTTATTTCTAGTTCTGTCTATCATAAGGAATTTTACATGACAGCTGGCTGATGAGGCATAAATTGGCATTCTTCAGTGTAACTGAGACGACCCACCCTTGCTTCCAGTCTTTGCAGTCCCTCTGTTAATCTGACAGCTCAACAAAGGTGACTGGTGTCTTTGGCTTTAAAACGAGTTCAGGTGATCTAAGCCCAACAGCTGTGTGTTTTCGGCCATGAACATCTGGCACTCATTGTGGAATGTATTGTTGTGTTCTTTGTTTTACGTGTGCCAATATTGCCTTTCAGCTACTAGAAGACCAAAGTTTATTTTGGCTGAGTAGTCAACTATTTAGAATACACAATAAAATCAGATTGCTCGTTTCTTGCCAAGCTCCTACAGCTGTGAGTTACAGAGCAAAGAGGAAAACCTAGACACGACTGTAACTAGAAGACGGATACTTTGGTGCATCTGCAGTGGGCTCACAGCTTGGGTGGTTGCAGGTCATATATATAAAGGAAAAGAGATTGTTTCAAACTGGTATCCATCATTAGTAGTAACTTAGGACAAATATTAATATTAGTGAAATTATAGCTCCTTGAAATTTGAATGGGCTAGTTACATGTAATAAACTATTTAACACATGATGAATAGCTTTAAAATGGTAGCCTCTTCAGCAAATAAATGTCCATTAAATCAATTGCTGGATCTTTTTAATCACCAGAATCAGTTATTTAAAATTCAATATATGAAGATGAAGCCACTGATGGCAATAAGGGTAAACTGCTTAAAATGCGGAAAGTTTTCCTGAGCAATGTACATATGACAGAAAGATGATTCAGAAGTATACTTTCATTATAATGACTTCTAAATAATTTGTGAATGCAATAGCTTCTCTAATAAGGTAAGAAAAGATATATTTTTACAATAAATTAAAACCTCCATCAAGATAATAAATTTACGCAGCTTCTATCTACTAGTTAAACCTTAAGTATAAATATGATTCCTGGAAGAAAAAAGCTACAAGAGGTCTGTTAGTGAGTCATGAAGGAGAAACGATTCCAGTCTGTTCTGGAAGTCAATATTTAAGGTCTAGGTACAAATATAGTCAGTGGTGTGCGATGGAAACTTCAGGTGGTACATTCCCTTGTTCACTTTCACATATTCATCACAAATTACAGAACCACTCAGTTCTGTGTGAGATACAAAACAGAAAGAGTCCCTTGCTCATTCAGTTTAGTGCTTAAAGGTGGAAAGAGAATATGCACTGGAAATCACACTGGAAGGATTAATTTTCAAATTGCATATTTGGGAAGAGGGAGATGGAATTAGTTCAGAAATGAAGGTGGCATTATATTTGTCGTAAATTTCAGCTTTGTTTCTGTCTTACGACACATATCAAGTTGTCCCTTCGAGCCATTTCAGTCGAAGGCCTGACAGGACCTGCCATCTTTGGGCATCATCTAAGACAAAAAAAGGCAATTTAGCACAGTACAGAAACTGCTCTCTATTAAATGTAATAGAGAAATTGGTTTGCAACAGAAATATTTTTAAGCAGAATTTGCCATGTCTAGATGGATGTTCAGCTAAATCTATGATAATGTGGAAAAAAGCCACAGTCAGAAATGGGGCAGTTAGAAGATATTGCTGTCTGGGCAAAGGAATGAGGTGATTGTTAAGTGGTACCTTGAAGGTAAAGTGAAGATCTGTTTTTGGTGGAAATACTTAACATAAGGGTGTTAGGAAAAAATGGCCGTAAGTGTTTGTGTTAAATGGATTGCAAGGGAGAGGCATGGGAAAGTTGTGTATGTTTTAAGTGACTCTACATTGTACTTATACTTTCAGAGCTGCTATCCTGCCTTTTGGATAAATAATGTTTAGAAAATATTTATAACATATACTGTCAACTTGGTGTTTAGGTCTTTCAGAGCCTAGTTAAAAAAAAGGGAAGTTGCAGTAGTGTTAACATAGTTCAACCCTTGTGTATTTAAATTGTAAACTCATGGAGGAAGAATTGTACAGGGATGTGTTTGCACAGTGCTTGACACAGTGGGTTCCTGGCTTCTGTATCTTATTATACTACAAAGAGCAAACAAGAAGGATAACTACATTACAGTCACTATATTTTAGAATTATAGTTCATGCAGTAGTGATCAGACCAGTGGTAAAGTGGGATTTCAGTCTGGTTTTGCACATGTATAATTTGAAATTAAATCCTCAAACAAGCCAGGAGAACTATAGCTGTAGGGGGAGCAGATGATCAGAGTTCAGAGGCCAGATAGTTAGTGGAAAGAAAAGTTGGCTCTGGGGTTTCCTTTGTTTTACTGGTATGTGTATATGTATTTGCAACCCATACAGTCGCAAAATTGCTTTAGTGTGGCCAACTAGTGACTCCCTCTTCTCTCCCCTCTTTTGACACATGGCCACATGGCTTCTTTGTACTTATACAAACTGCAGCTGCACAGCAAGTAGCGTACACCACCAATGCCAGTGTTACCCTAACCCTGTCAGGCCTGTATTTATTCTCTTCAGTACCTGCATGTAGCCTTCATCACTGGAAGTAAAGGCTTTGTTAAGTGCTTTCAGGTGTTGTTCTTAACCCCTCCCTGAGCTGTTACACTCAGGTATGTGTTGACATGCAGGGCGGTATATTTCCTTATCCAGAAGAAGTGTGGTATATTTGTTAATGATACAATGATGAGATAAAATCTTGGTGAGGTAGGGGAATGAAGCCACAAAATTTTTTCACCATCTTCCTGTTCTTCCATGTATGTAACAGGAATGGGTACATGCATTCTTGATGCTGGAGGGAGCTGAATGTGTCAATAATAATAATAATAATAATAATAATAATAATAATAATAATAATAATATCCCTTCTGATATTCCTGGGCAGTCTTGTTAAAATAAAACATTTCCCTGAGGAATCAAGAGGTCTTGTCTGTGCTGTTCTGCCTGCTCTGCTCAAGTGGGAATCCCACTAACTGCCCACAGAAAGAGAGCAAAACCCAGTAGAGATGAAACCCAGTGTGCATGTGAAAGGGGAGAATTTTGCTTAAGGCATCTGAAGTATCATGGGAGGCTTAAGATAAAAGTTCTTTTTGTGTTTGGAGTGCAGCTGTGGAATATCTGACCTCAGGCTCAATGGCTACCAGGGACTTTTAGCTTCAGCATTTGATGGTATAAAGTTTCAAGAACCTTGATTCTGCACTGCAAAAATGAGATGCAATGGATGCTCCCTCTAGCTCTTTAGCTGAATTAGCTGGAGGGCATAAACTCAAGAATTTTTCTTATTGTTTTATTGGGTAGGAGAGACTGACATTGGCTTTACATGTAGATGAATTTTAAGTATCTGTTCTTAAAATTCTGTTTTCCCAAGAAGCCTAAAAAAAGAGTGTTAGCACCTGACAGCTGAGACTGCTGCAGTTCAAGATGACTTGTTCAGTTTTCTTTAGGCTTTTCCTGTGCATCTGCAGCTCCTGCACCTTCTTGTCTGCTACTGGAATTGCAATGTTTCTGTCATGGAGGTTGTTCTGCTCAGTCAGGCTACACCTACCACACTGATGTCCACATCCAGCACTTTTTTTCCCTGGAGCAAAGTCAAATACAAAGAAAAATGCGTTTAACAACACTTGAGGAACTGCAGTCAGCACCTCTTACTCTGGAGATGCCAACGATTGCCCTTGCTTACAGTCACAGACTAAATCCTCATGCTGTCATTCCTATTGTGTCTGTATTTATGCTCATATCACTCTCACCACAATGCTTTATGTTCCTGACTGTCCAGGACTGTAATTTTCAGAGGAGAGTGAAAAAATGTTTCCCATCTCAGTGGGATAAACAGAAGACACACATTTTGCCACATAAACTTAAAAAAAGGTTCTCATAGTATTTCATTTTTGCCTTTGCTTTGCTTTTTTAATGTCAACCATGCAGAGATGATATTAACTGATAAACTGATTGTCTAAAAAATGGCTATATTCTCTGAGTCCCATGTAAAGTATGAACTCTGTATGAGTGCTCTCAACGCTAGACCCGTCTGTGTGGTAGGGTACAAAATCCTTCTGCAGTGACTCAGGATACTGCACAGAGTTCTGGTAAAAACATTCTGAGATGTTTGAAAATGTCAGTCCCCACATCTCTCTAAGCAGACTGATATCTTTACCTAAGCCACTGAATGAAGAATTCATTTTGTCTAATTTGAAACCTGTTCAGATATCATCACTTTCAAGGTTCATCTCAATCCTGAACATTGGTTCTTGAACTAGGTTCATATTTCATTTCAAGTGTATGGTAAAACAGATGGGAAAAAGTCAGCGAAAGTAAAAAAAAAAGTCATACATTTTTTGACATAAATATTTTTTACATAAAGTAAAAAATAAAAAAAAAGAGATAATGGAGTGTTTTTCTCTTTAAAAAAAAAAAAAAAAAAAAAAAAAAAAAAAGGAGGTATAGAGTGATAAAGGAATAGGAAGGGCAGAAATTTAGAAATTTCTGTGCAAATTTCTGTGCAAATGTCTGCCCTCTGTATTATATGGGAACTCACCATACTGGGTCCAAACCAGTTTCCTTGTCCATGGAGGACAAGTTTCCATTTAATGGCACAGCTAAACTAGATTGCCCTTAACATAATAAGAGAGAGAAGAAAGAAAAAAAAAAATAAGACTTTGATCCCTCTTATGACCAATGTTCACCAGGAAGATTTTTCACAAACATTTCAGCTTGGAAAAGCTTTTCTATCTCTTATCATAAATTTACTTCTTCAGTGTTCCAACTGAACAGCTGCTGCATGTTCAAGTCTGGCTGACTAAGGTGGGGTAATATTAGCTCTCAACACTTTAGTATCTATTTTTTTTGCCCATTTCTCACCTCTCTTTGGTGCATAATGTGATACATGGTGACTCGAGTGCTAATTGTTAAGTTTCATTGGTTAAAAAACATAATTGGAAAAGATGTTTGTCTTGTTTAATTGTAATTTGTTGCTTGTATTCCTTACATGCAAAAAATACGGTATGACTTGTTGCTTGAGCCTTCTACAGTGTAGCTAAATACAAAGGACTGGCTGGGAACAGCAGAAAGATGGAAAATTTGTTCTGCCTCCAACTGAGCATTTCTTTGAACTTTGCTTTGCTTTCCATTGTGGGTTCCCTTTTCTGTTCAGGTGCACAGCCAGAGAAATGTGGAGTGCGGAAGCTCTTGCAAGAAGATTGGAGAATCCAGAGACTGGTGCTTAAATGAATGCATTCAGTTCCTCTCTGAAAAAAGTTTTATAATTTCTGGACCTTATTAATTTCTCCATTTTCTAGATCCAACTAACTAAGGAGGATCATCACTTTGTGTCTGCATCTACTGCTCCTCTACCTGTGTCAGCCTGTCAGGACAGATGGACAGTAACCATGCTTTTTGACTCCCAGTGTCAAAATCTTGTAAGGTTCATTAATCTTTTCTTCCTGGATCCACAGGTTTTACTTTCATGATGAATTTTAACTGACTTGTAACATAACAGCACCCTCTCTCTGTACGGAGCCTGATACTATAATCCTCTAACGGTATTTAGGGGCAGTGGTGTTCTGATTAGCTTCCAGTGGTGATTAATCCTTTTTTCCCCCAAATGACAGCTGTTTATATCAGTGGTAGTGCTCTCAGTTCTTGGCAGCCTTTTCTTATCAGTCAAGTCCTTTTTCAACACCTGGACCTGGCAATGGATTTCACGCCTCAATGCCTAAGAGCTATTTTAGAGCCATTAACCACACTGGTGCTTACAAAGTAAATGTTACATTCTCCAAGCAGCATCCTGCTTCCCAGTCCTTGTGTTCTTCTTCCTTCCTATCCTCTCCCTGTCCTTATCTTCTCAAATTATTTTAAAGTAAACCTGTGATTCAGACTAGCCTAGGTTATTTAGGAGTCAGTCCTGCCTTTACAGTTTCCAATCATAATTTACTCCCAGTAGAAAACAAAACAAAACAAACCTAAAAAAAAAAAAGAAAAAAAAAAAAAGAAAAATAGTTTTTAATGTATTGGGTCTGGCTTAAACATCTGCCTTTTCTTGGCGCTGTCGCAGCCTGGGAATTTGGGAATTTAACAATGCTGTACGTGGAGCTGGCCAGTAGGTGTCCAAATAACCTGTCATTTGTGCAACTGCAGCGTGGCACCGATGGGTCAGTGATCGCCTTTTCTCTTGTGCAGTGTTTATGGAGAGTGGGCTCAGCGAGGGCCTTGTGTCCTTACCCAAGAATGGAGCTGAAGTTATGGCAATTTATCAAGAGTGTGGCAATGCTGTAAGTGATTGTGTTACAGATGCTGTGTCAAATCTAGCACAACCAGTGATACTGGACGTTTACTCAGGCTAGTAACGCTGCAGAAAGCCATGCACTCCTCTGACCTTCCCTCACCCCCGGTAAATCTTAGCAAACTGGATGTATGCTTCCTAGTAGTCTGCATGTAGAGCTGCCACATTGAGGTGAAAGCTTAATTTAGCTGGCTTCTTGGCTTTGTTTTCTGTCCTTTTGTCCCACCACATTTGACCTTAAACCTGATTTTTCCGAGTGTCTTGACCTGAGAGCAGAGCTGATGAATTTTGCCCTCGCGGGTGCGCGGTGTTTTCTGCTGACATTAGCACACAGCGCAAGTCTGTGAAGCGAAATGGTTCAGCCCCTGCAAGTGGTGTGTCACTGAAAAGTTAGGGAATCCCTGCATATACTCAGGGCACTTGGATTATAGACAATTCTCATGTTCTTTGAGCACTATACTTTCAAAGAAGGAAAAATAATAGATGTTTTGTAGGGTTTTCAAAATCAGCAGCTTATGTAACATTCACATTTGTATTTATTCTTTTCAGCCTGAAATTTTCCTGCTTGCTAATTCATATAGAAACATTCTGTAGTCTCAGTTTATCAAGATGAATATAGGCACAGGTTTTCTGCCCTAAAACTCCACAGGCTTCTACAATTCCAATTTAGTACTTTGAAGGAAAACACTTACCTGAGTGTATAATTGGAGATTTTATAAATGAAACTTTTTTGTATTTAAGTTTACTGATGAAACAGTAAAAGTAAAAACATAAGCAATGAACAGATTTAACCCATTTCACTGGGGTTTAGAGCTTTTTTTTCTAATTATCTAGGTTCTTCAAAATGCTGCATGTGTTCCCTCTCTGCTCCTACAAAGGAGCCTGCGTTTCTGACACAGGATTGCCTGGGGCTTGGTGCCACTCAGATGGGCAATTAGTTGAGCAATTAAATTAGATTAGCAGCCACTTAGATAAGCAGTTAGTTGAAATCTGTTGGTTCCTCTGCCTGTAAGAGTGTGCCACACTGGCAGAAATGTGACACTGAAAAATCTCACCCAGCAGTGGGCAATTTGTCAAGAATAGGGCTGGTCATTGTTGATTTGACCTAGGCCAACCCTTCAGCTTCCATGTGCATGGCTCATCACACTGTGGCTTCCTCCTTACTGCTTATGTTTACGGGTGGTTGTGGTGGAAAATGTGTTCAGTTGGTATGAGATCAAAACCAGTAGAAAATATGAAAGCATGGGGGGAAGATGAACTACAAATGAGTCCAGAATTTGCCTTCATAGGAAGTGAGCTGAAGCACAAAAGCCAGTCAAAGGGAGTCTCTTCAACTGAGCAGATTAATCAGGCAGGATTTGGTTTGAAACAGAAGGCTCTTATTGAGGACACCTCAGAAGTCACCACACATCTGGGAGATCTGTTTGTACCTTGACCTTTTGGGAAAATGTAATTTATTTTAGTAAGATTTTAAAATGTAATACAACGTAAATTGACTCCTACCCTTTCAGCTTTCACTTATTTCAGATGAGTTTCTGATCCTTAATGCCACACTATAGTAACAATAAAAAAAGGTTTTTTAATACCTTATAGTAGCTGCCAGTAATAACACTGGTCTATAATGAAGCCAACAAATACTGAAATTTGAACGATTTGTAAAGTCAGTAGAAAATGTGTAACCACATACTCAGACAAATAGAGTTTTCTTACATAATAATCTTATAAAAAGCAGATGAAATTTCAAAGCAATAGAAAATATGTGTTGTGTACTAGAATGTGCTTGTTTCAGAAATCATCTCTTACAAAGCCCGTGGCTGCATGTTTACTGTCTCTGCCTCCTTCTTTTTCTCAGCAGGATTGTTTTCTGGCTTGCCCCTCGCCCCCCATCGAAGGTACACACCACCCACCACGATCATGCTCCATTAAGCTCTTGTGCTAAACAAAAAAGTTCTATGGAGCTTTCATTTATCAACTTTCCCCCAAAGTGCTTTTTGCATTTCATCAGGGATTTGCAAAACTATTCACAGCTTCAGAAACCCAGCTCTGGAACACCGTGATCGATGGGAGAGGAATTCAATAACCACCCAATGCTGTTGAGCGATCCGGGGTAGTCGATGGAGACAGGAAGTGAAGGAGCAGGAGACATGGGCCAAGGTAGTTGATTAGGTCCTGGCTGGAAATGGGTTGGGACTTTTAATTGTCCTTGGCAGTTAGAGCCTCACTTTTAAGCCTCATTAAAAAAAAAAAAAGAGCTATTTTTAAGAAACATGCAATTTAACATGCTGATGGGTATTGGTTTAGGCCCATCCCAAGTATGTATTTTATCCTGGAAATATAGTTGGGGTGCAAAAATATTTCATTAATATATCTCATTTATTTATGTACATTGATAATTGATAAAAATTATCAATTGACAAAAAATTTATTTTTTCCATGGATGAACAGTTTTAAATGCGCACATAAAATCATGGACAAGATAGATAGTGCTGCTTCAAGACAGAATGGTGTCCTGAAACCACAAATACTGGTTATCTGAATTTGTTTTAGCGCTCTCTCTCTGAATACAACTGCAGTTTTGCATTGTTTATATTTGCTATCCTATAAATTAAAATAGAAACACCTTCATAGGCAACACTGCCCCTTCTCTCCTTCAGAGCCGTGACTGGTGTAGTGCGGTGATTTTTCAGTCCTGGAATAAAAGAGCTTGCTTTTGCAAACAGCTTTGGAGTGTGTCAGTCTGAGCTCCTTGATTCTACACTGTAGATATCTGGAAAATTGCTGCGTCTCCTCAGCTGGGTATTCTCATTGCTTAGCACATTCCCTGCTGACAAAAAAACGTTACTGTGGGAACAGGGGAATGTCCAAAGCGCACAATGTTCTGGCAGATCCCAGCTGGCAGGCAGCCCTCTGGGGTCACAACTAGTCAGGTATGGCATGGGTTGCTTTAAATCAGACCACGGGCAAGCTTGAAGGACCAAGACATTTTTTGCTGCATCCACTTACCCCCAGCAGACACTGGGGCAGCTGAGGTTAGAGGCCAACACAGCACTTCCTAGCAATTTCCAGGTGGAACACTGATCACCGATTTCCATGAAGAATTAAACGGTACATGCAGTTTATTGACAGAGGAGATTATATAAAAGCATGCTGTCTTGTACATGAGAGGGAAAATGGTAATGGTTGAAGCATTCATTTATTCTACAGTTTCTGTCACAAAAACAAGGGGCTGACAGCAATATTGTTTACAGACCTATTGAACTAGAGTTAAATGGGACTGGTCTTGTGGCCAGCTGTGAGTAATGATGAAGACACTATAATTAGAAGTTGATTTGTTTCTGAATCTCATAACTAGGATTGAGGTCCTGTTGTGCTAGGTTATATTATAAACATGAAGTAGAAAATTCCATTTCTGCACATTTATTGGTAAAAATGGACAAGACATGACATGGAGAAGTAATCCAACATAAAGTGGAATAACTAAGTGAATATAATCACATGAATGACAGAGGTGATCCTCACAGCCCTACAGTAATATCTTTTTTCACTCACAGCTGAATGGGCAATCCCATTGAACAATCCATAACTGTTTTTTTTTTTTTTTTTAATGACTGTATGCTGTATTTAGAAAAATTCCTGCTGGAATGAAGACTGCAGAATTTTATTAAATTTTCCTTCATTATAGTTTGTTATTTTATATGCAAACTATATTTTTCTTATGTAATAAACTGTTATTTACATTTATTTAATTAATTCTGCCATGATTTTTAATGTCTCTTAACTTTCTTTGACTTGTTTAGTTTAGTTGTGTTTTAATCACAGCCCTTGTCAAGTGGTGAAGAATAAATAGTAGATAACAGTGATGAATGAAGCTAAGTATCACAAAAAAGAGGTGTCTGATCAAGCTTCTGCTGAAATCCAGGGATAGATTCCTATTGACCTTTGTAAAAACAAAAAGAGAAATGATCTTTCAAGTTCCAAGGTTTATGAAAAATTAACCAGTGTGGTTGAATGCACTGAAATCCCCAGCCAGGAGGCACATTAGTAATATAATTTTTACACCTGAAAGAGATATAAATTGAAGTTTTATTTTTCTGAGAATAGAAAATTTTTCTTTTTATGTTATTGATTATGGATAACTTAGGAAGTTCTGAGTGGTCTTCTGAAGGACAAAAAATTATAACAGAGTACGTGTAGATGAGGTACAACTGTATGGCATACTGTAACATTGCCATGTGACTGAATTATATATTGTTTTGATACTTATTGCTTAAAAATACCATAGCAGTTCTCAGACACCAATTTTATATGATAGAAAGAGATAAAAAAGAAAAAGAGGGGCTCCACTTTCTCTGCAGTCTAACACCATTGGTGTTTACAGAATGACAGAATTCAGTGCTAAATATTTTGAAGGTAATGCATTTTACTCTAATACACAGCTGATAAAATTATTCTCAAAAAAATTGTGTGGGTTGCAATTTTAAGGTGGCATGGAAGGTTGTGCTGGCTTGAAGGCAAAACCAGCGAGAGACTCCAAGTCAGAAAAAACAATTTAATAGGAGAGGAAAAAAAAGTAAAATAAAATAAAACACATGCAATGGTACAAAAGATCACTGACAGAGTCAGAATACAACCTGAAACCGTGGTGGTAGCAGTCCAGATGAAGTGGTCTTGTTGAAGCAGTGTTCTTGCAGAAAGGTCTGATAGCTCTTGTCCCCTGGGAATCCAGTGGGTAAGGCTCCCTGTGCTGTCCCCAATCCCAGATTATATCCAGGTGGGAATGCTTGGCTCCTCCCCCTGGGCGGAGCATCACACAATGGACTGATATCATTGTATCAGTCTTGCAATGGGTCCTTGATTGCCTATTAAACAGAGATAGCTCCTGGGGAGAGTTATCTATGAGTCATGCAGGACGGTATTGATGGGCCATTAACAGAAGATAGTCTGGAGGGAGGGGGCACGGGAAACAGTGGTGCACAACTTAGTTTCAACATTTCATGTAGATGGTGATAGAATACATACTTTGGGCACATTTTACATTGTAACCTAGGACAAAGGTATGGAAACTGAAAGAGAAGGGGCATAAGCAGAAGATGGAGTGTTTGGATCCTTTGTTAAAAGCTGGAAAGGAAAGGAAGAAGATTTGTTGAATGCCAAATCAAAACACAAATAGCAAAGGAGGGCTGGATGTAACGAGAAGCATGACAAAGAGATGAAAGTTGAGGGTGGAGTAAGAACAGCTGCGTTCAGGTAGGAGGTGTGCTTCCCTGTATCTGGAAGGATGAAATTTCAAGGGAGAAGTCAGACTGGACTGAACAAAGAATGAGGTCAGTGGGGAAGAATTTCAGAATGACTGTTCATGGCAACAGTTGAAAAGGAAGGATGAAAGGATGGAAGCCAGAATGGGTTTTGTGCATTCCTTCTTCAAACAGTGAAAGCAAAATTCTGTCAGAAGTGTGAGGAAACTAATGAGAGTGAGAGGTTAAGGAAAGGCAGGGAGAGTAACAGGGCAGCAGGAAGAATGTACTGGACCGCTGTCTGATGGTGGGAGTTAGAGAGGCAGTAACAAGTCCCAGAGTTACTGGGGTAGAGTAAAGGAGGAATAAATTTAATATCAATGGCCTTTCTTTCAAAAGTGCTCTCATTTCTCTGGTGACTTTGCTTTATAACACTGCTGATGGCCTCGTGCTCCCCTGATAGCACAGACAAACCAATGCACAGGCCATAGACTCCTCTCCTGTTATGTACATAGTGTAGAGTGAGTTCCAGCGCTGTGTCCAACAGTGATGTTAAAGAAAGGTTCTGCTTTTTATTTTCAAGGACTTGGGCTTTCAGACTTTGGACTAAGTGCCAAAAACAATTCATCAGAAACGCTTTACAACTCAGCAATACAAAACCTGTTAGGAGACAGACACCCACAAGACAGAGTTTGGGGAGGAAATATGTAAAGCACTGGTTGACCTCAGCATGATTAATGGTTTTTAGCACATTGAACTCTGTTACTTACAATGTGAGTTTTACCCTGGCTCACCCATAGTTGTTTATTTTTATTTTTTTGAAGGAGGTGGAACCTCTGTTTGTGATACTTTCATTCATATAGAAGTTAATGACATTCCACATATAATAGCAAAATATTTATATTGGGACAAAATTGACCCAGCTGATTCTACTTCTCAGCAGTTTGTTCCCTTTAAAAGCAGCCTTTAAAAATTACAGACCTTGCAGTGTTTTTGTCAATCATCTTTGTCATGAAAAGATCATAGGAAGCTCATTTACTGGACTAGAGCACTGAATAAATTTCTAATGGCTAAACTAATGGTTTCCATAATCACAAAGTCACCCCAGTCCCAGCTCTTTGGATTAGTAATATCCTGAATTTGAGGGGACCCCTTAGGATCTAGTGAGTCCAAATCCAATCTTCACAGAGAGCAGACTTAAACTACTTGTCTAAGAACATCACACAACCACTTCATGGACACTGACAGCAACAAGTGCTCCAAGGTGATTTGTCATTTCTCCTAATCCAAGCATTCTTTACTCAGTGTTGCTGAGTTGTGACACGAGGGGCATCATTTCCAGTTACAGACAGGGCTCTGCCTTTTGCTGCAGCAGGCTGGGCCTTCAGAGGCACTTGGCCACCTGCACACAGTGAGTGGGATTTGTGACAATGTGCTGTAGCTGAAATGAACAAGGTGAACCTGTTTCTGCTGACTGTGGCTGAGATTCGGCTTTTCCTACATCCTGGGGTGAGGCTGTGCAGCAGCCGATGGAACAAGTGCGTCCATCCTGCGAGCCCAGCGCTCCGAGGCTGTTCGGGACCATGAGCCAGCCGTGTCGTCTCGGGGCCAGGGTCCTGGATAAACACCAGTCCTGGATAAACTGCGCAGCACACGGAGCACCACTGCTTACGCCTTCTGAACTGATTTGTTTTCTTTGTGACAGGACTCACAAATCCTCAAAGGACTCCTTGCCTTGTCCTAGTTTCAAGAAGGCCAAAGAGATCATAATTCTTTCAGGGCTTAGCTGGACAGGAAATACGCTCTTTTTTTTTCTGAGCAGTTTTCAGAAGGGAGAATAAAACAAGGGACTGTTATTAGCTATGAGTCAGGTATGGTGTAAATAAATAAAAAAGCTGGAGGGCTGGTTCTCTCACAGAGGCTTCTTCATCAGACTGAACAATTAGAGCTCATTCTTCAAGTCACTACAGTGTCATAACAGTGAAAACCAGCAGCAGATAAAACTCTACTCTGTTAGAAATGTTCTGGGACCAGGGGAAAAGGAGGAAGGTGGCACCTGTTTCATAACTATGTACCTTTAACCTGGAGCTACAGCTTTAGTCTGGTTGATCCATTATATAAGCAAAAAGTCCAGACCTTGTTTCTGTAAGTTTGTACTGTGCATTCATCTCTTAATAAGACAGTTTCCATATTTCACCCTGGCTCTGACTAGTGTTACTTGTTAATCCTGAGCTAAGTTGAAAAGAATGAACATATTCCAGAGGACTTGAACTTAGTTCCGGTGTTAGACTCCAACACTTTACTTTTCTTCATATGTGCTTTATGATAATTTTCATAATTTCTTAAGTGCAAATTCAAAAGAGATATGTTTAAGCTCCTTAACAACAAAGATATTTTTAGAAACATCATCAAACATTTTTGAAGGTTTACTCCCTTTTTCTTATGAAGTTCATATAGTTGAAATCTAAAATCTGATATTCTAAAAAGTGCTTATCTACAGGAGTTTCCACTTGCTGTTTTGAAGTGGTAAATCTCACACAATATTGAAAAATATCAAAATTAATGTAGAAAAATTAACTGATTTCCACGCAGTTAATACTGCCATCATCATTGTAGCATTTCATATCTGTTTTCTACACAAGCCATCCTAACCATACATTTTAAATATTAAACACAAGCTAGGCAGAAATGATACTATACAGAAATATTTACATGTGCCTAGCTGGTCAAAGCCAATGAATAATACCTCTTCAGACCTACAGGAAATTGCCTTCCCCAGCAGTAAGACAAAGAACACAAAAGACCCCAGATTCCTGAGTTTTATCCTGTCTAATTAATGTCTAAAGAAAACGTGGTGCCCATGGACCAAAATGGAATTGGTGAGAAATGGACACTTCAGCAAGCAAAGAAGATAATGGAGATGCTGAAATGAAAGGTCGTATTTCAGATGCGGTGATTTCCTGGTAATATCACTGTACAATGGGATGGTTTTAGGGAGGGTAGGAGAGACTGGCACAGTAACACAGGGCTGATGTCTTGAGGCTCATTTCAGGAGACAGAAGCTGGTTGAGTCACTTCTCATTTGAGCTCAGACACCAATCAAATATCTAAGTTCTTCCATTGTCAGTTCTGGAAATAATAATTACATCTCCTTAGATCTATTCTGCTTATCCATTTATTTTTGGAAAACAACAGCACATAATGGAAAACAAATGAGCTTATGTAAAAAATATAGTCATTTTGAGTAGTGCAGTTTTAAAGAAATATACTTTTATTTTTCTGGTAAAACCATTTTCAAGATAAAACATTGGGTCTTCTCCTTTTGCTTTTTTCCCCCATGTTTCCAATAGAAAGTGAGCTTGATTTGAGACTTTAGTTGAGTTCTGAGGTGAAAAAAATCTTATATTTAACAAGTCAAACAGCAACAGTATGGACCATTCAATTGCTGCTTTCTGAAGAAAAGCAAATGAAAAAGTTAAATTTTTTCTTTGAGTTACCTGTGGTGAATGGGATAAAGATGGGATAAGTATAGGGAAGTGAACATCCTTTGTTCTTTATCAGAGTACATAAGACCAAGTTTGGTGTCCATTTTTAAATGGAGGGTGAATACAGTGGCATATAAAAATGACATATCTTTGGAGTTACCAGAATGCCGTGGTGACTTGGTACAAATCCTGCCTACTTCTGATTCAAAGGTGACCCTGAAGCAAGATTAAAAGCAATGCTGTGTGTCTGTTCCTCCACTCCTTCCATGTTCCATGGCCTGCAGTTATCCAGCTTCAGGGGCTGGGTGCTGCTGAACTCTTGCAACAGGGCTGGGTTGCTGGTTAATGCCAGACTCATATATGTTAAGCAAAAGGTGTTTCTCCCAAAAGTCTGATTGTGCACCATGAAAACTCATAGAAGTAGATTTCAGCCGTAGTTTACTGCTGTAATTTTTCCAAAGTACTGGGCTTGCTTACCTTGTAAGTCTTCCATCTTAAGGTTGGCTACTTTGACTATTAATTCAAAATGAAACTCTGGGCCAGTATGTCTGCTTCTGAAAAAGGGAAAGAAAAAGGAAAATAGCTGAAACCTCAAATAAAGGATTCTCTTCTATTACGGAATTTTATAAGGTGATATGTGGCATATAAAAGCCTGTATTGGTAGCTTGGGATCACATGCTTGTGTTTCTGCTCTCTCTCATCTGGAGCGAGCGTGGACTGTTTGTGTTATGGTTTGGACTGGAGATGGTTTTTCCTTTTCACTTAAATTGGTGACTACAGGATGTGGCAGTTCTAATCATACTGAAAATTGCTGTAATTGTTATCAGGCAATAAACATTCAATATATTTTTGTAAGAAGTAGAGCTTAGTGGAAGTTTTCCAGTGTTTGAGAAAATAGCTGGAAGCAAAATGGTAAGGATACAAATTGAATTTGGACTTTAAATACTGAGAAAGTTGGCCTGGCTTATTCTCTTAAGAAACAGGATTACTGTAACAGTCAGAGCAACGCAAGACATGTTCTCAGCTAAGGATGAATATGAACGTCTTTTTCATATAAAAACACATTTCAAGTACTGCAGGAATGCATACCTGTCATAAGCATAACTGTTGTACAGAAAACAGAACAGGAATGTGAATTAAATGTCCTTACAAAGGACATAATTTTCCTCTTTGGTTCTCTCAGCAGCCATATATGGGTAACTTCTACCAAATGAGCCTGCAATAAAACTCTGTATTGTGCATTCACCTTAAAGCAATCAAAAAATAATGCCCATATAATTTAGGTGAGAGGTCTTATTTATTACTCTGAAATTATAGTACTTTTTAAAGTACTCCATATGTGTAGATGGGAGTGAAGATTCTTAAATTGTTAACATTTGATCTCCCGTTATAATTAATCAGATCCAGAATGTAGCTTAAATAATGTGTTTATATAGTGTTGTCTAAGAGTTTTACTTACAGTTCTCCTTTGAAACTCTCTGTATTGAATGGGACTAAATATAGACACAGCCTTTTTCCTTTTGATAAAACATATTTCCACCGGATATTCCTCTTACTTTATTTTAAGAATTGATGATTTTAGAAAAGGTAAAACTAATTCTGAAATCCTGTAAGTATTTTATCGGCCTAGTAAAGCCTATAACTCATTTGCTGGAAGCATTGCAGGATGGGAATTAGGTTCTTGGATTATAAAGCTCCCTTTTAAAATAAACAGGACAAAGCTTAGGGGAGAGACAGAAGAGTGTAACTTGTTTAACATTTAACAAGCCTCTTAATCCATTTTCAGGACTAGTTGCCATGCTTTTGAGGATTAAAACAATTACATTAGTTATGGGGGTGGTTTTCATGCTCTGGGGGTTGAGAGAATTTTGGTTCTTTACAGAAGAGCAGGAGTGTGAATACTTGACTCAATCTCGAGGCTGATTTTTTAAACATTTTTCTGAGGGCATTTGGGAGAAATCTGGATCTTGCTGAAATCAGTGAGAATTTGCTCATTGCCTTTAGCAGAGCCAGGATTTTGCCTATGAATGTTCAGATTTCCAGTCACTGGCCAGCTCCAGTGGAGCTACATTTCAGCTTTTCTTTTTTACTACTACAAGTTGCCTCATCCCTGGCCTCTGACTGCAGAATGACACCCAGGAACTTTTCTTTTTGGGAAGTACAATGTTGATCGTAGCTTGGACTCTGGTTAGCTGAAGCACAACAATATTCTGATGAAAGACTGGGGGCCCACTAATACTGTTTATATGTTTTCTAGGCAGTGGGTTGTGTTAGACTGGGTTTGGTCAAAGCTTGTTCTTGTACATTTTGGCCCACAAGTGGGAAGCTCCTGCATGAGATCCTAATGTCAGACAAAGAGCCTTGGTCAGTATTGGGATATCTGCCAATGCTGTAATGTAACTAGCAGAGATAATGGATCATGCAGGAAAAGAGATCCGAAATCTCTGGATCTCTACCAGAATGAGGGTATGCTTTATGCTGCTCTGCAGAGAGAGACACACAGCTGATGCAAATTCATTCAGCTTGCTCCTCTGACGTGTGTGCCTGTCTCCAAAATGCCTTGAAGGAAACAATTTACGAAAGACAACTCAGAGATAAGGAACTTAACATGTTTTTCAAAGTCTCTGTGGTGGATAGAGCTAACTTTGTTGCAGTGAGTCTTGTGGTTTTCAATGCCTAGTTTTTCTCTGAAAAAATGGAGCTGGAAACCAAAATCATCTGTCTACTGATAAGCAAATGTAAAGGAGTGATTCAGTGTTCCTGTGCATTGTCTGTGCCTGACTTCTGGACTCTATTCTTTGGAAGAGAAATTTTCAAATTCAAGGAGGGGGCCAGAAGTCACCCCAGACATGGAATAAAGGTGCCAGACAATGAGTTTGAAGAAAGACTGAGAGATGAGTTTGTCCACTTGCCTACCAGGCTGTAATTTTGTTCCTGACTGAGAGCTGGATGTGGGATTTCTAGTTTGTCAGTCTCTAATGAGGTTATTGGTGGGAGGCTGGTATTAGAGGTACTCAGGAAGGCAAGTGACCTGAGAGCAGATGGGTCACAGAGTGTCCTGTCCTTGCAAAATGCTTCCAACATCCCTCCCAGTAGGTCCTTGGTTCAGTTTGCATTGCCAGTGCTTTCCATTGAGCTGTTGTCTTTTCAGGGATGACCTGGAGTTTGTGTGTTTCTCTGTACTGCTTTAAGAAAAACTGGGGTTGAATGAACAGAGACTTCTATAAATCCTTCCCCTACCACATATCTTCAGTGGAAGAGAAATCTGTCTTCTAAGACAATTAAAATACCATCCTTTCTCACAATGGTTATATTCAGATTTCAAGTTACTCTCCTAATACAGTTATAAATGTGTTGTGCAGTGATCTGGTGGTTGCTTATTAGAGCAATGTTTCTCAGAAATTTCCACTACTCACAGTATGTTCCATAATTTTGGGGGGTTATATCAAATTGTGAGTTTGGTTGCAATCCCATTTTGTTAGTTACTGCAAGCATAAAGAAATAGATGGTAGTATACAACCTTTCTGAAAAGAGTGGGCTAGTTGAAAAGGTAATTTTAATTTGTACCAACTGGAGGAAAATGCAAAATAAGTTGGAGGTTTTAAAGCTATTATTTATTTATTTATTTATTTATTTATTTATTTAGACAAACGCTCTAGCATGAGGATCATGTAACCTGTGGATTTCAAAGCAAATATGTAGAGTTCTGAATATTCCATGGGGATGAAATAGTATATTTAAAATGTAAGCCTCTAAGAAGATGCATATTTTGCCTCTTTTAGTTTCCTTTCAAATTTGGTAAAATGGTTTACATTGAGCATGTTCAAACAATTTGTGCCTGCAGAAACTACAGCAGATGCACAGTGTGCTCCAGTGTGCCATGCTGCCATTCAAATCTCAAATATGGTGCTGTAAATAGAAGTGGTGTTTTTACTTTCCTTAGTCCCTTTGCAGCTTCCCGGCTGCGTATTAGCCACATCCCTAACTCTGTTGCAGGTCAAAAGGAAAGCTGGCAACTTTACAGCTATGACACCTCCCCGCAAACAGTGCGGCCTATTCTCATCTTTTTCCTGGATGGTACTGGAATTTCCTGCTCCTTAAGACTCCTGTGGCTATTTTCCTCCTCTGAGGTGTCTCTGCTTGTGCCTCGGACTTTTTGGTTCCTCGGTTCCTTTACCTGCGCGAAGCAGCTGGGGACAGGTCTGCGAGGGCAGGTCGAGTGCTTCTTGCAACGGACAGTTTGTTTCAGATAAGGGAGCGAAGGATGTGAGGTGGCTCAATATATTACTCCAGGAGGGGTTTGCTGGAGCCAGGAAAATCCAGCTCCTGCAGACTGGCTCCACTTTCCTTTCACCCCCTCCTGTGAGTAATGTGAGTTGTTTATTTCTTCATAGCCGCCCTTGCAGAGAACAACTAGGCGTTCATTTCTCTTCCCACCTCCTCCTCCCCTCGGCCTCTTTTTTTCTTGAAGAAGTGGGAAAGACTGCAAGGGAAAACACCTTCACTCCCATTCCTCGCTGGATCACAAGGCACCGGATGAACCAGATGAACTGCCTGAGCACAGGGAAGAGTAGGACACCGTGATGTGTAGGGTAAATGTGCCTCTGGCTGGGGCTTGCAGCCCACCCCAGAGGATTCTCATCTTCTCCCAAACCCTGAGCAGAGGATTAGGTTCTTTTGCTGCTGCCTGTGGGTTTCTGTACAATATCCTGCAGCAGATTGCAGCTAGGACCAATTTTAAAGTGAATTAGAACCTTAACCTCCTCTTCCTTTAAGAGTTCTCTCTAGTAATTTCATCCTTCTGTTTTTAAATTTCTAAATAATGACTGAAATAGATGTTTATTTGATAATTTACAATATAAAGAGGATTTTGAAAAGAAATTAATCTCTTTACATGGGAAGACACTATGTAATCTTCTAAGACATTCCAAGTTTCCTCAATATTTTACAGTCTTTTTGCTATTTATTTTGTATCTCTTTTCTTGAAAGTGTTTATTTTGGGAAGGTCAAAACAAAATTCTCCCTGTGTCTCTCATCAGCTGTAAGATGAATGCACACAGTTGGAACAAGTTCCATTGAAGCTCTCATGCAGAATAAACAAAGTCCTGACCAAAGGCTTGACTCATGATAGATCTTTAATGACTATTGTCATGAAAAAGTATTTAACATATTCTCCACCAAAAGAAGGGTGTAGCTTTGCTGCAGACTCAGCAACACATCAAAAAAACGGCAAGGAGAGATTCAAAGGGCAAGGCTGATATGAAACTGGTGGGCATTGGGAAGGAGCTGGGCAGATCTGTGCTCAGTAAAGAGAGCAATGTAAGTGTGCTGGGGAGGTCAGGAGGGTCACAGGGAATTTCTGGTGTTGCTGGTCAGGCTTTTCAGATGGAATGACCCTGCAGAAATGGGTGTCCACTTGAGCTCCTGTAGGCTGTGTCATACCAGCCTGTGATAAAGCAATTTTGCCTCAAATGTTCACACAGTCTGTGGGGAATCTCGGGGATTGTTTAGGGAAAAGAGATTGTGGATTTTGATAGGTGAAGCTGGAGATGCCTACAAAGTCACTGCACATCCTTAAACAAAGCAGATCTCTTCCCCCCGCCTTTTCTACTTGTGTGACAGTGAGTGTAACACTTGGCAGTCAACAAACGCTGCATGCTGCTCTTGTCATCATGTGGTGGGGCAGGAAAACTGCTGACATGGAAAAGTGCAGACAAAATCAAGCAAAGTGATTCACGGCTTGGAAGGCTCTGTGTCCTGGGGAAAGATTAATCAAAATGAGCCCAGAGAGCTCAGGGATAGTAATATGCATGTGTGTTATAGTTACTGGGTGATAGAAAAATATCTTTGGGTGAGTTGGGCCAGATTCACAGATGTTATTTTAGGAGGCACATTTATTATTTTTGCTATTAAGAAAGGTCTCTCTTGTAAAAGTCTAATCTCTCTGTGAGTGAGGGGCTAGGAAATTTGTGCCGTAGAGATTACAGACCCATGGTACTCACAACAGTCATAAGGAGGACTGAGTAGAAAGTCCAAGAAAATTACACTTTTAGACCATTGCTTAGTGAAGAAAAGATGCTATGAGAGCTATGGGACAGGCTTATCAAAAGGAAATAAAACACTTTGGTCCTTGAAGAGTTCAGGTATATGAGAGCGGTTCAGACTGTAATCGCATTCCCTGCAGCAGTAAAAAAATTAAAATTCTCATTTTAATTTTAGTACTATATGTTACTTGATAAATTTTGGAAGGCGTGCAATTATCTTTCTGTAGGCCTAATTATTTTTGAGATGAAAAAGAAAGTTTTTGGAAGAGTCTTAAAGATTTGATGCTGTTTAGAAGATTAAGAGATAAAATGTCCTTTTAACCAATGTGAAAATATACAGATGATATGAGAGGAAGGAACAGCTTCAACTAAATTTCTAAAGGAATATATCTAATAAAATAATTCACTGAATATGATTAGGTATTTTTTATTCTAAAGAATCTTTTGAACTTTTTGGCCGTTTCTTACTGAATTTAAGTGCCAATGTTTTTTTCAAAATTGTAAAGTTCCTCTTTATTATGAGAAAACTGGAGCTAGGAAAGACCTTTGTACATGGATGGTTCAAAATTCCCAGCAGACACATCCTGAACAAGCCACTGGCATGCACAGTGTTCAGAAACATGCACAGTGCCTCTTGCTTGACGTAAAGCTGATGGCTACAGGAGGGGTGGAGGAGAGCAGTGTAGATCACAGAGAGGGGAATTTTTCAAAGGAGCATGGAAAAGGGGCTTGGACTGTAGCATTGCAGAGCAGGGAATGATGTAAGCCACAAATCTCTAGGAAACCAGGCTTTATTAGTTCCACTGCTTTTGGAACAACTTGTTTAAACTTCCCTTGTAGGTAATTAACTTTCTAATGGCACTGTGAGATAGGCCACCTGCAGAACCCTTGGGCAGGGGGATTCACAAGCATGTGCAGTTCAAAATAAGGCCTCATGGAAAACTAAGCAAAAGTGCTTTAGAATAATATTTACATTCAGTAGCATTAAGTACATCTGTTTGTTATTAGTGGGAGGCTGAACTGGCTCAAAAATCTTCTACAAGAGTGACCCAGCAGCAAAAGGCCAGGTACCTCTGACAGCTTTTCTACAGCTACCAACAGAGCTATTTTCAAAAACATGACAAGATTTCCCTCTTAATGTTAATTTGAATACAAAGAAGATCAAATTTAGATTACTGTTATATGTATGTATATGTTTCAGTTCTGTCCTTTTAAGTGTCTTGCTTTGTCCTTATTTTCTGTTACCCTTGTGTTTACACGGGTGTGAAGTTTTCATACAAGATAAGGGAGTGCAGCTCTGGTTGAAATCTGTGCAAGCCAAAGATGAAAAACCAAGGGTGATAGGCAACAGTTTTTAATAATTTAAATAATTTAAATAATAATTTAAAAATTCTTATGAGTGTTACTTAATACAAAATAAAGATTTGCATATTATTATGTCAAACATTGACACGCAACATGAATTTATTTTTTTTTTAGTTCAGCTTTCTATAAATTTGATGTCTGAAGATTGCACATGTAATTGCTAACAAGGATTAATGATTTCAATATAGTTGTGATGATTTAAGCTATCTGGAACAAATGTTTAGTGTCAGGTGGAAAAGCTTTGGTTTTTCCAGAGTCCCGATATCTCAATCTTAGACGTGTGTGTGTGCTTATGCACAAAACTGTGCTAGGGAGATGGGTTATTCTAGCTTAGGGCTTAGGAAATCTACTGACTATGAACTCAGGCTTTTGTGTTCAGTTTCACATTCTACTATAGATTATTCAATGTAAAAGTAACTTGTAACAACTATTTATTTGTTATATGTATCTCTGCCCCTTGAGATTTTTAAGAACCTGAAGGGAAAGGAGGAAAAGATGTTCTGTATACATGTGTTTACACATAACACATAGAACATAAAACTGTGGAGACCCTTCCTCTTTGGTAATCAGACTTTCAGTCTGAAGTATCACAAGTTTCAGGGAGATTTCTAAATCTGGAGGTTGTTTTGGCAAACTCTTATTTAACCAGAGATGATTGTTGCCTTTCCTCTAAATTGTTAAAAACCTCTCCATCCAATCCCTCTGAAAGTTTCCCTTATCTTTCCCACAGATTCACACTCACTGTCAAGAACTGCCTTCCTCTCTGGCTTAGAGCCTGCTGTCTCTGTTCTCTGAATGTTTGTATTGACTCCTGTTTCCAGTTTGTACTTTCAGTAATCTTCAGGGTATAGACAGACATTAAGTCACGCCTTAGTGTTGCAGCTATAAATTCTTGTGCTGCACACTCTTTGGGAAGAAGGCTCAATTTGTTTGCATGGCATATTGAAAGGCTGATATAAATGATAGAGGTCAGTTCTGCTGCCCAGCCTCATGCACCCAAGTTATAAGGATTCCCTGGGGTGTGCGTGTGACTGTTCTGTGGGACTGGCAGGCATCATGCAAAAGTTTTGAAGGTCTCATGTGTCCCTGAGAAGACACAGCTCTCTGTTGTAGACCAGGGGATACCCAGAGGTGTCTCTGGTGGCACTCAGCACTCTTACCTCAAAATCATACAAAGAGACGTCTGTTAATGATGCAGTTTCCAACAGTTGAAACAAATGGGAAAACATTCTTAAGGAGAGGAAAAAGCAAAAAGTCCTTTTGATTTGACCAAATCTGGAAGAAATCTATCTTGGTTATGCTCAAAGAAAATGAGCATTGATAAATAAAACACCTCCGAAGAGATCTGACACAATAGCAACAGATGTAGAGTGCTGTGTGTCTGGAGATTAGCAGCAGAAGTAACCACCTTATCATAAGACTCAGAGTGTTGTTTTGTGGTTTAGGAAAAGTAAGTAGGTATGACCAAAATGACCGTCCTTTGGGAAGATGGAGTCAAAGGGCACATGCTTGAGAGCCTCAAATATGAGCTATTCAGAAAACAAACAAAGACCTCTAAACTACAATGTGCAGGTGACTGAAAAGGTCACCCTGTGAAAAGCACAAAGAATGAAGCAAAGGGAGGTGATGAGGTGTGTTTGAAATAGTGGCCTCATCTTCTGTGTAAGTGCACCAGATGAGGAGCAATGTGGGTCAGTAGGTCCCACACTGAGTTTGGGTTCTCCAAACTCCTCCAGTCTGCATGAGACTTTGGGACCCAGCTGCTCCTTTAATGACTAGTATTGTGGGTGGGTAATGTGTTCAAAATGTGTTGGTTTCTAGAGCTGCACTATTTAAACAGCACAGAATGGCAAGGCTTTGAAACAAGCCTTAACATTTTATAGGCTGCGTAGCCGCCTTTAAAAAAAGGAAGCAAATATTAATTCAAAAATGGGAGACTACCTACTCTAAAATGGGACTCTGCAAGATAATAATTTCCTAAACAAACTTATATGCAAGCAGTGAGTCACCCTTTCACTTCTGTAAATGTTTGTGCAGTGTGCTTCTATTGAAAATCATTTTGATTCAGAAAGGCATGGATTTGATTCTCTGCTTTCATGTACTAACTCCTATTAGTACTAAGTAAGTATATTACTCATTCAAGGATTTACTCATTCAAGAACTCACTTCCTTTGGTCTCCTTGCTCTTATACTGGGCTTTCTGATACCAGCTCTGGACAGTGTACTACTTGTTTCCTATAAACCCTTTTCATTCTCACATAAAAGCTGATGGGTCTGCTGAAATCCAACATCCTTTTTCAAACAAATTTTATATAAATAAGGTGAACTGGATTCCATTCAGACCTTCCAGACGGTCCAAGACTTTTTTTTCAGTTCTGTTAATTTTTTTAATATGCTCCAGTTTTTGCTGTTGTTTTCCTCAGTCTGTCACAACTATTTTGAAGAGTCTCATTTTGTTATGTGTGGTCATTTATCTGTTACAACCCACTTAGTGGCTTCCATATGTTGCTAAAATGTGTTTGGAAGAGGGGATTAAGTTACTGTTTCTAGCTGTGAGTTTGGTCACTTGGACACGCTCACTGGGATGTGAGATCCTAGAGCCCACAAGAGCCTTCCAACTGGAGATTTTTTTTTTTTTTTTCTTTGCAGTGGGGGACCCCACACATGCTTTCCCTGTGAGCCCTGCTCTGAGGAAATTCAAGTAACATCACAGCTTTACTACAGCAAAGTGAAATGTTTGCAACCCAGGTTCTGGTATTCCCTGCCCAAGGGATCTGACTGGAGATGCCTCCCTCCAGAGGCAGAAGAAGGAAACAAAGGTTGTGAAAGTTCCCTCAAAACCCTTAATATCCATTGCATAAACATTTATTGAATAATCGATGACAAAACTAGTTCGGAGTGTGAAGCATATCCTTGCTTTTATCTGAGTAAAAAATGAGGAATTAGGAGTTCAAATAGGATATTTAACTGAGTGACCACAAGAACTTCCATTTCCAACAGGTTTTTTTTTCACGAATGTTCCTTGTTAGCATTACATTCTACTAATTACAGTGCTACTTTGAGAATGTAAGTCTGGGAAGCATTGTCTAAGTCCTGTTTTAGTCAAATCTGTTTCCTTATGAATGCTGTGCCTGATTTAAATTTTACTCTTTTGCATGAGCTTTTTGCCAATACCTTAATATGATCATTTTTGTTCTTGTGTGTGTTTGGAGAAGATGACTTTTCTTGTGATTTTTAACAGTTCTTAAAATAAACAACATCTAGTGAGTTTGTTTTTGTACAATGAGAAATACTGCCTTATAGGATTCTAGATAATTGGCGTTGGGCAGAGCTTTGGGAGTGAAAAGTTAAGGCAGAGGCGGAGATGAAGAATCTGTTTAATTTACTTTATTATTTCAAGCCAAGTGAATAGGCCTAAGCAGCACAGAAAAGAGAAAACTACTAATCTGTCCCCACTTTCCCAGTGGGGTTTTTCATGGATTCTGCACCAGGTCTCAAATATCAGCAGTGGCTACATCTAGCAGAGTAATCTTGACGTGCAAACGTAGCATTAAACACAACATGAAGCCCTGTAGGTTTGTCCTTTTCAGCCTGTTTCAAATAGTCTCCTCTTCTGATTTTTCTGCTGTTGTGTTGTTCCAATGTCCATGGAAGGCACATTAATTTCTATTGCATAGTATTGCATGGGTTTGAACTCAGCAGTTTCCCAAATCCTCTGATAATGGTATTCTGAAATTTAAAACAAAAACAAAAACAAAAGCAACAACAACAACACAAAACAAAACAAAAACAAAACCCACCAAAATGCACAAAAAAACCCACAAAAACCCACCCCCAACCCACAAAAACCAAAAAACAAACAAAAAAACCAAAAACAAAACAAACAAAAAACCAACCAACCAACCAAACAAACAAGCAAAACCCCCCCCAAAACCCAAAACAAAAAACAAAACCAGAGGAAAAGCCACTGTTTTCATTACAAATGTTGTATATGATACAGCAATAAATGGATAGTAATGAAACTGTAATCAGTGGATTCAGCCTCTGCTCTTGTGAGTGGCAAAGTATCTGAATATTTAAAGTAGTGATTTGTCTGAAGAGCTGGGTAGGATTTGATGGAATATGCAGTGGCTCCTTAAACCACTGGGCAATAAAATAACTGAACAAGCCTGTCATTAATTTTAAGGTAACTTTTACTTCTTGGGCTGAGGCAGAGAGAAAGACTCTGATCTCTTCATGCTCATGACCAGTGACAGGATTGGAGGAAACAACATGAAGGTAAATTGGGGGAGGTTTAGGTTGGATATCAGGAAAGATTTTTTCACCCAGAGGGTGGTTTAGCGCTGGCACAGGCTTCCCAGGGAATTGGTCACAGCACCAAGCCTGACAGAATTCAAGAAGTGTTTGGACAATGCTCTTGGGCACATGGTGTGGTTCTTGGTGGTGTCCTGTGCAGGGCCAGGAGTCGGACTTGATAATCCTGATACCTCCCTTCCAACTCAGCATATTCTCTGATTCTATGACTGGGTACATACATACACAGAGAAAAACAGAACGCAATGTCTGCTAGGCAGCCAATAACCCTGAATTGAATCTTTCTGTTTCTCTCAGCCAGGAAGTCACTCAGCTATTTTTAAAATCTTTATCTGTGAACATAAGACTTTCTTGATGAAAAAAATAACAGGAAATAATTTAAAATATCTTGACATTTCATACCCCTTTTTATCTCCTGATGCTTCTCTCTTTCTGTCAGAGGGTTTACAAGTTTATCCAGCCTAAAAGCAGGAGCCCAGGAGTTCTTTCCAGGAGTTCTGCATTTTACAAGGATCCCTACATAGCAAGTAGACAGTCTTAGAATCCTCATTCAAGTAGTTTTACTCCTGACTCGTGGCCTATCTCTTACAAATCCCTAGGCAGCTTGTTAATATTTAGATACTAGAGGATAGTGACGGTCAGAAGACAGCAGTTTGTCACTAGAGTTGTCACTACTCTCTGGAGTATTAGACCATGAAAACCATGGTTGTATGAAAGGTTCTTTGTCAGCTGCACTTTGCAAATAGAAAAATAAGGATTTATAGGTTTGATTTCTGAAATGGAATGGAATGGAATGGAATGGAATGGAATGGAATGGAATGACATGGAATCCAATCTGCTTTCCCAATTGTTTATCACTGTAAAAGATAGCTGATCAGGTTAGCTAAATCCTGGGTCTTTAATTTGGGGGAACAAGCTAATTTTCTAGCTCTAGTACAGATATAAGGGGGATTTTCAACAAGTTACTCAAAATTAATGGTGTAGTATGTAGTAGTTGGAATATATAATTTATGAATAAATCCAAGGGATCGGAGATGTTCTCAGCATCATGTATCCCTGGCCAGATTTATATGAAAGATATGTATTTGTTAAGGAAACCAAGAATTAGTTGTTCTTATGAAGTGCACATGGTTTCTGTAGTTCTTAATATGTGCATTACTGATATTGACAAAGAGGAAATCTTGTGTATTTTACTTCTTTGTGTAGCAGAAACTTTAAAAAGGCTTCTTTTGCCTTCCAACATGAATGAGGATCATCTGGTCTGCTCCTACAATGCGAAACCAGTTGATATTTCTGTTTTAGAAGGAAAGTAAATAAAACACAATCCCTGGAGTGGATGTCTCTGCCATGTTCCCTTGGAAAACCCCTAATTGGACAGAGGTGCCCTCTGTCTATGCACAGAGCCCAGCAATCAAATACACATGGGGACTGAATTCCAGCAGACTTTATAGCCACCTCTGCACAATAACAATAAATAATGAAATAAATGCAGGACATTTTTTCTGGTTGGTTCTCAAAGCAGTCTACAGACCACTTAAACAGTAGGGCATTGATTTTTCTCACCCTTGGAATACAGCGATCCTGTGTCAAAACATGGCTGCTGTTTAAAAGCACAGAGCAAGATTACAGAATGTTTAGGACAGGAATTAATATTTGCGGTAAAAACTACAGGATATTTTTAAGGATGCAAAATATAAGTGCTGTGGAATGTGGGTTACATCTTTCTTCATGTATGTCTGTCCTTGCTGTTTGGGTTCAGAACCAGGAAAAAAATTTGCAGAAAATGATTCTGTTATCAGTTCTTAGTCCCTTAGCCAAGGGACTTCTCTGCTCTTCCCTAGTTGCCTTATTTTTTTTTTTTTTTAGATTTTTGGCGCTGAACTACTTTCATTGTGCATACCTTCAGAGTAATCCATACCAGCAGCTGAACTTGAGCAAACCTGAAGAAGCAATTGTAGCACTGCTGATGAAATCTGTTCATTTTATCAATCTGTTTGGATAGCAGTAGCCAAAATGTGAATGCTAAACACAACAGAGGAGAGCCTGATCCTCAGCTGTGCTTGAACAGCCTGCACTGAGTTCTGTGCTCCCAGGGCCCAGCTGCTCTTGGTACCTAAGGTAGGAATCAACTGTACATTCCTCTCTTTGATGTGATCGTGCTTGTGAGCACACTGTTCAACACAGCCCGCCTGAGGTGGTTTGGAACTCCTTTACAGATGTTTCTGCAAGCTGTCAGCCCTTCTCAAGAAACTTGGAGCTACAGCTTAAAAGGCTTTATTCACTCTGCCTGTGATTCAAATGTATTTGCCTGCATTTGGTCAGGTTAAACGCAGATGGTTCTTACTTGAAAATCCTGCTGTCTTTTGGTTCTCCCACATCTATAACATTTCTTTCAGTGAGGCCAGAGATGCAGTGATATTTCCCTTAGTTTTTATTTCTTTCTCGTGTGTAAATATGTGCATCTCTATCCCAGTTGTTCAGTTTATAGGAGGACGTCCTGGTCTATTTTCAAAAAATTTCTTGCCAGTACTAACTTATAGCTTTTCCTAAGTTCTGAATCCAGCATGAAAAATTTGAATTTGAGTATTTCATGATTTATAGTACTGAATTTTTCTTCACATCAGCATGTTATCCATTGACTCCTTCCTTACTTATAGAACATCAATGGAAAATGTTTAAAAAATTACTGTGTTTTTTATTTTTTAAAAATTAAGGGGACGAGCATGTCGAATATGTGCCATCTTTTTTCCCCCTCTCCCATATTTTCCCTGAATCCTGAAAGAATAGCCTTGAAAATAACCATTGAAATTCAGAAGTAGTTCATTTTAGACTTACCTCAGATAAAATTGCAAGATATTATTGATTTTCGTTCCTAAACATGTAGGGTTTGGGTGGTTTTATTCATGGTAAGCTGTAATGACACGGTTAGAGGACCTACTGTGTGTTTAGCAGTGAGGAATGAAGCTCGAAAGGTCTGGAAGTTTGGAAAAGTTCAGATGCTTCAAAATGCTTGGATTCCTCTCAAAATTTTTTTTCTTAGCTGTATAAATCTACCACCCAGCTACCATCCTCTGAGGAATTAGCAAAAAAGCATATTTATAAGACAAATAATTTGGCTGATGAAGAGAAATATGCTAGCAATATTTTTTTGATTTACATTTGAAAGTAGACTATTTCTTCCATTTCAGTCAGAAGTCAGGGCTGCAAGTAAGTTCTTTCCAGCACACTTACAAAAGCCTTTTTCTTTCTGTAGGCATTTAGCCACACCACCGTGGACTGTGATCTTGTCAGTTCTCATAAGCTACTAACACCAACGGTAACAAAATACTTTCCCTAGTTATGGGATGTACATTTCCATGAATTGGCTTGGTTCATCTCGTGCATGAAGTGTCAAATTTTTTTTTTTTTTTTTTTTTTTTTTTTTTTTTTTTTTTTAGCATGAAGGACATTGGAAGAATTTTGAGCAGTTTTCTCCCTACTAAAAGCTAGTTATATGAGTAGAAACTGTATCTTAGAAGTAATTCAGTAATGGCAAAAACCTTTTTGGCAAAGATGTAGCCTGAAGGGTTGGTAGACCCTCTTTCTGTTCCTGTCCTCCTGCAGTAGGCTGAATAAATGAGACAGGATGAGGGCCCAAAGCATGTACATGGGCTGGTATTCCATGGTACAAAATTGTGCCTCTTCTGCAACATAACTTAGCATTTGGGGTAATAACACCAGAAAAGACAAACTGAATGTGAACCCTCTCTCCTTTGCTACATAAGCTATTATCATTCAGGTGGATTTAAAAGGGCTTTGCAGCCTAGCTTGTTTATACAGTGTGTCAATTCTCCCACCACTGAAAGCCAGCCACCTCTGGCCTGAAACATGGCATCAGTTCAACAGCAAACAGCAGCATGGCAGGCGCTGAGCACAGCAAACATCTCCATCTGAAGATGCCTAGAGAACAGCAGGAGGGAGAGATGAAATTGCACAATGTGTGCTCAGAGATGACTAGCAGCTCAAGGTGACTTGTGGCAAAAATTACCCGGGGTGGTTGGTGACCAGTGATTGGGATGAGCTGGAACCTGAGCCTGGCTAAGAAGGCAGCGCTGGTATTCTTTGGCACTCCCTGGCACTGCAGCGTGGCAGAGTAGCACTGTTAGCAGAAAAGTAAAAGAAACTTGAATATGTCGCCAGCACTGCTAGTGAGAGCAGCTGAGATTTCTCCTCTTAAGTAGACCTCGTAAACATATGTAGAGCTCAACATCTGAGTTCCCCTGACAACTCTTATTTTCATTTAGTAATATTTCAGTTGGTAATACTTCTTTGAATAGGTAGGTTTTTAGAGAGAGCTACAGTTGCAGCCCTGCTGCAATAGGTCTCTCTTCCTGTGAAAGAAAAGCATTATGAATGCAAAAGACTTTTCCAACTAACACTGTTGAGAGGATGGAAGTTCTGGTGGGAAAACTTCCAAGTGAAACTTTGGCTTCACTCAGCTGGAGTGGCACAGGCTCTGTACTAACAGCACCTTTTTTTTTTTGTGTGTGTGTGTGTCGTTTACCCCCTCTCCCCCTTTTTTTTTAACCACAGACTTCCCCGTGTCACAGCTCTGTGCAAATATTCCCATATGTCAGCCAGGGCTGATCCAGTAATCACTTAGGGCTGGAGTGTAAATTACACAAGTGGCAGTACACGCACAAGTATCTGGCTTGTACGAATCCGTAATTCAGTGGGATTTAACTATGGTGAATTGAACTGGCTTTAAATTAAAAAAAATTCTTTTAATAGCTGTGTAGATTCAGTGCTAGAAGACCTATTATTCTGTCTCCCACTTTATCCCTAGCCAATGTAGAATGTCTCACTTGTGTTCTAATGGTGCCTCTCTTGCTGTTTGCTTTCTCAATTTACTTTCATTTCTACCCAGGGTGCTGTCATTATGCCATGAAGTAGATTCTTTGGGAAGGAAACTATCTTTTTTGAACATCTAGAATGTGCAGGGCATTTTGTAAACTGATTACTAGAACATGCTATTGTTTATTTTATACCCGTAATACTGCTGTTGAGCAATTGACTGTAATGTTTCTGACAGGGTAATAGTCAGAGAATATTTTGATTTTAGGGAATTCTGGGAGGCTTTAAATTAATCTTTTCATTCAAGATGGTAGGAGTCCACTTCTCAGCACAACACTCACTGAGTATATGCTGCTGTTCGTAGGAGTCAGAAGAAATAGACTATTGCAGGGGACTTGGATTTCTGGGACTTTTAAAAAATAAAAGCTTTTCAGAAAAAAGTGCTTTGAACAGCCTTGACTACAAGTGTCCTTCTCTGCTTGTGTGTGTGTGACTGTGCACAGGGCTCCTCTGGTCCCAGCAATGACAGTGATGAGTGGGGCTGGGCCAGGGGAGCTGGTGGTGGGCTGCAGTAAGGAGGCAGAGAAGCCTCCACTCCGAAATTCACAGTCTGAGGAGCAAGAGCTCTTGCTGATGGAGTCACCTTCTCTCAGCTCATCACCACTTTTAGTATTACTCTCCCTGCACATGCAAAGGTTTAGAAGTATCTTAGCAAACAACTTTACTGACCAATCTCTACACTGTGAGTGGCTGTGAGTGTTCCTGTGCAATGCTTGCCCCCCTTCCCTCTTGCTTTCCTTTCCTTGGTTTTCTGTGTTTTGTAAGTTTATTCACTTCCAATTTCTTTTATTTTGTCTTACTTTACCTCCTTTAAAAAAAAAAAGAATTCTACTTCTCTCTCCCTCTCTTATTCCCCAACATTTTTTAAAATTTGTACTATAAGAAGACATTCCACAAGAATGCTGTGGAAAAATAGAATAAAAATGGTTTCTACATTTGAGAGTTAATAGATGTCCTTTGTCCCTCTTTCACAGTTGTATTGATCATAAAAGCATATATATTGCACTGAACAGTACTATGAGTGGACGTAGCCCATGGTATATCATGAACAGGTTCAGTCACAAGGACGGGAGGACATGTTGGGTTATAGGTGGCAATAAAGAGGTTGTAAATGCAACATTTTGGTTGTATTGCTTAGCTACCACTTTTCTGAGTATTCCTTTTGTCCTTTATTCCTATTTTTGTTTGGTTTTTGGCAGTGAAAAAGGTGCCAGGATTCAGTTTTCAACTGATTGTATAAAAGAATCCATCACTGGGGGTAAGATCTAACCTCATCTTCAAGATTTAGGAGGAAAAATTCCAAGCCCAAGAGGCAACATGGTAGAATTTTCACATTTTCAGTCATGCTTGATATGATTTGGCCAAGCATGATCCTGACAAGGACACCCACCAGTGGGGACAGCTACATAATGTGAACGTTTGAGTACGTGTGCAGATGCCTGCAGCCTTTCCTCCTCTGGAGTCTGCCACCATCCAAGGAGTTGGTGGAATTGGCTCAGATTAGGATTGCCTAAACCAAGCTGACTGGTACCAGTAGACAAGGCTTGTATTGTACAATCTCCAGGAAGATTTATGGGTAGCTCTGGAGCTTCTCTGGGGGCGATTCTGAATTCAAGGGAGTTTTAAAGTGTGGGAGAAGGGAAGTGTGGTGTTAATTTCTTGGGGTAGAGAGAAAAGCCATCACAGAGGGCAGTAGCCCTTGATCATGCATGTTTCTCCCTGCACCTGCTGGAATAAAACTGTTCTTAGATTTTTTTTCCCCCCAAAGTTTCTTTGAATGTACGTTCAGCAGCTCTGCAGAAATCACAGAAGAAAAATTGCTCTCACTGCCTTCAGTTTTAAGGTGAAGAGGCAAAGCAATTCTCTTCCACATTTTCTATAACTCAGAATTGTCTGCTATTGCTATTATTTTTGAGAGTTCAGAGTAATTTTAGGACCTTTTTATTTTCTGGCAGGAACCCACAGAGATAAAAATGGCGCTTGCAACACTGGTACAGTGGCAACCACTGCAAAGCAAAGTGCTCCCTTGAGATGTGAAACTCAGCAGTTTCCCACCGAGCCCTGGACCAGCTGTGGAAGGAGGAGGAATAAAAGGTGATATGAGTTAGATTTATGCTGATGTATGAGGTGAGTGTAGGTTTTTGCTTAGAAGCTGCTAGAAGGTCATGATACTTTACCAACTGAGATTTATACATTTGAAAATGAACCTCCAAATGGGAATGTTTCCAAAGTCTAATAAAGCAGAGCTATGCTCATACACTGACCTTGGCAAGCCTGCAGGTAAGTTCCACAACTTCTACCACCTTATAAACACTAAGATGGGTTATACAGAAAAACTATAGAGGTTCTATTTAGAGACTTATGGTAGCAAGTAGGCAGAAAAACTTCAAAACCACCAATTTAATTTATTGAAGGTCTCACCAGGAATATATAGGAAAAAATTCTGTCTTCCACTGCAAATATTCCCACAGCAACCCAATCTACCTGCCAAGAGTACCCAAAATTTAGGGCAAAGGGTGGGGGAACAATGTTAAACTTATTTAATAATACCACTAAACAAAACTTAAAGAATGAGCATGAACCTGGATCTGCATTTTACCTGATTACCTCAGCAAGGAAGCCTATAGCTGAGAGGTTTGTCAATCTGGACTTTACTATTTATGTAGTTATATATATCATGGTTGTAGACAAAACAAGAGAACACCCACTGGGACAAACACACAATTTTTAAAGATTTCCAGCCTGTCTCTAGTTTTCATAAAGGTTCTTTAAATTTCCATTTGTGAATCCAAGTTGGGAAAACGCGGGTGAGATCAAGAAATTGTGCCTAGTTCCAACTAAAGTGCCGGTAATGCTGGTTAAGGGTTCAAGTTCTCCACTTCCAGGGAGACAATCGTGACAAAAACAGGAAAACAACGTTAGGCCACAACTGGAGTTGGGACCAGTCCAGGGCACAAATCAGATCAGTTTGATGAAACGGCAGCTTGCACCAGCATCCTCCCAGCTTGCCAATGCAACAGGGCACCATCGCTCTGTCTGTGCTGGTTCTCTGCCACTCCTGAAATCTAGGAATTTCTCCAAGCAAATTTATACTGCCTTTGTTTCATTAGCACAGTATAAAAAGGCCATAATGGATGATGGCATTATTGACTGGTATAGGTCCATAAAATTATGCCCAGTTGTAATTATTTTGTATTAAGCCATCATTTGCTCTTTCATTAAATATATTTTTGTTGTCAACATGGGCAGTGGGATTGAGTGCGCCCTTAGCAGGTTTGTCAATAACACCAATCTATGTGGTGGAATTGACACACTGGACTCTGGGGATGCCATCCAGAGCGATCTTGACAGGTTTGAGAGAAGTTCAGTAAGGCCAAGTGTGAGGTCCTGCACCTGAATCAGGGCAGTCCCAAGCACAAATACAGGCTGGGTGGAGGATGGATAGACAGCACGGGACTGATTCAGTGGTCTTGGCTGATGAGAAGATCAGTGTAACCCAGCAATGTGCACTCACAGCCCAGAAAGCCAACCATACCCCAGGATGTATCAAAAGATGTGCAACTAGCAGAGTAAGGGAAGAGATTCTGCTCTAGTGAGACCTCACCTGCGGTGCTGCATTGAGGTCTGGAGTCCCCAGCACAGAAAGGATATGGATCTGTTGATGTAAGTATAGAGCAGGCCATGGAGATGATCAGAGGGCTGGAGCACCTCTCCTATGACAAGCTGGGGGAGTTGAGGCTGGTCAGCCTGGAAAAGGGAAGGCTCCAAGGAAGATCTTAGACCCTCTTCTAATACCTAAAATGGGTTTGTAAAGAGGCTGGAGAGGGGCTGTTTACAAGGGCATGCAGTGATAGGACAAGAAGTGATGTCTTTAAACTCACAGAGGACATACTTTGATTGGATATTAGGAAGAAATTCTGTGATTAGGAAGAATACTGTGATGGTGAGGTATTGGAAAAAGCTGTGCAGAGATGTTGTGGATGCTGCATCCCTGGAAGTGTTCAAGACCAGGCTGGATGGAGCTTTGATCTAGTGGAAGGTGTCCCTGCATATGGGAATGTTGGAACAGGGTGATTTTTAAGGTCCCTTCACGCACAAACCTTTCTGTGATTTTATACCATTTTTTTTTTACCCCTTGCCTTTCCAGGAAAAGAAGAAAAGGAAAATCATATATTACAACAGTCGAAGAAATAGTATTTTAAACCTTAGTATATCTTGTGATATGTTATGTTTTTATCTTTGTAGGCAGAAGATGTTCCTATACCTCTGACATATTTCAATATGTATGTTCTAAAGAGGCTCTTTGAAATAGCTAGGTGTCTAGTCTGTTTGCATGCAGCCTTCTGCTACACAAAATCCAAAGTTCTGCCCCTCGCATGGCCTTTCAGGTTCTATTTTCCAGAGACGTAAAGTATTCTAGCATGAATAAGAGGCAGAGCGCACAGTATGATGTGAATAAAAATGTGTGCTCTTTGGAGGTTCCAGCATGCTCTGCCTTAGCTGAGCTGCTGTAGGAATGGGATTATGAACAGGGTCCTAACTGCAGGAATTTTTGTTACATTATATAACTACTATATATGTTTTTTTTCCTTACTCTTTTCTGAAAGTTATTTTTTGTTATATTTTTAACTTAGTTAAATGTACAAGATGTTGCTCTCCAGCTTAGTCTATAGAGTGTAGCTCTGAAAAAAATGGCTTATGCTTTAGGGCTGGGTTTTGTTTCTAGGAATGTGGAGTCTTGCCAGTGCTACCCATAAAGTGGACTCTCAGCTAACATAACTTTTTAGGACTTATCCTACATCTGCAGTTCACGATTTGTGGAACACACAGCCCATGTGCTGGAGGATGTATAGAACTCCCAGCTGGTTTCATTAATGTAGGTTTCCAGTTGTGTGCTGGAGAGCTACTTTTGTCCATGTTGTGCAGTGTTTTTGCAATGAATTTGGCTCTTCTAACATGAAGTCTCTTAAATGGTGGAATTTATTCTTGATTATACTAATAAAAAAATCACTTATTTTTTTTCCAAGAGTCATATTATTGGTCTTGTAAAGGAAGCATCATTCACCAGATATTGATCCCTCTCCTCTGGTTAGGAGGACTGTCCTTCCACTTCCTTGAAACTATCTGGCACAGCAAACAGAAACGTTTTGCATTTAAATGTAATTGGTCTCCCATGAAAACAGAAAACAGTACCAAAAACTTGTGCTTTTATTCCATACTTCTTAATGGAAAAGACTGAATCTTGCCGCTGTTTGGTGTGTGTGTATTTTTTGTTGATTTGTGTTTGTTTTTTAATTTTTTTTCTTTAATTAATTAAACCAACTTTGAATAGAACATCTTACTTTATTCCAATGCTCACTTCAGTCTTGCTGACTGTACTGATTTTTTATTTTGGACTCAACTTTAAATATGTCTTATTTCCAAACTGTGTGAATGTAAGTCCATGAGCTAGGGTGGCTTGAAGTCAGCCTCAGTGCATGCCAGACGAGGCATCCTGGGACTATGATATGTGTCAGTACAGACCTGAGTTTGTGCCTGTCTGGAGGGAGGACCTGCCAGGAGCATTGCAGTCAGAGCTCTCCTGTGGTACTCTCATACGTCTGTGTGTCAGGTAGATAAATTGAATGTGGGGTGCTTCGACAAGAACACCAGGGAGGTAAATGGGTTATTTAGCTAATGTGTCAAGGCTGACCTCACAGCATAGAGGATGCAGTGCTCTGAAAAACAGCTTGACAATTTAGGTACTTAAAGTCAGACAAGGTTGTCTTTCAGGATTTAGTATATTTTTATATATGTGCCTTCCTAATCTGTAACACAAGCAAAATCTGCATAACCAGCAGGACTGTTTTGTGAAAGTAGGGGTAGAGGGGACTGAAGGCTACAATATTGTACCTTCTTAATTTTGGTGATTTATTTAATTTCTATTTCCTCCCTACTATACCTTTTCTCTGTAATGTAATTTTTGTCTTTCCCTATATTTTAACATTATTAAAAGTCATTATTGTTATTACCTTATTATTAACTTGTTATTAATGTGCAAGGGTCTTTGCATATTAACCCCTCTCACAAAATCCATTATTCTTGACCAATACAGAATTTTATACATCTGCTGTTATATTCTCTTTTAAAAATATTTAAAACAATGAAGCTTAGGATGGGAGTCTTGGCTGCAGAATTGTCAACAATTAATTTTGTACGTCAGCTTGAATTTACTCTTAGAACACACAAAGGGGAAGTGGCTTTGAACTGTGTGGCTCACTATGTCTCAGAAATATAGAACCACATATACTAAAATTTCTGGAGCTACTTCTGTAGCTCTAGACATCCACTGTGATAATAGTTCACTGAATATACAAATCCCACATCATTGAACTGAACATTTGAGACCTTGGAGCTAAAAACGTACGGTTGTCATACCTTCCATCAGTTTTGTCACTTTCCTTTCTGATACATAACAAAATCTTTATATGTGTTTTAATATACTATCTGTAGAAACACAGTTTTATCTTGGAAGATAGGTATTCTAAAACTGAGAAGGCTAATTGCTCGTGTCTTTGGAGATCAGGGAAATCTTTTTACTTTTCCAAAAGGGTACATCTGCATTAGTAATTTAGTGTCCTGGAAGAGTGTTTGTGGTGCAGAGACACTTTCCCTCAATGTCAGGCATGCAAGGTTGTGCTGTGAACTGAAACTCATCAGCTTGTGATTGGGCACAAAATGTTGTGCAGCAGTCTTACCTGGATGAAGCTTCTGAAACACTAAGTTCATAAACTTTAGAGTGAGCTAATTAGTTCACTATGAATGAATAATTAAAAACACTTAGAGAGTGGACTGGCAAACTATGGTCAGCACTTGTGAATGAAGTATACGATATCTTGGTGAAGTCATGTGAAAATCTGCAACACAAGATTCTTGGGAGTAAAAAGCAATTCACCATTTTCATGTATCTGGAATGTCATACTTAACTGTTCTTAATCTATTTTTGTAGAGAGATTAGGAAGGAGGCATTTGAGGTGGGTAGGGGGTGCTTTATGAGAAAGAATCATGGGGCAGGTTGAAGCTGTGAATGTGTCAGAAAGTTCAGACCCCTGACTGGGAAGCTGCTACTCAAACTTCGTAATGAGGATCTTTTTCCTTGTCCTGACCTCTCTCCCCAAGTTTGGCATTTGGCTTTATAGCACATTGGTCAGTTTGTAGTCAGCATTTCCTCAAATGTTTATGGCTTTACTTTAAAGGTGGAATTCTCATCCTGAAGATGATAATCCTTCATCATGTAAAATGACCACGCTGTAATAAGATCTTCTTGCAGGGTACAAATGTGTTATTAGGTGTCAGTCTGCAGGCTCGGGTCATCCGCCAGCTGTTACGCTGCACAGGTTGTATTTTTTTGCAACATTTGGTGGAACATTTCAGGACTGTGGGATTATCTGAACCAGATGTGAAAAGGCATCTCCCTGACACAAGTGTGCAATTAGTCATAAGTGATTGCCCATGACCCCTTATGTGCAAGGGGAGAGAAACTTAGGGTCAACTGCTGTCTGCACCTTAACTGAAGAGGGCTATAAAAGTTTCTCCCTTTTACTTCTAAGACTGCAGCCAATTTTCTCCTTGTTCCTGCTTCTGAGATTTTTTTCAGGGACATGTAATCCAGGAGAAACCTAGAAATCTGAGTCCTAATTGGAAAATTGTAACAGAACATCACTGAGAAAGAGACGTGAATCCTAGTTTTTCTGCACCTTTCTCTGCTGCTTGTGGTTGCAAAGTCACCGTAAGATCACAGTCTCTTCCCAATGATATATTGGTCCAAGGGCAAGAAGCAAATTAAGGATGTCCCTCTGACTAGATAAACGCTCTCTTCTATATGGAGCAAGACTTCATTTTGAGTTACTTCTGCCATCAACAGCTCCAGTACCTGACAAAGGGAGAAATACCGTCTTATGGGTGGATCTAAGTGGCAGCTCTAGCCCTGTGTATTGGTGAGGTTCCAACTACAGAGGGCCTCCTATATCTGCTGTATACTTGTTGACATCATTGATCACATGAGTTTATAACAACATGAAAACCTTTTTAGAAATCTACTTACATAGTTGTGATGGCATAGGGAACCATGTGAAGCCTTTTATTCTTTAGAGACAAATGGAAATCTCAGATGCTTTTGGGAAGCTACATGTTAACTTATATTTGTTAGCTGATTAAGGATTTCCCATTGTCGGACTGGCATTCATCTTTACCTATCCAGTGTGACATTCCCCACCCTTTCCCTCAGTTATGTTTGTAGCCTATAAATTGGTCAAGGGTCTATATTTATTAAGGAAAGAAAGGACCACAGCTAAAGTAAAGGAAAAGGTAGCTGGTGCTACATTGACTTTGAGCAGCAGGTGGGGATATGAACCCCCACAGGTTGCTAGCCATTGTCATAGAAACTAGAAGTAGTCAGAGATTACTAAATTGAATTGTGTTCTAGCTACTTTCTTCTCTTCAGCTGAAATTGACTCAGGCTTAAAAACACTGAGTCTTATTTGTTAGTTCCCACCCGTGTCTCTAACACAGTCAATGCAGAGTGGAAGGATGTGGGGAAGTTAAGTGGTACCATCTGCTTCCTGTGACATAGTGTGAAAGCAGAGTTGCTCCCTGACCCTTTCAGAGGACCTGTGGATGAGGAGCCTGTGACAAAACATGTCTGACATGAGGTCCTCAGCAGTAAGCACAACAGTTGCCTATGGCTGCTTCGGAAAAGGAACAGACTGTCACAATTTTCTCTGTGTTTGTAACCTGCCTAACAGCACTGCAGCTCTCAGAAGAAATTCCTGATGCAGCACTAGACTCACAGCCATGGAGAGACGAAAGAGGACAGATGTCAACAGATCATATCATCTTATCATCACATATCATAGCAATCTCCTACCCTATGCAGGTCAATAGTATGTGGTTAATCAGGCCCTGTGAGAGTTGTCTCATCGGGACTCTTCCTGTGGACAGTGGAAATTTGGATTGTCTGAGTGAAGTGATGATTTCTTAAGCAGAGGGCCTTTATATGAAATCAAAAGCCTTCCTTCCCTCAATGAGGTATGTAAAAGCTTTTAAAATAGCTCTCTACCTCTTTTCCGTCAGAGCCGGGTATAAACCACAGTGTGGCCAGTGAAATCTGCCAGACAGTTTTGTGTTCCCAGGGTTAGCCAGGCTCAGACAAAGAAGCTTTGGCATTTTTCCCCCAGAGAAATTATCCTTCCCTTCAACAGTGGCTGGTTCTTTCTGAATCTGTCTAATTTTAAGTAAGAAACATCCCAGTTTAGATTTAAGCTTTTCATCATCTTCTTTGAAGGTTTTTTTTCTCCTCAAGCGCTTACCATAAAGGCTAGTCTGCATGAAACAATTTACTTCTGAGTTTTTGAGTACAGCCTGCACTGTAGAATTTAATGGACATCAAGGGGAGAATGTTGGTTGGTCAAACAACAGTTTTGCAAGATTTATAGTTTCTATCACTCCTGGTTATAACCTTGCCCTCCATCCCAGGCACCCTCTCAGCATGCAACTGAATTTTTCCAGTTTCATGGTACACTTGAAGTTTTTCAGAATTCAGTATTCATACCAAATCCTGACAAAGCATTGAGTGTTCACTGAATTTTCAGATAAATATTAGACCCCAGCATTGCCCTCCAGATGGAGAAAAAAAAAATCAAAACAACCTCTGGAGGTAAGGTCAACCCCATCCAATGCTTCCTTGTTAGCTGTGACAGTTCCGTCCTCACTGCGCACATGTAGGTCCTCATCCTTCTCTCTGCAGCTGAATTGCTCAGGGTACAACCTGAGCACAGGATGGGTACAGGGTTGGTGACACCTGTATATGGACATGATCTCTGGGCAGAAAATGAGATGCTGTTCCAGCAGTAAGGGATTAGCATGAGTGAAAGAGAGCTCTGACTGCAATTTCCCTTTGGCAGCTAAGGTACATGCTTAACTTTGAAGGTGGAAGCTGGGACAGGGAAGCAAAACGGCTCTTTTGCCTCCCTGCAGTGTGATACATGCTGAAGTCTTGCGGGATCAGCACTCTTGTTTGGATTTCTGAATTCCTGCCAGATCAGGGCATTTAGTTTGGATCATAAGAGAAGTAGAAGCTGTTCACAAGGCTTGGGTCCAAATTTCCACACCATCTGCTGTGTTTGTAGATCAGTGTGGAGGTTTGAGCCTCCCATAAAAGTAGAAGGAAAAGAAAGTAATGTTTAATAAGGGAATTAAATGCTGGAAAAATATGGAATGAACCCAAAGAGTGTCCATCCATGTTCTTGGGCATCATAAATTAGAAAGGGAGTAGTACTAAACAGAGAAAAAGGACAGGTATGGTACAATGGAATAATACCAAGGGTAAAATGAAGTCAGTTTTCAGTGGAATAAAAAAGGTGAAGGTGAGCCAGTCTTCATAATTCACCTGGGGTTAAAAGTTATGACTAATGTCTTCTTTGACAGGTCTGTCTGCAGGTTCTGGAGACAGAGATAGGAAATGGGAGTGTGGCAGTTCTGACACCCTGGTCTTGAACCAAGACAATGTGCACAGCTCAGATCTCTTTTCTGGAGCTGCTCCTGTAATTTCAGGTTTGAGCCTTTTGTGTTTTCAGTTGAAGAAAATCAAAATAGGTCTAATGGGATGACCATTATATTTCAGTGATAGGGCTGACTTATACAAAGAGAAAACATTTATAATTAATATTGTCATGGTTAATTAAGATTAGAAATTGGAGAAATGGCAAAAAATGCAATTTGGTAATGTTTAATTGGAGAAAATGCTGTTAACCTTTCGAATCTCATTGCAGGAAATTGCTTTCAGATGAAATTACCATACCCATTATTTCAATTGGAAAATAACTTTCAGCAGAAAGCCCTGGTATCTCATAATACAGATAGAGTAAATCTTACAATAAGACTTAATAACCAAATAAAGGAAAAAATTAATGGAAACATCTACATGTCATTGCATAAAAGCCAAATCAGAGTCATGGTTTTCCTTCTCAACACCTTCCTTAACTGAAGTGATTTTCACTGTCGTTCCTAAAAAATAAAATTATGCTTCAAATTTTCAAGTTTTCAGTATGGCAAAGAGAGGTTTAAATCCTGTTAAAGCCCTGTTAATACAAAAACCCAAGTAATATTATGCACCATCAAACCACAGAATGTGAATGATGACTGAAACACCTGGCGCTGTATATTAACTCAAGCCCTGCCACATCTGAATGTGAAGGGTGTTTTTATTTTCCTATCTTGGGGGCTGCTGCCTCTCCCTTCCTCTCTCACCCTTGTGAGTTTATTTGCCATTCTGTTTTTGTTGTTTAGGTAGGTGCAGTAATGGAATTCCCAGGGCAGCATTGGGAACCACTGGCTTCCTTTGTGGAATACGAAAGGAAAAGCTATTTCAAAGCTGAAATCTGATCATGCAGAGACGCTGCATTTGGGGCAAATATCCTTGAGGCTACCCAAAAGATGCTACCCATGTATATTTCTTCCAATGGCCAAGGAGAGATATATATTAAAAAATCTGATCTGCAATCCTTGGAATTGAATTATTTATTTGTTTGGGCAATGAGGAATGTTATTTGGTCTTTTACTCACTGCCATTTGTCTTGCAGTATACACTGCAGATGCACTGGGAAAAGATTATGTTCCTTCATCTCCCAAATAATCTATTTGTTTGTTTGTTGTGGCTTTTGTTCGGCTTTCAAGCCCGAATTTCTGTGTGGGCTTAGGTAAATTTCTGTTCTCCTTGAAGCTAAAGAATACAGTGACCTGCTTAAAAGAATCAAGCTATGAAAACACCACCTTTTTCTTGTGTACCAGTAAATCCATGAGATTAGGAGCCTAGTATCTAAATGGATAGATGTACACCTTTGAAAGATAATAAAAATAACTTTGCAAAAGATTAAATAAATGTAAAATACTGAAATAAGACCTTTTAAAATGTTTTTTACAACTCCTCAATACAAGATTTATAAATTTTGTTAAATAAATTCAGTAATAAATGCACACACATCTGGCTTTCTGAAAGTAATAGTGCTTGAGAATGTTACCTTTCTCTGTTGAAAGTATTTAATACTGTCCCTTACATCTTCATCTTTAACTCATTAATCCTTGCAACACTTCCCTGAAGGAAAGAAATATTACTTATATTTTATATATAGAATTATGAAACAGGCAGATATTAAGGGAATTTCATGGCATAAATCCTCCAATAATGGTCATACCAGGGGGCTGTGGACTATTGTATGCCTGGGAACCTGCACTGAAATTCTTTTGGCCCAGAAAACACTATTAGGGAGGAGACTGAAGCTGGGATTGCAGAGATGTCGGATTAGCGCTGCAGCCACTGGGCAGTATTTCTGTGTGCTGCCTTCTCCTCCTCGTCTGCCCACGTCGCAGTTCTCACAGGCCCATGGAATGCCTGCTTGGTGAGGTTGTATCAACAGGATGAAACCATTAGCTACCTGTACATTCCGGGTAGCTCTAGTCAGTGTCCTGACTTCTGCAAAAAAGGATCTCTAGCAGGTACCTGACGTCCAATTGTTAACAAAATTTACCATAGGACACCTAAGAGCAATATGGAGCATTAATTGTCTGACAAGTTTCAAATCCGGGCTGTTGACGAGCTACCAATCCTTTTTTCAAGCAGCTTTGTGAATATCTTGTCCTTGTGCTGTCCACAGTATTAAAGGTAAATCAGATTCTTAAACTCTACCTAAACCAAATTTTCTTCTATTTTCCTTTCCAAAATTTCCTTTATCTCCACATTTTGTATGTGAAAGCTGTCAGTTGCATTTTACTCCTTTGCTTTGATAGATAGTCGCCTTAAAAATTACGTAAGTTCCACAGTTCCTTGATTCTTTGGTAAGGAAGCATAGGAAAGATATTATTTTGGATTAGAAATCCCAACTGAAGCAACACCATTTAATTGTTTACTTAGATTAAGCTACAAACATTTGTCATTAAGAGCACAAGAGGTAATTTCCTGCCAGAACACCCAAATCATTGACATTTTTCCTTCAAAAAACTTTAAATGTATGGCAGAGTATCAAAGCCTTTTCCCTGCCATCATCAGAAAAGGTCAATAGTTTCTGACAGATTCATATTAAGCCTGACTTAATTATGACTGAGTGCCACAAAGTTTTATAACATCTGTTATCCAGTGACTAAAGAGCGTCTATAATTCTATTTTTTTTTTAAAGGACTAACAGCAGATGAAAATGACAATTTCAGTCGGGAAATCTGAACTGGCAGAAGGAAAAAAAAAAGTCTTTTTTTTTCCCTGGAATATTTCTAGTAATTGCTATAATTTTGAAGCAACTCAAACATTAAAAATTCCCACACGTGGCCTTGACAAGGTCAGTGAGGCCTCAGTAACTTTTATGTTTCCTGCAGGATCCCTGCAGGTTAAAGAGAGGGCCTCACTGAAAGGAGGCCAGCCTGTGGAATAAAAGCTTTCTATAGGCCTGAGGAGCAGCTGTTCCTGGGCTGCTACAACCACTTTCCAGAAAACCTATTTGCACAACTCAAGCAAAAATCTACCTGCTAGATCATTAAAATGTCAGGATGACCAGGTCATGTAAAACATTTCACAAATAAATACTCTTGCTTGGATGTCAGCATTCAAGAGCTTGAGTGGGACTGGTCTTCTTGGGCCCAGCTCATAGCATGTCTATGTTAGGTTGCTATTCACCGTACTTGTACTTAAACCTCTATTGTATAGAATAAATTGTAATCAACAAACCTGAATTGAGCTTTATGGATTCTTGCTGCCATTTTTTTTTTTTTTTTTTTTTTAAAGAAAAGCTTTGTGTTAAAGCCATGGGTTTTACTTTCATTTATTTGTGTTTCTTTTTATTGCAGATTTTATTCGTTCTTTTAGGAGAACTGTGTTTTCAGGAGAAGCTACTGATGTGCTTGTTGGTGTTTTGGGCACCACAATACACAATATCGAGCTATTAGAAGCAAAGACTTTATCAGATTTCTCAGGGTCCATAACATTTATACAGTTTATATTTCAAGTATCTTTTTACACTAAGCATGCTCAAGTGGCAGAACCTCTTCCCAGTATTTATTGCTGAGGCCTCAGGACTGAGTCCTTTCTGACCTTAAGGATTCGGTGATTCTGTGATGTGCTACAAGACAGCTCGGATTTCCCAGCTTGGCTCCATTTCTCATCTTGTTCAGACCAGCCTGTACCACTCTGAGCAACTCATTTGAACTCCAAGACCCATGTTTGTCTACTCCAACTGTAAACACCTAAACAAAGAACCGAAGTTAGGAGCCTGGGCACCTGTGAGATTTTCAACTCTTGGTGTAGAGACAGCATAGACAGGACACCTGAATCGGGTCATTAAGATTTGGAAATACATCTCAAAATGCCCAAGATTCATTTTGGCTGAGCCTATACTGAACCTCTGAGATTTTAATCCCAGAATAGTGGCCTACGTTTGGCTTTCTATGAGCTTGAAGCTATGAACACTTATGAGATGAAGTTATTACTTCATTATTCTTCCAGGGAAATGTCTCTGAGTTTTCTCTGTGCATTTCTGAGTTATTTGTTAACATTTGTAAACTGAATCCCAATCTAAAAGCAATAATAGGATCTGACACCCTGCACATATTTCAAGATTTGGGAGATGGAAACTTTTCTGTTGAATAGAAATGAACATTTATTGCTCAGCAAATCACAAGTATTTTTCTAAGTAGCAAGTTCAGGAGCTAAGAACTAATGGAATGACATGTGAAGGAAATTACAGACCATTTTAGAACTGCTGGACAATTAATCAGATCTTGCTTAATTTGTCATGTAGGTACAAAAGCTGCTATACATTATTATGCCCATGCTGTTCTGCACTAGAGCGCCCTAAGTGGGGATGACTTTGATTAGTTCCTTTTTCTGACAGACAAATATTGAACTGCTACTTAGTTTGAATAGTTTTCTTATTCATACAGACCTCTCAGTAGCTCTAGCTGAAATTAAAATGAAATATTAGAAAGTTTACTACAAAGTAAAAAGGAATAGGCTTTAGCAAAGTAGCTAAAAGGAATGAAGATATTAAGATTTACTTCTGACTGGAGAAATTCCTTAATTTGTCTGAATGATTTTAAAGGATCCCAGATTAAGCACCTCATTTGTTTATTAATTTATCATATGAAAATTACTACTATATTGAAAGCACTAACTTTTAGCTATTTAAATTGAAAGAAATTCTTTATTGATTGAGGCTTATTTGTACCTTTTTGCTACAATCACAAAGAACAACCAAGGATGCTGTGTACTGAGTAGTTTTGTAAAATGGTGAGACTGCCAAAGGACAGCAGATTCTAGGTACTGTTTCCGTATCTGTTAGTATTGTCATTTACTGCAACACCACCAGCTCAGATTGGATTTTACTGACCATATATTCCTGCTCTTTTGACTGGGATACAGTATTAGAAAGAAAGAGGAGCACAAGTGTGATATCATGGTGACAGTAACTCAGAAAAAAATAGCTCTTCAATATTTTTATTAATTATCCAAGTATTTCCACAACTATTCATTTTGGTTTTTGCATTTATTCATTGTTGTATTTGAATAAGTGTCTGTTACGTTATTGAGAGGATAAACTGGATTTTCAATTGTTTGGTTTTGTTTCACGTTTGAGTCAAGGAAAACGCTAGAGGCCATGCAGAAGGTAGGAGTCCATAACTCCTGACTGCAGGAGCTACTGATAGCATCACTCAGGCAGGTTGAGATGCAAATCTTAATTTGCCTTTGGATGTTGATGAATTTTTGCCCACGTGAAGCCTAAGACAAAATCCTTACCCGCTTAAATGGAGTCGGAGGCTTTAGATGTGGGTGGCTGTTAATGATTTCTTTCATCCATTCTTTTCTCTTGTTTACTTTTCTGTACATCCTTGTTTCCACTGGCAGTGTGTTGAGCAGCTGATTTTCAGTGTGATCATTTTTATTTCAGAAAACTGTTATCTATGATTGGGAAAAGAGTGAAATAATACATTATGCTACAGGTGGCATGGGCTATGTATGTCAGGCCTCTATTCTTAGGACCAGGGTCAAAACTGAGGGTGTAGATTAATTGTGTAACAAGGTGTCAGAAAATATTCCACAAATAAACAGAGCATAGTTAACTCAACACTTTGAATTTATAGAAAGTCTAAATTATATCCTTAAAATAACATGATTATTGCTAAGTTCTAGCCTGAAGCTAAACTGGGGTTCTACTTTGAATGAAGGAGCTCCCAACTGGCAGGGACTTAAAAGGTAACTTAATACACTCCACTACTAGAAATATAGCAGACTGCTTATTGGGACATGTTTAAAAAACAAAATGTAGAATATTTTTCTGATCTCACTGATATGTATTTCTACAAATAACACCAGAGAGAAGTGAAATCTGGCTTATGGTTTGGAAGAAATCACTGGACAAAACCTGAGTTTCAGTTTGAGCAGTTCTACATATACAGAGAGTCCCAGTAGAATATTTAAAAATAAACATATATTTTCCCAATGACATCATATTTTTGTTATCTGCATTGTACCATAGCAGTTTTTCTTAAAATAAAAGACAAAGAGAGCTACAGAGAAGTTAGACACCATAACATTTCAGTTTAGTTTTGTTTATTCCTATGACTGTGTTTAAAATGTTTTGATTAAGTAATGGTGTAGTTAAAAAACAGGGATGGTGAGTGCTTCCAGGACTGAAAGCCATGTAAACTAGCACAGAAACTGGACTTAATGCTTTATTTTCCCTACTGATTATAGATAAGAGATCCACATATATGATCACTGAAGTATTTAAGGGGAAGTAGCAGATACAGATTGACCTTTCAGTCCACAGTTAAATTTTTAGTTTTATTTTTAGTTCTGTTTTTGGGACATTAGGGTTGTTTCTGTTTATCCAGTAGAGTTGGTGAAAAGGAAAAATAAAATACAAAAACAAAGAAATTGTGTGTGGTAATAGTGTATTTCCTGTTAAATAGCAGATAAGGAATTCCAGGTTTTAATGGTCATATCTAATAATTAGAACCTGTGTGTTTATAGATTTCTTTTGTGATCAGTAAAGGCTTTGCTTCTGCAGTGTCTGTGGGTTTGTTATATATAGCCACATAAAGCACATGTGAGGGTAAAAGGTCAGCTCCAGTGTGAGTTGAACCGTACTGTTCTATGGCTGATGGATAGGGGCAGCTCCTTTCATTGATGGTGTATACTGTTTCTAATAAAAATCTGTATGAAAATCTGTGAATGAGATTTGATATCAGTGTATAGACCACAGGTTTTCATCTGGTTTAGCTTTTCTTTCTCAATGGCCAAAAGAAATTAGTGTGTGAATGATTCAGTTTCAAAAGTAAATTAACAAAAAAACCCCACATTAGAAACGTGATCATAAAAATGCATGTACCTATTCCTTCTGGCTTGGAGCATTTTGTTCCATTTTAGGTTGCTTTTAAAAGGGAATGGAATGGACATAATGGGACTAGATATACCTGAGAAGCGATGCACCAATGGTGTAAGGCACAATGAAACCTTGTTTTGAGTTTGTGTGAGGAGTTGTTGGTACAGAGAGAGAAATACAGAAGTGCTGTCTAGAGCCCTTCAGCTCTGTATGGGCTATCATTGTGACATTCACAGGGATCAGGTTCATAGCTGGTGCAAAGACACTGCATAACACATCCTTGTCCAGCGGTACATCAGCCCAGGATCCCAGCTTTTGTTTGCAGTACTATAATCATTTAAACTGCTTTTGCTCAGATAGCATCAGGTCATGCAAATCAACCTCCTGTCCTTGTTGTCTGTATAATTGAAGTTGTACTGACTGGTCTCACGTGAGACCCTGTTATGAGCTGTGTGAAACTTCAATAATTTCATCCTCTGTGTATATTAGATGTTATTACCACAGTCTACCAAGGATCAGGTTAGTTTAAAAGTAATTTTTACTCTAGATTATCTAAATCATAATTTCTCTGCCTAGCCCTAGGCAGAAATTATTCATCTCTCAATATCCTTCCTTGTAAACCAGATTGAAGGTAGTGTTTAGGACAGACATTTGTGGCTTCCAGAAACAAATTTGCATTCGCATCCAAAGGTTTTAGAAGGTACTTGCAAGTGCTGCATGGAGGAGCAATGTACAAAATTTGGGAACATTTCCCTTGACTTTACAGGTTGCATCTCCACTTTTCTATCAGCTTGTGCAAAAGGAAAACCCAAGTAAGCTCAACAGGAACTGCAAGTGCAAAGTTAATGTCAGAATTTTCCTGGTAAGAGTTTATAGTGTTATTGAGAGAAGGGAAAATAGAGAGGCAGATGGAGCAAACATTAAAATAGTAATCACTGCTGTCCTAATGATTCAGTCCAGGCTGTCCACTGACATAGCGCTGTATTTCCATCCACTGCTTTTCTTGGAAGTTGTGCTTGGCATGACTGCACTTTAAGAGTATTTGGACAAATAAATAACATCCCTCTTCATTATTTATTTGCCTTAAAATTTTAATCAGTATTTGTGTAATCAGTAGTAATTTACTACATTCCTATTCGAAGAAATTGGCGCAGTGTTTAAACATAATCGCCCAATGTAGCGATTTCATTTAAGTACTGGGTTCTAAATACACATAAATTCAGCAATTATCACTGGAACAAATTTTAGACTTTGAAGAGAATTATATGAGGAGGAATTTTCTGTAGTTCAAATTGGAAAAACAAACTTCATTTGCCCAGCTGAGGAATCTGACTGTGACTTTCATGCACATGCACTTGGTGTTTGATTTTTGAGTGAAAAATGTATAAAATTTTAGGAAGGTTTTCAAGTAACAAAATGCAGGGCTTCCCTCAGCTGCATGCAAGTGCACTGTTTGGGTTGTAAGGTTACAAAATATGCCCTTCCCATTTGATTGATTTTTCTTCTACATAAAACAGCCAAACCAAATACTAAATCAAATGCTGATAGCATTTTAGCCTTGGTTTTTTTGTCCTGGGCTTAGTAGGTATGGGCATCCTTGTCCATGGTATCTGAGGCTCTGTATTAAATGTTTCTAACCCAGTTTACAAGGAGGAGCTTATTCACCTGGGCTGGAGCTTTGTGTATGAGTTCTCTGCCACTCTGCACTGGAGCACCTCAGGCATGTGTCTTTATTCTGTGGTTGGTTAGAGCTGGAATAAAGAGCCAAAGTCAGCAACTGAAATAAGTAGAGTAAATCAAGTTAAGACGGAACAGAACAACATGTTGGAAAAGGAGGGAATATAGGGTAAAACCTTTATCTAGAAGTTCAGGGTTAAGATGATGAGATATAAATGGATTGGTATTTCCTGCGTTTATAAGGGCAGACCCTGGTTTGTGACATTACCATATGGTGGCTTTTCGTGCTGCCCTGTGCCTACTTGGGCTGCTGGGATGCCATGGATCCTCCTTTCCCTTTGAAATCTGCAAGAATTTTATCTGAACAGTCCATGAAGGATCAGATCCTTTACAACACCTTTAAACAATGGTTGTAGGTAATTTTTGTTGATCAGCATAAGTTATGTTCATGTGGACATCTACTGGATAAATGTGTTTCAGGCTTTGCAAGACATATGAACTTGCTAATCTGGGTTTAATGCAAATCCCTAAGTGAACATATACACTTCTGATTTGGTGTCTGGTTAGATTGTTTTGTTTCCAACTGAACAGAAATTTGCCTACAAATTATCTGTTTTAATCAAGACAAGACACTTATTCTAAAATAATAGGTTTATAGTCTCACCTTATGTTGAATAGGTGCACTCTGTAAAATGTCTGAGTGATTGGTATTTAAAAAATCTGGGAAAAGAAGTATTAATCTTCACAGTGAGAATTCTCAGCCTGTGTGATATAAGGACAGGTGTCATAGTTTAACCCCAGCTGCCCACTCAACCCCACACAGCCGCTCCCTTGCTGCCCCCACCGCAGAACACGTGAATACTCAGGGTGAGCAGAAACCCATGGGTTGAGATAAAAGCAGTTTAATAGTGAAAGGAAAAGCCACAGATGCAAGGAAATTTTTATAAAAGAGCCTGAATTTAAATACAAGGACCATTCCTCCTCTTACTGCACGTACCTTAGTTGTGAGGTACCCGTTCCTGAAGATTTTACTCAGAGGTTTGATCGTATGGAAGATTCCCCCCTTCCACTGTGGAGACAGAGGTGGCTGGAAGCAAGCAGCTCTCCACCACAGGAGTTTCTGTAAATGTGCTTCTTTCATGATTCTTGGGGAAACAAGAGAAATGAGCATCTAACAAAAGGCCTAGATATTCTCTTACCCAGAACTCAGTGAGAGGCTGGTCATAGAAATCTTCTAGGAAAAGAGACAAAGTATTTCACAACTTCCAGGAGTGAGCAAGTCTATTGGGTTGAAGATTCAGGACCAGAAGAGTTTCTTCCATCTCCCTGCACCCTTATCCTGAGGTTTATGAAGAACACTGGAAAACCAGATCCAGAAGGAATTTGTGAGTGAACAGAGAGACTTTTACCAGTTTGGCTTCATTATCTTTAGGAAAGTTTTTTCATTGAACAAAGAAATGGTTTTAATTTATGATGTTATGCTTTCTGAATGCCATCATGGACAAGAAGAGGAATATTCCAAGGCTTGGTACAACTGGCTGTGGGGATCATCTGCTGACTGTGGCATATGCAAAGGACAGACAGCAAAATCTAAACATGCATCTGAAATGCTGTAAAATCAGTAGTACATATCAAGGTTACCAAAGCCTCTTCATAGAATGTGTTTTATACTGCCTGTCACTGCCATTATGGTAATGGCTCCTAAGAGCTGCAATAAGATTAATAATATGGTGTATGATTAAAATAAGGAACTGTGCTAGGGAATTGGTGTGTACTTTGAAAATTATTAGACATAGTTGGAAACACAGCTGAAAGAAAGACTGTCTTCATATAACATATTGCCAGAACTAACTGCTTTGATTTCTTAAAACTAGATGATGATTGTTTGATCATTTTATTAAAAAAAAAAAAAAAAAAAAAGTCTAGGTGTCAAAGAGTTTCCTTATGTCTAAACAAGTGTTATTAGCTTCAATTATGGCTGCCAGGTGGAGAACTGTGCAGTTCTTTTACCATGTTTCAAAATATTTCATTTAGACATTTTGGAAAAACATACATCCCTATTCATAACCCCTGTTACTGTTCTGATTTATAGGTTCTGCTCCGCTGTAAATCATTCAAAATGAAAAAAATTAAATTTTATGGCATCAAACTTATGTGGCATCGTGCCTGAGCAAAGGGCAGAAGGAATATGATTCTTATACTGCCAGTTTCTATAGAACTTAATTTTTTTAAACAAATGGCTGAGATACACATATAGGGAAATGTAGAGTATACTTATTCTTTATTTGGACTTTGAATTAAAAATAAAGCACCCTCTTCAATTTTTTTTTTTTTCAGTGGTTTATGAAACTTTGATTGCTACTTTTTTTTTTTTTTTTTCCTTTTAAAGTATACAAATATTTGCAACTGAAACTCAGAAAACTTTGGTTTCAAGCCACACACTTTAATTGCTGTGGATGGTTAAAGGCATGATTCATTTTACCTGACAGACTCTTGAAGAAAAAAGAGTCATGATGTTGGAAACAACACAGGGAAAAGTGTAAAATGTTATTATTTTTAAATGGAAGAAGAATCTTGAAATATATTAAACTCATGGCCTATGTTATCTAGTGTCAAAGTGGCTTTGGGTAAAGGGATATGATATTAAATTTGCAAGACTTCTATATTCTTTGCTTTCCATGTTCCCTAGTAGAATACATCAATGCCAGTGAACATTACCGACCTGGCACGATTCCTAGCTCTGAAGTGGTTCATTTTTGGCAGAAGAAATTTCTGCTCCAGTGCCTGAGATTTTCCTGAAAGGCATGATGGCATTATAGCTTTAGATGTAACACAACAATGCAGGAGTTGTTTTTAAACTTTAATTGAGCTAACAGGTCAAGTGATTCTCAGAGGCTATAGCTCAGTACTTGCTAAAGGTATACTTTTCAGATATTTGTGTATTTGAAACACTAGAAGACAAGACTGAACGTCTCAAAATGATGGAGACACATCCTAGAAATGTGGAATTTCTACCTGACCACATCTCAGATTTCTTTCCTGTCACAAAAACTCTTGTTTTAATGAGCTTCCCTTTGCTTTATCTGGAAAACCTGTTCATCGCCTCATCCTGCACTTTTCAGCCTAGTCAAACCCCCTAAACATCCTTAGGCACATGAAAATCTCTCAGAATCTTTGAGAGATGCTCTATACACTTTCATCACTTGATGGGCACAGTCTTGGTTGTATAAGAGATGTCCAGAGCCCTTGAGCACTTCTTTACTGCACCGAAATTAATAATGAGTGTTTTAAGGAAACTGAGATATATCCAATAACAGTATAAGGTGTGAAAAGCAGTTCCTAGTGACAAAACTGCACCTCATCATACACCAGTCATCAAACCCTACGCTTTCCACATTGACTGTGGATAGTCTTTAAACTCGGGAATATTTTGACATTAATGAAAAAAATCTGCTGACAACTGCATTAAAAATGTAACAAAATTCATTGTCAGAAAGAAAGAATGGCTAACCTTTGTCTTAATTTGTCATTATTAAATTAATACAATCAAATTAATTGTGTCTGATTTTTAAAATATGTTTAGATTATAAGATTGTGACTTTCTGGTCATGTGCAATCCCATGTATTACTTGTGTTAATAGAGAAATTTGCAGCCTTTTCTTTTATAGCAGGTATGATTTAACCTCATTTTTTATTACAGGTAGGTTTCTTTGAAATACCTGTTAAACCTTATCTATAAAATGAAATGAATATTGAAATAGTTGATCTCTCTGTTGTAGGCAACAAAAACAATATAAATGTTAACAACATTCCCTTTAAATACATAATCAACTATATTAAGTACCTTGGGGTTAAGATTTTAACTTCCTTAGATTTATGGTGAGAATTAAAACATCTCTTGTTACATTTGTAAACACAGAACTCGTTAGATGAAGGGAATTTCCTTTATCATTAATAGGTCACATTAATGTGATAAAATGTCTGCACTCTCAATAAATTTTATTCTTATTTTAAGCAGTTACCACATAGAGTGTTTATCCTTCAAAAGTTTCAATAGCACTTTTATATCCTCCAATTGAAATAATAAAGAGCGAACAATGAAAAGAAACAAATTAATCCCCTCCTGGGAAGCAGAAAGACAAGCACTGCCAGATTTAAAGTTGTAGCATTGGTTTGTTAAGCTTTTTTTCTCTCTTTCCATGTTCTAAACGGGGAAATGAGTGCCTGATACTGAAATTAGATTCAAAATTGCTTTGTCGAAACACCTTTGTGTAAGGGACCTGATACTTCCTTCTACTCTTCATTGCTCTGTTAGCCAGAATGGGCATTTCTGGAATTGGAAGGAGGAGTGAGTTTTACTACTTTTGGTGTGCACCAATTGTTATAACACAATAGAATGTAGGAAAGGCAAAATGGGATGAGGTTCTGTGCCCAGATAGGACTGATATGAAAGTGATCACGCACCAACTTTTACCTCAAAAGCTCTATCTTTCTGACAGCTTGGTCTTACTTCATTATTTGTGTTGATTACAGGTCTGGTTTCATTTGGGGCAAATTTCCTAATGCACACTAACAGAAAAGCTGTCAAACCTTGTGTTGTCTAGGCAGTAACTCACAAAGTCTAAATCAAAAAAACATTCACAAAGACAGAGAGGATTTGTTAGTGGTCTGCAGAGAGCAGACTGATCAATCTGTGTGAGGTTTATCTCTGGTTTCTTGCTGCTGTTACAGGTGTTAAATTCATCCACTGAGAAATGAAAATGCTCTGTGAAATTATAAAATTATCTGGAAACAAGGCTCCAGTGGTATGTAAGATAAAGACACCTGTGGTAAGATCTAAGACTCCTGTGGAAAAGCAACATTGTTCAGAGTGGTGAATGAATCAAAGAGATCAAATTGGCGTGGGAGAACAATGAGCTTCCACGGACAGCATGGAGGGAGGGTGAGTGAGGAAAAGGGGTGATGATG